>NC_065448.1:220604289-221231981 GCF_917563875.1 Diabrotica virgifera virgifera | reverse complement strand
GTCTATGAGTATGTATGGTTTGTGGGTAAGTCCGTGATAATACACATTTATGACATTTATTCTAACATGATATTTTAGTTAAATCTGACAGTTGTCACATTTTATTTTCAATTTGGAATAAAAACAAATCAAATGTGTTTCTTGCATTTATAAAATGGTATTTTCTTTGATTTGTATAGTCTTATAAATTATACAGATTATATTTGTAATATTATTATCTAATTAAAAAAAAATTATTTTTTTATTATGGCGCCATCTATCGACAACTAGAATAACTAGAAGAAATGTTATAAAAATGTCACCGACGAAATGTAATCACCGACGTGCCTTTTTTCTGTCACATACAATTTAATGCGTTAGAAAGAAATCGAAAAACTGTGACGCACTGAAAGATGATCATGAGAAATACCTTAGATTTGAAATATGTATCTTCATCTACATTTACGTAACTGTTTTGCAACCTCTAAGTTTTGTTAAAATTTGTAATATGTCGACATTAGGAAAGTTTTTAAATTCTCCATCGATTTCACAACTAACGAAGAAATATTTATATTTTTTCTTTAATAGCTTTACTAATTGGATTAATTCATTTGACAAATGATACCAAATTATTGCGCCTTTACCAGATAAATTTAAACTATTTAATCCTAATGCATAACATGTTTGCTTCATGTTGAATTTCAGTATGTATTAAATGTATCTTTATTCAAAATTAAAAAAAGCGTCATTTCTCCTAAGTGGTATACCGAATTGCTTTGACTTTACTTCCCCATCAAATAGATATTTAATATAAAATGTAAAATAATATTTAAACGTTTTGTGACGATAAAAAAAATTATATTACTCGTTTTAGGATTTATTGGATTTTTAAATGATTTTTTAATAAAATTAAATTTTGCAGCCCATTTTTTTCCTTCATGTTGGCTTCGTGTCGTATCCTTGTCCACGGATATCTCGTTAATGAAAATATTCCATTTTTCTAATATTGCCGTTATTTTTTGTTATAAACGTTAAGGCGGTAGGCGCAAAATCTTGGTTCAATGTTATTTAAATGCATTCATTTTTCGAATCCCGAGAAAACTAATCAGTATTTTTGAAAAATTTAAACGCAGAATGCATGATTACATTATTACCGAAGGCCAAAAACCCCTGAAAACTTCGATAATGTTTATTTTAATAAGTTACAGGAATGAAAACAAAAAGAACAATTAGTGTGATTTTTAAGTTCAAATATTTCATTCAAAAGAAACTTTTTGTTTATTCTGAGGGACTTTCGGCCCTCGGTAATAATGTTATCTTTCATTCTGCGTTTAAATTTTAAAAAAATACTTATTAGTTTTCTCAGGATTAGAAAAAATGAATGCATTTAAATAGCACTGGACCAAGATTTTGCGCCTACCTCGTTAAATAGCATTCATAGAATGCTCTTTTGAGCTCTTGCATCGTTTCTAGCAATGATTGCTTCTTTTTAATCTTGCCCCTAAAATATCCCATAAATGTTCTAAAGGACTCATGGCATAACTACAACCGGGACCATCCAAAACGTATTTAGATTGTCCATAACGATTCGCGCAGTATGTGGATGCACTTTATCCTGCATAAATAAGAAATTATCCCCAACGAAAGGGGCGTAGTGGACAACATTGCCCTCTAGAAACTGTCGTATGTATATGTCTGCCGTTAGATTTCCATGTTTGATGAAAATTAATTCGGTGCGTCAAAGAAATGTGCAGTTGAAAGAAATACCCGCCGATACCATAATGGCTCCACCACCAATCGGCGTTTTGGGTGAAACACATCAAGGTGCAAATCGATCTCCGTGTCTCCTACATATACGTTCGCATTCGCCTGGAGATCGTAAACAAAAACGGGATGCATTAGAAGACATTTCAACACTCCATTGCTGAACAGTCCAGTCTCTATGATCATTCGTAAATCTCATCCTGTTAGCTCGATGAGCTGCTGTTAATTAAGGGCATGCCACTGGCTTATGAGAATGTAAACAGCTTTCATGTAGAACTTTTCTTACAATTTGTGCAGAAGTATAACTTCCTCGCAATTCTAACAAACGACTAACTACAACATTTAACGGTAAAGGGTGGTTTCGTAACGCGAAAATCTTAAAAAAACGTTCATCACGCTGATATCTTCACCTTTTTATGCCTGATCCTGGTGTTGTAGTGTATTCTGCCTTATGAACGGTACTTTTGGCAATATTCAAATGATTTGCAATATATCGTATACTGCGATCATCTTCATGTAATGCCACAACTTTTGCACTATTTTCGGGAGTCATAATTACTAAGCGATTTGAAAACACATGAACAGTGATCTGAATTTATCAGAATAAACGTGAAACTTATCGTATATGGAATAAAAAAATGCAAAATATCTGTTGCTAGTAAATTGCAAAATCATTTTTGCCAAATGTCAAAATTCTGTTGCTTTGATGACGCGATCATTTATAATAAAAAACCTTCATTTATAACAAAAGAACCGTTTCTTTTGTTATGAATGAAGAAGGTTTTTTGTTATTATTGTTTACTTCATCATCATCATCATCAATGGCGTTACAACTCTTTGTGAGTCTTTGCCGCGTTTACTATTGCCTTCCATGTTTGTCGGTCCTGTGCCACTAATTCCCATTGCCCCACTCCCATTTTCTCCAGATCTTCTTTGACTGCATCTTTCCATCTTTTTCTAGGCCGTCCTACAGACCTTCTTCCATTTGGCCTTTCCCAGAACACATTGTTTATAAGGCGATTGTCCTTAATGCGTATCACATGCCCTGCCCATCTGAGTCTATTGGCCTTTATATACCCGACTAGATTTTCCTTTCCGAATATAGACTCTAACATGTTATTGTATCTGCGCTTCCATTTGTTTGCCATGCTATCTCTGGAAGAGCCATATTTTATGTCATTCGAAGGATTTTACGTTCCCACACCCCACACCAGTAACTTCCCCATTAAACACTATTGTTTACTTCCTTCCCCATTAAAAACACTATACACTAACAGAATTAAAAAAAAACATATAAAATGTTTAAATCAATATTGTTTTAGTTGTTCAGCTCCGTATTATTGCCCTCTGGTCCTGACATTTTTGTTAGAATATTTATGTATTATTACGATCTACGTTACAAAACAACATCCTTTCCAAATATGACCACGATACATCCTTGTCTATACGGATAAACCATATAGTGGGCGGCTTTTGTCGTTTTGAAGTTGGGAATAAATGAATCAAGATCATTCCATTTCATTTGTGCCGTCGTCATCGTCATCGAGCAACGGTAGTCATTAACCTGATAATACCGGCATCTCGTGCTTTCGCAGTATCGCAGTAGGCCGCTTTTATGGACCGACAGCGACCGGTAACGGTCTAGGGTTGAAAACAAAGACCAAACCAAAGACATAGGTATCTGTTACGACTACTTTTCATAATACAATGCAGGGCTATCGAAAGTGGTTGCTGGCGGAGTTCTAGCCTAATTGCTACGAAGAACTAATTAGGAAGTGGTGTCGAGTGACTGGTTTCTGTTCGTTTTCATTACTGACCAGTTTGTAAAATACCAACTATACAGGGTATCCAGAAAGTCACTTGTTGACAAACGAAAACAAACGAAAATTTTAATAAGAGTTAACCCAATTCAGCTAGTCCGAAAATGGAGCTAGAACTCTTTGAAGATGGCGCCGTGTAATTAGTTTTTTTAATGGTGTTGAGTGACTATTTTCTGTTCGTTTTTATTACTGGCCAGTTTGTAAAATACCAACTAAATTTATCCGCAAAAGTTTAGAACCACCAAAAATTACGTTTATTTTCAAAGTTGATTTTCTCGTAAACGGATTCCAATACCAACTAAATTTATCCGCAAAAGTTTAGAACCACCAAAAATTACGTTTATTTTCAAAGTTGATTTTCTCGTAAACGGATTCCACTATTTTTTTTATTATTTTAGATTTTTCTTTAGTATTTATACTGTTGGGCAAAGGTTTCATCGAGCTTCTTTTTTCAGTTTATGGGGAGTGGCAAAAAAGAAATGTTTTTCTTATGTTAAGTTTAAGGCCATGGGTACACAATTCGCAAATATTTTACGGCTATCCCTACTTTTTCTGTCTTTACACGGTAAATTACGTGTAGTAAAAGTCACACTGGTATGGATATGTAAACATTACTAGAACGTCATTCTACTTGACAATGTCATGATTAACTTTAAACAGATGGCTTTTGAATGTTCTTGAATAACTGCTCTTTGTATAATTGCAAATTAATAATTCAGTTAATGAATGTGATAATTTTTTCACTAACTATGTATTCAGTGATTGTAATAATTTATTTGTACAATAAAAACTAATACTCAATCGAGAAAAGAGGGAAAATGTTAAAGTGATTTTTTAATAATATATTGTTACTATGGAACGCTTACAATTTTGAACATCTTTAACAACAAAATACTTGTATTGGATCACAGAATGTATTATCCTGATGTATTCTCTGCTTGGATCTTCCACAAATAATACATAATATATAACTTTTTATTAAGTTCACGTCTTAAAACAATTATTTATCAAATACACTATATATCAATAGTATTTAATCAACATCTCAAAATATTCCCGATGCCATGTCAAATATTTAAAATTGTCACTGATTGTCAGTGTCTGACTGACAATATTCGGACACGCGCCAACTCGTAACTTTTAATGACCAAAATTTTCAAATCAAAATGTATACCGGCCAATTCGTAACTTTTCTATTATTTTCATACATGACCTGCCAAGTCGAAACTTTCATCAGGTGAATTCGAAACCATTGATTAAATCTAATAAGTACCTTAAATCTAAAGCGAATGTTTCTTGGTTTGATTAAAAACATTTTATTTGTATTTGTACCTATAAAAATAGCAAAAATTGAAATATCTTAATAAAATAATTGAAACAATATTATAGTGTTTCATTAACACGTGTTATAAATATTATTTCCATTAAGTATAGCTGTACCTACCGGAGCTTGGTTTTTATCAAGTAATTGTAAATTCAATATTTAGATGTTTAGCAATGATAAATTATTTAAATCCATCTGATAATTTAAAAGCAAAGAGATTTTCCATATGTTTATTTCAAGTCTAAAAGATTATACCTTTATTCAGTTACGAATTCACCGGCAGTTGATTGGTTACCGAAATATTACCTGAGGGTCAGAGTTTCCAATTGGGCTGTAATTAGTATGGGCAATTAAAATAGTTACGAATTTACCAGGACCCCAATATTCTATTCGGCTGAGTGCATTGTAAGACAAAGATATATTTGGAAAATATTACCACGACATTTTGTTCATTTTTTTCGAATCTTGAAAAAAGCAATAAATATTTTAAAAAAATTTAAACTAAGAATGAAAGACTAAATTATTACCGAGGGCCGAAAGTCTCTTAGAATAAATAAAAAGTTTATTTTGAATCAAATATTTGAAATTAAAAATCACACTAAATTGTCTCTTAGTTTTTCACCCCTGTAACTTATTAAAATAAACATTATAGAAGTTCTCAGGGACTTTCGGCCCTCGCTAATAACGTAATCTTTCAATCTGCGTTTAAATTTTTCAATGCTTATTAGTTTTCTCAGGATTCGAAAAAAATGAATCCCCATTTGAATAGCATTGCCGCCGAAAATACGTACCCATCCTCTTAAGAAAACCTGTAGAGAGGAAAAGGTACAAAGGTAAGTTATACATCGAAATGATGTTGCAGTATCATGTTTTGTGAACATTTTGTTTTTTAATTTTCCTGATATCTTTAGAAACATAGAAAATAGACGGTTTTACTCTTTAACATGTAAGTTTTAACTGAAATAATGCTCAATTAACAATAAAAAATAACAACAGTTGACAAAAACAAAAAGAAACGTAACGAAAACTAAGCGATGAATAGGATTTATGTCGGGATTATGAGGAGGCCAATTCAATATCTGAGTAATTACCTCACTTAAATGTCGCAAATCAAGCGAGGGAGAAATATGTCAATTCTCACGTGTTGTAAGTACACTGTACTTTTTCTATGGATGCATTTTTGTCAAGAACTTCAAAATTAAATAATTTAGGTGCTTTTAGGTATATTATATGCCTAAATTGAAATAAAATACATATACACATATGTAGGTATTTATTATTCTTAATATTTTTATACTTTATTTATTTAAAATTATAGTTCACAGTTATATTTGAACAGTTTTAAAAGGTAATTCTTGGTAAGTTTTGCTTCAACACATTTTGTTTGACAAAAATAATTGTGTTTGTATTGTGCATGTTACCGTGGAAACGGCGATCATGTGTATGTAAAACTGGAGGAGAACCAGTGAGAAATTATTTTTCTCACTGCAATGGCCGACTTTTCTCACTGCGTGAGAAATTTTGCGCTTTGACTGTATGTAAGTAGTGAGAGAAGTAGCACATTTTATAGCATTCATAGAAAAATACATTTGAACTATGAAAAATATCTAGAATCGAATAAAAATGGTTGGGTGCGGTAGAAATGCAAAAAATAGTCGGTTTATGCTCTGCTTATGGGGGTAAACTCCAATGCCAATGTTACACTGCTCCGGAAATCCTTCTGGAAAACACTAAGCAGAGCAGCAGAAGATTCGTGATCAGCACACTTTCCATTTTCTATAGGAGAGGTATTAATCTTGACACACATTTTCATGAAAAAATTGTGTGTTTGTGTGAATGTGAAACAATTGTTTATATTTTAAGTAAACCACTTGCGACAAAACAAAGGCTCCTATGGAAAAATGTGAACACATATTAACAAACATCGTTTACGTCATTGAAAAACTTTTTCTTTCTACAAACATACACCTCTTTAACAATTTTACAGACACTTAAAATAGTTGATACTTTCTACACATTAGATAGGTACATTAAAATTTCCTATAAAATCGAAACGATGTTGTTTATCACGGCAGTGCAAGAACATTTTTGACACTTGTACGTGTAAAACGTTACTTTATGGGACTAAATTATGTAACTGAGATGTCAATTAGCATCAATTTGAAACAACTTTTAACACTTTTAACGCCTTCAGACAGGCAGAGACGAATAAATGGCTCGTTTAAAAACAAAAATAAAGTAACAGCTGTCGGGAATTTGAGTTTCTATAAAAATTATAGTGATTTTAGAATTTTACTGTATAAAAATACACAGATTATCAAATATAGACCAGGGTGGATCTGTAAAAATATTAGTACATTTGGATGTTGAGATGTGACTCATATTTTTTTTTTGCAGAAACTGTTTGAAAATAACTCATATACAGTTCAGTCCACGAGTCTTTATCCGTGCGTCATTAATACCTGGCGAGATAAAACACATATTTGATAACTCAAATTTGAATCCGTAATAGGAGCAGTACCTATCTACTTACTGTCACTTGCTGTTGCGTTTATTAAATTTCAATTTCCGACTTATCATCGACTTATTTCGTAATGCTTTAAATGATGTCGCACGGGTAAAGACTCGTGGACTCAATTGTAATAATATTTGAGTTATCCTCCCACTCAAAAAGGTCCGGAACATTGTTTAAATAATCAAAATGTCAAAAAATGAAGGAAAAATTCGATTTTGTCTTCGTTTTTTGATTATAACTTTAAAAGTATTCATTTTCTAGAAAAGTTGCACTAACATAAAAGTTGCGTAATTAAATTTCCTACAATATGGGATTAGTTAAAAGTTTTAAAAACGGTCACCTTTGTTGCAAAATAGCAATAATTGCGAAAAAACCATAAAAAACAATTATTCGCATTTTACGATTTTCAACGATTTATAGGACCTTTATATTTCACCCAGAAAAACTTTATGAAAAAGTAAAACAATACTGTAAATTTCATTATGGTAATACAGTAGCGATCAACAGGTAGCCAAAATGCGTTCCAAGATTGCGGCTATAATTTTGAATATTTTTTCGAGATATTTGGCACACCTATTCGTAATATAATAAAGAATGGCGAGACAGAGCCCAATTTGAAAGAAATAATAATATGTGGAAATTACTCTGTAATTAAATACAATATTAAAAAAACGAGCCTGTACCGCCATTAAGAGGAACAAAAAAATACACTTTCTTCAAATAAACTTTTTTATCCGATGCCTAGATTTTGTGTCATTTTGGAACTACTAATGAAATAAAAAATTTTAGTTGTAATTTTAGTAATACAATTAAATAACTTTTAAAGTATTTGACCAATTGCTTTGAAATCTAGGGTTGATATATAACCTATAGGTTGATATATCAATGGATGCGCATTGAAATGGGCGTCACTTTCGGTTAAAAAGTTATAGGCGGAAGTTTGGCAAAAATGACACAAAATTAGTGAAATCGTATACAGTATAAGTTACATGAAGAGTTCAAATATTAACATTCGGTTCTACTTTTGGTAACGTTGGGTAAAAACCTAAGACTTACGAGGTAAAATTGAATTTTTCTATTGATCTATTGCTATTGTTTTGGAATTAAATAAGCCCCAGGCATCGCTCCCCATTTTTCATTTTTCAATATTAGTCGTTGTTCTGAAGCTTTTTCCTTGTGGCATTTTTATAATTAACTATTTAGATGGGAAATAAGCCACAATTAAATTAAAAAAATATATAATAATGAACATAGAGTTCAGTGGAGAGATTCAAGTATAGTCCTGAAAGAAACGGATGATAAAAAGAGAAAAATTAAAGAAGCGGCTCTAATTATGCTAAATGAAACCAATTGTGTCGCAAATTCCTCGGTAGAATGCAGTAGGATGTGGTTACTAATACTAAAAGAGGAAGTCAATAAAAAGAAAATACCACGATTAGTAAGTCAATAACATATCGAGT
The DNA here is from genome assembly GCF_917563875.1 of Diabrotica virgifera virgifera. NCBI lineage: Eukaryota > Metazoa > Arthropoda > Insecta > Coleoptera > Chrysomelidae > Diabrotica > Diabrotica virgifera. The sequence continues at coordinate 221,223,119 of NC_065448.1, read as the reverse complement.
TAGTACATATTTTATATTTTAGTATTACTGATATATCTATGTATTATTAATATTATTTATAATTTAAACAACGTATATTAAAGTCAGAATTTGATATTAGTTTTGAGAGTAAACTAAATACTTACGATGTCGGGATAGTATCACGAGGTATTTTCCTGGTTTTCCCTCGTGATTTACTATGGAATCTCTAACGCGAGAATTTTACTGTCACCGTTGCATTTGGTTGTCTTTTTAAAGACAGAACACATGCTATGATTTTTTGTGGCGGATATTCTTGAGTTGGGATTGATTTCATGTAATCGAATGATCTATCTTTCAGGAAAGTCGTCTCATAAACGCAACTCATAAATATTGGCAATATCATTTTAAAGTCTTCTACTTTAAAATGTATAATATATGTCTGAATTGCCGATATAAATGAGTCAGATTAAATAAATTATTAGAAGAATTTTTTACTAAGCAACAACATTTTTGTTTAATTTAGTAGTATTTTGTATTTTGAAAACGTCACCCGATTTAGGCGTCGAAACGTTAATAAATTTTTTTTTTTCAATTTAATTGTGGCTTATTTCCCATCTAAATAGTTAATTATTAGTCGTAATAACAAAACTTGTAACAAGCTTAGTGTATCTTAACCACATTGCTCGAAACAGAAATAATTATGCATTGAAAATTCATTGGCAATACATTTTTACGTCCGCCCCTGATCCGCCTGTTCAGAAAAAAACTAATTCGATCCCTGTTCCCAGGTGAGGTAACTTAATACTCGGGTTGGGACGAAAAATTATTGCAACTCAAAAAACGCAACATTCGATTTGAGAAACCAGAATCAGACTCGACTGGTTTGGGTGCTGCAGGTAATACGAAAATTTTACGTCTATATAACAGATGCATAAATAAAAGAAGATTGCCTTTAATTGATAGCTGCTGTGAAGGGTGATATGCTGTAATTATATCGAGCTAAGATAGATACTTATTTAAATCGACAGTTCGCTGGAACAAACCAAAGTTATGGTCGATTCATTGAGCTTGGGAATATTTTGACAGAGTCATTGGACATACAACACAAAAATTTCAACCACATCTTATTGATAGCTGAAATAAACTTACTGTTACATGCTTCCTTAATTAAAAAGAAGAATAATTATGAGTACTGGAAGTGTACATTCATTAATTTTTATTAAACAATTTTCATTTATAAATACTAATTTACAAACGACTATAAAATTTCAAAAATATACCTTTAAATCCTTATTTACAATTTATGCAGTTGTAATTTACGTGGATAATTTTTTACTTTTTAGTTTCAATTAATATTGGCTATGACTACATGTATAGATGAAAGGTGAAGGAACATAGAAAAAGATATTGAAAAGGCGGCAAAAAATTTAATTCCAAGAAAAACAAAAATATATAAAACCGAGTGGTTTGAGATCAAATAGGAATCAAATAAGGATCAAATGGAAACTATTTTATTTATGAAATAATGCATAAAAGTAAAAAATCTAACTGAACATATAGCAGGGTTAAAATGAAGATTTGCGGACCACAATACGAGACAGGAAGATAAAAGATGGAATGCTGAAATACACAACTGGAGACCGTGGACAGGAAGAAGAGCAAGAGGAAGACCTCAGATGCGATGGAAGGACGATATTGTAAAAGCTGCAGGAACTAACTGGAAAGGCGCAGCCAAGGATAGACGGAAATGGAACGATTTGGAGTAGGTCTATGTCTAAAGTTGGACATAAATGGGCTAAAGAATAAGAAAGCCACAATTTAATGACCTTTCCACACAATTGATTTCCACAAAAGACATATAAAATCAGAGTTTAATATTAATTGTGAGAGTAAACTAAATGTAACGCCAAATACTTACCATGTGATTGTACCTATCATGAGGTTTTTCCTGGTTTTTCCTCGTGATTTACTTTTGAGTCACTAACACAATAATTTTACTGTCATCATTGCATGTGATTTTTTTTTAAGATAAATCACATGCTATGATTTTTCTGACGGATATTAGAGAACGAATGCAAAAGAAAGAAGAGGATATACACAAGAAAGAAGAGGATAATACTAAAAATTAAATGGAAAAAGAACGGCAAATAGCATCTGTAGATCAATAAGACGAAAGTTCGTTGAGAAAAATACAGAGAAAATAGAAACGCTATAAATAGAAAATATAGATAATTAATAGCAGATAAAGAAAGAATTCTAAACAGATGGAAGGTGTATTTTGCAGAAGTACAAAATATAGATAGTATATCTACATATAAGTATCATACCGAAGCAAAAATATAAAGGACGAAATAATCGTCCTTCTCTGGAGGAAGTATAAATTAAAATATTTAAAAAGCGGTTAGAGTCCGGGAGAAAATGGAGTAACTCCAGAACTTATTTAATATGGAGGAGAAAAATTAGGGGAATATTAAAGAATATTAGCATATTGAAACACATGAAACACAAATAAAGGCATACAACAAGACATTAGTAATATACAGGGTGTCCAGAAACTCTACCGACAAACGAAGACAGGAGATTTCTCAGTTAATTTTAAGACAATTTAGCCCAATTCATCAAGTCCGTTAATATTTTCTAAGTGAGCTAGAGCTCTTTTAAGATGGCGTCTTGTAATTAGTTTTTCGTAAATACCTCCAGAACGCTTCTAGTTAGAAAAACGAAAATTGGTACGCCTATTTATCTTCTAGAGATAAATCAATTTCATCCATTGCGAATTTCTAGTACCGGTCATAGGTGCCCGTTTTGGGTAGGGCAACGGTTATTTTATAACATAAATTTTTTGTCTTTAACTTTTCAGCACTTTTGACTCTGGATTATTAAATGGTGAGATATTCTATTACTAAAAGGTATTCTTACTTTAAGTCGGTAGGACACACCGTTTTCAATAAAAATTACAAAAGTTACAATAAAAATTACCTCAAATATTACTAAAAAAATTTAAGAATTAAGAAAAAATGAGATGGTTTTCTCAACTTTTTTTAACAATATTAATAGAATAAATTCTTGCGGTCTACCTAGGGATGCTGTGTATAAGCTGTATATACAAGGACGACAAAAAAACCATTTTAATCATCATTAATTATTCACAAAATGAATAAAACGCACAAATCATAAGAAATATTATTTCAATTTTACAAATTAGTACTTAATTATAATAATTTCATTTGTCATATCAATTTGCTATTTTAGTTGGGAAAAAGCCAATTTTGTGGCTTATTCCCAACTAAAATAGAAAATTGATATGACAAACTATTAATTTGTAAAATTAAAATATTAATTGTTCTGACTTATACGTTTTATTCACGTAAATATTGCTCTTTTGTTGGTACTGTATACATGTGCGGCTAATAATATAACCATAATCTCTTATCAGAAAGGTTTGCGCACAAAATAATGAAAGGTAACATTTTTGGTGAAATGTATATAAGTACTAATTAACATTATTTATTGTTCGGGAATCTTTATTTGTTTATTTTAATATTGAATATCATTATATTCTTTAATTTATTTTGGGACATAATAAGTTGGTTAGGATTTAAAATATTAATGTTTATTTAATCATTATCTATTTACTTTTCTCTGTCCTTACAATGATGCAGAATAACCTTGTGTGTTTTCTTATAAAATTCGATATCAATATTTTACTCTTCCACACGCACAAATCACTTTACGCATAAGCCGATGCCGCACTACAGGATGCTAAATCGTCGCTTGGAGGGTGGATTTTAAAGGTGGATGGCGGAGGGGCGCTGCATCCTGGACGCAGTGAAAGAGTGAAATGAAGTCAGAAGTCAGTATCCAACTGACTGCTGAGGAATTGTTTGTTTCATTTGTTGTGATATTTGGTTTGTTTTTTAGCATATTGTCCTTTTAGAGGTAAACCTCACTAAAACTACACTTTTCAGAAAGTAGAGAAAAATCGAATTAAAGGTACAAATTGTTTTTTAAATTCACCTGATTTGAATATTAGATTTTTTAATGCAACTGCAAAGAATAAATAAAACAGATATTTTAAGCCATGTTTTGTCAAATAGTGGACTGCTGGGTCCTAAATTGCCATTCTTTTATACACAGCACTTATTACGCTTTCCTCCATAGCCAGGCTACCCGGATGGAATATCAAACACGACTGATTTGGGTGGATAGACGCCTGACGAACCACCGGGTGGTTAGATGGTAGTGGGAGGCCACTGCGGCTACCGTCGTTTTGTTATTCGTGGTATAAGTAGCTGGATGGTCGCCAGACAGGTATCTACCATCCACCATCCTACCAAACTTCCTGCAGTGCGGCATCGTCTATATATCCAAATGGGCATGCTCCAATGAGTACCTTTAGCAGACAAGGAACGACTTCGTTTCCAACCTTCAACGGTAAAAGTGGAGAATTCCGAACCTTCCGTGTAACTAGCGGCACCGTCTCGCGTACTTGAATTTCATAGAAGCATCCAGCACTGATTCTGGAATATTTAAGTGATTGAGCAGTAATGAATTGAGTAGTCACATTATGGGGTCCGCGTAGTTAACCAAATCCTACAAAACACCGATTTAAGGTAAGCGATTTTGTGCATAACTTGTGGATCCATATTATTTTAAATTCAATCCTAAATTTAGCAAGTTAGTTTTCATATTTTCTAAAGTTCTTATTCATTTATACTACTACTATTTAGGAATATACAATAAACTTTATACAAATTTCTTTACAGGGCCGTTTCTTTACTTTAGCATTATAGCGCCGGCGTAGCTCAGGTGGTAGTGTGCTTGACTCGAGTGCTGGTAGGCCGGGGTTCAAATCATAGTGCCGGCAAGAACAACTAGACATTTTAAAAAATGTCTATAAGCGCCAGGTCGACTCAACCTGAATAAAATGAGTACCTTGGATAAAACCAGAGGTAATAGTAGGCGGTTGAAGCGTAGCACTGGCCCTGTACTTCCTTGTATACCGTAGGCCAAAGATATAGCAGACTACCCTGCTATAATCCCAAAGCCACGAAAGCGGTATAAAACGGGAGACTATTATTATTAGTTTCTTTACTATTATGAAATAACACCGTAATCTTTTCCCAGGGTATGCGCAGCCCGTTTTTACTTTATCGTACTATATACGTAGTATAGTATAATAGATAAAGTTATAGGATCGTGCAAAAAAATTTTTTTCAGATTTCACTTTTTTTCGACGTTTTGAGTCCCGCTGAGTCTAAAAAGCAAATAAAAAAAACATGTCGGAAGTATGTACGTACGTATGTCGCCACCGCCCAGCAAAAACTACCGGACCGATTTTGATGAAATTCGGTATGAGTAAGTTTAAGAGAATTTTGTCGAGAAACTAAGCTTTTAAAAAAAACCTCTCAAAGGGGGGCCGAAATAGGGGGGTTATTTAGGGCCCATTTTTGCAAATTTTTACCGAAATGAATGAAATTCAACTCAAAGTAAGCTCATCTATAGGTAAATAAAAATACGGAATTTGACATTTCCAAATTCAAAATGGCGGCCAACATGGCCGACCGCCCACCCGACACATTTCGCTATCTATCTAAAAACTTGTTTAAGATAAGTTTAATTTGAAAACGTCGTTATATAGCTTAAAGATGGGGCTATAAGAAGAATGTTATCGTTTTTCAGAGAAAGTTACGGGTTGCCTATATTTAAGGGGTCAAAATTTGACATAAATTTGAACTAGATTTTCTCAAAAATGGCTCCAAGGAATTTTTTTATTTTTTGATATGTTTTTGATATCCTATCGCTAAATTGAATGACATTAGTCAGATTTCTTAACTCCCTATAGGAGGCGAGTTATGTATTTTTTATAAAAAAATGTTTGAGTGCCCGTAACTTCCTTCATAATAGAAACTTAAATTTTAAATTTTGCAGACATATATGGTACTTTATTATCTATTATCACAAAAAATTTTACCAAAAATATGGCTTCCGGTTGAACCGGAAATGAATAAAAAATCTTAATCTTTTTAGATGCGCCCTGTATATTTTTGCATATTTTGAAAGAATGCAAAATTACCTTTCCAATGACATAAAATTCGTTGCTGTACCTCAAAAACTCGAAAAGTTACGGTAAATAGAAATTTTGCTATAATCTTAAGTGTGTCCTCTCTCACGCGATCATAGCAGAGCATTATTGTAGGGCACTCAATGAGGGTATTTGGCTCCGAATTCCATCCTACTACATTGATGTACTTGATATTTTCACAGTAAGTAGGGAATAGCTCAAGAAACAAAATCTACCCTATATACTATGGCGCTTTTATCTTGGGGCGGTTCCCACTTTTTCAAGGGGGTGGTAAATTTGTTGGTCAAAATAAGCACGGAAGTGGCTAAAGAACCTATGTCTAAGCAAAAACTGGTCTATACTTTTTTTTGAGAACTCAATACTTTTTGAGTTATGCGTAGTTGAAAATTGGCCATTTTCATTGAAAAATGACACCTTTTCGGACTGATTTTTTGTGAATACCTTAAAAACTATGCATCGAACTAAAAACACTATATAAAACATTATTTAGATTATAAATAATAAAGAGATTCGTTCATTCGTAAATGTTGTATTTATAATACAAAAATAGATATGGTAGGTGAAAATAGTTTGTTTTTTGGTGCATGCTAAAATTGGTGTATTCAACTTAAAATAACAGAGGAACGGTAGGTTTTAGGTGTATAATGCTACCAACACCTTTTGTAGTGTTTGAAAAGGCCTTTAAAAAGAGCACCGTTAAATGTCGGTTACATACAAATTAAGCGAGATATGGTGTAAAAAAATATAAGACTAATGTACTTTAAGGAAAAATGAAAAGTATATACATTTAACTCCCCATCCAACATAATTTAAATGTATTGTTTTTCTTTTGCAATACCTTTTAATATAGTGTTACTTCTACTTTCAAAAAGTTGAACGAGTTTAAAATGAATGGTTTTTGTAGAAAATGTGATCAAATTATAGAATGAATTTTTAAATTTTCTTAAAAATCTTCCTTTTTCTACATGTAATTCGAAAATAAAAATATTTCACCCCTGAGAATTGGTGGGAACCGCCCCCATGATAAAAGCGCCATAGTATATAGGATTGACTTTGAATTAGGAGATTGGACTACTCCCAAAATTTCCTTAAAATCCATGCAGTAGGATAGAATTCGGAGATAATATCTTGACTGGCATAATCGAAATAGAATGAAATGTAAATAATATAAGCTATTAATTTCTCAGAAAAATGAACTAATTTTAAATTCTAAAATATCAAAATAACGAGTAACTTTGTTATTTTTATAGAATGCCAGTATCTAGTACCATAACGATAATAGATCGGTACGATAAAGTTCTCGGGCGACCCTTCCGTCCAGCGTTTTTATTTATTTTGTTAATTATTAGAAGCCTCTCTCTTTTTATATATATCTACGGGGGTCCTACAGCCTCTGCCGCATCCCGCATTTCGATCTCCCATTTTTTCGGTCGGTCCATTGTTTCTCATTTATGGCTCTATCTCTCATTATTTCTGATTCCTTCTCTCCATTTCAGTGCTGGTCTTCCTCTTCTTCTTCTATTCCATGGAACATAGTTTAAAGCCTGTTTTGACCATCGTTCATCATCCATTCGCATTACATGCCCGTACCATAAAAGCTGTTTGGATTCTATTGTATCTACGGTATTGTAGATTCTTCCTGTCCTTCTTCTTATTTCTTCATTTGGGATGTGATCAAGTCTAGATATTCGACACGCTCTTCTCAGATAGTCCATTTCTACTATTTCCAGTTTTTTCTTTTCATTCATTGTCATTTGCCAACATTCAGATCCGTTCGTCAAAATTGGTTCTACAACCGACTTGTAGATTGTCATTTTGGTTTGTAAACTAATTTTAGGAGACCAAAGTAACGAGTTTAGTGTTCGTACCACCTTTCGACCCTGTTCTATTTTCTGCTGAATGTCCCGTTTCGATGTTCCTTCCTTCGCTATGACTGTCCCTAAGTATTTAAATTCTTCGCATTGTTTTATATCTCTAATCGAGAGTTCTGGGTCTCTTTCTTCGCCTTTTATTTTAAGGTATTCTGTTTTGTTTATATTGATTGTGAGTCCCCAATTTTCGTATTCTTCGGTTAAATTTCGAATCATATAATCCATGTCTTCCTCATCATTTGCCATAATCACTTGATCGTCTGCGAAGAAAAGATTTGTTAGGTACTTGTTTTCAAGTTCTATTCCCATTCCTGTGCATTTTCTCCTCCAGTTGTTTAATGCTTCCTGAATATAGATTTTAAATAGGGTTAGGGACAAAGAACATCCTTGTCTTAAGCCTTTTGTTACAGGAAACGGGTCTGAAATTTTATTTTCCATTTTAACGGCACTTTTTGCATTTATGTACATGTTCGCTATGGCGTTCATGTATGCCTTACTTAGGCCTGCCTTCGTCAATACTTCAAATAATCTTTTTAAAGGTACTGTATCATAGGCCTTCTCTAAGTCAACGAACACTAAATGGGTCGGTAAATTTCTGGCTGTTCGTTTCTCTATAATTTGTTGAAGTACAAATATATTATCAGCACAAGATCTGCCAGCCCGGAATCCACTTTGATCCTCTATTTCCTCATATTGGTTTTCAATTCGTTCTTTTATCAATCGACCGTACAACCTCCCCAATGAGCTAATAACGCTTATACCTCTGTAATTTTTCCATTTCTTCTTGTCTCCTTTTTTGTGGATAGAGCTTATGCCCGCCAAACTCCAATCTTCTGGAATATTATCTTGTTTGATTAGACACTTATTAAAGATCTCTGCTAAAAATTCTATTAGTATTGACGGTCCACATTTTATTAACTCAATGGGGATGTTTCCAGGTCCTGCTGCTTTCCCGTTTTTTATGTCCGTTAAGGATCGTCTTATCTCATCCACACTGATTGGCTGTACTTCGTTTTCGTCTATTGGATCTGTTCTTAAGTCTCTGTAATTTATTTCGCAATGTGGTCTTGCTTCTGTCAATAGGGATTTGTAATATTCTTCCCATTCTGACATACTTGGGGTTTAATCTATCTGTTCCTTTTTGATTTTTTCTGAGATTTCCTATATACTTCCATGCTTCAGATACTCGAGTTCCACTCATATATCTGTTCATTTCTTCACATTTTTTGTCCCATGTTTCGTTCTTTCTTGTGGACACAGTTTTCTTAACTTCTCTATTCCAGTAAGTGTATTAATGTTGTTCTGAAGCTATTTTCTTGTGGCATTTTTATAATCAAGTATATTCAAATGGGAAATAAGCCACAATTTTACCTAAAAATGATTTTATTAACGTTTCGACGCCCAAGTCGGGTGTTGTTGTCAAAATACAAAATAATACTAAATAAACAAAAATGTTGTTGCTTAGTAAAAAATTCTTCTAATAATTTATTTAATCTGACTCATTTATATCGGCAATTCAGACACGTATTATACATTTTAAAGTAGACGACTTTAAAATGATATTGCCAATATTGATGAGTTGCGTTCCTGGGACGACTTTACTAAAAGATAGTTCATTCGATTACATGAAATCAATCCTAACTCAAGAATATCCGCCACAAAAAATCATAGCATGTGATCTGTCTTTAAAAAGACAACCAAATGCAACGGTGGCACTGAAATTCTCGCGTTAGAGATTCCATAGTAAATCACGAGGGAAAACCAGGAAAAACCTCGTGATACTATCCCGACATCGTAAGTATTTGGGTTTACATTTAGTTTACTCTCAAAACTAATACCGAATTCTGACTTGATATTTTAAATTTTAAATAATACTAAAATACTCAATGTACTAACTCGTATGTTACTGATTTACTAATTGTGGTATTTTCTTTCTATTGACTTCCTCCTTTAATATGGGTAACCACATCCTACTGCATTCTACGGAGGAATTTGCGACACAATTGGTTTCATTTAGCATAATTAGGAGCCGCTTCTTTGATTTTTCTCTTTTTACTATCTGCTTCTTTTAGGACTATACTTGAATCTCTCCACTAAACTCTATGTTCATTATCCCATGCGTGTTGACATATTTGAGATCTATCAAATTCTCTATTTTTTATATAAGACTGATGTTCATTTACTCTAACGTCTAATGGTCTTGACGTTTCACCTATATAAAATTGTTCGCATTCACAAGGTATTTTATAAATACAATTCTTTGTTCTTTCTTGTTCACTGTTAGGTTTAGTTTTAGATAGAATAGATCTCAATGTGTTTGTTGTTTTGAATGTTATAAACGATCAAGAAGAGACAATAAAGTTTACAATGGAAAAGGAATACAATAACACCCTACCTTTTCTCGATGTTTTGGTCTCAAAGAAGGATACTGGATATGAGACTCAAGTGTATAGAAAACCAACACACACCAACAGATATCTCAATTACAAATCAAATCATAACATCAACGTTAAAAAGGGAATCATTAAATCCTTATATGATAGAGCCAAAATTACTTGTTCTAACGAAAATTCATTTTTTGAAGAAAAACAATTGTTAACATCTGTTTTATTAAAAAATGATTATCCCATATCGTTTATAAATAAGGAATTGTCAAGATTGGATCGAATGGAACAGAACAACTTAGAACGGGATCCTACAACATTCACAAGAAATAATACGAGGAAAATATCAATACCATATGTAAAAGGACTATCCGAGAAACTTAAAACAATAGGAAATAAATTCAACATATCAACAACATTCAAAACAACAAACACATTGAGATATATTCTATCTAAAACTAAACCTAACAGTGAACAAGAAAGAACAAAGAATTGTATTTATAAAATACCTTGTGAATGCGAACAATTTTATATAGGTGAAACGTCAAGACCATTAGACGTTAGAGTAAATGAACATCAGTCTTATATAAAAAATAGAGAATTTGATAGATCTCAAATATGTCAACACGCATGGGATAATGAACATAGAGTTTAGTGGAGAGATTCAAGTATAGTCCTAAAAGAAGCAGATAGTAAAAAGAGAAAAATCAAAGAAGCGGCTCCTAATTATGCTAAATGAAACCAATTGTGTCGCAAATTCCTCCGTAGAATGCAGTAGGATGTGGTTACCCATATTAAAGGAGGAAGTCAATAGAAAGAAAATACCACAATTAGTAAATCAGTAACATACGAGTTAGTACATTGAGTATTTTAGTATTATTTAAAATTTAAAATATCAAGTCAGAATTCGGTATTAGTTTTGAGAGTAAACTAAATGTAAACCCAAATACTTACGATGTCGGGATAGTATCACGAGGTTTTTCCTGGTTTTCCCTCGTGATTTACTATGGAATCTCTAACGCGAGAATTTCAGTGCCACCGTTGCATTTGGTTGTCTTTTTAAAGACAGATCACATGCTATGATTTTTTGTGGCGGATATTCTTGAGTTGGGATTGATTTCATGTAATCGAATGAACTATCTTTTAGTAAAGTCGTCCCAGGAACGCAACTCATCAATATTGGCAATATCATTTTAAAGTCGTCTACTTTAAAATGTATAATACGTGTCTGAATTGCCGATATAAATGAGTCAGATTAAATAAATTATTAGAAGAATTTTTTACTAAGCAACAACATTTTTGTTTATTTAGTATTATTTTGTATTTTGACAACGACACCCGACTTGGGCGTCGAAACGTTAATAAAATCATTTTCAGTAAGTGTATGTTTTCCAGTCTTCTGGATTTTGTGTTTGTAGCCAGATTCTTTCTTTTTACATTACATTTTTCTACAAGAGTCGCACAATTTAAAATTGAAAATCTTCCCTCTAGTTACGCTCATGCTTTCAATATTCACCTAATGAACATGAGTATTAAACTTGAACCTCACCGCAGTATTTAGTTCTGCTTTCTGACAACTTTAATTCACGTTGCTGTGAAATCCGGCATTGCATCTACTTGTACCGTACTCGTACATCCCATAACTGCCAAAATAACCATCACTAAACGGTAATTTCTCTAAAAAATGCCCGTATCGTCTTCGAGTAATAAAAATTCTCAATAAATTTTGACCTCCCGGCCGATTTCTTCTCATTGTGTGCGAAATTAAAATATGGTTTCCCGCGAAACGTCGAAACCAAAAGTGAAATTATATCGTCCAAAGCGCCCACGCTCAATTGTTTTGTGTTTCAAAAGAGTGAAAATTTTGTTAACGCCTCTCACTTATTGTTGTTTTTCGCAAACAGTAACGGACTAGGTGGTTCTTTTTATGTATAGTACTACTTTCCATTTTGTTATTGATTTAATTATCAACCATACTTAAATAACCCGTCGGTTAATAAGTCCTGAGCCTAACTAATAAAACAACATATTTTTGCAAAAATTATTTTTTTTCAACCAAATCAATACTTTTCTAGTTATTTTCAAGTGAATATGTTCATTTTTCAACAAAATAACCACGTTTTTAGACGGTTTTTCGCAAATACAGTCGAACCCCCTTATTAGAATACTGGTTATAGGAATATCCCAGTTTAAGGAATAGAAATTTGAGGTCCCGAAACGTTTCTACCACGTAAAAATGATCGGTTATTAGAATATCCCGTCTATAGGAATACATTTGCTTAGCACGAAGGCTATTCCAATACGCGGGTTCGACTGTAAATCAAAACGTAAGCATTTTGTCGAAAAAATATTCTTAGCAAAACTATAGCCTATCAAAAACTGAAAAAAAAAACGGTGTATATATTAGGTCTCTATACCTAGCAAAAGCAGAGTTATAACTAATGAAAAATAAAATCCACGAGGAAAATAAACTTCCTGTAGCTGGCTGTATACCATAAATCACAAAAATACCAAGTTTCTTGTAAAAGGTATATATTAAAATACCCTAAATAAGGGTCACAATACAAAACGTTTTCGGATTAAGGAATCCATCATCAGTGTTTAAAAGCCAACTGAAAAGCCAGTTGGCCATTGAAATCCAATATGTGAGGTTTTCTCCAAAAAAAGTTCCAACCACGTGGGGAGAGTCCTGTGTTGCCCTAGGTAACATCCAGGTTTATCTATAACATCCGAGGAATTTTATATAAATATGTAAAATATCTTTATTATTTACATTTAAAGGGTTTTTACCCTATACATTTTGGTGGCTCAGGCATGCAAATTTTGGCTTTTAAACACTGATGATGGATTCCTTAATCCGAAAACGTTTTGTATTGTGACCCTTATTTAGGGTATTTTAATATATACCTTTTACAAGAAACTTGGTATTTTTTTAATGAAAAATAGGTTCGTATTCGAAAAATTCCAAATAGAATAATTCAATGTAAAATATCCAAATAATGAAGCATTCTAGGGGAAAACACATTACAACTTTATTAAAGTGTTTAAAAAAGCTTTATTTCTGTTTTGAGGTAAAAGTTTTAAAGAATTTAATTTTGAAAAAAATGCTTTTTTTTTCAAAATAACTTAAAAATTGTTAGAGATGCCAAAAATCTTAAAAAATAAAAAAAGTCAGCTTTACTTTTCTGAATATTGTGTATTTTTTTGTTTTTCTGTATGACAAAAATTGGTTAAGATTCGGTATTTCTAAATTTACATACACTCGTAATAAGTGACTCGTTCAAGCCCTTTTAATAAATTACAGCTCTGTCAAAAATAAGGACTTTGAACCGATGAAACTTACAGATCACATGATCAATATGTACGCGAGTAAAAAACTTGTGAAGTGGTAACAATTAAGTTCATTTGAAATGCTAATTAGGGGGTGATTTTCCCGATTTCTTACCAAAAAAAAGGGACCAACTTTATTTTGAGCGTAACTTGTTTACTTTTGATGCTAAAATATTTTTTTAAAAAACAAAAGTAAGCATTTTTTTAAAAACTTTAAAAAAGTTAAAATGAGTTTTATCCAAAAAAGTGCTTCGTTTTTTGGTTATGGAACGTTAAAATATTCGATTTGGAATTTGACGAATATGAACCTAATTTTCATTAGCTATAACTCTGCTTCTACTAGGTATGGTGACCTAATATATACATTATGTTTTTCACTTTTTTACGTGCTATATTTTTGATTAGAATTTTTTTCTCGACCAAATACTTACTTTTTGAGTTATTTGCGAAAAACCGTCTGAAAACATGGTTATTTTGTAGAAAAATTAACATATTCACTTGCAAATAACTCGAAAAGTATTATTTTGGTGAAAAAACGTCATAGAACAAAAGTTGCTTAGAATTAGTCATTTTATCCATTTCCGGACTTATTTCGAACATATAATTTTCACCCCCAAAAGGGGGTGAAACTCACCCCTAGGGCAAAAGCACATATCGGCACAATATCCCTTTTTTCTTTGACTTGTTACCTATGTGTATGCCAAATTTCATGTCAATCCAAGCAGTTCTTTAAAATTTAGAGGTCTTGCAATATTTTAACTTTAAAGAACGTACTATATAGGGTGAGGCAGATAACTGGCCTGTTAGAAATATCTCGAGAATTAAAGGCAACAGAATCATGAAAATTGGAATAAAGGGGTTTTGAAGGATGATCTATTAAATTAAAATATTTTCATCTTTTTTCAACTTCCGGTTATACCGGAAGTTGCTTATAACTTCGTTTTTTTAAATGGGACACCCTGTATATTTTTACATTTATGGATTCTATTCGATGTCTTCTTTCTTAAAATATAAGGTTTTGTAATATTATACAGGGTATTTTAAAAGATAATTACGTTTTTTTATTAATTTCGTAGCAATATTCACACCCTGTAGAATTGTAGTAGTTTGACATCTTAAACTCTACTTACGTTCAAATGATTTTTAATATACTCTACTATTGTTAAGAATCATTAGTATAGCTAAATTTGTAATTTTAGTATACAGGGTTGGTCGAAACTCGGAATGAGTATTTTCTGAGTTTTCTTAAATGGAACGCCCTGTATTTTTGTATTGTATTGAAATGATCTTTTAGAGTACTTTTTTATTTCTTAAGCATTCCCTATACCTAACTGCTTTAATCTGTGAGTTATTGGTGATTCAAGCTAAACATTAATTGCAACAAAAAATACGTAAAGTTTTATTAGGTTGGCCATGAAAATACTCAATCCCAAATAATTTTTCAGAAATAAATACATATTAATCCAGACAGGTCCTTAAAATTACCAATAATGGTTTAGCTATCAAAATACCTACGTAGTTAATATTGTTGTTGCGATTAACAATTAAGCACAAATTAAAGCAGTTAGGTATAGGGAATGCTTAAGAAATAAAAAAGTACCAAAAAATATCATTTCATTACAATACTAAAATACAGGGTGTTCCATTTAAGAAAACTTAGAAAATACTCATTCCGAGTTTCGACCAACCCTGTATACTAAAATTAAAAATTTAGCTATACTAAGGATTCTTAACAATAGTAGAGTATATTAAAAATCATTTGAACGTAAGTAGAATTTTAGATGTCAAACTACTACAATTCTACAGGGTGTGAATATTGCTACGAAATTAATAAAAAACGTAATTATCTTTTAAAATACCCTGTATAATATTACAAAACCTCATATTTTAAGAAAGAAGACATCGAAGAGAATCCAAAAATGTAAAAATATACAGGGTGTCCCATTTAAAAAAACGAAGTTATAAGCAACTTCCGGTATAACCGGAAGTTGCAAAGAGATGAAAATAATTTTCATTTAATAGATCATCCTTCAAAACCCCTTTATTCCAATTTTCATGATTCTGTTGCTTTTCGTTATCGAGATATTTCTAATAGGCAGTTTATTTGCCTCACCCTGTATACCCTCACAGCTGATTTTGCAACAATGATTGATAAAAATATTTACAATTAAACTGGAAATATTGTCCGACAAATTTTTAGGGGTACTTCAGTTGTCGAACTCATCAGAGTTTAGAAACCTCTATATTTACGAAAGGCCCCCTCCCGAAAATTTTCCAAAATAGAAGAGTTGTCCTACTCGACTTAAATAACTGAAAAAAAAAGTCTTATGAGAGAGATAATAGGTATATTTTTTTAAATGCTGGGATCAAGACCTGTTATTAGTTCCTAAGGTTTTATTATGCAATTTGCAATTTATTTAAATTTTGCAATATATTATTTAGTTTTATTCCATTGTCTTTTATATTGTAATATTGACGATTTATGCAATTTCATTAAATTGTTTTTGTTATTATCTCACTCATTATAAGCTTTGACCATAAACTTGTACAATTTTCAGTGGCAATAAAGCATGATCCTATTCTATTCTACTTCTAAGGTACACTGATTCTTAAACACCTTGTATATTCTCTTATCGATAGTGAAATTGACCTTGTTAAATACTTAACAGTCGAAGTTTTTCGGTGTGACATCTTAAAAGTATCGTGACCAATTTGTATACAGTTACAGCGGCTGAAACGTGTGATAAATATGGAGACTTGTGCAAAGAGATAATGACTTTACGCACGCAAATCTTCTTCTCTTACATTAGTCAACAATTTTAAAATATATCTTTAAATGGCGTATGCAAAGTGATACTTATCTTCGGGGAAAATGATTAAAAATGATAATTTTTAGATGGTTTTCGGGGGTATAACAACAAGAATTCGTACTGTTTTGACATATCGTATCTTTCATTATTAAAAATTAGGCATGCTGTCTATTATCTACTTTAAAAATATTAGATATTCATTCATTCATTAAGAATTACAATTCCTGGGGATTATAGCTAACGCTATGGCGTTCAAAATGCTATTCTTAGGTGAGGTGGATTACTCCTCTATGTCATTTATAACTTGCTTGTTTGTCTTTGCTGCTATCATGACTTTTTTCCATTTCTTCCTGTCCTTGCGCTTAAATTTCCAGTCTTTAACATCCATTGCTCTTATATCTTCTACTATATCTTCTTCTAGGCCTTACTCTACACCTGCGCCATTGTGTCCAGTTAGTTATCCTTCTCAACATGTAAATGTGGGCGTCTTTGTATATGCCCTATTCATTCTATGTAGTGTTGCCCAAATGCAAGACCAAGACGAGACTTAGACAGTCTTGGTCTTGGTCTTGCGCCAGTACACCTTGTCTTGGTCTTGGTCTTGCAGCAAGTCTTGCAAGTATCGCAGTTGCCCATTAGCCCATTGCTTTTCTTAGAACAACGTAACAGAGAGGTACATTTTAAGCTTGCATATCATAGCCATAGAAAAGACTAGCCAAAGTAATAAATACCTAAGCAACTGACACCGGGTGGAGTTTGAACCCACGATCTAAGTGATACTTGCCTATGTTCTAGCTAACTAAAGTTAAAACTACCTCTCAAAACCCACAAAATTTCAATTGCATCTCTCAACTGGTTTTAGAGCAATAAATAAATCGTCAGTTTGTAAGAAAAATTTCAACACCCCCTATTTAGGAAACGAAGCATTTATAAAGTAAACGTTTATGAAGCAAACTGTCATTACTTTTTCGTGCAGAATTACCCATTAAAGTTTGCCATACTTATTTAAAAACATCCTGTATTGATGAAAAACATGGCTGGTTAAAAAATTACCCAACTTTTTTATTATCCAGTATAAGTGAATGAATAAAAAAACATGATGCTAAGAAAATATGAGGCTATAGTTGGGTTTTAATTTCAGTATGCTATTGCATGCTTGAATAATAAGTTAGCATAATGCTAGAATATTCCACAGAGTGAGAAAAACACAGTTTGATTGGTACACCCGGTATACAATGACAATAATTGAACTGTCTAGCAAAAATATTATTACAGCAATATTTATAAAGAATAAGACAACATATTAAAAAAATAACTTAAATCGGACAACAGGTTTGGGAAATTTGAGATATTAAAAATGACCCGTTTTTAAGGTGGTGCGTTAATTTCTTGGAGAAGTGTATATCGTTAAGATAATATTTCGGTATTTTGTTTACACGATATCCGGCATTATCTGTACTTTTGTCTCGTATCGTTATCTTATGATATTTTAAATAATAGCCGCGCTGTTTCGGCAAATTTTGTTTAGCCGAGTGACCTCATAGCACAGTCAACATAAACAATACATATTATTCTTACTATAATATTATGTATACCGATAAGATTTCTGGTGTTTGGATTTCTAGAAAACTAATGATAAAAATTAATTACTTATATACTTATTAAGTCTATTTTCTATTAGCTAAGGTGACACATTTTTAAAAAGTTTGTATACGATATTCGATATTACTGTAGGCGTTGCAACGCAGGAATGTTATGTGTTATGATTAGAAGACGACTATTCTCAAAATCTGGACAATTAATTTCAGAGCGAAGAATTCGGCTGCTGGGAAAGAATGCACAAAATATTTTATTTTTACATTATAATAATGACCTCTGAGTACATGTCAAATGTGTCATGTTTTTTAATGGATATTTAGATTCGCTATGTATGTTTATGGTATTGTTTGTAATGCGCATAAATCCAATTTTCAAAATTTTTTTTACAATTTTTTTTATTTCTCATAAAGTATTTAAGAATATAGCCAAACTTATATACTCCCTAAAACGACCCTCAGTTCTAACTGCAAGACGCAAGAGTCTGGCAGGCTTAGTCTTGTTCTTGCTCAATTCTTTTAGGGTAAGTCTTGGTCTTGGTCTTGCTAAAATTAGGCGGTCTTGGTCTTGGTATTGGTCTTGCGAAAACGCAAGAACAAGAGCAAGACTGCAAGACCAAGACCGATTTTGGGCAACACTAATTCCATGTCTCTGACAATATTTTCTCCCTTTACTTCTTCTTCAATTTAGGCATTTGTTTTCATTCTTATTTCTCCGTCTGTTGTTACATTGTGATCAATGATAAAAACATCGTTTTTCTTTCAAATTTCAGAAGGCTATCCTCTACTTTCTTGTTAATCCTCGTTGTTTCCATCCCACATGTAACAAAAAGTCTTATTGAGGTCGTATATAGCTCCATGTGTTCTCTTACTTAGGTTCTTGCTTCTCAGCAGATTTATATTCGTTCCATATGTTTTTTGCCTTTCAGAATTCTTTCCTTTGTTCTCTTTTTTCGGGTTTTTTTAATGTTATTCCCAAGTAACTAAAGGTGGACATATATTTGGAGGTCAATCCATTGATCATATTAAATTCCTTTAACACTTTAGTTCCTTTTAGCCCTCTTTTTAGTGTTTTTTGACATAATAAATAGCATATGATATTTCCTTCACTTTATTTTTATTAATGTAAAATGTTTTTTGTTTCAGCTGTGGTTGTGCGGTATTTGACCAAGAGGTACATAGGTGAATACAGTTCAAATGTCGGTAAGTCTTTAGATATGATTACTTTGGTAGTCTTATACTTTCTCTATCACTTCAAGCCACTTAGATTGACAATCAATAATAACAAGATAATAATATAGACTCTGATATAGAAATATCTACACAAATACTTTCAAAAGGAAAATCTTTTTCGAAAAAGGCAATAACAGTTTTTCTTTTTTGTTTGAAGCATTGAATTTTTCACAAATTTTACAACACGAAATCGTATCATTGCATCCTCTTTTAGGATGTCCAAGGTATCATGTACAGGCCTAAAATTGGCATTCGCCAACTTCGCTGCTACGTGTTTTTGGTCTTACTTTATGGTGTCGAGTCTTGGACTATGAATAAAATTGATTAAATCGTCTTGAGGCTTTCGAAATGTGGTGCTAACAGAAGGATTTTAAAATTTTCTTGGACGGAAAAGATTCAAAACTCCACAACCCTAGAACGTCTCAGCAAGACTACTGAGATTATAAAAAGCATCAAGAAGACAAAACTGGAGTATTTCAGACATATAATGAGAGGTCCCAAATTAATATAGGTTGATACAAAATATTATGCAACGGAAAATAGCAGGCAAACGCTGTCTAGAACGAAGAAATACTTCATTGTTGAAGAACTTACGATATTGGTATGGCGTTGATCTTCTTCTTCAGGTGCCATCTCCGCTACGGAGGTAGTTAATCATCATAGCTATTTTAATTTTTGAGGCAGTAGCTCTAAATAGTTGTTTTGAGCTGCATCCAAACCATTCTCGCAGATTCTTTAGCCACGAAATTCGTCTTCTTCCGATGCTTCTTCTGCCATCTATCTATCCTTGCATTATGGGTCGCAGGATACCATACTTCTCGCCCCGCATCACATGTCCGAGATACTGTAGTTTTCTTTCTTTAATTGTAAGTTCAACTTCCTTCTCTTTACCTATTGTTCTCAGTACTTCGTTGTTCGTAACTCTATCTACCCAGGAAACCCTCATAATTCTTCTATAGGTCCATATTTCAAAGGCGTTAAGTCGTCTCATTGTTTCTACATTTAACGTCCGTCCATGATTCCATGTTGATGTATTAGTAAAATCGTATATCAACCGACGCAAAGTTACACGAAGAGTTCAAATATCGACTTCCAGTTCTACTTTAGATTACTTTGGGTGAAAACCTAGGACATACGAAGTCCAATTACTTATTTAACGAATGCAGGGCGTTGTTTAACGAATACAACATCCATGGCGTTGATAGAAGTTTGTTATTTAGGGTGTCAGTAAATAAAATTAAAATATCTATGATGGTAACTGGTAATCAACGTTCTGAAAGGACCTGATACACGAGGGGGAAGAATCGTATCATCAATATCTTTATACATACCTGTAAAACATACTTCGATTTACAAGATGATGTCGGGCGACAAGTGTGGCGACCCCATAAACTTATAAGCAAGCTTCTACTTAAATAGTCTTGAGTCCTCTGAAAAATAAATCCTAAGGCCTAAAAAATATAACACTTCAATTGACTATTATGATACAAGTTTAAATGAATGTCAATGACGATTTTTTTGAAGTTTTACTTCTTTAGGCGCAATTGGAAAAATTGTTGAGGGTGAATTTTTATAAAAACTTGCTAATTTTTTCAAGTTACGTATGTATCAATACAAAGCGTGAAAAAAATATATTGGTGTTTTTAGTAAATATATTTTATTATAATTTTTGTGTCTTTGGATTTGTCTTCGTCGGGAATAGGATAATAAATATTCAAGTTATGAAAAGAAGAATAAAAAGCAATCTTAGTATTATTTGTATAATTTGTCAAAATAATTCATTGTGGTGCCAGACAAATTAACTGTCATGCTAATTTGAGTCATATTTTTATAAAATAAAAAAACTACATCCTATAAATATATACCTATTACTACAAACCTTTTATTTATTTTACAATTAATATACAATTTTGTATATTAAGTCGAAATATTTCATAATTTACATTTATAATGAAATATTGCTAAAATTTAGCAAAATTGTAAATTTTCTATGCTGTCCCTTGCCATATTGTTTACGAAATTTATACCGACATATGACAGCGGCTGTGCGAGTAGTGCAAAGTTACCAATTTTGGTTGTAGGTTTCTCTACATGCACCGATTTATAATATGTACGTTTTTGGGGATTATGATACAGTTTTAAAAAGGAGTGACCGATTAGTATTATTTTAAGTATTAAAATTGGTTTAATATTTAAATAAAAATACAATTAACCTGTTTGAAATGTATTTATTTCATTGAAATCATAATAATATAAGTGTAACTTCTTACGTGCGTACAAAGTACACACACTCTTTTTTTATTTGATTGTAGATCACACGAAAGATGTTTAAAACAATAATATAGGCTAGCAATTTTATATACGGTCTACACACGGCAATAACTCTTCAATTGAAAAATAAAGAACTCTAATTAGCACCATTTAAAGAAGATGTGTGGTGCGAGAGACACGAAAAATATAAATTATGTGCTAAAATGACCGTAGATTTTCGAATAATTACAGGCTTGCGACCATTGCAACCATATATTTTAAATTAATTAGTAACTCAACAAATGGAAACCGCTGATTTACGACCGTCCGTAAGTAGTGTACATTTGAAAGATTTAGATGCTGCGTTTTCTTCCTGATACCTCTTTAACACCTCGTTTATTTAACAGAGGCGGGTTTTGTTTAAAGTTGTTAACAAAATTTATGCAATATTTTTAGAATTCTTTACTTCATTTGCAATTTAAAATTTTAAAATAAGCTTTTTTTCATCATTAAAGAGGGGCGGGGTCTGGAATCTTTAAAAGACATCTCAGTCCAGAACGCCGCCTGATTGACCTTAGTGCAGGATTCATTCTTCGTAGCCCCAGTGATAGTTCCCGAGTCACTTTAAAACGCTCTCTCGTCGCCGAGGCTACGCAGAATGCCTACCTGCTAAACCAGACCCTTCTATGTCATCCAGCGCTCCGAAAGCGGAATGGTCGCTGCAAGGTCAACATCGCTTCTGAAGCACTTTACCTTCATTTATCTACAGACTGTAAGCAAGGAGGCCCTTTATTTTCCACGTTTCCCCCTTTTTTTTATCCCAAAATTGGGTTTTTTTAATTAAAGCTTTTTTTCCACAGTCTGTCTCATACAATCTAACTCACCTATTCGCCTCTCATCAAAACTGATTCCCTCTACCTTCTACTTATAATATATTTCCCACTCACCCCTATCGTTGGTACAGCTGTTTTTCCTCCTCTTATTTCTTCTTGATCACTACACGGATATGGTTGTGTATACTAGTCTAAAAATGGGGATTAAATCAAGAGTAATCGTCCAGGTGTATCGGTAGCGTTTATTCTTACAATGATGATTTTTTTATTAATATCCCTATTGTTATTTTATTATCTTAATTTAATACTCCATTTTGAACCCTTTTTACAGTTGGGTCATTCTTTATCTAAATTTTTTAAAATATTTAAAATAGTGATTAAATAAACATTAACCATCCGGAGCATCGGTATGGCGTTTATTCTTACAATGATGGCTTTTAATTTCATCCCTATTAGTTCGAATTTCATTATCTTAATTTAATCCCCCCATTTTTGACCCTATCGAGAGTTGCGTCATTCTTGATCTTAAAATTTTTTTACAAAAAAGCTATTTTTTAATAATTAGTATGCCATAGTTTTTTTTACAGCCATGGCTTTTATTTTCATCCCTATTGGTCTGAATTTCATTATCTTAATTTAGTCCCCCAGTTTTCAACCCTATTTACAGTTGCGTCATTATTCATCTGAAACAAGGTCTAAAATGGTACGTATTTCAATAACTACGCAACTACCCTGTAATGGCTCAGCACATAGTTACAGTTCTGTCCATTGGCGTAGTTAGACTTTGAGCTTGGGGGGGGGCACGGCTCCCTGAGCATCTTGAAGTATGATTAAGGGACCCAAAAAGCCCGCCGCAGGTGCCTCGGAGGCGAAAATTTTTTTGAGCACCACGCCCATTTTTCATTAAAAAAATCACCAATTTTGCTTCTTTTTTTTTACCTGATCATATACATAGTCACACGAACAGAACCCATTTTCTAAACTTACAACTTAAAATCTTTATTAATTAGGAATACAAGTTATAATTTTACAAAGGTTCTTTTTATAAAATTACAAAAATAAAAATGAAAAAACCAATTCTTTTAGTAACGGGTATAGGTACATGTCATATAAGTAATTATAATAATGTTATTTTAGGTAAAACATATACATCTTATTATAATTTTGCTACAGAAACATGCTTCTAGGAAATTAACTCTTGTCTAAACAAGAGTTAATTTCCTATTTTTTTCAGCAAATTTACATAAAACTTTTTCAGCTGTTATTTTATTTTTTACGATTTCATTTTCTATATGTATTACTGAGAGATTAGAAAATCGATCCTGAATCATAGTAGCTCTTAGCCAAGTTTTGATTCTCCTCATAGCTGAAAAACTCCTCTCACAACTAGAAGAACTTACTGGCAATATTCTAGAAATTTGCAACAGTTTATACAGGTTGGGATAATATTCTTTTTTAATATGCTGCATTATATTATCTATATTTATTTCATGTCCTTTTAGTTGCAACATATTCTTCATAACCACAGCTTCAGCATTTAAAGAGAAAGTATCAATTTTCAATATATTTTTATAATTGTCTACGAAATCTTGTGCATTCTCCATATCTAATTTACAAAATGCATCAACTGATGTGGCTAATGGTAAATTTTCAAATCTACTCGTAAAATTAACTATTATATTGTCTAAAACTTGGTAGTAAATATTAATTTTCCAGTATTCTTTAGCCGTTATATCCTTTTTCAAGTCAAGTGTATTGCTTTTTCCTATAGTTGACTCAGTAAAAAAGTCATTTTGCTGTCGTCTTCTTTTTGAAACTCTTAAAGGCTCCAGTGAAATTTCGTGTTTTTCAGCAAATTGTTTAATATCTTGCCAAATTTTAAACTCAGATCTGTAACCTTTAACAGAACTTCTGTCGCTTTTGTATCATCTTACACAGTATTTTAGAAGTTAATTACGCAATAAACAGGAATTGACAAAATTTGCAGTTACGTATTTCTTGTTCCGGACCGGCGATATATACCTTTTAAAACTTCAAAAACCTGTTTAAGATTTTTTTAGCCATTTGTTTTGTATTTTCTGGTCTAAATATATTAATTTAGAAAAACACCATCTTCCACCGTTTTCTTTATAATTTCTAAATATCCGTCTACGCTGAAGTAAGTATAGTTGAATTCTTTAGTATTAGCATATGGTAGCATTATACATCAGGATTGCATAAGTCTCATACTCACCCATAACCCTAATGTTTGTTACAAATCTGCAAATTTTATTGGATTAAACAAGGGTGGATGTATCGCGCCAACATTTTGCAATACAACGGAATAGTCCACGCTGTGAAGCTGATCTCGTATGAGAAAAATTCTGACTCAGTTTCTTTGCGGATTCACGTTCAAAAATGTCCCCTTAATAGAAATCAGAAGGATGCCGAAAATTTTGGGCAGAAATTGTTTAAACAAATTTAAAATTTCACCTTTTTGCACCGAAAAATATTTTTGAAGTTATACTTCTTTACGATCGAGAGTGAAATTTTATAATTCTGGGCGCATGCGCACACAGGCAGTATGTAGTTCGTTGCTAATCTTTCAAGTTATGTATGTATCAGCGCAAATAAATCAATAAAAGAATATATTAGTGTTTTTAGTAAATGTATTATATTTATTATAATTTTTGTGTCTTTGGATTTGTCTTCTTCGGGAGTAATATATGCTTCTTTTTATGAGCATTTTTCAATGCGTCACAAATGATAGAAAAAAAGTTAAGTCCGTGATAATACACATTTATGACATTTATTCTAACATGACATTTTAGTTAAATCTGACAGTTGTCTTATTTTCTTTGATTTGTATAGTCTTATAAATTGTACAGATTATATTCGTAGATATATATTATATAATTGGTAAATAATTTTTTTCGATTATAGCGCCATCTATTGACAACTAGAATAAATGTTATAAATGTCATCGAAGAACACCGACGTGCGTTTTTTCTGTCACATTCAATTTAATGCATTAGAAAGAAATCGAAAAACTGTGACGCACTGAAAGATCCTCATAAGAAAAAGATTAATACGTATTATTCAAACATTATTTTGTATACCTACTACTTCACTTCATCTATTTGTTACCGTGATTTGTCAGAATGTCCGAGAAACCGTCAAAACAATGTCTCCGTGGCTCATTGGTAGAGCGTTCGACACGGGATCGAGAGGTCCCGGGTTCAAATGCGGCCAATTCCTGTCTTTTTTTTTAATTTTTTTAACTTTTGGATTTTTGAAAAGTGATAAGTATTAAAATTAGTTTAATATTTAAATAAACTAAAAATAAATTGTTTAAAGTATTTTATTTCGTTGAAATCATATAATAGAAGTATAACTTCTTACGTGCGTACAAAGTACACACACATTCTTTTTTTGACTAGAACACATAAGAAACGACGATATTAGACAACAAATGCAAACAGGAAGAACAATCATAGATGAAATCTAAAAACAACAGCTAGTATGGTACGAACAAGTGAGACGAATGAAGGAAAGAAGACCCCAAAAAAAGTGTTAGAATGAACCCCCACATACAAACGAAAACGAGGAAGACCAGCAACGACTTGTATAAAGGGCATCTCCAAAGCGATGTCAGAAAGAAATTTAAGAGACGAAGACTGCCACAATAGAAGGGAGTGGCGATTAGGAACGGAAATGCGTAGAAGTTTAATATATTATTATGAATCACTTTATCAATCAAAGATAGAGTAAAAATTAAAATTTTTAATTATAACGCGGGCACATAAATTTGATACACCCTGTATATTGATTTGTAACTATTTAGTAGAAGGTAGCTTTTACGCAGTGGGTCTTTCCTTAATGAGTTTTTCCCTGAAGACTTAAAGGCATTTGTAAAAAGATTGTTTGTTACGGGAAAGGTAAGATCCACAGGTAGCTGTAATTATTAGTTTTTAGAAAAATAAAGGTAGAGAGATTTGGAATTTTAAGGCTGTTTGTTTTAAGAACAAGAGTATTTGTATAATTTCCGAAAAGTGATTAGGATGAGTAGAAGTGTTGTTTGAAAGAATGCCTGGTTTTTCGAATAAGAAAGAGAAATGTTTCTGATTGGCTTGGCAATTTGGAATGGGGAAAGGGAAGTTTGAATGTTGAGACAGTTTTGGAAAAGAAAGATCATTGTGTGGTTGGCATCCGAGAAAGGCAGTCGAAAGTTTTCGCTTATAGTTCAGACGCAAGTACTAGTACTACATAGTGGAGAGTAGCTGAAAAGTGGAACGAGAGACAAATCAAATTGAGAAGAAAAACCTCTTTGATTCTGTAAAGTCCAAGAGAGTAAGTTACAAGAACTATAGTTATTAAAATTATTTGTGACACCAAGTAAAAAAGATACTTGGGTCTCAGGAGATTATTATTGAGAGAAAAAGAGGAGAGAGATTTGGAGTTTATTGAACGAGTACTGGTCAAAAGCGGCCTGGCTTGTGTTTTGGAGAAATAGTTGCTGGTATGCTGCTGGATTGATGCTGAGAACGGAGAGGGCTTTGATTGGTAGCCTAACATAATCAACAAGGAGGAGCTGTTTGGGTCAAGAGGAGACATCATTGTGTGTGAATCAAAAAGGTCAGTCAATAACTTATGTGATAGATGTTTTTTATAATCAGAAGTTAAAATATTTGCGTAAAAGCATATGAATTAAGATTCCAACATTTCAATAATTTTATAGGAAGTATAAGTAGTTTTGCAAATACCTAAATTTGTTTGTTTAGCTTATTTTATAAATGGTATAAGGAACAAAGCGATAAATATTTGTTTAAATTAGATTAATTATATGGTAAAAGATTCATTTGGACAATTATGCCCACAGGATTTAATTGATAGATTTTCAGAGCATTGCTTTTGATAATAAAGGTATTTGTATGTGCTTATTTATGATTTTTCTATTTATTTCGTTTTCCTATTTTATCCCGATAAGGATCAAATAAGAGATACTGATGCCACGAAAAAGGATAAGTATAACCTGAGATTTTTTATTAATTGTTTATGTATGATTTGCGTTAATTCAATAATTAATTAAATAAATACTCAATTAAAATAAAAGTAATAGAAAGCAGATCATAACAATATTTATAAAATATTTTTTCCTGTTTTTTGGGTAATTATAAACCCAAGGTCTCATTTTATTTTTCTGAAAAGATAGTTTTCGAGTTATAAGCGATTTAAAATCTGTATAATGCGATAATAAGCATTTCCGAGGCTTGAAAACTTATATGTAAATTATTATTTTTGAGGTGATGCAAAGTGATTAAATTGAAGTTTAAGCATTCAATTTCAAGATTCTGGCGAGTAATAGAAGCTTATTTTAATATAGACCACTGTTTTTAGTGGCTACTCATGCGCTTCATAGGCGCATATTATACGTACATATGTTATATGAAAAATTACGAACAAATACTTGACTTTTGCTTCTTCTTCTTCCCCTTTATAAGCAATTCCGCTTGTTCATTGGCGGATTAATAGCTATATGGAAGTTTGTCACTCCATCTTTTGCGCGGTCGGCGGATACTTCCACCGATTGGTGATTTATCTCTTGCTATTTTGACCACACGGGCCTCCCCCATTCTGGTTATGTGGTTATTCCATTCTTTTTTCTATTTAGTGTCCATTCATTTATACACTGTAAGTTACATTGTCTTCTAATGTCTTCACTCATCTTTCGATCTCTCAGCGTATTTCCTGTAATTCTTCTCAGTACTCTCATCTCTGCCGTTTCCAGTAGTATTTGTGTTGTGGCTGCAGCTGTGGTCAGAGCACGCCAAATAGAATTCCATTTTAGTGACGTCACGTTGCCTAGCAACCGTCGATTCTCCCATTATGAAATTCTATTTTGTGACGTCAGCAAAATAGAATTCTATTTGGCGTGCTCTGGGCCCTGGTCTTGTTTCTGATTATACAAGATATGTGTCAAATATTTAACATTTATTAAAATTAACTTATTATTAGTTTTTTAATAATTTATTTATTTATTCAATTACTTATTGCCAATGTGCTAATTAAATACGCCAATCATATATTGCGACGCGCAGTAGCTTTAAAGTCGAGTGGAAGCGCATATCTAACATTTAAAAAACAACGGTGTAAATTGAAAAAACCCCGATTACGGGTAGGCCTGGTTCCCGCGTACCAAAAAAGTTGATTAACAGCAACCTAACAATTTGTTAATAGCTTAACGGGGTCTAGTCGGACAAACTTTGATGTACGGGGACATTGGAATAGGGGAAGTTTTAATTGTGAAACGTGTCATCCTGACAAATTTATGATTGTGAAAACTAGCAGGTTGTTTTTAAGTTTATTCAATAGAAAACTTTATATAATACACTCACCGGCACAAAATTCAGCCACCCAAAATTTTTGATTAAGTTTGAAAATTTATAACTTTATTACTTGTACTCCGATTTTCAAAATGCTTACACCAGTTTGTAGGTAAATGTATTGACATCATTTGGTATTATTCTGGTAACACAAAAATTTTGCTTGCGTGGTATTATACGGGGGTGAATGGAAGCGTTGTATTTTCTCCTAACTTGAAAACATTCTGTGGAAAAACGGAAGAGCTGATTTTGTTTCATAGTTCTGTCATATTATCCCGGAGGCATCAATAAATTTTTGTTTTTTGAATTATCCGAATATCTCTTTTCTTGTAAGAGCTGTACCATTTTTTGTAAATAAAAACACTGGTTGACTCATAAAATTGAGGCTGGATTGATAAGATTAGAATATTCCACATGCAGCCCAGATCTCAATTATATTGAGTATTTATGGGATGAATTAAAAAAAGCTATTCGCCGTCAGCCTAGGCCTCCAGAAAATTTGGTACAGTTATGGCCCTGGTAGAGGAATATCGGGCTGTTCCCCAGGCAAGGATAACACATCTTTATTCGATGCCAAGATTGCGAGCAGTCGTTGCTGCAAGAAGTATACATACCCGCTATTGAATTGTTTTGTTTTGTTGTTAATTTTGTTTTGTTTTGTTAATTTTAGTGCCTTTGATATTTTTAATTAAAAAACCTTCAAAGCAGTGTTTTTATTTACAGCTCTTACAGGAAAAGAGATATTCGGATAATCCAAAAAACAAAACCTTAGTGATACCTCCAGGATAATACAAGAGTACTATGTACTATGAAAGCAAATCAGCCCTCCAATTTTTCCACAGAATTTTTTAAAGTTAGGAGAAAATACAACTCGTCCATTCACCCCGTATAATGCCATCTAAGCAATTTTTTTTACCGCAATACTTAATAAAAAACGACATCAATATATGTACAGTGGAACCTCGATAAGTCGGATTAATCGGGACCGCGGCCGATCTGGGTTATCGAAAATTCGGGTTACCAGGAGAATACGGTAAAAATTAGTAAAATAAATATTTCTAATAGGAAAATACACATTATAATTGCAAAAATATGAAATACATCTAAATTACGTACAGTTGTATACACTATTGTTTATTTCTTGGTAAAAAACTTGTTTTTTCTGATGAAAATCGGTCCGGGTTAGCCGGATTTCCGGGTTATCGGGGGCCGACTTATCGAGATTCCACTGTACCTCCAAATTGATGCAAGGACCTTGAAAATTTTGAGTACAAATACTAAAGTTATAGGTGACGGAATAATTTTGGGTGACTGAATTTTGTGCCGGTGAGTGTATATGAAAAAATGTTTATCCGACAAATATGCTTGGCATTTTAATAAGTCCGACACGTAGAGCATGTCAAATGACAGAAACTATATTGGTGGTAAATATCAAACTGATTTTTGCATGAGATTTTAATGAAAGGGTAACGGTAACAAATCAATTGGAAGTTCTGTCCGACAAAATACATGGGACGATTTCGTAGTCTAACGTTCGAAACCTGTAACCTGTTCCACAATTAAAACTTCCTCTGTTCCAGTGTTCCCGTACATCAAAGTTTGTCCAACTAGACACCATTAAGCTACTAACAAATATTCAACTTGCTATTAATAAACTTTTTTTTGGTACGCGGGATCCAGTCCTATGGTCATAATCTTGAAATTTTATGCCTAAAGTTCATTTAGGCTCTTCGCAACTTCAAAAATAATAATTTACATATGTATATGAGCTTCAAGCCTCCAAAATGCGTATTTTAGCATTTTTCAGATTTTAAATGGCTCCTCGAAAAGGAGTAAAAAGTCGAAAACTATTAAATTTTAAGAAAAATTTACAAGAGAACTTTTTTGTTTAAAATGACCCAAAAAAACCTAAAGAAATATTTTTCGGTGCAAAAAGGTGATATTTTGAATTTGCTTAAAAAAATTGTTTAAACAATTTCTGTCCAAAAATTTCGCCCGGTACCCTTCTTGATTTGTTTAAAGTGGGCATTTTTAAACAGGAATCCGCAAAGAAACAGAATCAGAAATTTTTTCATACGAGGGCGGTCTCACAACATGGACTACCTATGTGTTGAATAAACGCAGCTACAGTGTATCGATTTGTTGTTTACGTTTTACCCTCCTTCCATTTATGCGATCCTTATAGCAGATGTATTCCAAATTTGAAGCAGCTCCAAGAGGAAATTCTAAACAAGACGTTTTTCTTTGTCTCCTTTTCATCAGGCAGGCTTACTTCACTTGCCTCAATTTTATGCAGATTTTTATTGCAGATCTTTCCGAAAGTGCTTGGCGAGTGTTCTTGGGCTTTCTTTACGTTTGATACATTTATTTTCCTTGAAGAAGGTTTTTATTATACAGAAAAATTCTTTTTTGTATTTTATACCGATGTTTTTTTGCTGCCATAGACTTTAGTTATTAAGAAAGATACATATAGATTTTTTTATAGTCCATTAAAATGTTACATTTAGGTTGCATTTCTTAGAGGAGTCAATTTTATGTTTTTAATGTATAGGGAGGTTCAGTAGAAGCTTAAGTTCAAGTTTTTGGGGTCGCTACCCTTGTCCCCCGGCTGCCATATTGGAAAAAGTGGTGCAAAAGGTTTTCGCGCTGTATCTTCTAAACTAGCAATCCTCCAGAAAATTTAATTACACATAAAATGTAGCAAATTAAATTTGCTACAATTTTATATTCATTACTTTTTATCGTCAAGTGACCAACAAAAAAGTTATAAATAAAAATATGAGAAAATTTTGTAAGAAGTTTCCTTTTGGAGGTTATAACTTTTTTCCCGTTCATTTCACAATAAAATAAAGTTATAGCGATTTTGTAGAGGATTTTTCAGTGAACAATTTTCGCTATAAAGTTGTTTAATTTTATTTATTGTCTAGGTTTTACAGCGCTCCAATCCTGACCAGATTCTCGAATTCTCATAGGAATACAATAAAAAAAATACTTTTCTATCTATTTATTAGTCGAGCGGCAGCAATCTTTATGCCGACCACGAAAATCACATTTAAGGTGAATGACCATATTTGGTCTATTTTTATGTTTTTGAGGTCGCCGAATCCGAATATGAAGTTTATTTTTATCTAGATTTGGTGGAACATGATCAAAAATCAAATTTTATACAAAAATGCCGAAAAACAATTTTGATGATTTTTCAAATTTACCTCTCTGTATCTCTGGTCGCTGTAAATATTTCCTTTTGAAAATTTTACTGTTTAATCTCTGAAGTATGTAGATAACAATGGGATTTGTCCCAAATATTTGAACACATTAAAAAAGGAGTTGTTACACTCAACGAAAAAGGTACGTAATATCAATAAAAATGTTAATTCAGACAACAAACGCAATTCTTAAAATTTGTCCAATTCTTGGTTTTATTGGAACAACAAAGCGATGTTCATCAATTCATTATTTTCGTTAGTTGAGCCAATGTATTACGTTTATTGAATGGACGAACATTCATTATGTATACCATAATATCATTTTATTGATATTACGAACTCAGTTCATTGAGTCAACGAACACTATTTATTGAAACAACAACGTCGTTAATTGACCGACGAAGACCATTCGTTGTGTCAATAACAGTATTATTTCTCCTAACGTATTTCGTTTATTTCTACAATTATTTCCGTTTATTGTTACAATTAATTCCGTTCATTGGCACAATAAATACGGTTATTCTTACAAGCAATTCTATTCATTCTTACAATCAGTTTCGTTCATTCCTGCTATGAACGTATTCTATATTAATAATTACTGAATGCATTAGCCCAATCTATCATATTAATTGATTAATAATAATTTTTTAAATCCCCTTTTTTGTCCTTAACCTTTAGGACTTTACACTGTGTGATTTCTCATAATTATTATATCGCTTATACAGTACACTGGAATAAGTGTTACACTCCCCCCCCCCCTTATTAACTTATTTATTTTTAGTACATAAGCAAAACGCTCAGACAGGTCGATTTTTAAAATTATCAAAGTATATTATAACATCAATGTTTCGAACTTTACACGATCCCTCTTCAGGTGACAGGCGTAACTTTGATTTTTTTTGGGAAAGTACATCATGTGACAGCTCATTTAAAAGTGTTTGAAATGGTGATTTCAAAAATGTATAACACTTTAATCATTTTTGAGAGCGCAGGGGCAAAATTTCGATCGAATTATTTTTAAACGCATTCATTTTTTTGGAATCCTGAGAAAACTAATAATTAAGTATTTTTGAAAAATTTAACCGCAGAATAAAAGACTACATTATTACTG
The DNA here is from genome assembly GCF_917563875.1 of Diabrotica virgifera virgifera. Lineage (NCBI taxonomy): Eukaryota > Metazoa > Arthropoda > Insecta > Coleoptera > Chrysomelidae > Diabrotica > Diabrotica virgifera. The sequence continues at coordinate 221,190,088 of NC_065448.1, read as the reverse complement.
AGGGCTGAAAGTCCCTTAGAATAAACAAAAAGTTTCTTTTGAATAGTATATTTGAAATAAAAAAATCATACTAAATTTTCTATTTTTCACCCCTGTGACTTATTAAAATAATCATTATAGAAGTTCTCAGGGACGTCAGACCCTCGATAATACTCTAATATTTTATTCTGCGTTTAAATTTTCAAAAATACTAATTTTTTTTTTCATTCAGGATTCGAAAATTCATTTTCAGTTCATCTTATAAATAACATCACAAGACAATATTAAAAGTAAACACTTACAAACATAAGACACTGACAAGTTTATTTTTAATTAGAATGTTCTCCCGTATTTACCTTATCAGAAAAAACTTACTTTTATTCAAATATAAAAAATAAGTAATATCTTATCCTTATCTTCCTTCTACTACGGACTACACTTGGAAACAAAATGCAATTATTATTCGGCACTTTCAAGGAAAAGCCGTTACATTTCAAATGGTCAAGCAAAATATTTATTGTCTCAACAACCACGATTATTGTCACAATTAACGCATTGATTGTGGGAATTAAAGGCAGTAGTAGATTAATTAATGCATTCGTTGGCACAACAATCAGTGTACATCTATTCAATAATCATATATTACTCTATATTAACAACATTTGTACATTGTTTTAATGAAATCTGTACGTTGTCACGATAAACCAAGGTAATTGCTTGTCATCTACGAAATCAAGAACGTGAGTTGCTGCCACAATTAACAGTATTTATTAAATATACGAAACTAAGTTATTGGCTGAATAAATTGAGTGTTATTGATTAATGTACTCTAGTTATTCTCACAATGATTATTCAATCATTGTGACAATAACCAAGTACATTCGTCAATGTCTAAAAGTTCGTTGAAACAACAAATTAAATTGTTGTGAGAACGAAATACTATTCAATAATCACTGTTAATCAATATTACGAACTAAATTTTTTTGAGTGTAGTTTTTAAACATTTTGTCATCATATTTCGTTAGTTTCATGTTTACTTAAAAAAGTTGAGTGACAAACTTTTTAGTTTATAATTTTAACCAACACAACAATAAAATATAATTCATGAAAAAGTTTTTTGGGCAATTTTAAGTCAAAATATACAATAGGAAAAAAGTTATGTTACTTCATAAAGAAGCGGCACATCCCAAAAAACGCTTATATCTCGAGATCCAATTTTGATCATACTTTATGATTTTGATAACAAAAATTCGTTTTTTCCTTTTCTTACGAATTTTGCAATATGCGGTTGCGTCATTCTTCTCTTGAACCGGCGAATTTGTCCTCAAACAACTTCTTGGGCCGTTTCTATATGCTTCGGGTTATAAGATTTATAGTGGGGAGAAAGGTCAAAAACAGATGAATAATAGCATAGAAATTTTAAAATCATAATAAATTGTATGAATAAAAAATATATATAGATAGAAAAGTAAGCCTAACTTTTGTTTTTATTATATCCCTATGAGCATTCGAGAATCTGGTCAAGTTTGGAGCGCTGTAAAACATATATAAATAAATATAATTAAACAACTTTATAGTGGAAATTGTTCGCTGAAAAACCCTCTACAAAATTGCTATAATGTTATTTTACTTTAAAATGAACTGAAAAAAGTTATAACCTCCAAAAGGAATCTTGTTAAATTTTTTTTACATATTTTTGGTTATATCTTTTTGTTGGTCACTTGACGATAAAAAGTAATAGAAATAAAATTGTAGAAAATTTAATTTGCTACATTTTATGTTTAATTAGATTTTCCGTAAGGTTGGTAGTTTACGAGATATAGCGCGAAACTCGTTTGCACACCATTTCCAAGATGACGGCCGGGGACAAGGGTGGCGACCCCAAAAACTTGAACTTAAGCTTCTACTGATCCCCCCTATACATTAAAGAAACACAATTGACTCCTCTAACAAATGCAAGGTACGGCTTAAAAAATGTAACATTTTAAAGGAGTATTAGTTTTAGTTCAATTAAAAACTACACACTACTACCACTAAAACGAATGATTGAAAGAAAAAATAACACCCAAAGAAATATACAAAGTCGTTATTCACACTTTTGATCTATGGAACCCTCAAGACATTTATAAGAGGCAAACAATACATCAGACTGGATATTAAATGGTGCCTACATATTATAGTCCTGTAGTCCTATAACAGCAATTTTTCGCAAAACAAAACATTTTTTTGTATTTTTTGGGTCATTCTAAGCAAAACATGTTTTTACAAGTTTTTTCGTAGGATGCATAGTTTTCGGCATAAACGTGGTTTAACTTTCAAAAAATCGAAAAATTGCAATTTTTTACCCGAATAACTTTTGATTCAAAAATAAAATAGCAATTCTGCTTACCGCATTTGAAATTTCAGGTCAAATTATATCGGTTTTGATTATTTTCATTGCTAAAAATTAATTTTTTTATTGTTAAACAAAGCTATAAACACATAGTGATTGAATGATGTTTTCAATGCATTTCCCATTTGAAATCAAACGAGTAGGCGCGCATACATCTACGTAGATTACGTACATTAAAGCGCATGCATTGGTCACGGGAAACACTATGTGTTTATGGCTTTGTTTAACAAATAAAAACTTAATTTTTAGCAATGCAAATAATCAAAACCGATAGAATTTGACTTGAACTTTCAAATGCAGTAAGCAGAATTGCTATTTTATTTTTTAATCAAAAGTTATTCGGGATCAAAAATTGCACTTTTTCGATTTTTTTAAAGTTGAACCGCGTTTATCTCGAAAACTGTGCATCCTAAGAAAAAACTTGAAAGACTTGAAACTTGAAGCTGAGAATCACCCGAATAATACAAGAAGGTTTCGTTTTGCGAAAAATCGCTGTTATATAATTCCTCAAGTTATTTGTTTATAACAATCTTATCGACATCCGGATCAACTGTTACCCAAAAAATTCGTGTTCTATGGGTCAAAATACATGAAAAAAACTTAAGTATGTAAGTCCATCTGAATTAAGGAGGCCTTTGTACCCCCCTGGCGACAGGACTATTACATTTGATTTAATTTTTTACAGACATCGAATGCTTCTCTTATCTAAACCTGAGGCAATCACATAATATACCAAATCAGGAGAGGATTTTTGGACCTCATTTTCCACAGTATTGAAGAGTATCAGAAACACAGATTATCAATTAATAAATTTATAAAAAATTATAAAAATCAGGAAAATAAGGAATCACTGTCCAGTTCGCCCATATTTTGCTAAACTTTGACCACAATTTGATCCAATTTGTTTTGTTATTTTAATAGTTACCTATACAACGTCCCCTACTTTTCTGATTATTTCTTGATATTCTATTTATTTTTATTTTTTCAGCAAAATTGAAACTTCTGGTGTTTCTGGCGAGATATATAAAAAAAATTGTGTTATACACGAGGGAAAAAGCAGAATTTAGTTGCATTTACTCGCATTTACTCGCGATTACATCCCTCAACTACTACACGTCAGAACGTAACTTTCACGTATCGCGCTAAAATCTGCAATTTCTGATCCTGCTTACACTTCTCCAGGAACTTACCGGGCCATCTTAAAATTGGGACATTTTTGATCTCTCGAATTTCCTAAACCTGTTATACGATCATCGTGATTTTTTAAATATTTTATAGTCTTATTCTTTAAGAATTTCGCTGTAATAATGTTGTTGCTATAGTATACAGGTAAATGTCATTGTATACCGGGTGTAACATAACAATCACACTGTGTTTTCTTCTCAAAGTTAGGAACTGAGTGTGGAATGTTGCATTTATAAAATATTGAAATTAAAACTCAATTATAGTCTTAGGCTTCCTTAACATTTTGTTTTTTGATTCATTCGCATATGTTCGATAATAAAATAGATATGTAAATTTATATTACAAATGAGGTTTGCTATTTGGTCTTGTAAATATTCGGTTACAGTTTGTGCAACGTGAGGTCTTGCATTATCCTGCATTAGCAAAAAATTAGCGTGGTAGCTAAGTACTTAGCTACGTAAGGTCACTGCTTGAACACACTAATCGCTGGTCAAATTCCTTGTAGCGCGTTCCATTTCCACCAAACAACAAAAATAATTATTGATTTAATTACAACTTTAAATAATAAATCTACTAATTTTCGCAACAAACCAGACACTTTTTGACTGTTAAAATTTGACCCTTATCAAATTGTTAATTTCTCATAGCCTACTTTAGGATTGTTTATTAATCTAAGCATAAAATGAGGATATATTCATGAAAAACATGGCCAGTTGTTAAAGTACCTAACTTTTTTATTATCTAATATAAGCGAAAAAATTAAAAACAAAATGTTAAGAAAACCTGAAGCTATAGCTGTGTTTTAATTTCAGTATTTTATATATGCTCGAATATTCCACAGGGTGTTGCGAACTTTGAGAAAAAACACAGTTTGATTGGTAGGTACACCAGGTATACAATGACAATTTATCTGTATAGCTATAAAGCTATAACACATTTAAAAATGACTTAAATCGGACAACTGGTTTAGGAAATTCGAGACCTATCGTTTCGGAAATTCGAGACATCAAAAATGACCCATTTTAAGGTGATGGCGAAGTGTAAATAACTTATTTTTCTCAGAAAGTTGATGTTTTCGCAAAATAGAACTCACGTACGTATTTATTCAGGAAATAACTAACATAATATGTATATACACAAAATATTTTTAATATAGCAAATCCTTGGAGGTAGTAGGTACCATTGAAATGTTGTATTTTAAAATAATGATAGTCGCAAGAAGAGATGATACAACGCGGCCACACAATATGATGACTAAGCCCTATTCACGTCAACACACAAATAAAATGCAAGACGTGGTCAACAGAAAACAGAAATCATGGTACTCGCAGAGATAGATAAAGCGACAGGATCAGATTCAGATGTTATCAGCCACTATTGTTGCCTTTATTCCATTCAAAAGTTTTGTATAAAGTTATATTTTATATAGAATGGCAAGGTTAAAAGGCGAGACAACAAAGGTGTGAGGGTGATATGGTGTTGCAGAAATATGACAACAATAAACTTTGGTTGTTTTTAATAATATTCTTGTTCTATATTTGGTATCTCCAATTATAATACTAATACTATTGAAATAATAATGTGATTTTATGTATCATTTATGTAGTTGCAAATAAGAATACTATAATAACTAAAACTATCAGAAGTGCTATCAGAAAGCAAGACCTTTCAAATAAACAAATATGTGTATTCCATTAATACACTAGAAAAAATGTGTTGGAACATGAAAGGAAGCCCTAAATACAATTTAGTGGAGGATGGTCAGAATCATTAGAGATGTTGCTATTGAAATACTTGAAGAAAGTCAAGAAAGAAGCTTGGGAATAAAGAGACTTGCTGGTGGTCAAACGAAGTATAAGAAAACATAAAAGATGAGAGAAAATTAGGAGAAAGAAAATCGGTCGGGCACAGATCTTCAACACTACACGCTATCGAAAGAGGAAGTAAAAGTAGCAGTAGCAAAAGCTAAAGCAGAAGCGTGTACAAATGTATACGATCAACTTGATACCAGGAAAGGCGAAATTTATTATTTTAGATTTTCCTTTGGTATTTACAAACTTAGGCAAATGTTTACTCAAACTTATTTTTTGTACTTATACCGGGTGAAAGAAAATAAATGTTTTTCTTATGTTAATTTTAAGACAAGGGAGGACAAGGTATGTGAGTATACATCGAAATCGTATTGTAGTCTAATGTTTTGTGAACATTTCGTTTTTTGAATGTCCCTGCTATCTTTAGATACAAAGAAAATATACAGTCTTATTCTTTAACATGTGTTTTAACTGGAACAAAAGTTTGAGACACCCTGTAGGGAGGAAATAGTACAAAGGTGGGTATACATCGAATTAATGTTGTAGTCTTACATTTTGTGAACATTTTATTTTTTTAGTTTCTCTGATATCTTTAATAACAAAGAAACTAGACGGTTTTAAACCATAATATGTGTTTTAACTGACGACATGCGATACGTGAGAAGGCCATGTCTTATCATACACTAAGATGAAATTATTTCATATATTATAGTGCGAAAGGAACAAAGTGTTCAAAGAAAGAAAATATGCACAATGTACCTCTCGCTATTTACAGAGCCTCCACGTAGACACAAAATCCGTACTTACTCTTAACGATATTTCACCCCAAAGAATCTCAGAGCCTCCATTAAACAATCTCGTCTCTATTATTTTTCTCAAAAAGTTCAATTTTTTTAAAATCTTTCTGAATAAAAAGTAGACCATTTAGAAGTTGGCTAATTTTTTTACATATAAAGAGATGCTCTACCTATCTAATACACTTTACATAATTAAAATCGGATTATTTAAGGGGCCTCAGCAATGTTTTAAAATTATAAACAATTTTTTGGCTTATAAACAAATAGCTTTGTTTAATAATAAAAAAAAATATTTTTTTAGCAAGCAAATAATTAAAACCGTTATAATTTAACTTAAACTTTCAAATGCTGTCAGCAGAATTGCTATTTTATTTTTTAATCAAAAGTTATTCTCGTTCAAAAATTGCAATTTTTCGATTTTTTAATGTTCCACCGCGTTTATCTCGAAAACTATGCATCTTACGAAAAAACTTGTAAGAACATCTTTTGCTTAGAATTACCCAAGAAATACAAAAAAAAATGTTTTATTCAGCGAAAAATCGATGTTATATATTTCCTCAAGTTCTTTGTTTATAACAACCTTATCGACATCCGGATCAACTGTTACCCAAAAAATTCGTGTTCTACGGGTCAAAATATATAAAAAAAACTTGGATAAGTCCATCTAAATAAAGGAGCCCGTAGTACCCCCTCCTGGACACAGCACTTATTTGTTTATAAGCCAAAAAATTGTTTAAAACATTGTTAAAAACATTGCTGAGGCTGCTTAAATAAATAATCCGATTTCCATTCTGTAAATTGCATTAGATAGGTGGAATGCTTCTTTATATGTAAAAAATTGACAAATCTTTGTATGTTCTAGTTTTTGTTGTGCAAGATTTTAAAAAATTTTAATTTTTTAAAAAAAGTTTATATTGCAAATTTATTATGCAAAATCTAGTAAGTCAATTTTAATGAAATTTGGTGGACGGTTTTAGCACATTACAAAAATTATCTAAGCGTATTAATAAGGTTCCAATCTAAGAGCCGTTTTACATGACCGAGATTTACTTCGAAAATTATTTCAAGAATAATTACGAAAATTTATGTAGTAAAATTATTTATGTAGTAAAATTTTTGTTGTGAAACGCATGCGTAGTGTGTAATGTGACTGATGTTAAATATAATTTTGTTATAAATAAAAGTCCATTGATGAAAGGAAACTAAGTTAGAGGTAACATAAGAAAAGAAGAAATGTGAAATGACATTTAAAGTTTATAAGTTACAACTTTCATTTGTTTATTTTTTACCGTTAGTAATATATTTGGACAGAGAACTAGAGAAGTAAATTCTTGTGCAAAATAATATTTTGAAGGATATATAGCAAAGATACTTCAGTGAATAAACAAATCAGCACGTTTTATAATTATAAAGGTTATGTTATCGTAAACACCACTGCGTTATATAAGGGAGCGTTCCCGTATTACGTAACGCGATTTATGAAGATTTTTGATCCCCCTCCCCCCTACGTAACGCACTGTAATGGGCGTTTAACTATCACGTAACGCAATTTTTGAAGATTTTTGACCCCCAACCTGCGCTACGTATTACTTGAACGGCCCCTAACCTGCTGCGCAGAAACTCGCGCAGTTTACTCTGAAAACTTTCTAGAATATAGAATAGTTTTTAAATTTTTATATTGAAAATTATCATGGGAAATCTCAGAGTAAATCTTGTGTTTTACATCTAATATTTTTATTAGATAATTTTTCATGGTGGTTATCAGCGTCAATTTCGAAGTAAATCTCGGTCATTTAAACGGCTCTAAGTGATGGAAAAACATTGAATAAAGACAGGCTTGTTTTGCCCCCTTATTTTATATTTATTGCTATTTTGCAGCAAGGGTGTTAAATTAAGACATTTTTAACCAATCGTATCTGATAGAAAATTTAATTATCTTTGTTTTATTCCTATACGACTTTGTTCCAAAATAAATCGTTTTAAAGTTATAAACAAAGAAAGTAGAAAAAAAAACGAAATTTTTTGAAATTTTTAAATACTTTATTTTTTTTATTAATGTTCCGGGCATATTTGAGAAGTCAATTATTATTAACGAAGTTATCACCTATCTTTATCCGCAAAAATCCGAATGCCACCTCTCACCTCCACCTTAAAACAGTTCCTTCCTGGTCTACTGTGGGTTTTTGACAAAAGATGTTGTGTTATGTGTTAGAGGCTGAATTATGTCTAGAAGGCACTTTGACAGTCTGCTCCAAAGAGAACTCCGTATAAATGTGATGTCCAGCTGTAATGTGATGTTAAAACTTTTTTTGCCAGTCTGTCAGTTTTTTTGTGGAGTGTTTTGTAAATTTTATTTTCCAGTGATTTCGTTGGGTCCTTTTTTAGTTTATGTTTAGTTTGGGAAAATTAATAGGTACGTCAAAACATTAGTCAGTTTAAAAATGTAATTTTCATTTCACCAATAATTCTGGCTAAATCCCACATAAACATAATACTTAAGACTTTTTAAATTTTCCCCATAACCGGATCTGTCTCTGAGCAATATCGGTATATGAAACACGGAACTATTCTCCGGATAATCTATTACTGTAGAAGATTGCGTAAATTTTGAAACAACAGATGGACCATTGTCTCATTCTGAACAAAACTATTGTTTGTTGGTGTTTTGAAAGCGTATCGGCGACATATCACAGAAGACGACCGTGAACAATTTTCCATGTCTGCTTTGATAGCGATTTTATTTACTTGCTTTTTTTAAGTCTGCGTGATGCTTTGTTTCACACTTGTTAAGATTTAATTAAAATTAAAAGATCGCAAGCAGCGAAGAGGCAGTCGAAGATGAGTATTAAGAAACCAGACAGCAATTAAGAATGACTGCAAATGTTTCCTGCACATAAAGTGCAAAAATATTACCACTTTACTGTACCATTTAATAATTTAATAATAATAATAATGTCCTTTAAACAGCGAAACAGCGTCAGTGTAGCTTAGGAATTTAATAGACTAGTCTGATGTTTCTTGGGCATTCGATATACAAGGAAGGTAATAAAGCTAGATGCTTCAACTGTCTGGTTTATTGTTTCCTTTTATAGGCCACTAAAGAAAGAAGATAGATGAAAAAATCTTAAGTCTTTGCAGGGTTGTAAAAGATATATGAACGATGATTGATGACAAATCCTTGAAGTGGTACACCTGATTTTGCTTGTTTTTTTAACAGTCATAAAAGCGAAAAAACATTTTTTGCTTAAAAAACGTTTCTTGTACATTTTAGAGAAAAATTGTTCAAATAAATGTTTGAGATCTTAAAAATATCTTTTTAAGATCTAAGCCCGGCCGCACATCAAAGAAACATGAAACGTAAATTACGTTTCATGGAAATAAACCACTGCTAAACAAATATATATCCGGCCATTTATGAGACTCTTCGAAAATAAAAATGTGTCATGAGCATGAATCACACTCGTTTCATTAGTAGGCGGACTTTGAGATGTTTTTAGCAGTGTTTTCTTTTCATGAAACATGTTTTTCGTTTCATGTTTCATGTTTTTCGTTTCATGTTTCTTTGGTGTGCGGCTTGGCTTAAATCTTAAAAGATCTTAAAAAAACTTAAAAAAACGCGCGTGTTTTAAAGTTACCATGGCAACATAATCAACAGTTTTAAATATTGATCTGACCTGACAGTAGTACATACCTTGTAACGTCAAATAATGGTAGGGGAGCAAAGTATGCTAAATGTGCAGTCACTCGAGTCTTATGGGGACCTATTGGGTTGTGAAGAATTAGTAGGTCCTAAAACCAAAAAAAGTTAAGTAAAGTTTTCCATTTTAGTGGGGACTTTCCATTTTTAATTTAGTTTTCCAATTCCAACAATCGTTTTTTTAGATTATAGCGCCATCTATCCATAATTTGAAAAAATGTCTCGAATAAAAGTTACTTATTTTTACGTAAGGAATCCAAATCTGCAATAAAAAATGGGGGCTCCCATTTAAGATTTTAAAGTAACCCCCCACCCCTCGTGTTTGGTGCCATTCGATAGATTTTTCAAAAATATTGAATAAGATTCGTATTTAAAATATTAAATTTACCCCCCCCCCCCTCTCCGTGGGAAGTCGTGTTTGGTACGATTCGATAGATTTTTGAAAAATATTGAGTGCGTATGTTTTAGTTTTTCGATCTGTCATTCATTTAGCGAAATATTCGCTTTTTTCTTGTGAAACTTTGGGACCCACCCATTTTCTTACGCCCCACTCAAATCGTCAGATTTTTGAAATATACACTGTTTTGCATGTATTTAACCTACCTCATCTTAATCTGACGATTTCGAGTTTTTCTAAGGATAGATTTTTTTTCGGTCCCCCCTTAACGAACTCCCCTGCATTAAGAGCCAATATAGGCAAGGTAGAGGTAAATTTTCAGGGTACAAGGTTTCTCCCCATGTGGCGCGCTCGAGTAACTGCAAACATCCCCGCTTGGTCTCCCCTACCATAAATAAAATATGAATAAAATATTATTAATAAAAAATGTTTCAAAGATTTATTAAAATATTTGAAAATGTTAATCTTTTAAATGAATGTGAAAAGTACAGTTGGTATTGTTTAGAATATTTTATACTTCCGTTTTCTAAATCAGAGTAAATGCTGTTCAAATTTAATACTACAACTAAGTAAGCACAACTTGTTCATCTATATCTGTTATTGTTCAAGCAATCTATATAGTGTAATAGGTAAGATTTGTAGCTTTGGGTAGTTCTTCTTTAAGCTGTTAGGTCGGCAGCTGGTTTTTTCTGGTAATTAAATATGTAGTTAAAAAATTAAATATGTAGGACATAACATCGTATGTGTTAAAATTAATTTTATCAATTTTTTAATTACATTTAACCCTCCCTCTTATCGCATGCTTGCATTAATACCTGATGTAGAATAGCTTTTATAATTAATCTTGTTATTGTTAGAATTATTGATACTAAAAGAGCTTTATAAAAACACAGTTAGATCTAAAATTACTTTATGTATACAGTTCAACACTTTTACAATTCAGCACAAAATGCAAGAATGTCCCCGTTCTTTTTTTATTTATTAAAAATACAAAATCTAAAAATATTTTTTAACCGAGTCTTTTCATTACTACACTTACTGCACTTACTACTACACTTACACTTACTACACTTACTACACTTATGCTTGGAAAATGAATTGCACAACACAACGATTAAAATACTGATACACTTAACTCATTTTCTCCTTCTTCCGTATTTTCTTCGTCTTTATCATCGCCCAATTCAATAAAAAATTTATTTCCACCATTAATGTGGAAGTGCCCAATCTTCTTATAATATTCTTCCACTTTGATCTCTTTGGCGATCCTTTTCTGCCAGTCTACTTTGGTAATATTGGCTACTTCTTTTTTAATTATCTCAATTACCTTTTTGTCAAATTTAGGAAATGTATTTGAACGCCTTATACTTGGTTTGAATTGTCCCCAAATTAACTCAATAGGATTGAAAACACAAAAATATGGGGGAAGTCTCAATATAGTGTGTCCATGCTTTTCGGCAATACTCTCTAGAGCGTATAATTTTCTAAATTGCTTCGTGTGTAGAACTTCAATAAGTTGTTTTTTTGTGTAAAAATCTTCGAAATACAAATCATTTTCCATTAAAAAATTTTGCAAGTCAGCTTTCTGTGAAGATGTATTTGGTATTTTGATGAGCTGTCGGGAATGATAGGAAGCGTTGTCAAGCACTAGCACTATTACGCTATTTTTCTCCAGGTTTGGGATCAGCGAGTTTTCAAACCAATCTTCAAAAATGTCATCTTCCATATTCTTGTGGTAGTCAAAGTTACAATCTTCCATTTTCTTCCCACATAATTTTAAAGCATTCGGAACCCATCCCTCACTTCCTCCGCAATGTACAATAATTAGCCACGAGCCTTTATTTGCAGGCATTTCTGGTATGCACATGCTTGAACCATCTGTCCATCCTTTCTTTACTGTATCGTCGGTATCATACCAAGTTTCATCTAAATAATAAATTCTCCTATTTTCTTGCCTATATTTAGTAATTTCTTCTAGGTACATATTACGTCTGTTGACTATCCTTTGGTTTTCCATAATTATTGCTTGACGTTTATTTATTTTTTTTTTAATTTAAAGCCCATTTTTTTATCCAGTTTTGAAGAGTTTTCTCACAGCAGTTCATATTTCGACCGGTTGTTTCCAATTTCTTTCTTATTATTTCTATTGTAGGTATATCATTGCTTTTGTAGCAGTCGTATATTGTGGTTTTCAATAGTTTTACAAGTGATGGATTTAAAGGTCTTGAAAATTTGTAGTCACATCGTTTCTTGCGATGATAAGGTTCATTTTTAACTATTTTATATACAGTAGAAAGTGGAATTTCTGTTAAACCAGAGGTGGCTTGTGCCAATAGTGTTTCATCGAAGCCGAATTTCGTACGTAGATTTTTGTATACATTCAAACATATTTGCTGTGTTTCAGCATTTAAATGCATTCGAATCTTCTTTACGGGCACTTTTTTTAGTAATTACATTCACACTAGCACTGGCAATTTCTACAATATCAGCGTTATCGTACGCGATATTTACATTATCCTACGGGCGCGACATCACTATTCACATTAATTAAATTACAATAATCAACACTTTATACTCTCCAAACGAAATACTAAACCAATATTCAAAATAATTACAGCAAAAACACTCGAATCATTACACTGCTACCGAACTAAAACTACTATCGTTTTGCACGAAACTTGTTAATCGATGGGAGGTCGATGAGGAAGCGATGGGAGGAAATAAAGGGCCGCTTCTTAAACGTTTGACCTAAATATCTTTATTTGAAGAATATCATATTTCACCGGCTTAAAGCTATTCCACAATATGTTTTACTTGGACAATACCTTTTGCTCTTCCATCCATGTCATGAACTTGTCGTATTCTTTTTTATAAATGTCTTCGCGGTATTAACCGCGATTCTTTACTATTTAAGTAATCAATGTTAAGACTCATTTTTAAGCAATATAGGTACAACCAGTAATAACAATTAATTTTATCTACTCTATGTCATATTATGTATTAGTTTTTAGTTTGTGAAAACTGTCATTATAGATAGCAGTGCGTGAAGGGTTTAAAGTGAGCGTGAAGTAACAATGTATTTTAAATGGGACTGTTTTTCGCACTGTTTTTTTTTGGCACACTTTCATACAGTGCGCTGGAATAAGTGTTACCCCCCTTTATTAACTTATTTATTTTTAGCACATAAGTAAAACGCTCGGACAGGTCGATTTTTATAATAATCATAGTATATTATAGTGCTATTAGCATCAATGTTTCGAACTTTACGCGATTCCTCTTCAGGTGACAGGCACAACTTTGATTTTTTAAATGGTGAAGTACATCATGTGATACCTCATTTAAAAGCTTTTGAAATACTGATTACAAAAATGTATAATACGTTAATCCATTTTAAGATCGTAGGCGCAAAATTTCGTTCGAATTATTTTTAAACGCATTTATTTTTTTCGAATCCGGAATAATATAAATATAGAATAATATAATATAATATAGAATAAACAAAAAGTTTCTTTTGAATGATTTATTTGAAACTAAAAATCAGACTAAATTTTCTCTTTTTTTCACCCCTGTGACTTATTAAAAATCATTATAGAGGTTCTCAGGGACTTTCAACCCTCGATAATACTGTAGTATTTCATTCTGCGTTTAAAGTTTTCAAAAATACTCCTTAGTTTTCTTAGGATTCGAAAAAAATTAATACATTGGAAAATAATTCGACCGACATTTTGCGCCTACGCCCTCAAAAAGAATTAAAGAGTTATACATTTTTGTAATCAGTATTTCAAAAGATTTTAAATGAGGTTTCACATGATGTACTTTCCCATTTAAAAAAGTCAAAGTTATGCCTGTCACCTGAAGAGGGATCGCGTAAAGTTCGAAACATTGGTGCAATAATATACTATGATTATTTTAAAAATCGACCTGTCCGAGCGTTTTGCTTATGTGCTAAAAATAAATAAGTTAATAAGGGGGGTAACACTTATTCCAGTGCACTGTATAATCAAATATCCTTAACTTTCGCGTTGTCATGGTAATGACATAAGAGCAATAAATTACAACAAAAGTTTTGACAGTTTTGTGGTTTGAAAAGAGTTAGAATTTTTAAATGTCAAAGTTCTAAAAATTGTAGAATAGAATCGAATTCCAGTGACGAAGAGTTACAGTTTTTTTATTTGTTTATCGTAGATAAAACATGGTATGAAACTGTGCGTGAAGTACTTTTTGCGAACTTACGCGATATACAGAACTCGCTACGCTCGTGCTCTAAACATTGCGTGCATTCGCAAAAAGCATACTTCACGAACTGTTTCATAAATAACTATTTTGTGACAGATTGCAAATTAATTTTTGTTTTTCTCATTTCCATAACAACGAAATCTAAACTGATGTACATCACAAATTCAACCATTTTACATTATAAGGCTCTTATTTCAATTTTTTGTAGTAATAATACATGATTTCAAAGTGTACAAATAAAAAACTAGCGCAAAGTATTCGTGGATAAATGGTCTTTAAACCACGTGCTCTATTTCGAGCATACCGGCTGCGCCTTCGTGCTCAACAATTCTTTCTTTAACAAATGGGACCTTCTCTTTGCCCCAAAAATTTTGGTCTTCAAATTTTCCAAAGGACATTCTACAATAGGTCTGGATCCCGCATATGAAAAAAAAAGTTGATTAATAGCAAGCTGAAAATTTGTTAATAGCTTAAGGGCGTCTAGTCGGATAAGCTTTGGTGTATGGGAACACTGGAACAGGGACAGTTTTAATTGTGGAACAGGTTAAAAATTTGGAACGGTCAGACCACGAAAACGGCACATTTATTTTGTCCGACAGAACAGACTTAAACTCTCCGAACAGAGATTAAACTCTCATGTAAAAATCAGACTGCTATTTATCACCTGTCATAATTCCTGTCATTTGACATATTCTACATGTTCCACTGATTAAAACGCCCATTTGGTGATAAGTAGCAGTCTGATTTTTGCATGAGAGTTTAATCTCTGTTCGGAGAGTTTAAGTCTGTTCTGTCGAATAAAATACATGTGCCGTTTTCGTGGTCTGACCGTTCCAAATTTTTAAACTGTTCCACAATTAATACTTCCCCTGTTCCAGTGTTCCCATATATCAAAGTTTGTCCGACTAGACACCTTTAAGCTATTAACAAATTTTCAGCTTGCTATTAATCAACTTTTTTTTCATACGCGGGATCCAGACCTAAAAGAAGGCTTATTAGAGATCACGTACCTCCTCCGCAGATCCTCACAACTTCGATAAGTGTTATTGCCACGGTTACGGGAAGTGTTTCAAGCATATCTTGATAATTTAGTAGATAATCTCTTTCGCACTTTTCCGAGCGTCACAGTTTTTCGATTTCTTTCTAACGCATTAAGTTGGAAGTGACAGAAAAAAACGTACTTTCGTGATTACAGTCATTTCTAACAATTATTCTAGCTGTTGATAAATGGCGATTTACGAATTATATAGGACGACTATAATCTGTACAATTTATAAGACTATACAAATCAAAGAAAATACCATTTTATAAATGCAATAAACACAATTGATTTGTTTTTATACCAAATTGCAAATAAAAGGGTTATACTGCAATACCCTTTTCATATTTGGCTGATTACGATTCTGACAACTGCCACTGTCAGATTTAACTAAAATGTCATGTTATAAATGTGTATTATCAGGGACTTACCTTTCTTCTCTCACTTGTGACGCACTGAAAAATGCCTGTGAAAAGGAAAATAGTATAATATCCCACATAGATGTCACGCAGTAATTATCCCAATTGTCGATATATGACTTATTAAGGCATAATGTCTATTAATGCAAAATTAAATTTTTATTTTTTATGGATAATGATTCCTTTCTTAGTTCTACGCTTCAACCGCCTATTATTACCCCTGGTTTTACCCAAGGTACTCATTTTATTCAGGCTGAGTCGACCTGGGGCCTATAGACATTAAATGTCTAGCTCAGGGGTCACCAATTATATTCCCTGAGGGTCCGTTTCGAAAACCTATGACACTTCCGGGGTCCGGACTTAATGCTACATGTGTCCGGTTGTGCTGATTCGGTTTCTTGTTAAAAAATATCATCCCATCATCAAATCAAAAGGGTACCGGGCGAAATTTTTAGCCAGACATTGTTTAACATTATTTTTTAACAAATTTAAAATATCACGTTTTTTGCCCCCGAAAATACCTATGTTTTAGCATTTTGGGCCATCTTAAACAAAAAAGATATTTTTCTCAAAAGTTGATAGATTTTGAGTTTAAGCGATATACTTAAAATCTGTAAAATGCGAAAATAAGCATTTTTGAAGCTTGAAAACTCATGTGTAAATTATTATTTTTGAGATTGTCACGTGCCTAAATTGAAGCTTAAACATTCAATTTCAAGATTCTGCTGAGTAATCAGGGTATATTTCAATTTAGACCGTTGTTTTAATTGTTAATAATGCGCGTCCTCGACCCTTAATCTACCGCGGTGACGCGTCGCACTATGTGGTGCGTATCGCACTACATGATTGGCGTGTTTAATTAGCACATTGGCAATAATTAATTGAATAAATAAATAAATTATTAAAAAAACTATGTTAATAATATATCATAAATTTTTAATAAATGTCAAATATTTGTTGGGAATTTTTCGCATAAGTACATATATGTATACATGCGACCGAGACGCATCATAAAGTGCGACGCCCGATAATTAACAATTAAAAAACAACGATCTGTATTGAAATAAACCATGAATCTTGAAATTTAATGTATAAACTTAACTTTAGGCACTTGTCAACCGGAGCACCAATAATTTACACATGCGTTTTCAAGCCTCGATAATGCGTACCTATGCGATTTTCGCATTTTTCACAATTTAAATAGCTTATAACTCGAAAACTATCAACTTTTTATAAAAATGACAAGAGGCATTTTTTGTTTAAAATCACCCAAATAACCAATAAATACATTTTCGGGGCAAAAAGATGATTTTAAATTTATTTAAAAAAGTTGTTTCCTATGTTAAAAAATGTACAACCTGTCTCAAGTCCAGAATGAGTTTAGTACAACAGTGCAACTGATTTTCCCTAGGGAGTTGAGATTTATCTGTTACCTGAGATCTGCACCGATTTTTAATAAAGTTTATTCTTGAAAAAGCGGCTTCGCACATATAAGTTGAGCCAAACATAGTACACAATTTCACGGCCAAACATTTTCAAAATTGGAAAACATTATATTCTGAATTTAATCACGGTCCGCACAAAACTAGCATACACCGCTGTCCGCTAATTGGTGACCCCTGGTCTAGCTGTTCTCGCCGGCGCTGGGTCTCGAACCACGGTCTACCAGCATGCGAGTCAGACATCCTACCGCTGATCTACGGCGGCCCCACTAAAAAGATATGCTTAATTTAAAAAATAATAATAATTAAATTTAAAAGCTGTTTATAATTTATTTAAATCTCTAGTAATTGTTGCAATTTGCTGGTTTTATCGGGAGACCAGTAGATAGAAAACCGTTCCCAAAATAAAACAATACTTGTTCACGCTGTTAGGATTGTTAGGATCTCGATCTTGATAAGGCCGAAGGTGGCACGGATCATTTAATTCGCTAAATTTATCTCGCAACCATCGGGCAGAAACGTCGTGGCACAAGTATTGAGTTACTTGAGGCGTTCGGTTCTGCCGCTCGCCTCTACCAAGACTTAATCACTCGAGGAAGTTACCAAAGGATTATCTTCTTCATTATCTTGAGCTAGCAGGATGGCGATGGCGCCAAACGTACTTTGTATCTCTCGCTGTACGCGCGAATTTTTAAAAAGTCACAATTTTTGTTGTTTGCAGGCAGTATATTCTTGCCTTGACAGGCTTATGTGTTGTGCATTGGAAAAATTGTGTTGTGCTCCACGTTGCCGTCCAATTTGACTGCTGATGCTCATTATTGTTAGGTATCAGACAAAAATTTCTGTTTTTATTTTTCGTTCACATTATCCTTAGTCAATTTTTTTACACTCAACGAAAAAGGTACGTAATATCAATAAAAATGTTAATTCAGACAACAAACGCAATACTTAAAATTTGTCCAATTCTTGGTTTTATTGGAACAACAAAGCGATGTTCATCAATTCATTATTTTCGTTAGTTGAGCCAATGTATTACGTTTATTGAATGGATAAACATTCATTATGTATACCATAATATCACTTTATTGATATTACGAACTCTGTTCATTGAGTCAACGAACACTATTCATTGAAACAACAACGTCGTTAATTGACCGATGAAGACTATTCGTTGAGTCAATAACAGTGTTATTTCTCCTAACGTATTTCGTTTATTTCTACAATTATTTCCGTTTATTCTTACAATGAATTCCTTTCATTCCCACAATAAATACGGTTATTCTTACAAGCAATTCTATTTATTCTTACAATCAGTTTCGTTCATTCCTACTATGAACGTATTTTATATTAATAATTACTGAATGCATTACCCCAATGTATGATACTGATTAATAATAATTTTGTCCTAAACCTAATGGACTTTACACTGTGTGATTTCTTATAATATGAGAAATCATATTATGATTTCACTTATACAGTGCGCTGGAATAAGTGTTACACCTTATTAACTTATTTATTTTTAGCACATAAGCAACACGCTAGGACAGGTCGATTTTTAAAATAATTAAAGTATATTATAACATCAATGTTTCGAACTTTACACGATCCCTCTTCAGGTGACAGGCATAACTTTGATTTTTTTAAATAGGAAAGTACATCATGTGATAGCTCATTTTAAAGCGTTTGAAATAGTGATTCCAAAAATGTATATCACTTTAATCCTTTTTGAGAGCGCAGGTGCAAAATTTCGATCGAATTCTTTTTAAACGCATTCATTTTTTTTGGAATCTTGAGAAAACAAGTATTTTTGAAAAATTTAAACGCAGAATAAAAGACTACATTATTACCGAGGGCTGAAAGTCCCTTAGAATAAACAAGAAGTTTCTTTTGAATGGTATATTTGAAATTAGAAATCATACTAAATTTTCTCTTTTTCACCAGTGTGACTTATTAAAATAATCATTATAGAAGTTCTCAGGGACTTCAGACCCTCGAAAATACTGTAATATTTTATTCTGCGTTTAAATTTTCAAAAATACTATTTAGTTTTCTGAGGATTCGAAAAAAAATTAAAAAGAATTCGACCGAAATTTCACGATAATAGACAAACGAAAACTTCCTTCTACTAGGGACTACACTTGGAAACGAAATGAAATTATTATCCGGCACTTCGGCGGAGGTACCAGCATTGTTTAACAAAGAATTCTTTGTTAAACAATGGTAACACAGAGAAGCTAGGTGTATCACGATAAGGAAAAGCCGTTACATTTCAAATGGTCAAGCAAAACATTTATTGTCTCAACAACTACGTTTATTGTCACCATGAACGCATTGATTGTGGTTATTAAACGCAGTAGTAGATTGATTAATGCATTCTTTGTCACAACAATCAGTTTACATCTATACAATAATCATATTATATTACTCTATATTAACAACATGTGTACATTGTTTTAATGAAATCTGTACGTTGTCACGATAAACCAAGGTAATTGCTTGTCATCTACGAAATCAAGAAAGTGAGTTGCTGCCAGAATTAACATTATTTATTAAATATACGAAACTAAGTTATTGGCTGAATAAATTGAGTGTTATTGATTAATGTACTCTAGTTATTTTCACAATTATTATTCAATCATTGTTACAATAACCAAATACATTCGTCAACGTCTAAAAGTTCGTTGAGAAAAAAATTAAATTGTTGCTACAACGAAATACTATTCAATAATCACTGTTAATCAATATTACGAACTAAATTTTTTTGAGTTTAGTCGAGGTTACCAGGCGTCTTCCGTACGAACAAATTTCTGATTCGGTTTCTTTGCGAATTCCTGTTCAAAAACGCCCCATGAGCGAAATTTTTGGGCAGAAATCGTTTAAACATATGCTAAAAAACACCTTTTTTTCCACGGAAAACTTTTTTTTAGGTTTTTTTGGGTCATACTAAATAAAAAGGTCTGGTGTCATTTTTCTCAAAAGTTGATGGTTTTTGAGTTATAGGCGATTTAAAATCCGAAAATGCGAAAAACGCATTTTTGAGCTTAAAAAAGTCATAATATGTAAATTATTATTTTTGAGGTTCCTAAGTAGCTAAATTGAAATTTAAACATTCATTCTCAAGATTCTGAAGAGAAAACCGTTGGATTTTAATTGTTAATTATGCGCCTTCACCCAATTTTTAAGCAGCCACGCCGCACTACATATTAAAGCATTCCACAGTCTGTGTAATGGAACGAATGCAAAAATTAAAACTGAATCAATGATGTCTTAGGGATTTAAGATCACGAAAGGATTGAAGCAGAGTTGCTGTATTTCATCTACCCTTTTCAAAATTTATCTGAAACAAGCACTCAAGCTGTGGAAAATAAAGTGTAACGGCATGGGAATCACTCTAGACTTTATGTTTCGCTGATGACCAAATTCTGATTGCTTACGATCATGACGACTTAAGTTACATGAAGCGAAAGCTAATAGAAAAATGTGACAAATGGGGTATCGAAATCAAAATTAAGAAAATTGAAGCTATGGGTATTGAAGGACAAAGCAGTCCATTATATAAGACGATGCGGTAGGAATTAAACACTGTGATGAATAGAAGTACTTAAGCATGAAGATAATTCAAGATGGAACAGTCGATGCTGCTACAAAAGACTGAAACATACAGGATAGAAATGCTATATCCATGAAGAACGGCATTCTGTGGGACCAAACGATAGATACCTAAAGCGAACAAACAGCTCATATACAATACCATACTTAAAAGTGTAATTACATAATGGCAGTGAAGTTTGGCCACTGAAACAAAGAACAGAGAAAATGTTACTAGTAAAAGAAATGGACTTCTGGAGAAGAGCAGCATGCAAATCAAGAAGAGAAATGATGGGAGTCATACATACAATAATTGATGACATAAAATAAAAACAAAACAACTAATATGGTTCGGTCATGTACAGAGAATGCCAGATGACAGGATCCCTAAATATATTTTGGCATGGACACCACAAGGGAGAAGAAAAAGAGGAAGGCCGAGAAGAAGCTGGAGAGAGGGAATTGAAAAAGGACTAGAGGAAAGAGAATTCCCTCTAAGTCTATGGTTCAACAGAGAAGATTGGCGTTTAGGAGTCGGAAGGCGTCGGAGAACGCTGTAAACCGATAGTAGTAGTAGTGTCTGCAAGTACCTATATTATATAAAATATGTCTTTCAATGGTTAATTTAGAATTGTAACCTCAAAAATAACTTTATGAAGTCACAGCAAATGCAGTGCAGTCAATATAGTCACGTTAAGGGGATCGGAACAAAAGTGCAAAATTTTGACGCATGTCAATATTTTCTATGTATTTTAAATGTATTAATTTTTTTCGAATACTAATAAGTATTCGAAAAACTAATAAGTATTTTTTAAAAATTTAAACCGAGGGCCGAAGTCCCTTAGAATAAATAAAAAGTTTCTTTTAAATGAAATATTTGCAATTAAAATCACACTAAATTTTCTCTTTTATTTTCACCCCTGTAACTTATTAAAATAAATAAAATTATGATTCTGCCGGTGACTTTCTGCCCTTGGTAATAATGTAATCTTTCATTCTGCATTTAAATTTTTCAAAAATATTTATTAGTTTTCTCAGGATTCCCAAAAAATTAATACATTTAAAACACATTAAAAATTTTGACATGTGTCAAAATTTTACATTTTGCTCCGTTCCCCTTAAGTGTTAGATCCGGCCATATCTCAACAAAAAAATGTCGGCTTGACATAATACGTGGCATATTAAAAGTGTCACAAAAAGCCACAAAACAAGCGTAAAAATAATAATTTTTATTAGGAAATTAATAAATCGCTTGTTAATACATAATCTTTTAACAATTTTCCGTTATTTATATACCGCAGTGCCTGCAGGTGACTATATTATCTAAAATGTGTCTTTCATGGTTAATTAAGAATTATAATCTCAAAAATAGCTGCATAAAATCACACTTAAGTGCAGTGAAGACAATACAGTCACGTTAAATCACAGTCACGTTAACCACAGTTCTCACTGTATTTTTTCACTCAACCGTTCTCTCCAGCTCTTTTTGATTTGCCAGTCCCCTTTCTGTAGATTTCTTCTCTTTATTGCTTCGTCCACTTCATCTCTAAAGGATCTTCGGAGTCTGCCTCTCTTCTTTCTTCCTATCGGCCTCCATTCTGTTATCCTATTTATTCAACGATTTTGGTCTGACATGTCCATACCAGGTTAATCTCTTCTGTTCGGTGTAGTCTATTATATCTGAGTTTACTAGTTTACTCCCATTCTTCTCTTAATCTCTATGTTATCTATTCTATCTCTTCTTGTTATATGCAGCTTCTCCTTAGGAATTCCATTTCTGTTGCTTTTATTTTGTTTTTGGGTTTCTTATTTATTGTCCAATTTTCACACCCATAAGTGAGGATATTTCTTGTAATGATATTATATATTCTTCTTTTTGTTTTTATGCTGATGATTTTTTATATCTTCTTCCGTTATTCATATGTTTGATATTAGGAAACCTACTTGTGTGTTCCTCTGATTTGTTTACCTTCATCTATTTCCGTTTTCAGGTATTATAGGTATTCACTTTTCTTTGGGTTTATTTCCATCCCGTTCTTTGTATATTCCTGTTCCAGTTTTTTCATTATAAAACTGAGGTCATCTTTGTCTTATGCGACCACTATTTGGTCCTTAGCAAGACTTAGGGTATATAGATATTTTTTCATTACTGATATATCCATTCCTTCGCACTTTCTTTTCCATGGTTTCAGGGTTTTTTTCAGGAATATTTTGAACAGGGTAGGGAATGTGGAGCAGCCCTGTAATCTTTGGCTTAGACGACCTTTGTCGTCTTAAATGGCTGCATATTCTATTGCCTGTTTTCATAGCTATACAGTGGAACCGCGATAAGTCAGCCTCCGATAACCCGGAAGTTCGGCTAACCCGGATCGATTTTCATCAAACAAAACAAACATTTTTTTTCACTTTGACTAGTTCTTTACCAAGGAATAAACAATATTGTATACAACTGTACGTAATTTAGATGTAGGTACTGTGCACATGTATTTCATGTTTTTGCAATTATAATGGAGTTTATCAGTAAGTATACACAGTTTTATTAATTTTCCCTATTACTCCGGCTTATCGAGGTTCGACTGTACTTTGTTTTTCTTGTAGAGTGCTTTTACTGCTTTTAATAATATGTATTCGTGGAGTTTCGATGTCTTCCAGTGTTTCCCATAGCTTGGTTCTAGGTATCCAGTCATAGGTCTTCTTAATATCTACAAAAGCCAGATGGACGGATCTATTATTGGCCATTTTTTTCCATTACTTGTTCGACCGTGTAAATGTGACCTAAAGCATCCTCGCTTTGAAACCTGCCAGGTCTTCTCCGATTTTATCGATTTTGAATTGTAACCTCAAAAATAACTTTATGAAGTCACACCAAAGTGCAGTGCAGACAATACAGTCACGCTATATGTTAGATCCGGTCATACCTCAACAAAAAGGTGACGGCTTGACATAACACGTGTCATATTAAAAGTGTCGTAAAGAGCCCTAGAACAAGCGTGAAAATAATAGGCTTCATTAGGAAATTAATAAATTGCTTGTTGGTTAATTGCTTGGTTAATTTAGAATTGTAACCTTAAAATAACTATGAAGTCACAGCAAAGTGCAGTGCAGACAATACAGTCACATTAAATGTTAGGTCCGGCCATATCTTAACAAAAAAAATGGCGGCTTGATATTTGACATGACACGTGGCATATTAAAGCTGTCGTAAAAGCCACAGAACAAGGGTGAAAATAATAGGCTTCATTGAGAAATTAATAAATTGCTTGGTTAATTTAGAATTGTAACCTTGAAGCGTTTTAAATATGTCTGCTCAGATGGGATCGGGGATAAGACTAACTACATCAATACTGGGGGGGGGGGGGTCGAAATGGGGCTAAAGTAGAAGGAACAGACACTCAAACCTTCTTTGCGAACGGCAGCTTAGGTTTTGTTCGGTGGCGGGTCGTGAAATCGTTAGGGAGGGGTTTAAAGAAGACTAACTACCATAACCAAATAAGCAAAGGATACTTACACAGACGTGAGGAATTTCCTACTATTTCAAATATGATGCTGTTTGGAATAAATCCTAAGATTCATATATTGGGTACTTACTGGACACGTTACGGTACTTACGGATACCAATTGGGGGGACATTCATCTGAGATTCCTCTCTTGTGTCAAAACTGGGCATCTTTATCATCTTTCTTGGCTTCTTTGCCAACTTCTTTTTCCTTTACTCTAAAACTCAATTTCGGTTGCAATAGAAATCTGGTTAATAATTTTCCAAAGGGTTATAGAAAATAAAAATTGGTACATTTTCAAAATATTTATTTTTAACCTCAAACTTTATTTTTTATTAAAAAAAATTCTCAGACAGGAAATGAATAACTTTACCACAGGAATGACAAATAAAAACAACTACAAATTTTTACACGACTTATAATGTAAAAAATCTTTAAAAAACTTTACATGATTTTTTTATCAATACAAAAATTTTAAACTTTATTGAGCAGTGTATCTCAAAACAAAATTTGACTGAGCTGTCAAATGTCACTGCCATTTTATTTTTCATATTTGACAAACAAACAAACGTTATAAAAACTAACTAATTTTTTCATTTTAAATGCAAAATATCTTTATAAAATACTTAAAATTTTACCAACTAAAATTTTAATATTTACTTGGGATTTATTCACTCTTATTTATAAAAAAGAATGTACCATACCTTATAAAAACGAAATCTTATTGTCACACTTGACACTTGAACAAAACTTTCCATTCAACACGGGGGGAGGCATTCAATTCATAACGACGACACAGGGCTTCACTGGAACGAGAAACAGGAAACATAAGCTGGAAACTGGAACGAGACAAAACATCTCACCGGGAAACTTTAAAACTGGACTTCAATACGGGAACTTCAAACAAAAAACAGAAACCACACACTACCATACCAGCTGCGATTTTGCTGAATTTCACCTTATAAATCCAACATTGTGGAGTGAAACTCTGCACGGGTGTTCTTCAGTGGTCATAGAACAAAGGATGAACCATTCTCTTGATCTAAAATAGCGGCAAAAGACAATTTTAAGCCGGTAGGTGCGGTTTCTTGAGTTCCACCGCTGGCTGGACGTGTTACCAGCTAAGAGGGTACTTGTGGAACTAACTTCTCCGCGCGGCAAAATGCTTCACCGCTGCGAACCTGCTGCGTACTTGTAAGCAAAATTCGTCCTTATCCCGCAACATCAACAAGTTTGGGACCAGTCCAATACGTCTTTTCAAGGGGAAATAGGTACTTTCTCAATGTTGCATAACATTTTAAAACATTTCTAACAGGAGCGGCTTAGGATATTTTTAAAGGTAAATAATCTTCACAAAATAAATCAGAAATTTAGGTATCTTTTTGGGGATAGGATATAAACCAATGTTGGATTTTTTCAAAATCCACAACCTCAAAAGAGCAATGAAGTCACAGCAAAGTGCAGTGCAGACAATACAGTCACACTAAATGTTAGATCCCCATATCTTAACAAAACATAAATGGCGGTTTGACATTTGACATGACACGTGTCATATTAAAGCTGCCGTAAAAGCCACAGAACAAGCGTGAAACTTCATTAGGAAATTAACAAATTGCTTGTTGGTTAATTGCTTGGTTAATTTAGAATTGTAACCTATAAATAACTATGAAGTCACAGCAAAGTGCAGTGCAGACAATACAGTCACATTAAATGTTAGATCCGGCCATATCTTGACAAAACAAAAATGGCGGTTTGACATTTGACATGACACGTGGCATATTAAAGCTGTCGTAAAAGCTACAGAACAAGCGTGAAAGTAATAGTTCTGTTAGGAAATTAATAAATTGCTTGTGGTAAGAGCGCCTACTTTTGGATCGACAGGTCCAAATAGTCGTGAGTTCGAATCTCACCAAGGTTAGAAATTTTTCGTTTGTTATAAATTAATATCTAAATGAAATTAGTTTCTGTCGTTGTGGGATCGGTACTCACCGGAGGGACCGCAGACGTTCGGATATAGTTAGCGTCTCTTTGCAAAGACAATGACGTCGACTTTGCAAAGTAACAAGACACTTACTCAACACACACACTACGCATGACACTAGGTACCTAACCGCAAAAATTCACCGTACCTACCATGCCAATAGCCATTAGTTGTCGAGGCATTAGCTAAATAAAAAAAATTAATAAATTGCTTGTTGGTTAATTGCTTGGTTAATTTAGAATTGTAACCTCAAAAATAACTATGAAGTCACAGCAAATACCAGTCACGTTAAATGTTAGATCCGGCCATATCTTAACAAAAAAATGGCGGCTTGACACTTGACATAACACGTGGCGAATTAAAACTCTCGTAAAAAGCCACAGAACAAGCGTGAAAATAATAGTTTTCATTAGGAAATTACTAATCGCTTGTCAATACATAATCTTCTAACAATTTTCCTTTATTTATGTACCGCATTGTCTTCAGTTAAACACTTGCAGGGTCTAAGGTCTTACATAAATACCTAATAAATCGATATTTTACATAATTGCAAATTGTTGTTTATTGTTATATAAATTTTACAAAGGAAACGTTTTATAGACGTATGTCATCTTGTTAAGATTTTATGACGATGTTCGCTGCAAACGATAAATCCCGCGAAGGAATAATAAAACAAGGGAATATGATGAACGGACCTATTGTGCTCACTGCCTTTGATATATATGCGGGATGAAACATTGTTTCTAGGTTTAAGGGTGAATGGAGAACCGTAAAAAAGATTAATTTGCGCCAACTTTTAATGATTTCTAGTGATGGAAAGAATTTGTACAAAATTGGAGGGAGATACTATAAAATAGCAGGAAATAAAAAAAATGAGTGCAGTGACTGAAGGGGCAATCGATTATATCCACCAGTAAAATCACTAGTATAATAATAATTCCCAATGTGCAAGATGCTAATCTGCTTACCAAGACGAGTTTGACCAAACAAATCTAATTAATGGCCTTATGATATTGTTTATGATGTTTTCTTCTTCTTGTAACAAGTTCCGGTATTATTAAAGGGTCAGCCGTGGCGTGTTAGGTAATCCGAAATGTCGTATATCTCAGCATTAAAAAGATTTACTATGCATAGACAAATTTATGATACCTCCAATGGACTACAGCAGATGTTAGAATGTAAAACAAGAAAAATCGGACATGTAGAACAATTGACAAAAAGCCATTATAATGTTTATGGTCAAGTGGGCTAGACATAAATAACTAATTTTCAAGTACCCACACTGATGAACGTCCAGTGACGTACAAATTGGAATATCTGATCTGAATATCGTGTATGTTTCAGCTACATAAAAAAAGAATGTGTGTGTACTTTGTCCGTACGTAAGAAGTTATACTTCTATTATATGATTTCAACGAAATAAATATACTTTCGAACAGTTTATTCATATTTTATTTAAAGATAAGCTAATTTTTACTTCTTCTTCTTCTTCAACCTTCAGTAATTCAACTTTGAACATAAGCCTCCCCCAATTCAATCCAGTGTTGTCTATTTTGCGCCACCTGTTTCCAGTTGTGTCCTCCAAAGTTCTTTATGTCATCGGCCCATCTAATTTGTGGCCTTCCTCTACTTCTTGTTCCTAACCACGGTCTCCATTGTTGTATTTCGTGATTCCATCATTTATCCTTCAGTCGAGCATTGTGTCCTGCGAAGCTCCATTTTAACTTGGCAGCATGTTCTCCTGCGTCTTTTACTTTGGTTTTGCTTCTAATCCATGTATTTGTTTTTTGTCTATGAGCCTCACCCCGAGCATTGATCTTTCCATCGCTCTCTGTGCCTTTACTATTTTATCCATATTGGCCTTGGTGAGTGTCCACATCTGTGAACCATACGTAAGTATAGGGAGGAAACACTGATCGTAAACTCTGGTTCTCAAATAGTGTTCTATTTTACTGTTTTTCAAGATCCAATTCAGTTTTCCAAATCCTGCACACGCTAACCTTATTCTTCTAGTAATTTCGGCAGTTTGATTTTCTTTGTTAACTTTCATTATCTGTCCCAGGTAGATGTATTCGCTTACTGTTTCTAAATTTATGTTATTCAACGTTATTTTTGTAATGTTCGGTGTATTCGTCATTACTTTTGTTTTCTCCAAGTTCACCTTAAGACCTACTTTTTCCGAAGCTTGAAATAGTTGCGTCATCATGGTCTGTAATTCTTCGAAACTTGTAGCGAATTACAATGTCGTCAGCATATCTCAAATGACTCAGTTTTCTTCCATTAACATTTATTCCTTTATCTACCCAGTTAATGTCTTTGAACATATCTTCAAGTCCCAGTGTGAACAGCTTTGGTGAAATAACGTCTCCCTGGCGAACTCCTCTGTTGATTGGTATAGCTTTGGTTTTCTCATCTATTTGTATTTTCATTGTAGCTTTCTTATAAATATTATGTATAAGCATTATGTATCGAGAATCTATCCTGCAGTTGTTCATAGCTCTCTCTATTGGCCAAAGTTGTATGGAGTCGAATGCCTTTTCATAATCAACGAAGCCAATGTATAAGTTCAAGTGATATTCATTGGCTTTCTCTATTAGCGTTCTGACTGTAAGATGATCCGCTGTACTGTAACCCTTTCGGAATCCTGCCTGCTCTACCGGTTGATAGCTATCAAGCTTCGACGATAGCCTATTAGTTATTACTCTCATAAACAGTTTGTACATTTGGGACCACAGGGAAATTGGCCTATAGTTTTTCAGATCTCCCCTGTCTCCTTTTTTGAAGAGAAATATTGTCAAGATTTCTTTCCAATCATTTGGGACTTCTCCTTTGTGAAGACATTCGTTGAAAGATTTTTCAATTCTTCGAAAATAATTTCACTCCTCTCCTTTAACATTTCGGCAAGTATTCCATCTGGGCCAGGAGCCTTATTGTTCTTTAGTTGTGCCATAGCTTGTTTTATTTAGCAGGATTCTATATTAGGGAGTATTTCTGAGTTGACATTTATTATCTTTTTCTTAAGATTTTCCTTTGCAGTGTTATCTGGGTCTTTGTTTGAGGAATATAAATCACGTTAAAATGTTTGTGTAACTTTTAGGATTTTGTTCTTTTCTCTTGTTTCTTTTTCATATTTATCTTTTAATAAGATTATTAGAGGCCTTCCTATGTTTGGTCTTAAGCATTTTAGGCCTCGATTATTTTCTATAATTTTTTCTACCTTGTTTTCATTGTAGATCCTTAAGTCTTCCTTTACTCCCTTCTTTATTTGTTTATTCAATTCTTTGAAACCGTCGGTGTTTCGCTTCCTTTCGCTTAGAAATAGGCGTCTCTTTTCCATCAACCATTTTGTTCCAACGCTTATTTTGTCTTCTTTACTTTTCGTTTTATTTGCCACAGTCAGGCCTGCTTTCAAGAGCTTTCGTTGCATTTCTCTATTAATTGTGTTCATGTCGGTATTTTCTTGTTGATAATATCCTACAAATTCTTCTCTTAAGACTTCTCTGTACTCATCTCCCTTCTGTCGGATTTTAGTTTGATCTATCTGATTATAATTATGTGGCCAGTTTCTACGGGTTTTGGTCTGTTTAAAAACAATCCTTGCTCTTAAAAGACGATGATCGCTGCCAGTTGTGAATTGATTTAGCAGTTGTGTCTTCAAAAATGTCTTTGTTCCCACATAAGAAGTAATCGATCTCGTTTTTCGTCTTTTTATCGGGAGATATCCACGTCCATTTTCGGTTTGCTTGTTTTTTGAAATACGTGTTCATGGCATATATATTTTGTTGTTCTAAGAAGTTATATAATTTTTCTCCTCTTGCAGTTCGTGTGCCAGAACCATCCATCCCTATTTTAGTTTCAGTATTTTCTTCTTTTTTACCTAATTTTGCGTTGAAATCTCCCATAATTATAGTATATCTTGTATCATTCTCATCTAAAAAAAAAATTCATAGATGAAGATTTTCTTTAGATAGATGAAGTTAGACTTTTTTTTTCAAAGATGTTTTTTTGTTTATTTTGTTTCTTGTTTTATGAAAGATACGGTGTTTTCATCGTATTTTCACCTTGTTTTCATAAAACTTGGTCCGAGATTGATCATGTCCGCAAATTTAGTTCAGAGAAATAAGGAAAAAAAATATCCTGTTGGTGACACAACCCCCTGCAGGCTGAAACCAAATTTTTTGAGTAGTATGGACATCTATAATAATAACCTATATGTTTTCTGCAGCCAATTTTGATGATATACATAGTTATAAACAAATGAAGATCAAAAAACGGTAAATTTTTGCTTTTTTCGTCTATTACCAAAACGTTAAGCATTTTAAACCAATTTGAGAGTAAGAAACTCATAAATCGTATAAAAAAACTTCAATATGGCGTTCTCTGAATATGTCTATCCCTATTGGTTGCTTAGAAAATTGCAAAATAAATCATAAATTTTGAGTTTTTATAAATATTCATAACTTATGTAAAAATTAACTTAGAACCTTCTTATTACACAGAATGCTGAAACTTCTGGTGCTTAAATCATACTCTAAATTTCAAAGCAATTGGTCAAATAGTTTAAAAGTTTTTTAATTTATTTATTCCAAATTAATTTTTCTGCAACACTGTAAGTCAGAAAATGATGAAGTTACAGTAATACTTTGGATAGTTTATGAAAGGAAAATATTGAAACTATTAATTTAACTAAAAAAATGACAAAAAATAATTCTAAATATTGCAAAATTATTTTGCAAGAACATGTGAATTAAAAAAACGGGAGGGGGGCTAACTTCGTCCTTAATTGTCCTAGCACAGTTGTTTTTCTTTCTAAATGTGTATAAAAACTCATTCTTGCTAAATATGAAAAAATAATTTTTCTACGGGTAACGGTTAAAAAGTTATTCTAATTGTTTATAAGTAAGCAAAAAATCGACATGTTTTTGCAAAATTTTGCACTGTTTAAAATTACTTTTTGTCATTTTTTTTAAATCAAGTTATTAGTATGAATGTTCTTCTTTCATAAACTGTCCGAAATATTACTGTAACCTCATAATTTTCTGACTTACAGTGTTGCAAATGAATGAATTTGGGATAAACAAATTAAATAACTTTTAAACTTAAAAAAGGTTCTAACTTAATTTTTACATAAGTTATGAACATTTATAAAATCTCAAAATTTATGACTTTTTTGCAATTTTTTAAGCAACAAATAAGGATTGACATATTCAGCGAACGCCATATTGAAGTTTTTTTATATGATTTATGAGTTTATTATTCTTAAATTTGTTTAGAATGCTTCACTTTTTAGTAATAGACGAATAAAGCGAAAATTTACCGTTTTTTGATCTTCATTTGTTTATAACTATGTATATCATCAAAATCGACTGCAGGAAACATATAGGTTATTAATATAGATGTCCATACTACTCAAAAAATTTGGTTTCGGCCTGGAGGGGGATGTGTCACGAGAAAAAAACTTATTTCTCTGGAATAAATTGAAAGAAATACAAGGTGGGCGGTTAATTTTGCCGGTGAGTGTATAATAGTTTTGTGTTCACTAGGTTTTTTTTCAAACCATTGATAAGTTAATTCTCCGTCACTGTTGTTACAAATTTATCTCTGGTCGTGTGGGAGAGATCAAAACAAATAAACCGTCGAAAGACATGTCGGAAAAATCCGAGAACTAATAAACCACACTGTCGCATTATTTGAGTTTACGAGCATGAATATCGCAGGTGGTAATGAATATGAGAAAATAATCGGTTTACACACAACATTTAACAAAAACATCTGGTCTAAACACTAAAACTAGCCATTGCTGTATATACCGATAAATATTTATTGAGTCGTAATGTTGTTGATTGACAGCACGCACTGGAAAGGTACTAAAAAGGTACTGTAATAAAAGTAGTTGTCTTTGTGTACATAAGTGTTTAAATAGTAATAGTTTGTGGTAAGCAAGTTGTAGGAGTTGTTACATTCTACGTAATTCATTGTTAAACTCTCCTCGAAGATAGTATTGTACTCAGCGGTTCAATAGTTTTTCAACTAAATCTATGTACTTTGTGGATATACCTAGCAAAAAAACCCTATAAAACAAAGATTCAATGAAAACCATGTCAACGCAAATGAAGAACTCCTTTTAAAAAGTTAAGTACATGCAAAAATCTGACGATTTGAGCGGGGCGGGCGTAAGGAAATGGGTGAGTCCCAAAATTTCACAAGAAAAAGCGAATATTTCGCGAAATGAATGACAGATCGAAAAACTAAAAAATACGTACTCAATATTTTTCAAAAATCTATCGAATAATACCAAGCACGACTTCCCACGGAGAGGAGTGGGGGGTAAATTTAAAATTTTAAATACGAATCCCGCGATATTTCGGGAAATGAACATCAGATCGAAAAACTGAAAAATACACTTGTTCAATATTTTTGAAAAATCTATCGGATGGCTCCAAACACGACCCCACACGGAGGTGGGGTGGGTGGTTACTTTAAAATACCCGTGTTGAGCTGTCCCCCCCCCCACTTGCAAAAATCAAAAAACAAATAGCCCTGATTTATGAGCTACTTATGAGCTCTCATATTTCGCAAACTAAAAATTTTGAGCTCGTTCCACTGAGCAGGAATTTGATACTTTGGTGGGGGGGGGGCTGAGTCAGCCCCCCCCCCACTACTTAAAAATAGGAATATTGAATCGGTTTTTGCGGCAGAATTATGAGCTATTTATGAGCTCTTGAAATTATATAGATACGATTTTTGAGCTCATCCCCTTCACCCCCAAACAACCCTTTAATTGATTTAACTTAAGAAAAAATGCTGAGAAAACTTAAAATATATCGTATTGCGGATATAATTCCTATAGCTTATATACTCTAAGAATAAACTATTAAATCACGTGCATTTCGATTATTGAGCTACAACTCCTTCGCAAGAAAACCACCCTATCTTCCCGGCTTAAGAGAAAGTTGTACTTAAAATGCATTAAACTAATTATTTGGCGACTATATATCATTGAATAATTTATAAGCTTCCAAATTACGCGCATTTAAATCAGTAAATTGCAATTTATTTTGTATAGTGCAGTCACTGAAAGTAAAAATCAACGATTACCTTCAATTTCGGTGAACCTTCATCGATTTTCACGAAAATTGGTCAGTGGTTAGAGGATAGCTCAAGAAACAAAGGTGACATGGTACCACCTTGCGCCTTTACCCTGAGGGTGGATACCGCCCCTTCTCGGGGGTGAAAATTATTTTATAAAAAATAACTGCACAAATCTATAAAAGAACAAATTATAAGCAAAATTTATTTTATAAAGTTATTAAAATAGTTCAACACTTTTTAAGTTATTAAAGATAAAAATTTTAATTATTCGTGAAAAAAATGCATGTTTTGAAGCGGTTTTTCATAAATCACTGAAAAACTGTAAATTTTTACAAAAAAGTTAATAGTAGTTTAATTCGTATAGCCTATATTCTAAGAATATACTCTTAAATCACGCGCCTTTCGATTATAGAGCTACAACCCCTTCGCAAGAAAACCATCCCATATTCCCGGCTTAAGAGAGAGTTGTACTTAAAATAATTTAAATTAATTATTTGGCGACTAGATATCGTTTAATAATTTATGAGCTTGCAAAATATACGCATCTCAATTATTGAATTGCCATTTTCTTTCTATAGTGCAGTCACTGAAGGTAAAAATCAACTATGACCTTCGATTTCGGTAAACCTCCATTCATTTTCACGAATTAACAATAACAACTGTGGGTTTTAACCT
This sequence comes from Diabrotica virgifera virgifera, assembly GCF_917563875.1. NCBI lineage: Eukaryota > Metazoa > Arthropoda > Insecta > Coleoptera > Chrysomelidae > Diabrotica > Diabrotica virgifera. The sequence goes on along the minus strand of NC_065448.1, from coordinate 221,155,861 downwards.
GGGGTATATGTCACCCCTTCTCGGGGGGTGAAAATTACTTTATTAAAAATAACCCCACCAATCGAGAGAGGGACAAATTGTAAGCAAAATTTGTTATATATTGTGATTAAAATAAATCAATACTTTTTGAGTTATTAAAGATCAAATATTTTAATTTTTGTGAAAGAAAATGCATGCTTTAAAGCGATTTTTCATAAATAACTCAAAAACTAAGTTTTTACAAAAAAGTGTTGATCACTAAAATAGAAGCTAATAAAAAATATAATAAATTGCTTACTTGAAAAACCCTTTAATGTTAATTTAAAGTAAGTTATTGATAATTAAATGTATATTTTTTTCTGTGACTGTTCAAATCTAAGGATTCAAGCTTAAATAACGGGAAAGAGATGCATTTTATAACACTTAGGTACTAAATACTTGTCAAAGTACTTAGAAATACCTACCAAAAATGAGCTCCAGAAAAAGTTGATAGCATCAAAATCCGCTCACCAATTTTCATGAAAATGAATGGAGATTTACTGAAATCGAAGGTCATAGTTGATTTTTACCTTCAGTGTCTGCACCATAGAAAGAAAATGACAAATAAATAATCGAGATGCGTATATTTTGCGAGCTCATAAATTATTAAACGATATCTAGTCGCCAAATAATTAATTTAAATTATTTTAAGTACAACTCTCAAGCGGGGAATATGGGATGGTTTTCTTGCGAAGGGGTTGTAGCTCAATAATCGAAAGGCGCGTGAGTTAAGAGTATATTCTTAGAATATAGGCTATACGAATTAAACTACTATTAACTTTTTTGTAAAAACTTACAGTTTTTCAGTGATTTACGAAAAACCGCTTCATAACATGCATTTTTTTTTTCACTAATAATTAAAATCTTTGATCTTTAATAACTTAAAAGGTATTGACTTATTTTATTAACTTTATATAATAAATTTTGCTTTTAATTATTTTAGTTATTTTTAATAAAATAATTTTCACCCCCGAAAAGGGGCGGTATCCACCCTCAGAGTAAAGGCCCAAGGTGGTACCATGTCACCTTTGTTTCTTGACGTATCCTCTAACCACTGACCAATTTTCGTGAAAATCGATGAAGGTTCACCGAAATTGAAGGTAATCGTTGATTTTTACCTTCAGTGACTGCACTATACAGAAGAAATTGCAATTTACTGATCCAAATGCGCGTAATTTGGAAGCTTATAAATTATTCAATGATATATAGTCGCCAAATAATTAGTTTAATGCATTTTAAGTACAACTTTCTCTTAAGCCGGGAAGATAGGGTGGTTTTCTTGCGAAGGGGTTGTAGCTCAATAATCGAAATGCACGTGATTTAATAGTTTATTCTTAGAGTATATAAGCTATAGGAATTATATCCGCAATACGATATATTTTAAGTTTTCTCAGCATTTTTTCTTAAGTTAAATCAATTAAAGGTTTGTTTGGGGGTGAAGGGGATGAGCTCAAAAATCGTAACTATATAATTTCAAGAGTTCATAAATAGCTCATAATTCTGCCGCAAAAACCGATTCCATATTCCTATTTTTAAGTAGTGGGGGGGCTGACTCAGCCCCCCCCCACTAAAGTACCAAATTCCTGCTCAGTGGAACGAGCTCAAAATTTTTAGTTTGCGGAATATGGGAGCTCATAAATAGCTCATAAATCAGGACTATTTGTTTTTTGATTTTTGCAAGAGGGGGGGCAGCTCAACACGGGTCTTTAAAATCTTAATTGGTAACCCATTATTTTTTATTGCAGATTTGGATTCCTTACGTAAAAATAAGTAACTTTTATTCGAGATATTTTTTCGAATTATGGATAGACGACGATTATGGCTAAATATTGGCTTATGTATTAAAATTTATGGCTTAAATATTAAACTAATTTTAGAAAGAAGAAAAAGAATACCAACAATTAAAAAAAAAGGGTATGACTTTGTCAGGATTCGAACAGGGGACCTCTCGATCCCTAGGCTAATGCTCTACCGATCAGCTACCACCGCTTTTGTATTCAGTCGATCATTTCTCGGACATAATTACAATCACGGTGACAGATACATTAATTGAAAATAAACATTTTCAATATAGTCCTGTCGCCAGGGGGGTACAACGGCCTCCTTAATTCAGATGGGCTTACCCAAGTTTTTTTTATGTATTTTGACCCGTAGAACACGAATTTTTTGGGTAACAGTTGATCCGGATGTCGATAAGATTGTTATAAACAAAGAACTTGAGGAATTACATAGCAGCGATTTTTCGCAAAACAAAATATTTTTTTGTATTTTTTGGGTGATTCTCAGCAAAAAATGATCTTACAAGTTTTTTCGTAGGACGCGTAGTTTTCGAGATAAACGCGGTTAAACTTTCAAAAAATCGAAAAAGTGCAATTTTTGAACCGGAATAACTTTTGATAATTGAAAAATAGAATAGCAAATCTGATTACTGCATTTGAAAGTTCAAGTCAAATTCTATCGTTTTGATTGTTTGCATTGCTATAAAATAAGTTTTTATTTGTTAAATAAAGGTATAAACACATAGTGTTTCCCGGGCCCAATGCATTCGTTTTAATGGACGTAATCTACGTATAAATTCTGTATGCGCGCCTACTCGTTCGATTTCAAATTAGAAATGCATTGAAAACATCATTCAATCACTATGTGTTGATAGCTTTGTTTAACAATAAAAAAATTAATTTCTAGCAATGAAAATAATCAAAACCGATAGAATTTTACTTGAACTTTCAAATGCGGTAAGCAGAATTGCTATTTTATTTTTCAATCAAAAGATATTCGGGTTCAAAAATTGCAATTTTTCGATTTTTTGAAAGTTCAACCCCGTTTATGCCGAAAACTATGCATCCTACCAAAAAACTTGTAAAATAGTTTTTGGCTTAAAATGACCCAAAGAATACAAAAACATGTTTTGTTTTGCGAAAAATCGCTGTTATGTGATTCCTCAAGTTCTTTGTTTATAACAATCTTATCGACATCCATATCGACTGTTACCCAAAAAATTCGTGTTCTACGGGTCAAAATACATAAAGAAAACTTGGGTAAGTCCATCTGAATTAAGGAGGCCGTTGTACCCCTACTGGCGACAGGACTAATAATACTTATAAGGAGGATGACAAATCCACAGACATAAAAATTATAATAAATTTATTTACTAAAAACACTAATAATAATTATATTCTTTTCACGCACACCTTATTTGCGCTACATAACATAAAAGATATAGCGACTAATACCATACTGTCGGTGTGCGCATGCGCCAGGGAATGTAAAAATTCACCCTCGTGCCTAAAGAAGTATAACTTCAAAAACGATTGTTTGAAATGGAAAATTAAATTAAAAATGGAAAGTTCCCACTGAAATGGAAAACTTGATTAAACTGTTTTGGTTTTAGGACCTACTCTTCACAACCCAATAGGTCCCCAAAGAGCTCGAGTGACTGCACATTTAGCATACTTTGCTCCCCTACCATTACTTTTGTATTTATATCAGTAAATAATAATTTATTTACGGTTCAGTCTGACAGATCCGTCAATGTCAAACTAAATTTTATATTAGGTATTAATAAAATATAAATGATATTTGATAGTGAATTTAATTATTATATAAAATGAATAAGATGTTTAAAAATTTAGTTTGAGTATAGTTTGAAAGGAATTTTAAAAAGATTTGTACACTTCTGCATAACGGCCTCCCCTTTAACGGGAGTAATAATAAATGGATTCTTCCATGTATTGTTGACGATTCAAAACACGAAATATAAAAAGCTCAAAATCCAAAATTGTTGTCTAATTTGCCTCCTAAATATAGACAAGAAAATGATAAAAATTTAAGATATTTCGGATAAAAATTTGCTTTATTCAATTATCCATTTTATTTAGTCCAACTGATTAGAATAAAAATCGGTTACAGCGGACTTTTTAATACATCCAACTTTTATGGTGGCTAAACACAAGACAGCAAATAGGAATTGCGTTGCCTTTGGTAAAATAGTCCTGTCGCCAGTGGGGGTACAACGGCCTCCTTAATTCAGATGGACTTACCCAAGTTTTTTATGTATTTTGACCCGTAGAACACGAATCTTTTGGGTAACAGTCGATCCGGATGTCGATAAGATTGTTTAAAACAAAGAACTTGAGGAATCACATAACAGCGATTTTTCTCAAAACAAAACATTTTTTTGTATTTTTTGGGTCATTCTGAGCAAAAAATGTTTTTACAAGTTTTTTCGTAGGATGCATAGTTTTCGACATAAACGCGATTCAACTTTCAAAAAATCGAAAAATTGCAATTTTTGAACTTGAACCCGAATTACTTTTGATTAGAAAATAAAATAGCAATTCTGCTGAGAATCACCCAAAAATACAAAAAAAATGTTTCGTTTTGATATCTCTGTTATGTAATTCCTCAAGTTCTTTGTTTATAACAATCTTATCGACATCCGGATCAACTGTTACCCAAAAAATTCGTGTTCTACGGGTGAAAATACATAAAAAAACTTGGCGAATGAAAGACGAACGATGGCCAAAATTTATCTTAAACTATGTTCCATGGAATAAAAGAATGAGAGGAAAACCCAATCGATGGTAATATCCAGGAACCCAATTAGATATAAGTTAGTAGTGGACGACCATATAATCGAACAGGTAATGGATTGCAGATACTTAGGTGTGGAAATATCTAGCGACAGGCATCTGTGGCAAGAATCAAAACAGCAGGCAATGAAAGCAGCGGGAATATCTGGTTTCCTGAGGGATATAATCTGGCGGAATAAATATATGAGCACCGAAAGCAAAGTCCGCATTTATAAGACATGTGTTAGACCCGTACTGACATACGCAGCTGAGACAAGGGCCGAGACAACAAAGACCAAACAGATAATGAGAACAACAGAGATGAAAACCCTAAGATCCATAAGAGGTATCACACTCAGAGATAGAGTACGAAACGAAGACACATTGAGAGAGCTAGGCGTTCAGGACGTAGTGAGATGGACAAGAGCGCGACGACCCATGTGGAGGGACCACGTAGATCGGATGGACCCTGAACGTATGGCGCATTGGGCGAAAACACAGAAGCCCAACACCAAGCGACCCATAGGAAGACCCAAAAAACGATGGTACGAGAGTTGGAGCTCCGGATCGCAGCAAAGATTGTAACAGAAGAAACAGGACATAGTCCTATTACAAGAAGAAGAAGAAGAAGAAGAAGAAGAAGAAGAAGAAGAAGAAGAAGAAGAGAGGAAAACCAGTATTATAATAAAGAGAAGGGACCAGAGGAAAAATGATAGGGCCATAAATAAGGAGGATTGGACCGACCGAAAAAGGTGGAGATCCAAAATTGTTCTCTAATTTGCCACGTAAATATGGACAAGAGCTCGAAATATAAGATATTTCGGATAAATATTTTCTTTATTCAATTATCCATTTTATCTAAACCGATTAGAATAAATATCGGTTACAGTAGATTTTTTAATACATCAAACTTTTATGGTGGTTAAACACAAGACAGCGAATGGTAATTGCACTGCCTTTGGTAAAGTTTTTCCTTGACGATAGCCCGTAACGACAAAAGCTAACCATGTATCAATTTTCTAACAGGGACAGATCGGCAAATATTGTATCTAACAGATTGTTATAAACCAATTTTAAAATCTCCAGGCACAGTCTCGACACTCACTTTCGATCTAATCATACAATAGAATAGAAAACATTTCACCAGGTTTTAGTTCCGATTGTTAAGAATTAAACCCGCGGCCCTGTTGTCTGCGCAGTAAAAATCCGTAGAAATCTGTAATAATGGCTATTTCCTCTACGCTGGAACCCATCCTCTGTGTTTATCCGAAGTAGACCATCTTAGGACCCGAAGATATAAAATTTACTTTAAAATAAAATAACTAAAGGTTCACAAGTAAATAAAGTTATGTATATCCAGAAGCGAACTGGGTGTTCATGAATTGATGAAAAGATTTCTTTTATTGTTAACAGTAAAAATACGAGGATGAGTTCACTAGTAAATATTAGTTTATGATTATAGTTATAATTAGCAAGCACATGTATACAGGGTGATTGATTAGTGGGGTAAAACTCAATAGATCCGCTATGGCAATAGATAGCAATAAAAGTTAATAACAAAAATTGTAGACAACTTTGAGATTCATATTACAAAATTAGTTAGAATGTTACAGGGTGTTCGATAACCTAGTGGCATACCAAACTTATGTTTTTTTAAATGGAACACCCTATACTTTATTTTATATTCGAAATCTCCTTAACTTCCCCATCACAAAAATATAAAGGATTGTTATGGTATACAGGGTATTTACAAAGTTATAACCAATTTTCTATGAAAATCGTAACAAGTTCAGCTCCCTATATAAATAAAATTAAGCACAACAACAATGGTTTACTGATGTCATATTTTTTTGCTGATTGTGAAAATTTTAAAGAATGGTTGATATTGCTAATTTTCTTTATATGCAATACAGGGTGAGTCAAAACGCGAGTACACTATTTTCTCGGTAATTTTAAATGGAACACCCTGTATTTTATGTCACTATCGAAAAGTACCGTTACCATGCTTTAATTTTTGTATAATATTTCCTATGTCTAAATTTAATAGTTTTCGAGATATTTTCATTTTTTAGAGCAAATTATTAATTAGGGGTCAAAATCTTTCCAAATTTTGAGTAAGCCATGACTGAATTTTTTAAAACTGATAATTTAAGATTACTGATTATCAATCCGGTAATCAATGTAACAATGTAGCAAATAAAGAAAGAAAAAGAATTTATTAATAATAAATTTTGCATAAAAAACACAACAACAACATACAACATTTTTGAAGCCATTAAAAACTCCTTTTGTATGTAAATGTAACAAATAAAGAAAGAAAAATAAATTATTAGTTATACATTTTGCAAAAATAAACCCAAACACAAAATACAACATTTTGTGAAAACAATTAAAAACTACTTTTGTATGTAAATGTAACAATGTAACAAATAAAGGATAAAAAATAATTTATCAGTAAAAAATTTTACAAAAAAAACATGAACACAAAATACAATATTTTTGAAAAAATTAAAAGCTACTTTTAGTAAAATATTTTATATATATTTAATTACATAAAGTGTTCAAAATGAGTTGAGTGAATGAGCTACTTACACCACGAAGCATTAATTTGTAAATTAACACTTCGAAATACACTTTTGTATTCGATTTTTCATCTCATTCCTTATTGTTGGATGCATTGTATAACTTTAGTTCTTAACGTAACCCCAAAAAATCAGTCCAGTTTATTAAATTTTGGTGATCTGGGTGGCCACGCTACTGGTCCATTGAAAAATGAAAATACAGTGGAACCTCGATTATCCGTCAGGGCACCGGACCAAGGGTATGACGGATAATCGAAAAGACGGTTAACAGAACATTAAAAAAAAATAAAAATTCATAGTACATGTAACTCTCAAATTGTATTTGTATGTTTTATTTGACAATATAGGATGGATTTGTGTTAGAACAGTCGAATCAATTTGATTTAAAATATTCCGAAATCTTTGTTGGTTTTATTGTTACTTCACATTTTGCAACGGCTGAATTTCTTAATCGACGTAAAATCATCAAATCTAATAATTATTGTGCCGTGCGTTTTAATTTTCGGCTTGCGATTCTAAAAATAGAACTCTAAAAGTCTAAAAGCAGGGTATCATTTATCATTACCTATTTAAATTGAAATTTAATCCACAGCTCTGAATAAGAACAAAAATTATTTACATAAAAAATTCAGTGGTGGCATAACTGCACGTGTACATTTCAACGAATTTCGTTTGGCTTATCGCAATGCTCAAACAAAATGAATTGATGACTAAATTTTTACTTATGTAGTCAATATAACTTATGTATGGACCCTGACGGTTAACAGAGGTGACGATTAATAGAGGTGACGATTAATAGAGAGACGGATAATCGAGGTTCCACTGTATCACGAAAACTAATAAAGTTAGACATAGGGATTGTTGTATACAAATTAAAGTACGAAAATGGTACTTTTCAATAGTGATAAAAAATACAGGGTGTTCCTTTTAAAATATCTGAGAAAATAATGTACTTGCGTTTGGACTCACCGTGTATTCGATATAAAGAAAATTAGCAATGTCAATCATTTTTAAAAAATTTGACAATAAATTAATGAACCATTGCGGTTGTGCTTATTTTTATTTATACAGGGAGCTGAACATGTTACGATTTTCATAAAAAATTGGTTATAACTTTGTAAATACCCTGTATAACATAACAGACCTTTATATTTTTGTAATGTGGAAGTTAAGAAGATTTCGAATATAAAATAAAATATAAGGTGTTCCATTTAAAAAAACAAAAGTTTGGTCTGTCACGATGTTATCGAACACCCTGTAACATTCTAATTAATTTTAAAATGTGAAGCTCAAAGTTAGCTACAATTTTTGTTATAAAATTTTATTGCTATCTTTTACTATAGCGGATCTATTGAGCTTTACCCCACTAATCAATCACCCTGTATGCAGGGACGCCGCAAGCCGTTGTGCAAATTGTGCATTGGACAAGGGCGCATAATACGAAAGGGGCGCATTTTCAGTTTTTCAGTTCAAAGAATGTCAAATAATACCTTGTATAGTAGGGAATCTAGAGGAAGATTATATTGCAGGTAAAAAATATTTTACAATACAATACAATGCAATATTTCGTCACGGTACACCCTCATAAAACCATCCTCAAGATTCCCTATCATAACTAGTTTATTTCAATATTAAGTAAGACATAATCGTGAAGGGATAATTTATATTATGTCTCCACGCGACAAACTGTAAACTGCAATAAAAGTTTCGTAGAATCACCATTATGCAGGCCCAAAGACCTTTTTTGGCCAATTGCAGGCCAATTTTAGGTCTTGAAAGGCGATTGATTGATTTAGGCGATGAAACATTTGAAAATATAATTAGCTCCGCTAAAGAATTAGCTGATCAATTTGATATAGATTTGTATTTTCCTAAAATTACACATGCTCCTATGAAGGAGCAGATGAAACTGCCACGGTTGATCCTAAAATAAAGTTTAAGGCGGACTTCTTTTTTTCTGTACTAGGATGCTACCCTCGGGTCACTTAATGACCGTTTTAAGGTCCTTGAAGGGCATCATAAAGTATTTGATAACGTTTTTAATATTAATAACTTGGAAACTGTTGAAGATAATTTATTATTAAATTACTGTAAGAATTTACAATTAAAACTCACCGACAGTAAAAACCCCACTGATGCTGATATTGATGGTACGTTACTGTTTGAGGAGTTGAAAACATTGAAAGGTTTTTTAGAAAATAAGTATATTTCACCAATAGATATACTGCAATTCATTAATACTAACGCATTGACAGATACTTTTCCAAACGTTACCATAGCCTTAAGAGTTTTTCTAACATTACCAATATCTGTAGCTTCCGCAGAACGCAGCTTTTCAAAATTAAAATTGATAAAGAATTACTTAAGGTCTAGAATGTCTCAAGAACGATTATCGAATTTAGCAACTGTTTCTATAGAGCATGATTTATTATCAAGCATTGAAATTAGTGACATTGTAGAAAAATTTGCAGCTCTAAAAGCTAGAAAAGTTAAAATAATGTGAGTTAAGGACCTCTTGTCATTTTATTTATTATCATATATATTATCATATATCATATATATACTATCATACACATAGTTATAATAACAAAATATTGTAAACAGTTTAGACTAAGTATTAATTATTTATAACTAATTGCCCTTCTTTAGTTTTGTGTTAATAAAATTTTGGATAATAAAACGCATTTTTTTCTGTCCTGCTAAAGTAAAGTGTTTGTTTTTTGAGAGGGCGCTTCATCAGATTTTGCACAAGGGCGCATAGCACCCTAGCAGCGTCCCTGCCTGTATGTATATTGTCTTTGTTTAAAAACTTTAGTAGTTCGCAGGCATCTCGTCCGGACAAGGAGTCTTTCCGTTTTTCATATTCTGAAGAGGATATAGTAGTAGGTACCTCTTCATTAATTATACATATTTGGTCCTCCTTCTGGTTCTTCTCATATTGTTGGGTCCAGTTTTTCATTTTGAAAGAGGTCTTCTATATATTCTTTTCATGTTTGTATTTTTGTTTCGTTGACTGCTGCACGTTGTCGTCAATTAATTTATTTCTATCCCTGCATCGGTAGATTGACTATAATAAAGCCTTCGATAACGTGCGTCATGAACAATTAATGAATGTCCTGAAATTAGGGAATATAGACTACAATAACTTCAGGATCATATCTAATTTATACTATAAACAGCGAGCAAAAGAACGTGTAGTCTAGGCGCCAGAGGGGTCACCGTGTCATATTCAATTCTGATGGACAAACTCAACGGTTTCTTATGGATTTTTGGCTGCTGATTACGAATTTCGAGGGGGGATTTCGATCCGAGTGGTCAAAAAATTGTTATAAACAATTTAATTGTTTATAAATTGTTTATAAGTCTCTGGCTCATAAACTAAAAGAGATGAAAAAAAATGTTTCAAATAAAATTTGTTCCTTAATAAAAAACCAAGAAAAAACCGTTTACTAAACTTAAATCTAATAATTAGAACTCAAGATATTGTAAAATTAGTGCACAATGCAAATTGCAAATTGCAAAATAAGTATTTTTCGAAGCTTTATCGATCGTAACTCGGCTTCTGCGCATGCAAATGAGTCTTCGAAGGTGTCGCTTTAAAGCTTAATTAACAGGCTTCCAAACAAAGTTTATTAAATTACTTGATCTTCATTTGTTTTAAAGTTATACCCGTTTGAATTTACAATTTTCTTAAAAATATTGTACATTCATTTGTTTATAAGGGTTTCAAGCAAATTTGAGCTATAAACATTTATACTTTAATGAACAATAATGATAGAAAAACTCAAAAGGAACAATTTGTGGTTGTGAAAATGTTCATAAGTTTATTTTTGGCCAAGATGTCGATATTTTAATGGCGCGCGCTATGAGGCGCAAGATCGGCTCACCGCGTAAAGGTTCACGCGCTAACTTCTCGATGCAAATTATAATTTCTAGGTATACATACGTTATCTTCATTTTTCATTTTTGAAGATCCTAATAAAATTTTATCATATAATTCTTATAATTAAATCGTCATACTGTACCTCGTATCACCTTTCATTCTATTTACTTTGTCTTCTATTTTTTGCACTAAATGAGAAAAAAAACATTAAAAACTAATATTTCAGAAGTATAACTAAAAAGTAAGTTGATATTATTTATTAGTACTATTTTTACAAACATTTTTTTCATGCATCTGCAAATCTGCAAAGAGATATACAGGGAATATCATCAGATTTTTTACATCTGCTTAAGTTCTTAGCGAAATTTTAACAGTTACATGGTGGTACAAGTCTGTTCTTGTAGGCAGTAAAACTAAAACTTTTTGAGGCTTCAGAGTCTAATTATCTGTATGATATCCATATAAAGTGGATCTAGTTCTTTTGCAGCATCATCAAGGCCCGTCAATTGTGTGTATGCCGCCACATCATAAATGCTCGTTTTATATGCAATGATGATGCTGCAAAAGAACTCAATCCATTTTTATATGGATATCACATATTGGCTCATTTGCTTGCGTAGAAGCTGAGTTACGATCGATAAAGCGTCGAAGAATACATACTTATACCTCGTCCAATTTACTTACCGTTGCACGTCATCCGCGCCATAGCCTGTGACACGATACCAACACGAAATATTTAGGCGGTGCGTGTGTTCTTTTTTAGAATCAAAATGATTCTAAAGGGGAACACACCTACCGCCTAGATATTTCGTGTTGGTATCGTGTCACAGGCTATGGCGCGGATGACGTGCAACGGTAAGTAAATTGGACGAGGTATACTTGACTGTGAGCCAATCTTGCGCCTCATAGCGTGCCATTAAAATATCGACATCTTAGCCAAAAATAAACTTACGCACATTTTCGTAAGCTCAAATTGTTCCTTTTGAGTTGTTTAGCCAAAAATAAACTTACGCACATTTTCGTAAGCTCAAATTGTTCCTTTTGAGTTGTTTTATCATCATTGTTAATTAAAGTATAAATGTTTATAGCTCAAGTTTGCTTGAAACCTTTATAAACAAATTAATGTACAATTCTTTTGAGAAAATTATAACTTCAAACGGGTATAACTTTAAAACAAATGAAGATCAAATAATTTAATAAACTTTGTTTGGAAGCCTCTTGATTAAGCTTTAAAAGAACACCTTATAGGGCTCATTTTCATGCGTAGAAGCCGAGTTACGATCGATAAAGCTTCGAAAGATACTTATTTTGCAATTTGAAATTTGCATTGTGCACTAATTTTACAATATCTTGAGTTCTGATTGTCGGATTTAAGTTTAGTAAACGGTTATTTCTTCGTTTTATATTAAGGAACAAATTTTATTTGAAACATTTTTTCTATTTCTTTTAGTTTATGAGCCAGAGCATTATAAACAATTTATAAACAATTAAATTGTTTATAACAATTTTTTGACCACTCGGATCAAAATGCCCCCTCGAAATTCGTAATCAGCAGCCAAAAATCCATAAGAAACCGTTGAGTTTGTCCATCAGAATTGAAAATGACACAGTGACCTCTATTTGGCGCCTAGACTAGTGTTAATGAATAGCTGTCAGAGATAATTGAAATTAGACGTGGGGTGAGACAATGATGCGTATTGTCGGCAGTTCTTTTTAATGCCTACTTCGAAGAGATCCTCAAAAAAGCCCTTGATGGTAAAACAGCTGGAATAAAGGTGAACGGAGTTCCCATTAGGCCTATTCGCACTGTATACCCCGGACGTGCCCAAAGGGAGAACGCCTGCGCATTACAAAATTGGACGTTCAATAAGTTCGAATATTTCCCTCCGAAAACCTAATGCGCAGGCGATCTCCCTCAGGGTAAGTTCAGGATACGTTCAGGGCATGCAGCGCGAATAGGCCTATTAACAACATTAGATATACGGATGACCCTGTCATCTTAGTCCAAATATTGAAGATCTTCAGAGACTGGTGAACAGAATAGCGATGTGTAACCAAGAATACGGTCTAACAATGAACATCAAGAAAACAACATTTTTGAGAATATCTAAAACGCAAAGAACCAACGAGAATCTCCTCATAAACTGAACCAATGTCGAACGAGTGGACCAATATGCATATCTTATAACAATTATCAACTCCACAGATGATTACTTCCAGGAGATTAAAATTAGAATAGAAAAGGCTACAGCGAATTTTAACAAAATGAAAAATGTGCTCTGTACAAGAGATCTAAAGTTAGAGCTAAAAGTAAGGTTGGCTAGGTGCTACGTTTTCTCGACTTTGTTTTACGGAATGGAAGCTTGGACCTTGAATGCGGCATCAATGAAGAAACTGGAACCATTCGAGTTGTGAGAATATAGAAGAATTCTGAAAATATCACATCATAAACAAAGAGGTTCTGAGAAAGATGAATAAAGAAATGGAAGTCTTAAATACAATCAAAACCAGAAAATTGGAATATCTCGGTCATATTACACGTGGAATGAGATACAACTTGCTCTAACTCATTATGCATGGAAAGATTCAAGAAAAAAAAAGCATAGGGAGACCCAGAATATCGTGGCTGCGCAACCTGAGGGAATGGTATAGATGCACATCAAATGGACTTTTCAGAGCAGCCGTTTCCAAAGTCCGAATAGCTGTGATGATTGCCGACCTCTGTCGCGGAGATGGCACTTGAAGGAGAAGATCTGTAGATTCCGGTGATTTCTCTAATGTTCTTATGTATGCTTCTCAACGAATCTTCCTGTGCTTCCGTTAGTTTCCTTTGTATTTCTTTGTGTATCTTGTCGTATCTTGTTTTGTCTACAGTTTTGATTAACCTTCTGTTCTCCACTAACTTAAGTATTTCATCCGTCACCCAGTCTTTTTTCCTTTTTTGGTACTAGTTATTGAGTTCATCTTAATTTATTTGTAATAGACTGTCTTTTAAGTTCTTCCATTGGTTGTTTGCATCCTGACCTTTTTTTGTTATCAATTGTATATACCTGGCAATATTTCTTTTAAATTTTTTCCCTGTTTGTTAGTGTGGGAAGATCAGTGGCAGATATACGGGAAGGGAAAATCCCCCCTCTTTAAAAAGGTCCAAAATTAAAAAAAAAAAAATGAAACATAAAAATAAATTACCTGACATAAAACTTAAACTACATGCAGACAAATTCAATCCAATAAATACGCTAGTTAAGAAAATTAAGGGAACTTAATGCATATAAGTTTTTACTTATTATGCCTTTTATGTAGTTTGGGTTTATTCTTTTTGTGTCTTTTGTTTGGTGTTTCATTGGAAGTCCCAGCCAATCAGTCAAATTTCCCCTCCCGAGTCAAATGTCTAGCTCCGCCACTGGCTTGTATAACGTGTTCTTTATTACCATTTATTTTCTTGGACAAATTTGACCAACTTTTATTTTCTTTCATTGCGCTGTCCAAGACCATTTTCTTCAATAAAATATCTTTACATTTCTCATTGCCTACTTTGATATTGAAATAAACCATTATTATAAGTATTTCATATTTTTTAGCATATTTAAATACTTTTCAATATTACCGTGAAATTCTACCGTGAAACGACAAAAAGATGACGACCTTTATACGTCGGTAAAATCACGTCTTTAATACTTTTAAAAAGTGACCTCTTTTAGATGTTTCCAAATAGTATAAAAAATAGGTAACATGAAACCTACAGACCTACTTCCTATGTATCGAAGATATACTACCATATATTATACTACCACTTGTTTAAGATCGTTTGTGCGCTAGAAGCAACATTGATTCTGCATGATTGTAACAGCCCCCACATTATAGAATTTTCACTAGTTATGAATACCTACCTAATGTGTCAAAATTGAATCAACATATATATGAAACTAATAAATAATGTATTAACAAATTATCCAGCATACTTAATATCTTAGCAAATAAACATAAACATACTGCATTAAACTAACTCACTGAGCAAAAACGCATAAAAATCTCTTAATTAACACGTTTCTTCAACTAAATATCTAAATGAAAAGTCTTATTTTATCAGACAAGACACAAACCGCGTAAACAATAAATGAGAAATTTCTTATGAACATTTAGCGTTAGACCTAAACGAAATTGTTTGGAGTCAATACAAACAAGCAAGCTCTTTCCAATTTTGTGATGTCAGACTTAGGCTGTCTGAAATTAAAACGTTTTTTAAACGTTATTTAAACGTCAATAATCTTACGTATTTAAAATCACCTACAAAAGACGTCTATATGACGTAATGTTCAAACACGTGTTATGTTCAACCAAAAACTGACGTTACCTCAACGTTATATGACGTCACTTGGGCAAAAGTTCTTAACACTCTATAACTACCAAAAGTCTGCTGAGGAGTAAAGACCTTATCTTGTATTTTAAAGGTCAGAACGATTATACTAGGGAAGAGCAATGTGAGTAGTTTCCCGTTGCTATCTTCATCACATTTGTTGAGATAAAAGTAGTATCTACAACATAACAATAGGACAAACATGAAGAACGTAATAAAAGAGAGAGATAATCATAAGAGGACGTCATAAAAAAAATAATCTATTTCTGTTTTATTTTCTTAAGAACACACAGTAGCGATCAACAGGTAGCAACAAACGCGGTCCAAGATTGCGAAAGTTCTGCGAACTTTCAAAAGTGAGGCAACAGTGCGTCGGTAATTCGACACTGATAGTGACGTTTATACATTGACTTATTAAGCGTAGACTCGGCATATTCACCACAAAAGCCTAACGCAGAAACAGCATGGAAACAGTCGATCGGTGGTCTATCTATCTCTTTTAACCAAACGATCCCGCGCATGTGACTGACAAAGATGGCTAGACCACTCAATCCTACGTCGACGTTACACTCCGATGCATTGAGTGGCATATCCCTAGCCAAGTCTATCCTTAACATATCTCTGCGTTTATACTATCAAAAACAATAATTTTTATACACATAGGCGCGAAATGTTGCCAAGTCAGTGACGTTCGATTTCTTGTTATAAAAAAATCGATTTTTAGTAGTTCCAATGTGACACAAAATCTAGGCAAGGGATAAAAAACTTTATTTGAAGGAAGTGTATTTTTTGTCTTTCTTAATGGCGGTACAGGCTCCTTTTTTCAATATTTTATTTAGTTATAGAGTAATTTCCACATAATAACATATTTCTGAAATTGAAATATTCAAAATTAGAGCCGCAATCTTGGAACGCGTTTGTTGCTACCTGTTGATCGTTACTGTTTGCTCTTAATGCTATTAATAATGTAATAATAGAAATATTTCTGTTAGATCCAGTCTAAACTCGGAGGAATTTACACCATCCCATCCGTGACTATAATATGTGTAATTTAACGAATAGTCTTTTTCTTCTTATTTTCGTTGTTTTAACAAAGAAACAGTCGACAGGTTGATAAAGTCATAAGAAGACATTGAGCCGCTAGATCGACATTCAAATAACTATTTCACGTTGTAGGTTAAATGCCTCTCATTTCGCAGAGTTCATGTTAAATATCGACGAGTTTTCTTATTACTATTATTAGTGGATTCTCCTAAATGTTGTTGAATACACGATTAGCGGTATTATACTAATAAGAGGCAATTGTTTTTAAGTTTGCTGCTCTTTACAATTTCAAACGGGAAAAGTATGTTCAAAAATCCTGCTGGTAGTGGCTAAGAAAGTTATATGTACTTGCTTTGTGGCACTTTGTGCACTCTTAGGTTTTCAAGTATTTCTTTGTATCAAAATTACACATTTCGTTATATCAAATGATAATCTAAAAACTCGCGTTTATTTTTTTTTTAATGTTGTGTTTAGTGAATGACAATAAACACAAAAATATTATTTTTAGCAACTTCTTCCAATACAGGGTAACAATTTCAAAAATTTTATCAGCAAAATCTTCATTTCCATAAAGAATATCAAAAGTCAAAAACACATACCAACTTCGATTTCAATAGAAGGGCTTTTAATGAATATTTTTTGCTCTCAAAAAGTTTTAAATTAAAGTTTTACATTACATCATTTAAAATGATTGTAACTTATGACAAAAATTGGCAATCTCACACAAACGTTTTCATAATTTAATGCAAATGTCATAATAAAGACAGCAAAATATTAATTGAAGCGTTTATTTCAGAAACCACCCAAGGTACAAAGTTTTAAAAAATGTGTTTTTGGGGTATGTACTGTACAACTTAAAGGTAAAAATAATCTTTTAGTGCAGAAATAACCTATGTTCCATATCAGCAATGCTATTTGGTAGCCTTGAAAATAATCCGTTTATTTCAGAAGTCTTAGGTCTTTTTGGCTCTTTCTGCGGTAGATTTCTCTCGTGACCGTTGGCGCAGCCTTCACTAAATTACATTTTGTTTTGTTGTTTATTATTACATTGTACAGGGTGTTTCACTGGAAAACGGAAATACTTGAATGGTGAATAGAGGTCACTGAGGCGGTTATAGATACTACATTTATTGCCCCACCGATTTTATAACCGATTTACAGGGTGTTTGATTGATTTTGCCCATGTTTCTGGATTCATAACTTTAGAACCACCTTGAATATTTTTTTATATTTGGTACAGATATATCTCATCTAGATACCAAACAACCCAACTACTAATCACAAGAAAAATCCAAGTCCGGATTAACAAAAAATACTAAAAAGTAATAATTGTGACCTTGAAACAACAGCCAGTATATGTATTGAATTCTCCAAGAAATTCAATTCGCATCAATTTTTTGGGCAGTCGATTCAGTGACTTTAATTTTGAAATTATATTAAATTTTCTAAGAACGGCAAGGTGGCACTGGTCTTCAACTAGATGCAAAACTTACCCTTGCTTAATATTTTTAGATTTAGGTCTACTCTTTAAACTTTAAACTCAAAAACTTTAACGACAAAACAATTTAAATAAATATAGATTATCCCACCTACCATATTTTTGATTTGGTAAAAAAATATTTGAACGATAGACTAGGCCTATACTTAAGTTATAGACCTATACTTAAGCTGCAAAACAATTTTTTTTTCGATTTCCGAAAGTTGCAAAATACGCACGTATATAGGTGGTTTCTAAGATAAACGATTCAATTTGCAAAATTGATTATTTTGGTGAATATCAACCATTATTTCATTATAATCCAGTATTGTAATAAAAGTTACGAGATATTCCGCACTAATATGATATAAATACAAGGTTAGTAGAAATATATATAGCTTTGTTTTATAATTAAATGAAATATTTACAGGTTGTATAACAAACACCCCTTGTCGAGTAAATTGTCTCTTCCATCTATTTCGTGTCGTGACCATTCAGCATTTTACTATAGAGAAAAATAATACCCCGCCAGTATAAAAGATTCGCTTCAATATTAAGTTTAAAAATAATTTTATAATTTATAATAAATATATATTATATTTTACGATTTCAAAATAATTTTATATTTATTGTTCATTTTTGTTCCAGACTTTCTCTACAAACACAATGTCACTTTTGACACCTTGTTAACAGAAGTAGAGATTATGGATACATCAATGTGCGCTGTGAGTATGATTTACATAAATATTTTCATTATATTAATACTTATTTGGTCTCCAGGAATCTAACAATCAGAACATTTTATATACCTACGATAAATGTTATATGAGTTTTAGCGACTTTTTTACTAAACTAAATTTCATCCATATATTATTATGATTTGCATCACATTTTATAATTTCATTATTAAACGAGGCAGTACAAATTGTGCCTTATTGGTCAATCTAAATTTTCTTCCGATATTTGTTTATAAATTCTTAGTGTCTTACAGTGGGCCTGAAAATGTGATGAATAAAATAGACCACGAGACCAATTAATAGCCGCATGATTTTTAACCTTTAATTACTTGGTGCCCACAGGTACCAAGGTTTAGTACTTATTATGATATTTCAATATATTATTGTTGTATTTTGCTTTCATATAGTAAAAATTTTTTATTTGTACAAAATAATATATTTTATTTTTCCAAAAACGTTAAACAATAAACAAAAATAATATAAGAAAAGAAATTAATACCTAATGATTTTAACATATACATAGTATGTACATATGTATTTTTTGCATATTCTGAGCAGACGTTTTTTCTGTAGTTTGAACATATCTGTTTGGAATGTAGGTTTCTTGATTTCGGACAAATGTAGCTTATTTTTTTTGAGCAGTGGTCAGTAGTTCATCTACTAGCAACCTTATCTCTAAACATTCAAAAATTAGTCTTCTAATTTATTTTTTGAAGTTGTGGATCGCCCAATTTTTTAACGCTCTTGTACTCCTCCTATTGTAGGCTCCTGTTCCAGTTAGTTTAAAAAAATCCTTCTCTTATGATAGAGAGATAGGATGGGTGATTTATAGATATGATAGGGTAGAATTAAGTGAAATATACAGGGTGTCCAGAAACTCTACCGACAAACGAAGACATGAGATTCCTCATATAATTTCAAGACATTTTAACCCAATTCATCTAGTCCGAAAATGCTTCCTAAGGGAGCTAGAGCTCTTTGAAGATGGCGTCTTGTAATTAGTTTTTCTTAAATACCTCCAGAACGCTTCTATTTAGAAAAACAAAAATTGGTACACATATTTATCTTCCTGAGATAAATCGATTTCATTTATTGGGAATTTCTAGTACAGGTCATAGGCGTCCGTTTTGGGTAGGGCAACGGTTATATTTTATCGCATAACTTTTTTGTTTTGAACTTATAAGCATTTTTGATACTGGATTATTTTATTATGCGATATTCTAGTACTAAAAGGTACCCTTGATTTAAGTCGGTAGGACACACCGTTTTCTAGAAAAATCGATTGGAACATATTTCGTTTTTTAAATTTGAAAAAAAAAATGAAAAATTTTTCAAAAAAAAAACGGTGTATTTTACCAACTTATAGCAGGAGTAACTTTTAGTACTAGAATACCTCACAATTTAATAATCTAAAGTCAAAAATTCTTAAAAATTAAGTACAAAAAAGTTAGGCGATAAATTAACCCTTGACCTACCCAAAACCGACGCATATGACCGGTACTAGAAATTCGCAATTAATGAAATCGATTCGTCTCTGGAATATAAATAAACGTACCAGTTTTCGTTTTTCTAAATGGTTTTTTTTTGAAATTTTTTTTGGAAATTCAAAAAACGAAAAATTTTCAAATCGATTTTTCTAGAAAACCGTGTGTTTTACTGACTTAAAGCAAGAGTACCTTTTAGTACTAACATGCTTCATAATTTAATAATCCAGTATTAAAGATGCTCAAAAGTTAAAGACTTAAAAGTTATGCGATACAATAACCGTTGCCCTACCCAAAACGGACGCCTATGAACGGTACTAGAAATTCACAGTAAATGTAGTCGATTTATCTCTCGAAGATAAATATGCGTACCAATTTTCATTTTTATAAATAAAAGCATTCTGGAGTTATTTAAGGAAAAACTAATTACAAGACGCCATCTTCAAAGAGCTCTAGCTCCCTCAGGAAGCATTTTCGGACTAGAAGAATTGGGTTAAAATGTCTTAAATTTATCTGAGGAATCTCCTGTCTTCGTTTGTCGGTAGAGTTTCTGGACACCCTGTATATCAAAATTTTTTCAGCAAAACCAGTTTGTTTTTTCAGTAAGTAAATTAAATAATTAAAAATTGTTTAGTGACATTATTTACCGGTTTTCACCGGTTTCACAAAATCAAATAGCGATCTTTCATTGCTTATAAAAAAAAAAGTTTATTCTTTCGTATATTTTGTTTATTAGATGTTTTTATCACCAAATTTATTAAAAACAGTTGTTAAATACCTGTATCAACGAGTGTCACGAAATAAGATTTTATTTTGCTAATTTCTCTAGTCCAAAACGATCTTATTTATATTTCCTGCCTTTATATACCTTATATTTGAAGAAATCTATAACTGGTTTGCTCCATTTGCTTAATCTGCTCCATAAATCAGTAAAAATTAATTCTCGTGCAAAAGATAAGCCTCCTAACTTACGTGAACCTGATTCCTTAATCTACGTCCGAGATAACCCAATTATAAAAGAATTTATGTAGCCATTCTTTAATATTCAACGCAAACAATGTGCTCGTATGCACCTACCTACCTACCGAGTTCCTACATTCCGTTTTCTGCTTCTAAAATCGTGATCTACATCACGTGAATAGCGCACAAAAAAAACAATATCCGAGATATATGAGGTCGTGTTTGCTGCCCTACTATTCCCTAACATGACAATTTTATATCGCTAAGTCAAACGATGACCAATATACGTGCTGCAGTCTTGTTTATACGGCTTTATTTACTGACATATAAAGGAAACGGTAGAAAATGACAAACAAAGACATAAAAAGGCAGAGATCATGACAGAGTGTCAGTTTTTAAAATGAAATGGTTAGACAAAGAAGCTTTAAGGTTTCTTAGTACGTTCTTTAAAGGTAAAATATTGCAAAACCTCTAAATTTTAAAGAACCGCATGGATTGACATGAAATTTGGCATAGACATAGCTAACAAGTCAAAGAAAAAAAGTGATATTGTGCCGATGTGTGCTTTTGCCCTAGGGGTGAGTTTCATCCCCTTATGGGGGTGAAAATATATGTTAAAAATAAGTCCGGAAATAGATCAAACGACTAATTCTAAGCAACTTTTGTTCTATAAAGTTTTTTCACCAAGTTAATACTTTTCGAGTTATTTGCG
The DNA here is from genome assembly GCF_917563875.1 of Diabrotica virgifera virgifera. Taxonomy (NCBI): domain Eukaryota; kingdom Metazoa; phylum Arthropoda; class Insecta; order Coleoptera; family Chrysomelidae; genus Diabrotica; species Diabrotica virgifera. The sequence goes on along the minus strand of NC_065448.1, from coordinate 221,134,036 downwards.
AGTGAATATGTTAATTTTTCTACAAAATAACCACGTTTTCAGACGGTTTCTCGCAAATAACTCAAAAAGTAAGTATTTGGTCGAAAAAAAATTCTTATTAAAAATATAGCACGTAAAACAGTGAAAAACATGGTGTATATATTAGGTCACTGTACCTAGTAGAAGCAAGAGTTATAGCAAATGAAAAATAGGTTCATATTCGTCAAATTCCAAATCGAATATTTTAACGTGCCATAACCAAAAAACGAAGCACTTTTTTGGGGAAAACTCATTTTAACTTTTTTAAAGTGTTTAGAAAATGCTCATTTTTGTTTAAAAAAAATTAGCCTCCTTGGTCCTTGGTCCCTTTTTTTAGGTAAGAAATCGTTAAAATCACCCCCTAATTAGCATTTTAAATAAACTTAATAATTGGTACCATTTCACAAGTTTTTTACTCGCGCATGTATTGATCATATGATCTGTAAGTTTCATCGGTTCAAAGTCCTTATTTTTGAAAGAGCTGCAGTTCAAAGGGCTTGAACGAGTCACTTATCACGAGTGTATGCAAATTTAGAAACACCGAATCTTAACCAATTTTTGTCTTACAGAAAAACAAAAAAATACAAAATATTCAGAAAAGTAAAGCAGACTTTTTTATTGTTTAAGATTTTTGGTATCTCTAAAAATTTTTAAGTTATTTTGAAAAAAAGCATTTTTTTCAAAATTAAAATTTTTAAATTATTTTAAAACCAAATTTTTTCAAAAATAAGCACTTTGAATCGATGAAACTTACAGATCATATATGATGTATTCCACGAATATACGTCTGTTTTGGATTATCGCGACAACGAATATTTTAGTGTGCAACATAAGAAATACGAAAGTATTTTGCTCTAATAATTACTCCAATAAACAACAATATAATTTTCAATTTACTTTCGTTCTTCATATTTTGCACAGTAAAATATTCGTTGTCGCGATAATCCAAGAGGGTCGTATATTCGTGGAATGGGGTATAAACACCAAGTTACAGCTAACCCAATTTATTTTGTTTATTATTGTTTTTATCCTTTCGACGAGATGTTTTAGTTGCGACCAAACAGTCAATTGAATATACACATGGTGTAACAAAAGGTAGGTAATAAATTAAATCACAAATTCTGGAACCAAAAATAGTTCAACTGAACCTAACGTACCTTTGTACAAATGTACACATAAAAAAGTTGCAGCCCTGAAATAACAAAATAAAAATAGATTTTTTCAAATATATCGAAAATTGTTAGAGATTTTATATTGAAAATTTTTTGCTCAATTAGAAATCCAATGAAATCAATTAATTTGTGGTCATCTGATTGAATACAACCAATAAAACCAACATTATACTGAAAACAGATCCCATGGGCTGTTTTCACTCAATCATGTAGCTATGGATACCTACATTTCGTTTCATTTCGATTTTGACATTTCAAATATTCAATATTTCAAAATGTCACGATTTGGTTGTAATACTGATGAGAATATTAATGAAATTATCGAATCAAATATACCAAAGAATACTGTTTAGAGTAAAAAATTTTCTATCCGAATAACCCTCGAACATTGATAAATGCTCAAAAAATTTTTAACAACTTTCTCAAGCTTGTTGCTTACAGGCAACAGACCTCCGCCTACGGCGTCGGCCTGTTTCCAAGCAACAAGCTTTCGAAATCTGTTATAAAATTTTTTCGAACAATTATCAATGTCCTTGGGTTATTACTACTGAAAATAGACATGTGGCATTTCTATCTTCATCTATCTAGATTGTATGTTGATATCTTAAAAAAATAACAGTGAAATGTGTCCACCCCATGAAAATTTTATGGTGGTTTAGTTCTTTTAAACCCCTCCAAATATTTGTGTATGTTTCAATTAAATTATATTATTGTGGTTCCATTAGTTAAACACAACGGTTTTAAAACTTTTTGTCTCCTAGTACCTACTTTTTCGATAAGCAAGTTTTTATCGAGATACGGCTTATTTTTTAATATGTCTCAAAATTTAGGAGTACCTAACAAAATATAAATTATAAATCAATTTTCATATTACTTACTTAGCCATTTACAAATATATTACATATTATGTGGTGGATTTTCTCGATATTTCTCGACAAAATAAGCCGTATCTTCATAAAAACTTGCTTGTAAAAATTGAAAAAGTACTAAGAGGCAAAAAAGTTTTCAAAACATTGTGTTTCACTAATTTTTACCACAATAATAATTTAATTGGAATGTACACGAATATTTTGGGGGCCTTTAAGGGAACAAATCCCCCATAAATTTTTGATAGATTGCACTAATTTTACTGTCATTTTTTTAAGATATTTCTGCCACAATAATGACACATGTCCTTTCCATTTCGAAAGAATCGATTTTCATTTTGTAACTTTGAAGGGCTGTAACTTTTTTTGTGTGCACATTTGTACTAAGATAAGTTAAGGTAAGCACATGTAACGCTTAAAAACGAAACCAAATAAAACCAAATAAAATCCCAATTATTTTTCTCTTTGTGTCATGTTCTGCCTTGCTTGATCTAAATAAAAAGCTTATTTTATGCGCTTGGTCGTGTCAAAGCGAATTTGGCAAAATTAATTAATTTAATTTAATTTAAACAAATCCTGATAAACAAGATACCAAGTTACAGCTAACCCAATTTACTTTAGTTTATTATTGTTTTTTATCCTTTCGAAGAGATCTCAAAACCCACGTTCCTACAACTCGTTTTGTGTTGTTGATTATCTCTTCTACGAGATTTTGCGAGTGCGCCTATAGAAAGCGGACGTTGTATTAATCGCTTTATTAAAAAACGGTATGTGTATAATCTCGGTTGACACTGATTATATTATATACAGGGTGTTTCACCTATACGACTCTTCAGTGAACTACTGAATGAGGAAAATACAGAAGAGAATGAAAATTTCTTCGTAGAGAACGATGGAATAATAACAAAATAGTGAAGCCTAGTCAGCCTAGTGAAGGAGAAATTAAAAGTAGGTATAATAGTTATAGTCTGAGCAGATTATCGGAGAATAGGCGATTTTTGGGAACAGTTATTTACCAACAATTTTATTGTTGGAATCGAATCTTATGACCCTCTATATTAATAATATAGGTATGCAAAGTCCGCAGATCGTGTGCTACTTTTTTATAGACAAAATAGCCACCGAAAATTGTGTTTTTTTTCAATTTTTGCTCTATAACTCCAAAGATTTTATCTTTACATAAAAAACACCCAAATAAAAATTCACCATAATTAAACTCTGCATAGAGACATGATTTTCCCGATTTACTTCGACAAAAATTTTCCTCGGAAAACGCTTGTATTTCCAACAAAATCTTTAATTTTCAACTAAAATTTTAGGTAAGTAATTATTTATCAATAATTAAATACCTTGGTGATATAAAAGCTTTATTCTACGAGCGTGCAAAAATGTCTACTTTCGCGCACGCGTTTTAGTTTAAAAAGTTTTACTTTTCCGCACGCGTTTAGATGATATTTTAATATGGCCTTAATATAATTATAATATATGCAATAAACTAATATTTAGATATTATTTACTATTTTATGTCAAATGTATCTTATTGTGTTACTGTTTTAATGAAATTACCGCGATTATTTCATTCATAGGAGATTCTGACCAATAGAAAGCTACAGAAATCTGAATTAAATCGAGAATTTTTGATAATCTCCCGTCGTTAAGTATATTACGTCAGATGCCCTTCGTTGCTACGAAAAAATACATTCAGTGACATTAATGACAATTAATGTTTTAAAAATTATAAAAGTGATGACTTTCAATCGTCAAATATTTATAAAAACTGTGTGTTTAATGGTACTTACATAAATAAATTACAATAAAATTTTGGTTTTGAACAGTTTTGTTCATGAAATAATCGCAACAAATTGCACTCGACCTCTGAAATTAATATAGAATTTCAGAGCTCTTGTGCAATTACTACTGACAATTCGATGAAATAAAATTATTTTGACAAAATATTCGAAAGTCAAATCGATAGACAATAACAGTCGTTTGGAATCATCGTCATGAAAACCAAGATCGTCGTGATGCTAACTAATTATATTGATTATTTCATTCATAGGAGATTCTGACCAATAGAAAGCTACATAAATCTAAATTAAATCGATAATTTTTGATAAATTCCCGTCGTCAAGTATATTACGTCAGATGCCCTTCGTTGCTATGAAAAAATACATTCAGTGACATTAATGACAAATAATGTTTTAAAAATTATAAAAGTGATGACTTTCATCCGTCAAATATTTATAACAACTGTGTGTTTAATTGTACTAATTTGTACTTACATAAATAAATTACCATAAAATTTTGGTTTTGAACAGTTTTATTCATGAAATAATCACAACAAATTGAACTCGATCTCTAAAATTAATATAGAATTTTTGCCCTCGTGACACTTTGACATAATTTCACTCGCCTTCGGCTCGTGAAATTAAAACTGTCAAAGTGTCACTCGGTAAAAATTTAATAATTTTAGAGCTCTTGTGCAATTACTACTGATTATTTAATTCATAGGAGATTCTGACCAATAGAAAGCTACAGAAATCTAAATTAAACTAATAACTTTTTTGATAATTGCCCGTCGTCAAGCATATTACGTCAGATGCCCTTCGTTGCTACGAAAAAATACATTCAGTGACATTAATGACAAATGTTTTAAAAATTATAAAGTGATGACTTTCAACCGTCAAATACATATTTATAACAAGTGTGTGTTTAATTGTACTAATTTGTACTTACATAAATAAATTACAATAAAATTTTGGTTTTGAACAGTTTTATTCATGAAATAATCGGAACAAATTGCACTCGATCTCTAAAATTAATATAGAATTTTAGAGCTCTTGTGCAATTACTACTGAAAGTTTGGTTTTGACAACCTTGCCAAGGAATTAATTTGTGTATGTATTTTCATATTAATTAAATTAATTGATTAAGATTTGGTCATTTTTTAAAGACACGTAAAAAAAATATTGTTCCTAACTCTTGCAGAAAGTCTCTATTCCGCACTCGACTGCTTGCCGAACTCCCGCTTCGCGTCGTTCGGCAAACTGCAGTCGCGTGCGGAAAAGTTTGACTTTCTGCACTTGTTAAGAAAATAACTATTTTGGTATAGATTATATTTCCAAAAGACGATGGAAATTGAATGAACATTTTAGCAACAATTAAATTGTTCTATCTATCTATCAGCGAGGTTCCTACAGCCTCTGCCGCTTCTCGCATTTCGACCGCCATCGTTTTCTGTCCATCCATTCGTCTTCTTTGATGGCTCTATCTTTCATGATGTGCCGTACATTTTTTTCCCAGGCAACTGAAGGTCTTCCCCTTCTTCTTCTTTGGTGTGGTATGTAATTTAAAGCTTTCTTTGGCCATCTATCTTCATTCATTCGTTTCACGTGACCATACCACACTAGTTGTCTAGTTTCAATTTTATCTACACTGGAATATACAGTATGTGTCCTCCTTCTAATATCTTCATTCCTGATGTGATCTTTTTTAGATATACCACACGCTCTCCTTAGATAATCCATTTCTACTACTTCTATTCTTTTCCTATCTTTTTTTGTCATCTGCCAAACTTCTGCCCCATAAATCATAATAGGCTCTACCAAGGTACGATAGATTGTCAATTTCGTTTCTTGCCTTATATCTTTAGACCACAGTAGAGAGCTCAGAATGTTTACCGCTTTTTTGCCCTGCTGCGTTCTCTTTTCGATGTCTCTTTTGGTAGTGCCTTCTTTAGATATTACAGATCCGAGATATTTATATTCATTACATCTTTTCGTGGTTCTAATTTCTAACTCTGGATCTTCTTCATCATCCCCTATTTTAAGATACTCTGTCTTTGACATATTCATATTAAGGCCCCATTTTTCATATTCTTTCTTTAGTTTTCTAAACATGTAGTCCATGTCTTCCTCATCATTCGCTACGACTACCTGATCATCTGCAAAAAACAAAGTTGTTAGACATTTACCACTGCCTATGTCTATTCCCATTCCGGATACTTGTTTCCTCCACTGCTCTAGCGATGATTGAATATATATTTTAAATAAAGTCGGAGACAGACAACATCCTTTTTTAAGCCCCTTTGATATAGGGAATGATTCAGATATAAAGTTTCCTTCTTTAACGACACTTCTTGCATTTTTGTATATATTTGCGATAGCATCCACATACTCTCTACTGAGACCTACCTTCGTCAATGTTTGAAACAGTTTTTTCAAAGGTACCGTATCGTATGCCTTCTCCAAATCTACAAACAATAGGTGGATAGATAGATTCCTTGCCTTCCGTTTTTCTATTACCTGCTGCAGAACGAATATATTATCAGTGCACGATCTTCCTGCACGAAATCCACTTTGTTCTTCCATGTCTTCGTATTCTGATTCTATTCTTTTCTTTATTATTCGACCGTACAACCTCCCTACTGAGCTGGTAACAGTCATTCCTCTATAATTAGAGCATATGCGTTTATCCCCTTTCTTGAATACTGAGCTGATGTATCCAACATTCCAATCATCAGGGATATTTTGTCCTTTTAAGCATTTATTAAATAGTTGAACCAACATCTCATGTAATATGTTTGGTCCGTACTTTACCAACTCAATTGGGATGTCTCCAGGTCCTGCTGCTTTACCGTTTTTAGATCTTTTGAGGGCTTCGCTTAACTCTCCGGTTGTTATCTCAACTATTTGTGTATGTTCGGCTAATTCTTCCATTTCGATCTCTTGGAATTTACATCTATCTTCTGTCAGTAAAATCTCACAATGGTGTTTCCACTGTTTAAGATCTATTAACTTTATGTTAGATTTTTCCTTTCCTTCCCTCTGGAGAGACTTTATCACCTTCCACGCTTGACCAACTCTTGTTCCACCCATATACCTATCCACTTCTGCGCATTTTCGGTCCCACATCTCATTTTTACTTTTCACTACTTCTCTTTTTACATCTCGATTTAATGCTGCATATCTCTTGTGATCTTCCTCCTTTCTTGTTGACATCCATTTCTGATAAGCAGTTTTCTTCTTGTTTACTAACGTTTGCATATTCTCCGACCACCATTCTGTATTTTTTATTTCATGTTTGTATTTATACCCCAAAGCTTCACTTGCAGCCTCATGAATGTATTTTTTAATTTGCTGGTATAATTCTTCCGCTGTTATATTTTCTCGTCCCACATTTTGTAATTTTGTGGCCAGTCGTAATTTATATAGAAATTTCGTTGAGTCTTCTTTCAAGCTTTCTAGGTTATATTTATGAGATCTTACTTCTTGTCCCTTTTCTATATTCTGTACCTGAGTATTATTGTTTTTGCGATAGTTAACTATCACGTTGGCCATTAGTAAACGATGATCGGATCCACATTCTGATCCACGGTATACCCTTACTTCAGTGGTTTTCAGCTGGGAAGTTAGACGTTGAATTACATAGTCGATTATCGAGCGCAGATTCCTAGTAGGTTGTATCCATGTAAATTTGTGGATGTCTCTATGTTGAAAAAATCCATTCATAATCTTGAGAGACATTGTTTCACAAAAATCTCTAAGACGCATTCCGTTGTCATTGGTTATTTGTTCCCCATATCTTCCTACGACTTTATTATTTTCTTCTCTACCTACTCTGCCGTTTAAATCTCCTAGTACATAGATTTCACAGTTATCTTTAACTTGAGAGATTATTTCATTCATCTTGTCGTAGAAATCGTCTTTACCTTCTGGATCTGCATCTTCATTTGGGGCATACACTCCGACAATTACGATATTGTGCCCATTCTTTGTCATTTCCAGCATCAGCAGTTGTTCATTTACTTCAGTCCACGATTTAATATTATTTTTAAGATTTTTTCGAATAGCAATAGAGACTCCTCTCTTAGCTCTGTTATCTTTGCTCACTCCACTGAAGGTATGTATATACTCTCTTATCTCTTCATTTCCTTTTCCCTTTTTCTTGGTTTCGGTAAGAACACATACATCTATTTTTCTTTCCGCTAATTCTTTGAATACTTCTGCTTGTTTGGTTTTAAGTCCTTGCACATTCCATGTAGCCAATATCATTTTCCTTTTCCGTTGCATTAGTCGTCTTTGTTTTGATCCGTCCGCATTCCGAGGCGTTTTGTCGAAATTTGTAGCATTTATTTCTTTTGACAAGGGACGAGTTGCTAGCCCATCGCCTCAACCCTCCTCCTTTATCCGGGCTTGAGACCGGCACCGGCATTTACTGAGCTACTCAATCCACCCAGCACTTACCGGAGGCGGAGTTAAACTGTTAATTAGACAATTACGGTCGCTGTAATAACCGTAATAATTACGTTAGATAAGAATAACTAGGGTTTTTGTATAAAAGGGCACTATACGTATCTAATTCACTTTACAGAATTGAAATTGGATTATTTAAGCGGCCTCAGGAATATTTTAAAATTATAAACAATGTTTTGGCTTATAAACAAATAGAAGTTCTTATATTAAAATAAATTATGAAAACTGTATTGGAACAAACATGGCATGGCGCTTCTTATAAAATAAAAAAACGTTTAATTACGATGAGTGGTTCCTGAGATACAAACGATCAAAATTGACCGGCATGTACGGCAAAGATATAAACAATAGGACGGTAATTTTCAAACCATCACCTTTTTATTTTGGTCCTCTCTCTCCACACAAAATTTCATACCTTTAAAAGACTCATAACATATATTACTATAATAAAAACTATCGATATTACAAGTGAAAAATAGCAAAATTCCAATCAAAAATTAGGTTGGCGAAAATGGAATCTCAAAGTTCGAGATCGGTATACGTTAAAATAATGCATTTTCTCGGCGTCTCATGGAGCAATTTTCTTCATTCTTTTTTTGTTCCCAAATAACTCAAGTAGAGCCATCTAACTAACATATTACTAAATGTCTAAGTTGCTTTTGTTTTGTTATAATAAATTAATTTATTTATAAGAAAATAAAACTACATATTTTTTCCACTTGTAAACTTTCTTTTAGATAAACTTAGCACAAGTGTACCTTTTAAACTCACCCATTTCCTTACGCCCCGCGAAAATCGTCAGATTTTTGAAATATACACTGTTTTGCATGTCCTTAACAACTTACCTTATCATAATCTGACAATTTCGAGTATTTTTAAGGATATATTTTTTTTTCGGGTCCCCCTTAACGAACTCCCCTGTGTTAAGAGCCAATATATAGTAGAGGTACATCTGCAGGGCACCAGGTTTCTCCCCATATGATAATCTGACGCGCTCGAGTAACTGCAAAAATCCGCGCTCGGGCTCCCCTACCACGCGCCGTTTTTTATTTTTAATACAATTTTTATTTCTTTTTTGAGAATTTTGCCCTGGATACTTTCGTTTTCAACTTTTCTTGGTAATATTGTTCGGAACAGCACCAACATAATTATCAGGTCGACAAGGACTTATTACGTTAAACACCCTGTATAGAGTTATTACTGCAGATATCACTTTCGATTTTGCGAGTAGCTATCTTTGAGTGAAAATTAACGATGCTATTTATGCTTAAAAGTACCATCAATTTATCGCCTTAATCCCTATTAACACATTTTTTAAATCATATGTTGCTTTTGTATAGTATAAAGTATAAAGTGATTAAAAATAAGATTAAAATTTATGGTATAACCATAAAATTAAAGCTTACCATGTACCATTTCTTAACCTTTTCTAGTGTAACATATTACATATTATATTACATTGTTTTCAGTAATATAATATGTAATATTAAAAGATAATATAATCATATCAATAATAAAAAAAGTAAAATTTTGCAAAATATTTATTTATTTTAAATTGTTTAACCCATTCGCTGCCTATAGAAGAGGATGGAACCGTAGATATAAGAACACATAGATTAGGCCAGGTCCGAAAAATAGCGTAACGCGGAGCAGTTCGGATCGGTGGTCTATCTATCTCTCTCTACCGGCGCTTAGCTTTCTCTCTCTAGCATATGATGGCTGCCGCCGCTGTGTCTGTGTCGTTCCATTACTCCCACCTCTTGCTAGATACTCTCACACTCTTACGACAAAGATAGCTAGACCACTGTACTTGATATTGGCGTTACACCCCGATGCATTAAGTGGCCAGGGCCGTCTCAACCCGGGGGTGCAAGGTGTGCGAGGCACCCGGGCGCCAAGTCCAAGGGGCGCAAGCCGAACATTTGCTAGGCTCAAAGTTACGCTTTTTGTGCTTTTAAAATTTTCAAAATTCTTTAAAAAAACTACAAATAACAAAAATATACAAGTGCGCTTTCGGTATTTTTTGCAAAAGCTATTAATGCTTACTACACCTACGATATGCAAATGAAATATGAAACCCATTTAGATTATTCCAAAAATAATTTCAAAAAGGTGATTCGTAATTTTGACCAATATTGATGTCAAGAACAACTTACTATTGATGTTAGGTTCGTTTATCTCAATTCGTCAACAAAGCTTACCGAACTTAGAGAGAATTTTCTAGGTTTTTTACCGGTTACTGATACTACCGAACAAGAATTATGTAATTATTTATTAGAATTTTTGAAATTAATGAATATTGATTTTGATGATTTACGAAGCCAAGGGTATGATAATCGGGCAAGTATGAGAGGCAAAAATATTGGCCTTCAAAAAAAATTTTAGACATGAATCCTCGTGCGTTTTATGTTCCTTGTGCGGCTCAGCCTTAATTTAGTGCTAAATGATGCTGCTAAATGCTCATTGGAAATAACAGATTTTAAACAAAACGGAAAATCTGACAACAATGTAATTAGCACTCTAATATCGGCCGTATTAGAAAATCCTTACCCACCAAAATTTATAAAAATTGTTTAAGCCCTTTCCGAGATAATTGAGGGTTTCCATACATAAAACTCACTCTGTATACATAACACATACATATCAAGAGCTATGAAATAGACATTCAATAGTTGGTTTTGAGAATTATTTGCTGATATTACTTCTGTACAAAACATAAAAAAACTGTAAAACTAATGGAAAGAGTTGTACAGTGTCTCTGATTAACAGTTAATTGATTTCGTAAATAAAATTATTTTATAGGTTTATAGGTTGTATACAACTTACCTATTTTCCTAATGAACGTAATAGTAGACTGTTTTCACTTTAAACATTTTTCACTTTTTAACATTAATATTTTAACAATCATATTTTATGATACGAAAAATTTTATAGATTCTGTTTTTGTAGGTTAGGTTTTAATTCAAAATTATATAGTACAAGAGCTGAGAATAATTTGCAATAAAAAAAGCCTATTTTAAAAATTCAACTATTCGTTTGAATTTTTAAACAATTCAGTCAGTATTCGAACTCGTTTTGCTATTTATTTACTATGAGATCACTAACAGGAGAACTTTGCTGTCATCATTGAATGTGGTTGTCTTTTTAGACACAAAGCATATGGTATGATTTTTTGACATGTATTCTTAACCCTATATTGCATGAATTTTAAATGTGAACACTAAAAATTAGTTGCCATACGGCCATCCCTCTTTTTGTAAAATATGGATTGTATTCAGTAGGCAACATTCTGCAAAAAAACTACATATAGGTAACTATTTTGATGGGGAAATAAGCCACAATTAAATTGAAAAAATAATTTTATTAACGTTTTGACGCCCAATTCGGATGTCGTTGTCAAAATACAAAATATTACTAAATTAAACAAAAATGTTGTTGCTTAGTAATAAATTCTTCTAATAATTTATTTAATCTGATTCATTTATATCGGCAATTCAAACATATATTATCCATTTTAAAGTAGAAGACTTTAAAATTATATTGCCAATATTTATGAGTTGCGTTCCTGGGACGACTTTACTAAAAGATAGTTCATTCGATTACATGAAATCAACCCGAACTCAAAATATCCGCCACAAAAAAAAATTAATATGCATGTAGTATTATTAAAAATTTGTTTTTTTAATCACACCCGAAAATGTTTGTTAATATATTGTATTTTTTATAATTTATTAATTTTTACAACATACGTAAGAAATTGCAGATAAAAATATTCAATATATTATATCCTATAATAATTATAAAATAATTTAAAAAAAAATTATAATCAGTTTATACTCACCTATGACATCATCCAAATTTTACCCCCTATGCGAAAATTAACAAAAACGGTGTTTTTCGATGTAAAAATTCACAGGCTAAACGAAAAGTTAGCTATATACAAATAAAAATAAGGTTAAAGTATATGTCAATAATAGCTGCAATAGGTCATAACTCTAAGAGGATGACTTAAAAAAAATGCCATGCGACAAAAATTTTATGTTTGTCAAATTTACCAATAAAAGCATTTTTCTACAACCACTATTCAAAGTGCACTTTTCTGCACGGTTTTATGTTAGCAAACTTGATATTTTCTCACAGTATAAGATATTTGACATTAGTGTGCAGAAAAGTGACGTTTCTGTGCCGCAAAGTGACGTTTCTGTGCCGCAAAGTTCTTTTCTGCACAGTTGACTACCTCATTCTGAGTAACGTTATATTCTGTTTACATCCGTGGACTACCGCATTCTGAGTAACGTTATATTTTGTTTACATCCGTGGTTAAACTTTAGACAAATATATAACCTATAAGACAATTATTATATTTAACTATAGCATAGAAACTAAATTATGGATGTTACAACTGTTTTATTTTACAATTTTATTCTTATTAAACATTTTATAATTATCAAATAACCAATAAGGATTTAGCAACCCGTGCAAGACACGTCGAATGAAGTAGGTTTTGTGTAAATCCGTGACTGCATAATGTCAATAATGTGTAATAATTGTTTAAATTTAAACAAATTAAGGCAGTGCATTAATTTTTTAACTGATTTCTGTGCAATTTATTTAGGTATAAGGAATTTAAATTGATTAGTAGGTATTAATTAAATACAGTTTAAAATTTATCACATAGGTACCTATTATAATTAATCGTCGTTTGGAAATTGTGATTTTTATTTTTAGGAAAAACTGTGCTTGTAGAAAAAGTTTAGTGTGAAACACGTGCAGAAAGGTAATTTCTCACTCGTTTGAATTGCGGCACTCGCTTGCGCTCGTACCGCAACTTTTCAAACTCGTGAGAAATTAGTACCTTTCTGCACTTGTTGCACAATATACTATTTTCTACAACCGTGTTAAAAATGCAATTTTTAGCACTCAATACGAGCGTTAAAATGCTACTTTAAGGCACTAGTGCTTTAAAAAAATTTTATGGCACTGCAATTCGTATTGACCGTATAGGCAATTTTGATGTAATGTCAAAAAAATATTAAAATGGAATGTCAGTCAAGTTCAAGTAAAAGTTTTGTAGATATTACCTGTAATTACGTTTGTAGAAAAAATATTGTATGATATGCGTGTTAAAAAGTACATTTTTAAGGCACTCATGTGAATTGCAGAACTAGCTATCGCTCTTTCTGCAAACTTTCACATGCGTGCCTTAAACGTGTACTTTTAACACTTATATCATAAATAACTATTACGATATGTATTTTTAACATTGATTTATTTTATAATAAATTGTTAATTATCTGCCACTGTACAAAAAAAAATAATGTGTGTGTACTTTGTACGCACGTAAGAAGTTATACTTCTATTATATGATTTAAACGAAATTAATATACTTTTTATTTATATTTTGTTTAAATATTAAACTAATTTACACTTACTACTTCTCAAACATTTTTATTAGAACAGTGCCAAAAATTAAAATAATAAAAGAATAAAACACACACAAACACATTAAACAAGCCACAAATGATGTCTGAACATTAATTGTCGAAAAATTTTTTAACTAAATACGTATTTTCTGAAAATACAATTATATAATAAATATACTTCAATCATAAAATGTATTAAAAAAAAAACAAAAAAGAAAGTTTCTATTGGGACTCGAACCAGCGCTAATAAGCGCGGTTGGTATTGGAATACATTCGCCTTCAACGCTTAGCCACGGACACTATGTGTCATTATTTACGAAGATCGACTAACTAAACGGATTAAACTTGTGATATTTTGATATTTTGAAAATTGATCAAATTATTTTAATTTTGAATTGAAATGATTTAGAATTGAAAAAATACAACAGAACATAGAGTAAGAAAACAATATATTAGGTGAATATTGATAGAAATTTTGATGGTAATCAAATTATACAGTGCTAGTCAAAAGTCCGTACCCCCCCCCCCTCGTATCTTTTGAACGGTTATACCTATAATAGTGAAATTTGGAGGGAGGAAATAAACGGACGTAAGCTTCTTAACTAGTCATAACAGGTGACATAATAGTGACAGATGACGTTACAGAGCCACTGTGACCGATAATTTTAAATAGGACCTTATGGCAAGTGGTACCTCGTTTGAAAGGTATTGAAAATACCTAGTCAGTCATACTAATTTTGTTTGAGTTTAAGCTAATTTTGATGTACAAATGAAATAAATATAAAATTGTAGTTTCGCATTTAATTAATAAAAATTCAAAATTCCGCCTATGATTACTTGTCAAACAGGTTGACGTTGACGTAAAAACTACTAGAGAATTAAAAAACGTCAACTTTTTTGACAAAAAATTCATAGGCCGACATTTGAATTTTTATTAATTAAATTCGAAACTACAATATTATATTTATTTAATTTATTCACCAAAATCAAAATCAACTTAAGCCCAAAAAAAATTGGTATAACTGAATAGGTATTTTAAATACCGTTCAAAGGAGGTATCACTTGCCATAAGGGCCCATTTAAAATTATCTGTCACAGTGGCGCTGTAAAGTCATCTGTCATAATTACGTCACCTGTCATGACTAGTTAGGAAGCTTACGTCCGTTTATTTCCTCTCTCCAAATTTCACTATTATAGGAATAACCGTTCAAAAGTTACGAGGGGGGTACGGACTTTTGACTAGCACTGTATAAATAAAAGTATTACATACTATGTATTTTGGCAGATCAAATAGGTAGGTTTATACCCATGATACATTAACAATTATTAGGTACGTACCTGTTGCTTTTAAAAACTATTTAAAAGTCACTACAATATTATAAACTTTTTTGTTTCTGTCCTCACAACAATAAAACTAATATATTATACATTTGTCTACCTTTACCTTTACCTCCAAACCACAGCTGTCCTACAGCTGCCATATCGGATAATTTTTAACATGTCATTTGAACATCCAATCAGAACAAAGTTATAATGCGCATGCGCCGGGCTAATAGGTTTTAACATATAAAAATTCACCCTCTATCGCCGGTAAAGAAGTATAACTTCAAAAATATTTAGGTTTTTTGTTTAAAATTATATCCATTACACTTGGTTTGAATGGTATGTCGCAGAAACCACTTAAATATCCTTTATTATTATTATTTGGTTCTTTTATAAATTCTTTGGGGGTGTGTCGCTCGCCTATGAAAACAAATTTTCTCGTGCTTGGGATCTTAAACATAATTTATTTTCACTGAACTATCCCGTTTAATTCCCAAGTTATTTTAATTTGGGAAATATTTTAATTCCCAAATGTACCCATTTCTCTTCAAAGAAATGTAAATACTTGGGAATTTAACATTTTGAGCCCGATCTCTTCTACTTGACGGTCAGAGAAGAAATCATTTTTTGTGTACTATGAAATATAATAATACAAAATTTGATCCATGCACAAGAAGTGAATCTTCGCATGTCACACTGTCCAGCGTTTCCCAACCGTTGGGTTGCGATCCACTAGTGGGTCGCGGGCGAATATCAGGTGGGTCGCGGCGTGGCTCTTACAGTAGCTAAGTAGCGACCAGAACCAGAAAATGATCATATATTTTAAAAACTATCGTAAAATAAAAGTTTTTAAAAGACATAAACTACAGTCGGAAAAATGAAAGAATACTCATGAACGAACATATAAAACACGCTGTATTTTCCTGTCACCGTGTCACAAAGAAAATTGACCAGCGCAAGTACATGTAATAATATTTACTACATGTACTTGCGCTGGCCAATTTTTTGTATGACACGGTGAAAGGAAAATACAGCGTGTTTTATATGTTCTTTCATGGGTATTCTTTCATTTTTCCTACTATACACAATTTTAATGAATATGCATCATGTTAAAAAAACGAATTCATGGTTAAAAGATAATGTACGTACCTGTCCATTGATCAAAATTTTCGGATATTTGTACCCATGTATTGTCCTTTTTCTTACTATCATGATAACTTGAGTCCGATGCATCATACAAAAATGGGTATTCTCTGACACTCCCAATGAAAAGTTCGTCCATATTATTTTATTTCAAAAGAAACAACGCGCTTTCAATTAAAAAATCAACAATATATCTGCTTATTACCAATTATGACGCACTGGCGCCGACTGGCCGTTCAGGCCGTTCGACTTCAACGGATTTTATTCTCCTCGGAGAATTTTGGCCGTTTCGTTTGCGTGCTGGCCTGTGCCGGGCCGAGCCGGCCGCTCATAATGGGTTACGTTGCATTTAAAACTATACAAATGAATTTGGACTGTCCTGTGCCGGGCCGGGCTGTGCCGTGCCGGCCGTTCATAATGGGTTTCTTGCTTAAGCAAGAAACCCATTATGAACGGCCAGCACGGCACAGCCCGGCACGGCACAGCACAGGCCGGCCCGTCCAAAAACCCATTTGTAACGGCCAGCGCGGCACGGCACCGGAAAAATGATCATTTGCCATAAATGATAATGTATTTTTATTAATAAAATATATACAGAGAGGGGCTAAATTATCGAATAAATTCATTTTCTCTAAAATGGACGGCTTTGGAAGAAAATACCAAAACAGGTCGATTTTTACTTTTAAATTACAATTTTTTGGCATATACAGTGGAACCTCGATTATCCGTCACCTCTGTTAACCGTCAGGGTCCATTAAGTTATATTGTATACACAAGTAAAAATTGAGTCATCAATTCATTTTGTTTGAGCATTGCGATAAGCCAAACGAAATTAATTGAAATGTACACGTGCAGTTATGCCATCACCGCATTTTTTTATGTAAATAATTTTTGTTCTTATTCAGGGCTCTGGATTAAATTTCAATTTAAATAGGTAATGATAAATGATACCATACAGTAAAACCTCGATAGAACGGACCTCTATTTAACGGACTTCGGATATAACGGACAAAAAATCAGATCAAATGTAAAAAAAATTGAATGCAAAAAAATCGAATTCTAGAAGGAAAGACAACAAGGACACGAACTCGGCACTGCTTTGTGCTAATGCCAATGGACCGCAAGGATTGACTACTATAATTGTTGGTAAATCTCTTAAACCTAGTGTTGTCAAAGATATAATCATCAAAAGGCATCATCTGCCCGTTTCGTATTATAGCTCTAATAGGGCATGGTTCACCAGATATTTTTAAAAATTTCTTTTTAAAGGAGAACTTTTGTACTTGCAGTGAGAAAATTTCAAGAGAAGAAACTGGTAACACTGCCTAAAGAGGTGAAATGTTTATTGCTTTTAGACAATGCTCCTGCTAATCCCCCTGAAAGTATTCTAAATTCCGAAGATCGCAACTTTAATTGTATGTTTTGCCAAAAAATACATCGCTTATTCAACCCATGAATCAGTGAATAATTTCTTCAACCAAATGAAGTATATTGTAGAAAGTTTTTAGATCAAGTAGAAAAGTAAAAAAGTAGTGAACAAAACTTTATTCCTTTTTTAACTTACAGATTTGTATATACAGTACCCACATAATTAAAAAAAAATTTGATTGATTTTAAACCTATTTTTATACAACGGACTTTCGGCTTTAACGGACATCCCGTTCCCCCAATTAGTCCGTAATATCGAGGTTTGACTGTACTTTTAGAGTTCTATTTTTAGAATCGCAAGCCGAAAATAAAAATGTACATCACACAAATTATTAGTTAATATCTGTGTGTCACCATAGCAGTATGATTTTTATTTTTTTAATGTTCTGTTAACCGTCTTCTCGATTATACGTCATACCCTTGGTCCGGTGCCCTGACGGATAATCGAGGTTCCACTGTATTTCATACTAGAGACGTCATTCATCTGAGCTTAATGATGTAATCGATGATTTTTTTAAATGGGAATAGGGGTTGTGTGGCATCTCATTTGAAAGGGTGTTCAATCCTCTATTCAGTAATATAAACAATAATATCATTATTTATACAGGGTGGCCAAAACAATAATTTTTAAATTACATTAATTGACGCAAAAAGAAGAATGTATGTAATTTATTTAACTCAAAATACATTGTACTGCTGTCAGTAAATAGAAAAAAATGTTTATTTCACAAATAAACATTTCGTTTCACTTAAATTAAATCACAAACAGCCTCCCACCTACCTCTTGACAGTTTGAACATTTAATTTAAGCGAAAAGCAATGTTTTTTTGCCAAATAAACATTTTTTCTATTTTCTGACATCATTAAAAAGTATTTTGAGTTAAATAAATTGCATACATTCTTCTCTTTTCGTCAATTAATTTAATTAAAAAAGTATTTTTTGGCCACAAATGAGATGCCACACGAACCATATTCCCATTTAAAATAATCATAGATTACGTCATCACGCTCAGATGGATAACGTCACTAGTATGAAATATATGCCAAAAAATTGTAATTTAAAAATAAAAATCGACGTGTTTCGGGATTTTTCTCCAAAGCCGTCCATTTTAGAGAAAATGAATTTATTCCATAATTTAGCCCATCTCTATATAGGAGAAAAATGTTATGTATTGTTTTAATTTTATTTTAGAAACGCATCATGTCATCTATGATATATTTTAAAAACTATCGTAAAATAAAAGTTTTTAAAAGACATAAACTACACAATTTTAATGAATATATGCATCATGTTAAAAAAACGAATTCATGGTTAAAAGATAATGTACGTACCTGTCCATTGATCAAAATGTTCGGATATTTGTACCTATGCATTGTCCTTTTTCTTGCTATCGTGATAACCTGGGTCCGATGCATCATACAAAAATGGGTATTCTCTGACACTCTCAATTAAAAGTTCGTCCATATTATTTCAAAAGAAACAACGCGCTTTCAATTAAAAAATCAACAATATAATATTTTATAACAATTATGACACACTGGCGCCGACTGGCCGTTGAGGCCGTTCGACTCCAACGGATTTTATTCTACTCGGAGAATTTCGGCCGTTCCGTTTGCGTGCTGGCCTGTGCCGGGCCGGGCTGGCTGCTCATAATGGGTTACGTTGCATTTAAAACTATACAAATGAATTTGGACTGTCCTGTGCCGTGCCGGGCTGTGCCGGGCTGTGCCGTGCTGGCTGTTCATAATGGGTTTCTTGCTTTACTCGGACCCCAAAAACTCGGTTCTTGTTCTCAGTCTGAGTCTGGTATTGCCCGAGTAATAACATACGAGCGTGGCTGATACTCTTTCTAGAGCTGTTTTCGTTTAAAAGTAGTGTTTAACTATTTAACGATGGAAAACTGGCTGAAAAGTGGTGTTAAGAGAAAACTGCAATCTACTGGCGAAAGTGAGCTTAATCGTCCATCTACTAGCAATGACCCTAAAGTGCCTTAAGTATTTTCAAATGTTAAGAAAGGGAAGAAAATGTTACGAAAATATTGTCCTGAATACCTTTAATACGGAAGAAGAACTTATACCCCAATTTTTGAAACCTTGTCTTTGTTTCGAAACCTTGGCTGACGAAAGTATGAAGCCTTCAAAACCTAATTTCAACCACACTTCAATTAACCATCCAGAAACCTTAAATAAACCTTTGATGTTTTGTCAAAGAAATAAATGACTTCGACTTGGTCTAATATGGAAATATGGCGTCGGGGTAAGGTAATAAATAACATTACCATGGCCTCTTACCAGCTGTCTTTGCTAATAGCAAAAAATAGTGCTCCGTACACATCAGGCGAGAACCTTATTTTGCCTGGGGCAGAAATAATTTCGTGAATTCTGTTTGACGAAAAAGCAGGTCAACAGATATGTAAAATACCCCTTTCCAACACTACAGTCAAACCTAAAATCGAGGAAATATCTGTTAACGTAAAGGAGAGTTTAATATCTGTTATGATTTTTATTCTTTACAATTAGATGAAAGGACAGATATTGAAGACAAAGTTAATTTGTTATGCTTAGTAAAGTTTAAGTCCAATGGGTCAGTTGAAGAAGAAATGTTATTTTGCCACAAGCTAGACACCACTACAACTGGTTAAGACATTTTGGATTTCTTGGATAGTTTTATTCGCGAAAATGGAACTAATTGGTCCAATTAGGTCCATGAGGTGAGGGATGGGTCGCGAAAATGAAAAAACATCAGAAGTAGTCCAGGGTAATAAGGATTTTTCCATGACACTTGAACAGCCAGGGTACTAATGCGTTTTTTGGCAGGTAATACCTATAAGAGCAAATTGTAACTATTTCCTGCGTAGGATCTGGCGGCGATTTTTATTTATAAACAATTAAGCGTCAAAAAATGGCATTTTTCAATTTTTTTTTCAAATCAATGGAAAACAGGGAAACTTATGGTTTTTTTAGTACAAATATCTTCGAGATTATGGAAAAAGCTTTAAAATGACGTATTACGAAGTTTGATATATTCATTTATTGTTAATATAATTGCGAAAAAATGTCGGATTTGCAAAAAAAAATTATTTTAGCAATAACTGTTGTAAAAATTAGTTTACAGCTTTGAAGTTTTTGTCAAATAAGGGTTCTTTGGTGCTTAATATGTGATAAAAATTTCAACGCGATTCATTCAATTGTTTAAATTTTATTCAAATTATTTATACCAGAGAGCATTTTTTTTGCAATAACATAATGACGTTAGAACCATTCCACAGGTGTTAAATGAAAGAGCATGAGCTGTATTTTCAACTTGGTTTAAAAAAGTGAATAAAATGTGCATTTATTAGTAATAAATATATATGCAAAATATCGTAAATCTTTCCTTATAAACTTTTTATTTTGTTATATAAGAAATTATACATATTTATTACAATTCTTTATCAATTATGATATAGATAACATTACTTGGTAGTTGTGCACTTAAAACAGGGTAAAAAAGTTATTTTTTTTTTGTAAAAGTTATTCAAAAAGTTTATAAAGAAAAATTGACGATACTTTTGCATAATTATTTATTGCTAATAAATGCATTTTTTATTCACTTTCTTTAAACCATGTTGAAAATGTAGCTCATGCTCTTTCATTTGACACCTGTGAAATAATTTTAAGGTAATTTTTTTCTGACTTATGTTATTGCAAAAAAATACTCTCTGGGATAAACAATTTGAATAATATTTATACCATTGAATGAATGGCTTTGAAATTTTTATCGCATATTAAGCTCCAAAGAGCCCTCATTTGACAAAAATTTCAAAGCTGTACACTAATTTTTACAATAGTTTCTGAGAAAATATATTTTTTTGCAATTCCGACCTTTTTTCGCAATTATATTAACAATAAATGAGTATATCAAACTTTGTAATACGTCATTTTAAAGCTTTTTCCATAGTCTCGAAGATATTTGTAGTAAAAAAGTTATAATAGTCCGTTCTTTAACGGTAAAATATTGCAAAACCTCTAAATTTTAAAGAACCGCTTGGATTGACATGAAATTTGGCATACACGTAGCTAACAAGTCAAAGAAAAAAAGTGATATTGTGCCGATGTGTGCTTTTGCCTTAGGGGTGAGTTTCATCCCCTTATGGGGGTGAAAATATATGTTAAAAATAAGTCCGGAAATAGATCAAACGACTAATTCTAAGCAACTTTTGTTCTATAAAGTTTTTTCACCAAGTTAATACTTTTCGAGTTATTTGCGAGTGAATATGTTAATTTTTCTACAAAATAACCACGTTTTCAGACGGTTTCTCGCAAATAACTCAAAAAGTAAGTATTTGGTCGAAAAAAATTCTTATTAAAAATATAGCACGTAAAACAGTGAAAAACATGGTGTATATATTAGGTCACTGTACCTAGTAGAAGCAAGAGTTATAGCAAATGAAAAATAGGTTCATATTCGTCAAATTCCAAATCGAATATTTTAACGTGCCATAACCAAAAAACGAAGCACTTTTTTGGGGAAAACTCATTTTAACTTTTTTAAAGTGTTTAGAAAATGTTCATTTTTGTTTAAAAAAAATTAGCCTCCTTGGTCCTTGGTCCCTTTTTTTTAGGTAAGAAATCGTTAAAATCACCCCCTAATTAGCATTTCAAATAAACTTAATAATTGGTACCATTTCACAAGTTTTTTACTCGCGCATGTATTGATCATATGATCTGTAAGTTTCATCATCTGTAAGTTACACATAGCTAACAAGTCAATGAAAAAAAGTGATATTGTGCCGATATGTGCTTTTGCCCTGGGGGTGGTTTTCACCCCCTCTTGGGGGTGAAAAATTATTCGTCCAAAGAAAGTCAGGAAATGGATAAACTGGCTAGTCAGAGTGGAGCCAAACCTCAGTAGGCGTGCCTAGGCATGCCGGTCGAGGGGCAAATTCATCATCAGCCCCCCTCGTCATCGATCTAGCACTCTTTCACTGGTTGGTCGCGCCCGCGCTCCGACACGCAGACCCGATCAACCAGTGACGTTCGGCTCTTTTTGCTGTGATGTTTCAGCAGACATTATCGGCGTGTTAGTATAACCGCTCGCACCCGCTGCGTAGCTGCGCCACTCCCAAGAGAAATCTCTGACATTGTAAAAATTAACGAAGTAAATATATAAAAATAATTAATGGCCCCCTTACGGTACCAGTCAAAAATTGGCGTGAAGCGCCGACATGCACATTACATAAAGACATTCACTAACATTAAATGGTCTTAGTGGGTAAAGTTTAAAAAATAACCCTGACGAAACGTATATCCCCTCTTAGGAAAAGCCGGGGGGATTACTCGAAGAAAGTTTCATAAGTGCACTCATTAGGATTTCATGAAGTGACTATGAATGAACAGGCTGCCTTGAATGGTCTTAAGAATGAGATTCCTAATGTCTAGCCGTGATAGACTAAGAATTCGCTGAATCTTCGAATTCGATTGACACCAAGTACCTCTTGCCCCTATTATGAGAGGTGCCATGCAGATGATTTTCCCAGGATACCGGGCTTGCATGGTCTGAAGGAATAAAGGCTCCGTATATTTCGCCGTCTTATGTGCGGCGGCGACACTTAACGGATCTGGGCCTTCCCAGTGAACGCCAACGTCTGCAACCAGTACTCTGTCACCCATTACAGCGACAAAGTCAGGTATTTTTAACTCGCCACTCGGCATTGTAATCCGAGGCTCAACCTCACATATCCACCCTTTCTTTTCTGTTGTCTTTCGCAGATAAGAAACGAGCTGGTCATGTCTCTTACATCTTTGCCAATGTGCCCGAGAGCACTTTTGCAAGACGTGACTAAGAGACTCGTTTCTGTCACATCCCATTCTACATCGTCGTAGGTGTGGTGGATTTGATGGGATGCCCTTCGTTGGTAGAAGGTTTCCTCGCAGCTGTATTGCTTTAACATAATCACGCCCCGACCAGTAGGGGGGTGGATTATGTATCCAGGCTGAGCTCTCACTGTGGCTGGACCCTTGAGCAAGACCGTTACCGCAATAGCCAGTGCCTAGTCTCTCGCTCAACTCACGTGCGATCAACGCCGAACTGCCTCCGTTGTTCTGTGTCCACTTCAAAACTTTTTCCCAGAGGTGACTAACATAGTTTGTGGACATGATCGCGGCATTCATGCCTTGTGCTGAGATGATCAGTTTAGTCATCCTCCTTCTCATGATGGCTGGGACGTGTAAGGCCATAGCCAGCACGCCCAGACCACCTTCTTTGATCGGCGTGTGAATATAAGCGTCGGCGCACGTTCGATTGAGACGACAGATCTTACGCACGGCTATACGCACAGTCCTGTCAAAACCCTTCAGAGCTTTCATTGTGATCGTCGGTGATTGAAGCATATCGATGTATCGCGGCAGCAAGTATGTTTTAACCACGTTCAATTTCTGAGCGGGTTTTAAACCGGATCGTTGAATTCGATCGAGCTGGGTCTGCAGATCTTGGAAGGCCACCTTGGTCTGACCGAGTGCGTTATATTTCCTACCTAGGTACCCAAACAACTCGCTCGGTTTCAACTGCCTAATTCTGTCGTTGCCGACAGAGAAGAGCGAACGCGTTACGCAATAAGAGTGCTTATTACCACGGTTTACGCTAACCGTAATAGCGGCACTCTTACCAGCGTTCAGCGACATTCCTCTCTTCTCGAAGAAATCGACAGCTGTCCGGAGTTGTTTGTTCCCATCACGGGCTGATTCCGATAACAGAACCAAGTCATCAGCGTAACCCAACACTGAGACATTTGTTCTGTCATCCGCAATCGACAAACCAAGCACACCTTCTTCGAGCCTGCATATCAGCTCATCGACCACCATATTAAATAAGTAGGGTGACAGCGGGTCGCCCTGCTTAACACCTCTACTCATCGTCATGTTGTTCGTCGACTCGCTGCCGGCGGTGATATACGTACGACAGTTCGTGTACGAGTCCATCACATAACGTTTGAAAGTAGCATCGAGCCCGAACCGTGTCATTGCTCGTTCAATGGATCGTTGAGAGACCGTGTCAAATGCTTTACGTAGATCTATCGCTAATATGTTGTATGGACGAAGGGCTTTACGTCTTTCTTTGATAACCGTCTGAAGTGTCAGGTTGTTCAACAGAACGCCATCTAACTGCCTAAATCCTCTCTGGTTATCATGGTAGCCCAACACGGCAAGGCGCTTACCTAGGATCCGATGAAACACCCGGATCAAGATCGATGATATTGTGATAGGTCTCCAATTACCTACCTCCAGCGGATCACCACCCTTTGGTATCAAAGTGGTCCTGCACTCCTTCAACACCTCTGGGGTAGTACCAAACTGGAGCATGGTATTATAGATGAGAACCAATTTCTGCACTGGAACCCTACGCAGCTGTTTGATCTTAAAAAAGTCAGGACCGGCTGCTTGAGATTTCGTGGTTCGTAAGGCTCCAAGGATTTCCGCTTCCGTGACCGCGTAACTCACGGTCGTGGGATCCTTTTGATCAGAAATCGGTTCATCATCTTCTGGCGACCTAGCGGAGAAGATTTTGCGGTATTCTTTCTCTATCGTCTTGATCTTAGGGTGAACATCTTTCTCCCAGAGCGGCTTGTCGTCAAGGACAGCATGAGCCAGAGCTGATCTATCAGTATGATATCGTCTTTGTGTCAGACGGTATTCAAGAGCACGTTTATGACGTCTGTTCTCTATTTCTATAGCCGGGGCGTTAACAGCATTTGACTGGTTAGATCTAGTCGGACGACGCTTCCCTGCTTTTACCGATATTATTTCAGATGATATATATTCTGATAGGAGTTCCCTGACACTCTCACGTTGCCTCTCAGCATATGTTAGCTGCGATAATCTAAAGATTTCTCTGGCTATATTACTCCAATTGCCTTTAGAGCGAAAGTATTGACCTACATACGAGGCTATCGCCTCACGGTCTCCCACCGGAACGAGCTCCTCGGCATCGAGGTCTAGCACTTCCAACGAATGTGAAGATGACGCATCACCGTGCTGACTGGCTGAAAGCTCCGAGGTCTGCGAGAGGTGCTCCGATTCACCTTCAACTGTCGTACTCTCAGACGAGGAATCCGTCTCCGATGAGTAGTTTGCGAAAGTCTCGTTGTTCGAAGGTCCAGGAACTGGACTCCCTGGCGGGGTCCGCTCACTTTCCCTCCTGAGACTTTCGAGGAATTCCTGATATTCGGGCTTAGCCCGAGCACGTCGAATCTGATCCAACGTAAACTGGGGGAATTGCTCCCTCAAGTATAGTCGGATCGTACGACCGTCGTACTTGAATTCCAACTGACCCATGCGGATCAGGTCCTCATCTTCAAGCCTCGTCAGTCTACCAGGATCTTCGTACTTCCGCTCGAGATCCTCGTTGTACTGGTCCGGGTGCGCCAAGCGCATGTGCTGGCGAACCCCCATGTAAGACTTGAAGGTGCCAGCACATAGGTTGCAGACATTGTCGTTACCTGTTTTTGGCCCTCGACATCGCAGCCTGCGCAGGTGAGTATCCAACCCGGCTTGCGTAGCGAAGTTCGTGCCACAGATGTAAACGACCATCCTATCAGTTCGATGGTTTGGGAGTAAACTGGACCTGTGGGAAACGTTCTCACAGGCCTCTGAACAAACTTTGGGGTATACGTTTACTCTAAAACCGAAGCTCCCAGGAGTCTGGGAGGGTGTATAGCCTTGAGGAGTTCTAGAAACCCGAAAGGCAAGTAGCTATACGGTGTGCGATCCAAGGTCCCAGCTAGAAAACTGATTATTCGAAAGCAAGCACACACTACCAATCGGGCACACCCTACCGCAATCAGCAATTCCTCTGCAGTAAATAAATGATCGTGCTCTAAAAAGAGCTCAGGTCCTTTATCCGCCGCAAAGGTATTCCCAGCTTCACGAACGTGGACGTTCACGGTTCGGATGATTTATGTGGTATAGGTGACTTAAGTAACTTCTGTTCTATAGAGTTTTTTCACTAAGTCAATACTTTTCGAGTTATTTGGCAGTGAATATGTTGATTTTTTCAACAAAATAACCACGCTTTTAGACGGTTTTTCGCAAATAACTCAAATAGTAAGTATTTTGTCGAAAAAACATTATTAGCAAAAACATAGCCTCTAAACAATTTAAAAAAAAATGGTATATACATCACGTCTCTACACCTAGTAGAAGCAGAGTTGTAGCTAATGAAAAATTGGTTCATATTCGTCAAATTCCAAATGGAATACTTTAACGTGAAATAACCAAAAATGAAGCACATTTCGGGGAAAACTTATTACAACTTATTTAAAGTGTTTAAAAAAAGCTTCATTTTTCTTTTATAAAAAAAATTTATAGCATCAAAATTAAACAAGTTACGCTCAAAATAAAGTTATTCCCTTTTGGTTTTGGTAAAAAAATCGAGAGAATCACCCCCTAATTAGTATCTTAAATGAGCTTAATCGTTACGACTTCACAAGTTTCTTGACTCGTGTATATATTTTTTATATGGTCTATAAGTTTCATCGGTTCAAAGTCCTTACTATTGAAAGTGCTGTAGTTAAAAGGGGTTGAACGAGTCACTGATCTCGAATGTATGCAAATTTAGAAACACCAAATCTTAATTAATTTTAGTCTAACATAAAAACAAAAAAATACATGATATTCAGAAAAGCAAATCTGACTTTTTTTGTTTTTAGAGATTTTTGGTATCTCTAACAATTTTTAAGTTATTTCGAAAAAAGCATATTTTTTAAAATTTAAATTTTTAAAAATTTTATTTTGAAACCAAATTTTTTCAAAAATAAGCACTTTGAATCGATGAAACTTACAGATCATATATAAACACAACATAAGTAAAATAATTTGTGGAGCGGTAACAATTAATTTCATTTAAGTTGCTAATTAGGGGTTGGTCTTCTCGATTTTTTTTAGCAAAAACAAAAGGGACCAACTTTATTTTGATCGTAACTTGCTTAAATTTAATGCTAGAAACTTTTTGTAAAAACAGAAATAAATCTTTTTTTAAATACTTTAAAAAAGTTATAATGGGTTTTCTCCAAAAAGTGCTTAATTTTTTCGATATTTCACGTCGAAATATTCTATTTGAAATTTGGTGAATATGAATATATTTTTCATCGGCTATAACTCTAGTTCTACGAGATCCAGAGACCTAATGTGTACACCATTTTTTTCACTTTTTTATAGGCTATATTTTTGCTAAGAACGTTTTTTTCGACAAAACACTTACTTTTTGAGTAATTTGCGAAGAACCGTCTAAAAATGTGGTTATTTTGTTAAAAAATGAACATATTCACTCGCAAATAACTCGAAAAGTGTTGACTTGGCGAAAAAGCTCTATAGAATAAAGGTTACTTAAAATTAGTTAGTTTACCCATTTCCGGACTTATTTTGGACATATATTTTTTCACCCCCAATAGGGGGTGAAAGTCACCCCCAGGGCAAAAGCACACATCGGCACAATATCACTTTTTTTCTTTGACATGTAAGCTATACGCATGCCAAATTTCATGTCAATCCAAGCGGTTCTTTAAAATTTAGAGCAAAAACCGTGAAAGAATGGACTATAAGTCTCACTGTTTTCCGATGATTTGAAAAAAAAGGGGGAAATGTCATTTTTTAACAGTTAATTGTTTATAAATAAAAATGGCCGCCAGATCCTATGCAGGAAATAGTTATAATTTGTTCCTATAGGTATTATCTGTCGAAAAAACGCTTCAGTACCCTGGCTGCTGAAGTGTCACGAATAGGGTATATTTTTTTCTTATTACCCTGGCCTAAAGGTGGGTCGCCAGACATAAAAGGTTGGGAACTACTGCGTAAGCATAAAACATTTTTTGACATTTTCCCGCAAGCTCTCTTACTATTTTTATTATTAGTATGGAAGTTATAAACATTGATCAAATGAATATTTTTAGGAACTTAACACATTTTAGACACTCCTTGCTGCTGAATTGTTTCTTCAGCTGCGAAGAAAATTCAAGATTGGATACACTTTGCCTCTGCCTTGGAATGTCTTCACTCTTATACATTTTTATTAGTAATTACAAAATATAACTTTCCCGTCGTACGTGTAATAAACAAAAAGTCCATAAAAAGTCTTTGTTCGCGCTGAAAATTTAATTAAAAACCAACCGTCAAGGTCTCGGACTTTTATAATAATAGTTCAGAGAAATAAGGAAAAAAAAATATCCTGTTGGTGACACAACCCCCTCCCTCCAGGCCGAAACCAAATTTTTTGAGTAGTGTGGACATCTATATTAATAACCCATATGTTTCCTGCAGCCGATTTTGATGATATACATAGTTATAAACAAATGAAGATCAAAAAACGGTAAATTTTCGCTTTTTTCGTCTATAACCAAAAAGTTAAGTATTTTAAACAAATTTGAGAGTGAGAAACGTATTTAAATCGTATAAAAAACTTCAATATGGCGTTCGCTGAATATGTCAATCCTTATTGGTTGCTTTGAAAATTGCAAAATAAATCATACCTAAATTTTGAGTTTTTATAAATATTCATAACTTATCTAAAAATTAACTTAGAACGTTCTTATTGCACGAAATGCTGAGACCCCTGGTGCTTAAATCATACCCTAAATTTCAAAGCAGTTGGTCAAATAGTTTAATAGACTAAGAGCCGCTATAGGTGAAATTTCTTAATCATTTTAGGCACGATGGGACCCTATAACTTAAATAGTAGAATCTAAAAGAAAACGTTTGAACACTGTGCCGTCACTTTCTCAGTGGCACATGCGTCGACAGTGGCGCATCAAAGTTTCCACTTATGGACGGGATAAATAAATTAAAAGTTAACAGAACTTACTAACAGAATTAAATTTTTTTTATTTTTTTAAGTTCTATGTGATTAACACATAGGATTCATCGTGATTTTAACCCACCACCCCCTTCCGCCTGCCCCCACCATCAAAAACTTCATTTTTGGTTTTTATTTTTTTTTTTTGGTGGGATGAAATAAATTTTAAAATTTCAAAAAATTCACACGCATAGTTGAGGCTTTTATAAAACATGCCTATTTTTTATAGACCCATAGGTAAAGTGTACATAACCTCAAAAACTTAAAAGAAATTTTTTTTTCAAAAAAGCATATAACTTTTTTTGAGGAATAACTGCAGGTCTAATTTTTTCTTAATCTTGTGTGTTTTATCAAACACTATATTTTTAATTTTTTTCAGATTTTTCCGTAAGTCTCCCCACCTTCAAAAATCCGAAAAACTGTTTTTTGGGGGGTTTTGGGGGATTTTCCCTATTTTATAGACTTCATAATATATCAAATCAATTTTGTTTTTATAGGTTATATGTAACTTGAAGTAACTGAGTTCTTTAGAATATTTAAAAATCAGAAAAACACGTTCAAACCCCCCAAAACCCCCTTAAAAAACAGTTTTTTGGATTTTTGAAGGTGACTAACGTTACAGAAAAATCTGAAAAAAACTAAAATATAGTGTTTGATAAAATACACAAGACTAAGAAAAAATTAGATCTGCAGCTATCCCCAAAAAAAAGTTATATACTTTTTTTCAAAAAAGAAATTTTAAATTTTTTTGAGGTTATGTACATTCAACCTACAGGTCTATAAAAAATAGAAGTGTTTTATAAAAATCTTAACTATGCGTGTAATTTTTTTGAAATTTTAAAATTGATTGCATCCCACCAAAAAAAAATAAAATCGAAAAATAAAGTTCTTGATGGTGGGGGCAGGGAGAAGGGGGTGGTGGGTTGAAATTACGATGAATCTTATGTCTTAATCACATAAAACTTAAAAAAATGAAAAAAATTAAATTCTGTTAATGAGGGAGGGTATTTTTTAATTTATGTATCCCGTCCATAAGTGGAAAGTTTGATGCGCCACTGTAGACGCATGTGCCACTGAAAAGTGACGGCACAGTGCTCAAACGTTTTCTTTTAGGTTCTACTATTTAAGTTATAGGGTCCCGTCGTGCCTAAAATGATTAAGAATTTTCACCTATAGCGGCTCTTAGTCTATAAAAGATATTTAATTTGTTTATCCCAAATTAATTTTTTTTTGCAACGCTATAAGTCAGAAAATGAAGTTACACTAATACTTTGGATAGTTTATGAAAGAAGAAGATTTATACTATTAATTTAATTAAAAAGAAATGACAAAAACTAATTCTAAATACTGCAAAATTATTTTGCAAAAACATGTGAATTAAAAAAGGGGGGCTAACTTCGTTCCTAATTGTCCTAGGACAATTGTTCTTCTTTCTAAATGTGTGTAAAAATTCAGTCTTTCTAAATATGAAAAAATAATTTTTCTACGGGTAACGGTTAAAAAGTTATTCTAATTGTTTATAAGTAAGCAAAAAATCAACGTGTTTTTGCAAAATAATTTTACACTGTTTAAAATTACTTTTTGTCATTTTTTTTTAAATCAAGTCAATAGTATAAATGTTCTTCTTCCATAAACTGTCAGAAGTCTTACTGTAACCTCATAATTTTCTGACTTATAGTGTTGCAAAAAAATGAATTTACGATAAGCAAATTAAATAACTTTTAAACTATTTGACCAATTGCTTTGAAATTTAAAATGTAATTTAAGCACCAGAAGTCTCAGCAATTCGTGTAATAAGAAGGTTCTAAGTTTATTTTTACATAAGTTATGAATATTTATATAATCTCAAAATTTATTATTTATTTTGCAATTTTCTAAGGACCCAATAAGGATAGACATATTCAGCGAACGCATATTGAAATTTTTTAGACGGTTTATGAGTTTCTGACTCTCAAATTTGTTTAAAATGCTTAACTTTTTGGTTATAGGAAACATAAAGGTTATTAATATAGATGTCCATACTACTCAAACAATTTGGTTTCTGCCTGGAGGGGATGTGTCACGAGAAAAATCTTATTTCTCTTGACTATAAATATTTTACTATAGCTACAATACTTGTATGACATTATAGGTCTGGATCCCGCGTATGAAAAAAAAGTTGATTAATAGCAAGCTGAAAATTTGTTAATAGCTCAAGGGTGTCTAGTCGGACAAACTTTGATATAAGGGAACACTGGAATAGGGGAAGTTTTAATTGTGGAACAGGTTAAAAATTTGGAACGGTCAGACCACGAAAACGGCACATGTATTTTGTCCGACAGAAACCCTGCTTGCATTTAAAACTATACAAATGAATTTGGACTGTCCTGTGCCGTGCCCGGCACGGCACAGGACAGTCCAAATTCATTTGTATAGTTTTAAATGCAACGTAACTCATTATGAGCGGCCAGCTCGGCCCGGCACAGTCCAGCACGCAAACGGAACGGCCAAAATTCTCCGAGGAGAATAAAATCCGTTGAAGTCGAACGGCCAGTCGGCGCCAATGCGTCATAATTGTTGGTAGTAAGCAGATATATTGTTGATTTTTTAATTGAAAGCGCGTTGTTTGTTTTGAAATATGGAAATATAAAATTTGGTTTGAGACATTCGAAAATATTTGGAAAATTTTGGATCATCTTTATGCGGGAAAAGATGATAAAAATCGCCATATTCTCTTCTTTTTTTAATATTTCGTGAACCCAAAACCGATGTATCCGTAGTAATTTTGCATTTTCGTCTGTTTTAATCTCAGCACAAATTTCACTTACTAGTATAACCTCTTCTTCTGACGAGGTCTCCATGGCAAATGATAATTTTTCCGGTGCCGTGCCGTGCCGACCATTACAAATGGGCTTTTGGATGTGCCGGCCTGTGCTGTGCCGTGCCGGTCTGTGCCGTGCCGGGCGTTCATAATGGGTTTCCTGCTCCGAACAGAGATTAAACTCTCATGCAAAAATCAGACTGCTATTTATCACCAAATGGGCGTTTTAATGAGTGGAACATGTACAATATGTCAAACGATAATAATTATGACAGGTGATAAATAGCAGTCTGATTTTCGCATGAGAGTTTAATCTCTGTTCGGAGAATTTAAGTCTATTCTGTCGGACAAAATAAATTTCCGTTTTCGTGGTCTGACGGTTCCAAATTTTTAACTTGTTCCACAATTAAAACTGGCCCTGATCCAGTGTTCTCATATATCAAAGTTTATCCGACTAGGCACCCTTAAGCTATCAACAAATTTTCAGCTTGCTATTAATCAACTTTTTTTTCATACGCGGGATGCAGACCTATTAGCAAAGAGAGACAAAAAAAAATATATTTTGTTTATTTTATTAATGTTTTATATTTTGAGAACGGTTTCCGACGTGGAAATAGTAACTTCAAATAAACTTTATTTTATAGTAAAATGGTGTATTCCCACCAAAAATACACTGCGCGCCAAAATTAACGCATAATTTTAAAACCCTTGTAAATCAAATAATTTTAATGTTTCGATTTTTGTGATAATATATTATTGTTACCTCCGGTATATTGTAAAATTTATCGAAAGAACGGTAAAAAACGCTGATATTTTTATAGCAATAAAAATTAAAAAACATGCTAGTTGTGCTTCATTTTAATTCGAATTTAGTTGGGTTGGAATACGTTGTGCTGAACGTTTAAAGGATTTTTCAAGTTTATTAAGTATTTTTTTCCTTTGAAGTGAACCACCAGCAGCAAGAAAATCGAAATTTGCCAAAAAGTGACTCTATTAGAATCTTTACTCTTCGCGAAGAAGGATACATACAGTCAAGTAGAACTCGCTGAACGTTTTAACGTCACTCAATCAACCATTTTAAGAATGTTGACACGTTTTACTGTTACTGGAAATAACTCGAAAAGACCCGGTCAAGGCCGTATAAGGGTTACAACTCCTAATCAAGACCGGTTTTTAACACTTCGTACACTAAGACAAAGGGTTGTTACCAGTAGGTACTTCTCTACAAAATGAATTTTTGAATCGCTATAAATTTTGAAATTTAGATGTAGATTTAGCCAAAATACGATAAGAAGACGAAAGCAACCTGCGCCCTGAAAGAGCACCCACTGGCCCATTATTGACCAGAGACCATAGAAGGTACAGATTGCATTTTGCTCACAAGAAAACAAAAAAAAACGATCTTTCAGAGCATAGTACTGAATATATGGAGCGAAAGTATGGCCAATGACAACAATACGAAAAAAAAACTTTCTGGGAAGATGTCTAAAAATCACCAGAGGGGATAGAATAAGATCAGAGAAAATATGGAACATAATGGAAGTAGAATGTTTGGTACACGACAATTAGACCGAAATCATTAGACCGAAAGCAGTAGACCGAACTCATTAGACCGAAAAGCACTTTACCGAAACCTCACTAGACCGAACAGCATTAGACCGAAATGGTAAATAAATTTAAAATGTTTGCAGTAAAGTATGCTAAGATTTTGTATATCTGTATTTTTGTTTATTGTATTTTTTTTGTATTATTTTATATATAGACTGTGTAAATTGTTACTCTGTGCAGTCTGATATGAAATCTATTTCATCCGTTAAACAAATTAGTGAAGGTAAAAATAAATTAAGGGTAGAGTGACGTTAACACCATTTTAACTGTTTATAATAACCATCCAAATAACATTTAGTTGTAATTACAGTAGTCTTATCTCTTTTACTGCGATAAGTAAAAAGAACTGCTTTTCGGTCTTCTGCTGTTCGGTCTAGTGAGGTTTCGGTAAAGTGCTTTTCGGTCTAATGAGTTCGGTCTACTGCTTTCGGTCTAATGATTTCGGTCTCTTTACAGTAAACCAGAATGTTTAATTACAAAAAAGTTGGAACAGAGTCCTGCAGTGGTATGGGCACATACAAGCAATGCCAGAACACAGATGGCCGAGAAGAATATAGGACTATGATCCATCGTGAAAATGTCGGAGAGTAACATGTAAAACTCCTGCTATGAAATGTAAAACTTACATAGTAGGCTATTGATTATCTATTTTAGAAAGGAACTACAACGTTAACGGGGTTTTATTGTTTCATATAGTCAATGAACTTCTAAATATGAAAAAACCGCGAAGTGTTACCATTTAAAGGGGTGCGTTTTTGAGAAAGGTTTGAATTAGTCCCTAGGCACAGGGCGAATTATGGTGAGTTCTATGCACTTTTGGTACAAACACGTCTACAGGAAAATTGTTCCAGGTTAAATTTACTATCGAGATATCACATTTTAAAGTAAAAAATATTTTCTTTTTACAAAAATATATTCAAAAGAAAAGCAAGAGAAAAACACGAAAGATAACAATTTTGTTTTTACCCCATAACTTTTTTCCACGGGATAAAGGTATAGACATTACTTCAGCGAAAAATAACCTCCATCCTTTCTATTTAAAATGACGTCTGGCAGAAGTTCCTATCCTTTATAGTTTCCAAAATATAATTTTTCAAACTTCACCACTCACTGCGATTTTGGGCCATTTTCCTTGTTACTTCTCAAACATTGTTGTACACAATGTCAAACATTGTGTACATTTAATAGGAAGAAAAGTCAATTACCTTTAAAGTGGTCTATTGTAGAAGGCTGTGTCACTTAAGCAAGATATGGTTTTTCAAAATTTTATACTTTTAGGCCCGGTTTTTCAGTGAGCGGTTAAAATTTTGGTTAGCTAACCTAGTTTAAATTTTAACCAATATTTTAACCCTTATATCGTTTTTCAGTGCTTTAAACCAAGATGTGCAATTCTATAGATTTTTGACAGAAAAATAAACAAAATAGAATTTCATAACCTGTTTTATAAATAACAAATAACATAACATTACAAAAATGATTAATGCATTCAAGTTCCGATTTTTCATCTGATGATGAAGATATAATCAAGAATATAATAATACATAATACAATATTTCCCGCGATAACACAAAATGTCGTAATTTAACTAACCTCTTCTGTCAGCAAATATAGATAAACGTCTGTCGGGAAATTCGGAGTTAAACCACCTATGATAGCGAGTCTCGGTTAAAATCTTGGTTAACTTAAACGGGTTTAAGCGATAACCTAGTATTGAAAAACTGATTAACCATAAAAATTTCGGTGACCGAAAAATCTGGGTTAACCCAGCACTGAAAAACCGGCCCTTAATGATTTTTGATATTATTTAATTATTTTTAAATTTCTCATTATAACATTTTTTATTGTATATTTAGGTATTATATACATTGTGCAACAAAAAGAAAGCATATTTTCTTTACTTTAAAATGGTGTATGGTAAAAAATTCTAGGACTATTTTTAAACTAGATA
The DNA here is from genome assembly GCF_917563875.1 of Diabrotica virgifera virgifera. Taxonomy (NCBI): domain Eukaryota; kingdom Metazoa; phylum Arthropoda; class Insecta; order Coleoptera; family Chrysomelidae; genus Diabrotica; species Diabrotica virgifera. Next base: position 221,098,229 of record NC_065448.1, on the reverse strand, counting down.
TGCTTTTTCAAAATGTAACATATACACATGCAATAGGTCCCACTAATAGGCTATTGATTATATTCAAAATAAGATAGCTAAAAGGAACTACAACGTTAACGGGGTTTTATTATTTCATATGTTCAATTGAAATCTATATATGAAAAAACCGCGGAGTGCTACCATTTAAAGGGGTGCGTTTTTGAGAAATGAGTGAATTAGTCCCTGGGCACAGGTTACATTAGGGTGAGTTCTATGCACTTTTGTACAAACATATTTACATAAAAAATGTTCTTGGTTAAGTGTCCTATCTAAATATCACTTTTTAAAGTCAATGATACTTTTTTTACAAAAATATATTCAAAAGAAAAAGCACAAAGAAACCCAAAAGAAAGAAATTTTGTTTTTTGTCCCATAACTTTTGTCCACGAGGATATAGGTATAGACATTGCTTTACAGAAAAAAATCTACATATTTCTTCTTTAAAATGTTGTTTAGTAGAGGTCATTAGGATTTATAGTTTCCGAAATATGATTTTTCAAAGTTCGCCACTCATAACAATTTTGGGCAATTTTCCTTGTTACTTCGCAAATATTGTTCTGTAACTATTTTCTACGTAACTTTAGGTATATGCAATGGTAAACGTAATAGGAATAGAAATCAATTACCTTTAAAATGGTCTACTGTATAACGTTGTACGACTTTTTTTAAAGAGATTATGGTTTTTCAAGGTTTTATACTTTTAACGATTTTTTATAATATAATGTAAAAATAAAATAATATTATTATATAATATATAATATTATATTATAGTATATATAATATAATATTATATTATATATTATATAATACCTATTATATAAAAAATATTATTTTTTACATTTTTTACGATTATTTTTGAAATTTCTCATTATAACTTTTTTTCTTGTACATGAATATGAATATACTATATATTGCTCAATAGAGAGGGCTTACTTTCTGTTCTTTAAAGTGGTGTATCATCTATATTTAAATATGTAATGGAAACCGAGTGATTCTTTGATATTTTTTTACCTGGATTATTTAAAATTATTTCTTTTACAAAAATTACATAAACATTAGTCTTAGAAAACATCAATTTAGTTAAAAATATTGAAACGTTGACATCTAAAAAATCTTCAAAATCAAAGTCCATCTCTTCGTTAGCATTAGCTTCAATATTTTCCTCTGACACCTCAGTTATCTTAGAGTTCCCACAATTAGTACCCATGCACATGCACCCTTTGCAGAATATTCCAACAACTAATTTCTATCTTCCTACAATCGCAGCTTTTTGTACATCCTTTGGTACATTTACATTCTCTTTTTCCAAGCAAAGCTTGTGGTGCATGAGCTTTGACAGTAAATATTGGATTAATCCATATTTTGAAGTTTGCCTGGCCGAGTCAAGGGGATCCAAAGTATTACCTATAAAAAATAAGACTCAATCATAACATACAATCACATAAAAAAGTTATAATGAGAAATTTAAAAAATAATCCTAAAATCAAAAATCGTTGCAAGTACTTATTACATTTTGAAAAAGCATATCTTATTCAAAAATAATCTTAGAATTTTTTATAATACACCATTTTAAAGTAAACAGAATAAGCTTTCTTTTTTATTATGTAATATATACCTAAATGTAGAAAACAAAGTTTTTTTTTCTTCCTTATTGGCTTTGGATTACTTGATCCATTCAGCCACGATAGATAATAAATTACTGTTTGCTACAATATTCCAAATATAATACATTGCATTACATAATATATTAGGTACATGTGCGCACATAAAAAAAAGTTATAATGGGAAATATAAAAAATAATCATAAAAAATATAAAAACTCGTTAAAAGTATAAAGTCTTGAAAAAGATAACCTCTTTAAAAGAAGTCGTACAACATTATACAGTAGAACATTTTAAAGGTAATTGATTTCTATTCCTCTTACATGTACCATTGCATATGCCTATAGTTACATAGAAAACCTATAGAAAGCCTATAGTTACATTTAGAAAAAAGTTACAGAACAATATTTGCGAAATAACAAGGAAAATTGCCCAAAATTGCTGGGAGTGGCAAACTTTAAAACTTTAAATCCTAATGACCTCTACCAGACGCCATTTTAAAGAAAAAACATGTAAGTTTTTTTTCTGTGAAGCAATGTCTATACCTATATCCCCATGGACAAAAGTTATGGGACAAAAAACAAAATTTCTTTCTTTTGGGTTTCTTTGTGCTTTTCCTTTTGAATATATTTTTGTAAAAAAAGTATCTTTGACTTTAAAAAGCTATATTTAGATAGTAAATTTAACCAGGAACAATTTTTATGTGGACGTGTTTGTAACAAAAGTGCATAGAACTCACTCTAATGTAACCTGTGCCCAGGGACTAATTCACCCATTTCTCAAAAATGCACCCCTTTAAATGGTAGCACTCCGCGGTTTTTTCATACATAGAGATTCATTGACCATATGAAATAATAAAACCCCGTTAACGTTGTAGTTCCTTTCTATAGTACATAATCAATAGCCTATAAGTTGGAACCATTTGGACAAGTTTTTTATTATTAACTTTATGAAAAAAATGATCTTTATAAAATGCTCTGTATCGTCTAAAACCTAATATGCAATCATCAAATATCAAATGTTATCAATAGTGTACGAGGTATGTTAAAAAAGATGAATTTCTCTCAAGAGTAAAATACCTTTATATTTCACAATATCGAAAAGTGTTATTAAGAAAAGTTATTTCGAATTAAAAATTATGTAACAATATGCAATTATATTCTTCTAATTGAATAAAATTAAAAATTTTAAATTTTTCTTAGAATACGGATACCTCTGGATATTTTACGGAATTGACTGGATTTCTACGGGGATTTTGGATATTCTACGGATATCTTGTTTAAAATAGTCCTAGAATTTTTTGCAATACACCATTTTAAAGTAAAGAAAATAAGCTTTTTTTTCATATAATGTATATACCTAAATGTACAAGAAAAAAATCACAATGAGAATTTTAAAAAATAATTATAAGAAATATCAAAAATTATTAAAAGTATAAAACCTTGAAAAAGCAGAACTTGCTTAAAAATAGTCGTACAACCTTATACAGTAGACCATTATAAATGTAATTGATTTCTCTTTCTACTAAATGTACCATTGCATATACCTAGAAATGCGTAGAAAAAAGTTACAGAGCAATGTTTGCGAAATAATGAGGAAAATGGCCCAAAAATGCTGTGAGCGCCGAAGTTTGAAAAATCCTATTTCGGAAACTATAAATCCTGAAGACTTCTACCAAACGCCATTTTAAAAGCGACGGATGGAGGTTATTTTTCGCTTAAGCAATTCCTATACCTATATCACTGTGGAAAAAAGTTATGGAGCAAAAAGCAAAATTGCTTTCTTTCGTGTTTTTTTCTTTCTTTTCTTTTGAATATATTTTTGTAAAAAAAACATCTTTAACTTTAAAATGTGATAATTCGATAGTAAATTTAACCTGGAACAATTTTCCTGTAGACGTGTTTGTACCAAATGCGCATAGAACTCACCCTAATTCGTCCTATGCCTAGGGACTAATTCACCCCTTTCTCACAAACGCAGTCATTTAAATGGTAGCACTCCGCGGATTTTTCAAATTTAGAGGTCCCTTAACCATATGAGATAATAAAATTCCGTTAACGTTGTAGTTCCTTTTAGCTCTCTTATTTTGAACATAATCAATAGCCTATAGGAAATGCTATGATAGATAGAGACCTCATAGAAAGATGATTGGAAGAATAGTGTGCTATGGAGGACGAAAACGCCGAATTCATAATGAAAAAAAAAGAATGCGTGTGTACTTTGTACGCACGTAAGAAGTTATACTTCTACTACATATTATGTGATTTTTAAGGCAATACCAAAAATTAAAAAAAATAAAAGAATAAAACGCACACAAACACATTGAAAAATGCCACAAAGAAAAAATGATTTCTGAACGATAATAATTGTTGGCAAAAATTTTAAATACGCATTTTCTGAAAAAAAAATTATATAACAAATATATTTACAATCATAAAATGCATAAAAAAATAAAAACTTGCATCGGGAATCGAACCCGTGAATTTCGGGGCGCTTTGATTCGTAATCGAAGCCTAGACTCACTCGTCCAATTCCACATTATTTGTCATGTGGAAAAATAGGGCAACTGAACGTTTTACTGTTTGACTGTTGTTTTGAATATAATTAAATTATGTAGTTTAAATTTTGTGGAAGAAAATATTAAAATATAACAAAACAGTAAGAAAACAATATATTAGATGAAGATTGGTAGAACTTTTGTTGGTAATCAAATTAAGTATGTAAATCAAAGCATTACATACCTACTAGATAAATAAATCTACGCCAAAAAATCATAATTTAAAAATAAAAATCGGACCTAATTTGGGATTTCTCTCTAAAATCCCCATTCTTGAGAAAATAAATGTACAGTAGAGCGTCGATTATCCGAACGTCGATCAACCGAACGACCGCTTATTCGAACTATCGACTCCCGCGTCCCGCACTCGAATACCGAGCAAGCGTTAGTAATTGACGCTTAAAATATTTTCAATTTTCTTCAATATTGTATCCAAAAATAATTATGTTGTTGCAAAGACTGCACTTTTTTGTTTAGTTGCTAGTTGTCATTATCAAGATATAAATAAATATGTAGGTATATAAATATGGCTTTTATTCACTTGTGGATAAATATGTATGACTATAAATATGTATCAATATATTGTAGTTCGATTATCCGAACAAATCGGTTTTCCGAACACCTATGTCCCCCAATTAGTTCGGATAATCGACGCTCTACTGTATTTCAACCTAATCCAAATGTATAATTACAATATGATTGTAATAAAAACTACTTACCAAATTAGAATGAGTTTTTCTTGTCCAAAATAGTCCAAAAGTCCAAAAATATAGGTATATGAAAACTATTTAAAAAGGCAGTATAACTATTAACTAACTTTTGTTTGTTGTTTCTTTTCACACAAATTTTAAAACGCAACAACCATAAATAATCTAACTACAGCTGTGCCACAGCCGCCATATTGAATAATTTTTGACATGTCATTTGAACATCCAATCAGAACAAAGTTATAATGCGCATGCGCCGGGATCATAGGTTTTAGCATATAAAAATTCACCCTCATATCGCCGGTAAAGAAGTATAACTTCAAAAACGAAGAATAAAAAGAAGTAAGAAATACAACTTGTATTTAAACTACCCCTGTATATAAACCCATAAGACTCCTTCTGTCATATTTGATTTCAGTCGTTTCAGATATACCTAATAAATAACATTCGTGAGCTATAAACAAATTGTTAAATGCAATTACAAAACTATTAGCATATCAGACTAATCAATCTTGAATCATTAAATAAAAGGTTATAATGATCATTATTAAAGTAACAAATGATTCTGCCATTTGAAACCTGCACCTATCATAAATTCCGATCGCACTCAATGTGGAGAAGCAGAAATAGAAACCATTTTTAACAGTGACAGCGTTAATAGGAATTAATTTGTGGTTTCTTATAAAACGGCTTAAATTTAGCTGAACTCCCATGTAAAATCGATATGATCTTCAAATGTTTGTCTTTTGGCACCAAATCATAGTTGAGTACCAAAATTTTAATACCATTTTAATTTTAATAAAATAATTTTAAACAAAATTTAAATACATTATTTATTTTTGAGCGCCAAAGTATTGAGTTATGAAGTTTATTTAACCATTTCAACAGCAGCTTATAATTGAACACCAAAATAACTAAGAATCAGCATCAAAATGATATATTTATTCAACAACAACATAGGCATACAAAATTATACATTCAAGCTCTAAAATTAAAAACATCATTAGGTATATTTTGCCCCCAAAATTATACGTAAAAACCAACAAGAGTTAACGAATGTAAAATTAAAAACTTGTTCTAACCTATTAGTCTACTCGCAACATTGGGGGTCCCGTGGGAAATTCTAGCTCGCCGTGATTTTATTGTGGTATTATAGGTTTTTAGGTAGCTGAATCCAATGTAAGTGGTCTGGAAAGCACAAATATGGTGCGTTTAATTGTTATTAACAAATTATGGTAAAATTATGTATTTTTCAGGTATAATTAGAAGACCTGTAAAGAAATTGATAGTGTTAAGGTTTCCTTAAAGAAATTGATAGTGTTAACGTCTCCTCTTGTGTATTTTTGATCGCTGAATCGAAGGCGACTAGTCGCGATTACTCAAAATATATTCTTATTTTGTTATTAACAAAATAATTAAGTATATTCAAATGGGAAATAAGCCACAATTTTACCTAAAAATGATTTTATTAACGTTTCGACGCCCAAGTCGGGTGTCGTTGTCAAAATACAAAATAATACTAAATAAACAAAAATGTTGTTGCTTAGTAAAAAATTCTTCTAATAATTTATTTAAGGCTCCCCCAAACCAACGCGGAAAATTCGCATTACCTGCGGGGATTCCGTACCGCATACGCTTCGCATTGAATTGTTTCCACTGTGGTAAGTATACAAGTTCAGACAAGTACGATTTTCGTCGTTCGGGCATGCGTTTTGTCTGCGTATTTATTCGTCCGGAATCTTAGTTCGCACTCGACAGCGTTTTTATCAGTTTCGCAGTGGTTTCGCATGTGAAAAAATTGAAAATGGAGAGAATTATTGAGTTGGTTCGAAAGTATCCTATTCTCTATGACCTTTCTCATGAAGATTATAAAAATGTAAGGAAAAAGGACAAGATTTGGACTAGAATAGGAGAAGAAATAGGCGAAAATGGTGAGTAGTTTTACGATTTGTATTGGTTTATTTTTCTACATCTAAGACTAAAGAAAAGCAGAGGCCTAAACAATACTATATTTACTGCAAGAAGAGTCCATTATTTTCATCGTGAACAATTTATTCATAGTCCTGAATTAAAATACGTGGCAAATTTTTCTCGAACAGAAAATGCCAGTCTTGCAGCTCTCCTTGGGTCATTGTCCAAATTTTGAAATGCTCCAAGTTCAGGCTCTGGTGGATCTAAAAGTTCTATGAATCTATCATCACATTTTTTTGTCCTTAGAAAATTATGCAAAATACATGCAGTTTTCACAATGAGAATACTAGTATCAATTTTTGTTTCCATTGGTCTGTAGAATATACGCCATTTTTGTGCCAATATTCCGAAAGCGTTTTCTACTACTCTTCTCGCTTTACAGAGCCTCACATTATAATTTTCCTTGAAAATATCTGTTCTGCTTTGACTGTATGGAAAGGGCCTCAACAAGTATGGTTTTAGTGCAAAGGCTTCGTCTCCAATTAAGACATGGGGGGAAAGTTCATTCTGGCCTGGGAGATTTTTCGGCTCAGGTACACCCATCTGATTTGTTTCAAATCTTCTTCCCATGTTGGAAGCTTCGAATATTCCACCGTCGCTGTTTTTACCAAAACCGCCAATATCAACTGAAATGAATCTATAATCTGGGCCAACAATAGCCATTAATACTGTAGAAAACTTATTCAAATAACACCAATAATTAGATCCTGTTTTGTCTGGACACTTGATAGTAACATGCTTGCCATCGATGCTACCAATACAATTTGGGAATCGCCAGGTATTTCTAAAACCTTCTTCAGATTTTTTCCATATTTCTGTAGTTGGTTCGGGCAAGTAAATTATGTTGCAAATTTCTACATAAAGCTTCACAAACTTCTACAACTATGGCACTTACAGTCGAAAACCCGACTCTAAAACTATGGCCTATTGTATAAAATGTATCTCCGGTAGCCAGATACCTAAAAAAGAGTATTTTGTTTCAGGGGATGAGATTAAAAAAAATGGAGGAATCTGCGCGATACGTACGCTAAGTACATAAGAACTAATAAAACTAGAACTGGACAAGCGGCAAGCGATAAAAAAAAATGGATATGGGCAGATCATATGGAATCGTTCAAACCGTTCCTAAATTTTGCTAAGACTGCATCCAATGTCACAGATGTTGATACACAAGAATCTGAAGCATTCCCAAATATAGAATCACCCGAAAATATATTAACGGATGAAAATTCCGCAGTACAGAAACCAACGTGTAGTAAAAATCTACTAACAACTCAGACAGATGATTCCCAGAATAAGATTCAACCCTCCTCATCGAAACCTACTCGAAATGAAGCTCCTAGGGTTACTCTTTCAAATGAAACTCCTTCTACAGGCAGAATAAACAGAAAACGCAATTCTGAGCCATCCACATCTGTAAAAGATATGATCAGTTATTTTGAGAGCAAAAAAAAAGTAGTGCATGATGCTACCGATCAACTGTTTTTGGCTCATGCTTCTACGGTAAAATCTTTCTCTCCTAGAAGGCAAATTGAAACAAAAATGAAGATTGCGCAAGTTATCATGGAGCAGGAGTTGCTTCAATTGGAGGAAAGTTCTTTGAATAGGCATCAATCTAGAGCTGAAAGTACAGACACCTATCAAAACCCCTCTTCCGTCGGAAGTATTTCGGTTGTATCCCTACCTTCACCAAATGACACTGCATTACCTAAACAATTGAATACTTCTGGGTTCTATGAAGTGAATTGTGAAAATAATTATATTACACTACACAACTTGGCGCAGAGTTGCAACCAAGCAGCTTCTCATAATCCATCAGTTTCCAACTATGTCAATTCCTTTGACCCTTACAATACATAAAGTATATTTTAGAGTTATTTTGATCCTTATTCTCCTTTACTGTAGTAAATTAATGATATAAATAATGCCTGCAATTTTTTTTTCATTTTCTTACCTTAATGTTATGGCCAACCGTTCTTCTGGAGAAATAGCTTCTCGGTCATTCGTGTCTACTTTTTAATTCGTATCATTTTCTACAAGGTGCAACAGTTCATCGAAACAATCTATTGTCATTCTAAAATAAATGTAGCATCTTTTATCGTCTTTTCGTAATTGAGGCATCAGCGTGTGATATTCCCCACATTTCAGTCTTTCTAGATTGATATCATGAACCCATTTTCTTCTTTTCCTAAGATTAAATTCATAATATAGTCCATATTGTTGTTTTAGGATAACTATAGATAATAATTTTACATTGAATTGTCGTCCTCCATTGCTAACATTACAAGAGCTTCTTCTTCATCTGATGATGTATACATTTTTGTGAAGAATTGAGATCACTGAGTAGTATTCTTTGTTTTTCGTTGTCACCAACTCTTCTCAATACTAGACACATACGAATATGACGCGAATATATTCGCTTCAATATGAAGTTCTTTACGAATTCCGTCAGGAATTCGACTGCGAACTTTCCGTCACGAATCCGCTGCGAATAATTCGCGTTGGTTTGGGGGAGCCTTTAATCTGACTCATTTATATCGGCAATTCAGCCACATATTATACATTTTAAAGTAGACGACTTTAAAATGATATTGCCAATATTGATGAGTTGCGTTCCTGGGACGACTTTACTAAAAGATAGTTCATTCGATTACATGAAATCAATCCCAACTCAAGAATATCCGCCACAAAAAATCATAGCATGTGATCTGTCTTTAAAAAGACAACCAAATGCAACGGTGGCACTGAAATTCTCGCGTTAGAGATTCCATAGTAAATCGCGAGGGAAAACCAGGAAAAACCTCGTGATACTATCCCGACATCGTAAGTATTTGGGTTTACATTTAGTTTACTCTCAAAACTAATACCAAATCCTGACTTGATATTTTAAATTTTAAATAATACTAAAATACTAAATATGTACTAACTCGATATGTTACTGATTTACTAATTGTGGTATTTTCTTTCTATTGACTTCCTCCTTTAATATGGGTAACCACATCCTACTGCATTCTACCGAGGAATTTGCGACACAATTGGTTTCATTTAGCATAATTAGAGCCGCTTCTTTGATTTTTCTCTTTTTACTATCTACTTCTTTTAGGACTATACTTGAATCTCTCCACTGAACTCTATGTTCATTATCCCATGCGTGTTGACATATTTGAGATCTATCAAATTCTCTATTTTTTATATAAGACTGATGTTCATTTACTCTAACGTCTAATGGTCTTGACGTTTCACCTATATAAAATTGTTCGCATTCACCATTAAAGTTACCCATATTAAAGGAGGAAGTCAATAGAAAGAAAATACCACAATTAGTAAATCAGTAACATATCGAGTTAGTACATATTTAGTATTTTAGTATTATTTAAAATTTAAAATATCAAGTCAGGATTTGGTATTAGTTTTGAGAGTAAACTAAATGTAAACCCAAATACTTACGATGTCGGGATAGTATCACGAGGTTTTTCCTGGTTTTCCCTCGTGATTTACTATGGAATCTCTAACGCGAGAATTTCAGTGCCACCGTTGTATTTGGTTGTCTTTTTAGAGACAGATCACATGCTATCATTTTTTGTGGCGGATATTCTTGAGTTGGGATTGATTTCATGTAATCGAATGAACTATCTTTTAGTAAAGTCGTCCCAGGAACGCAACTCATCAATATTGGCAATATCATTTTAAAGTCGTCTACTTTAAAATGTATAATATGTGGCTGAATTGCCGATATAAATGAGTCAGATTAAATAAATTATTAGAGGAATTTTTTACTAAGCAACAACATTTTTGTTTATTTAGTATTATTTTGTATTTTGACAACGACACCCGACTTGGGCGTCGAAACGTTAATAAAATCATTTTTAGGTAAAATTGTGGCTTATTTCCCATTTGATTATACTTGATTATAAAAATGCCACAAGAAAATAGCTTCAGAACAACAACAAAATAATTAAAACAAAGTAAGTTATCAATCGAAGTAGCACAGAAAACGACAATAAATATCGTCTCCGTACCACCAGATTGACAACAGGTGGAATACTTTCTTTGGTTACACCTCCTGAGATTTTCAAAACTTATAAATCATACAGGATGCTGAGGAAATTAAGATGAGAGAATTTTAAATAATTCACAACTCATCTGCTCAGCGTGGTAAAAGCTCCCACAAGAAAGATTCCTTAATACGCAAACAAAAGAGTAAAAAGTTTGCAATTCGGGAAGGCCCAAAGTATGATACCTGGGGAAATCGGAGAGAAGAGGATATGGTACTACTGATGAGGGAGAAAAGACCTCCGAAACCGGTATATACTCTTCCTGCACTCTCCGATTTAATCAGAGTATTATGCAGCTGCTGCATTTTCGTGTTGCAAAGAAATTGAAAATGTTTATACATTTTTAACAAAACAATTGTTTATTCGCCGAAAAGCTCGAAATAATGCGCTATATACAGCAAGTTTATATATATTTTTCATAGTATTTTTATACTCTCTGTCCGACAGAATAATTTACAAATTAATAGTGCAAAGTAATGACGTCGTCATAGTGACAACTCTAAAGTGTCATTTAGACGAGCCACTAAAATTTCATATTTTCGGCAATATTTAGTGGAAATATTGTTCAGCGATATTTGTGAAAACATAAATATTTACGTATGGCCTGTCAACAATAATAAAAAATATTTACTGCAATATTTCCAACCATGCTTGTTGCAATATATATCCGTTTTAGACGAAAAATACCCTTGAAGTATTGACGAGACGAATGTTTATACTATCAATACCCGTTTCTGGTATATCCCGAGATAAAATAAATTGAATTACTTTATATGCAAACCAATGTACAATTTTGCCACCTTGACTTCCACTTTTCTTTTGAATTACCTTTTTTGTTCATTTTTCGCACATGTCCTTAAACTTTTGATTTTTTTATAAGCTACTTCCGGTGTTATATTGAATTCTTGTGCAATGGCCGTCCAACTACCTTTCTTTGCATTTCTGTCTTTGTATGCTGTATTTTCTACATCCCACAACTCTTTACGTAAATGTACTGCGTTAATAAAACTTATTGTGTTTTCATTTGACCACGTATTCATTTTTTCTTTGTATGTTTTGACAAAACCAAATTTTTCTACAGAATAGCCGAGCAACATGCAAGATTTTCCACAGCAGTCCGAACTTATCGACAACGCATCAGCCACTAACTGCAATAGTGTTCAAATACCAGCAATATTTCGGCCACATGGCTCGACACTACGGCGATATTTTCATTAGATGCTGCAATGTTGCCAGCAACATACCGAATATATATTGCCGGCAACATACTGCTTTAAAAACTAGCCCGTCTAAATGCCCCTTAACAGGCGCCTACAGTTACCGTCTGCCGTCTGCAGTCGTTGTCGGAATCGTACCTTAATAATTCCTGAAAAATAGCTAATTTTACCATAATTTATTAATAACAATTAAACGCACCATATTTGGGCTTCCAGACCACTTCTATTGGATTCAGCGACCCAAAAAACCTATAATACCACCATCAAACCAGGGCGAGCTATAATTTCTCAACGGGACCCCCTATGTTGCGACTAGACTATCTGTCGACACAAAATAACACAGGACACATCATATATGCGATGTTTTGGCTCCTGTTTTCGTCTTTTTCGCCGCTTTCTTTTCATTCCTTTATAGGAAGGTTTTTTGCATCAGGAGGTGGCATAGCGTATTTAAATCGAACGGTCATTCCGAAGAACATGTTTGTGCATTCATTTCTTCATGAACGTTGGACAATTACAATTACCTTGCACCCAGTCATCTTTTTTCTTCGGCAAAGACTCTTCCCATTGACTAAAACACTGTATCTTGTAATAATCAAATTTGGTCTATGACTCGTCGAACGATTACTAATGCATCCCCACTCGAGATTCTAAAATTTGTTTTGTTTTCGTAATCATGTTTTTTGTGCACCCTCTTAAACATTTTAACCCTATCTAAATCTGGTTTAAGAATTTTTAGTTTTGCTTCTGTTTGGCTCCATTTTTCTTGCCAGGTTTTCTTAATGTAGGTTTTTATTAAAGTTTTTTAGTCTGAAAATGGTATGTTTTGCAATATAGGGTTTGCTAGGTTATTGACAGCTTCAGTTTCTGCTTTATCAGCTGCGCCATTAGCCATTATCCCAACGTGGGATTGTACCCATAAGAATGTCATGTTTTTGCCACGTATTCGGGCATTCCATACTGTATAGCATGTCTTGTATTTGTGCTAAATTGGCATGCGTAGGATACATTTGTTTGATACCATTTAAGGTAGGGGTTACAATACCGGGATTCCGGGATCCCGAATACCGGGATCCCGGAAGATTTTTGTCCGGTATTCGATACCGGTATTTATAATAAAAATACCGGTATTTCGGTATTAGCTTAAGGCTATAGTTATATAAAAATTCTTAAATTATTAAAATTAGACTACTTTATTTTATAAATAAGCCGTAAGATTTATTAATCAGAATTCTTTTTATATTTTCAGATCTATTTTTCATTTTTTTTGTGTATTGTGGTGTATAAATAATTAGGCTCACTTATTTTCTAAGTTATTAATAATAATTGAAAATATATAGCAGTCTAAATACAGAGTAATCCATATAAAATATTTGTCAGAGTAAGTTAATTTTTGTATTAATATATTTTAAAGTTAAATTAATTTACAAATAGAAAATCATAAGTAAAAGTACTATCCTCTTATATGCAAAATTCATCGTAGAATCAAATATATAGTTTTTCTATTTGCACATTTTTTGTATCTATCTATTCCTAATACTCTCTATGTTGTATCCTCGGAGATCGCTGGGGAAATTTCCACTCAAAATAACAAAATTCAGTTTGGCAACACTGTGTAAATGTTGATAGTAACATATCCTTTTTAAAATAAACACAACTGTAATTTAGTCCAAACAAATTAATATATTTTTTTTGCCAACAAAAATGAGATTTTTCAACCAAATAATGTTTCAAATATGATGTGCAAAATAATTTTTAATTGGGTTCTGCTAATGGGCTTGCTTTTTTTGTCATTAAAGTAAAACGAACTTTAAATTTCACTCATTAAATCATTATTGTCCGGTTATCGTCTTAATTATTTTAACTGTACTAATGTCCGTCGAGTAATTCTGAATGATTAATAGGTTGTTAAAACATTTTATCTGTAGCGGTTTCTGGAATGTCTTAAAAATATCGAATTTCATTGATAAAATGCGCATATCCCACCGATCTTCGCTTCGACCCTAATGTTATAAAATAAACAACATCTACTCATTTCAAAACAAAATGTAATAGGTTTCATATATTATTTAATAACAAGTCGATATAACAACTGAGGATAGTATAAATATAACGTGTATATTTTTTATTCATAATACCGGTTTTAATACCGGGATCCCGGTATTTGAAATTTTAAATACCAAATGCCGGTATTGAGATTTTGGCTCGGTATTGTAAGCCCTAATTTAAGGTACTCGGAGTACGGATTAGTATAAACAGCATTCAAATTGAAAAAGTATCAAGTTACAAATACCTAAGAACTTTAATAAATGAAACTGGAGACCAAAACAATGAAATAAAAAGACGTATCGAAATTGCCAGGGTCACCTTCATAAAGATGAGAAAATTCTTCTGCAACAGAGATATAAGCATTCCTCTACGATTAAGAATGCTAAGAGGCTACGTATTTAACAAGCTATTATACTGTGTAGAGGCCTGGACTCTCAAACAGGACAAAATAAAATATATTGAAATTTAGAGATGTGGTGCTAACGTCGAATACTGAAGATAAGTTGGGTTGAAAGCTGAAAGAGTTACAAACTTTGAAGTAATACGAAGGATCGGAAAAGATTCAGAAATTTTGTTAACGGTAAAACGAAGAAAACTCAAATATTTGGGTCAGCTGATGAGTGGACATAAATACGCATTACTTCAAAATATATAATGCAAGGAAAAATAGAACAAAAACGGAATCCAGGACGTAGAAGAATATCATGGATGCGGAATTTGAGCGAGTGGTTGAACTAATGACCTCTTTACGTCACTTGTAAACAATGTTAGGATAGTTGTCTTTTGTGTTTTTATTGTTCTTTTTGTTCTTCATTTATTGTTCTTTTAATATTTCTTAATAAATTATATACTTGCTGGTTGTGTTGAAATTTAAATTACAATGTTTTCCATTTGAACTCAATAAAGCTACTTAACATATTTATTAAGCCATGAAGTATACAATATACAGAAGGTGCTATTAATCTCCTTTTTTTTTTTCAACGTCTGCATACTGCCATAATATTATATAAATGATTAAAATAACACGAACAATACAATAAATCATTTATCAATTAGGACAAACCGAACGAAAGGCAAATTACAAAATGACTACATTTCTATCTCGCGAACGGGCCTAATGGATTTCAGTCACGGTTTCCATATACTTGTAGATAACTCGCTAAATCGTGAGAGGTAATTCTTTCTTTTCGACTTGGACATAGGTATTAATTCTTTAAAATCGTCAAGTATGTGCCTCCGGAGTGTGTCACTTGTACAGTGACACCTATGAGTCAGAAAACTATAAATAATATCCTTATTTAACAATGAAACACTGAAAAACTTTTGTTTTCAATATAGTTATAGTTTCTTTAGTAACTAATAAAATGACTTAATTAGCCAACAATAAAACACCGAAAAACTTTTGTTTTCAATACTTCCTAAAAATGTATTCTGTATCTATGTTACAGTTCAAGTTGATTCTCAGTTAGAGTTGACTCCAACTAGTTGGAGTCAACTCCAACTGAAACGAGCAGTAAAAGTTGATTTTAAAAATTTAAATCAACTTTTACTAGTTGGAGTTGACTCTTCCTGGATCGATTCAGTAAATGTTAATTATACGAGAATCTCAAGTGCATTTTTGATGAGTGTGCGTTTCTTTGTTTTGACCGTTTCAACTACTTATTAGTATTGCCTGTAACGTCGCCCCCGTTAGGTAAATTATTCTGATTCGATTTTTTGCACAAAACTTACTCAAAGAAATACATCCGTATAACAATCCTTATAACAAATACACAGGGTGTCACGCGGTACCGCGATCGAAAAATTGTTTAACCAATTTTTGTTAACCAAATTCACAAAAATAATTTTTATCTACTCTATCTCATATTATGTAAAGCAGCGGTTCTCAATCTGTGGTACATGTACCACTGGTGGTACATATCATTATTTGCGGTCCTGCCAAAGACAAACCATTTTCATTTCCAATAATGACACGAGCCGTCTCACCGTGCCTCGGAGAGCACGTTAAGCCGTCGGTCCCCTTCGGCTAGTGTACATCGACACTAGTTATTACTTGAAACAGGGTTAAAGATGTAATTGGCGCCGGAACTGTCCGAAAGGCAAAAATGCCATACGATATTATATATTATGAAAGTCAGAAACTAAAAAAAATCAAAAATTAAAGGTACCTCTATAAGATCCTGAAGAAATTTTTGTCATTATTTCATTAATAAGATATTATTTTTAATTATCAACAATGAGCGCTAAGCGTGTATTGAGGCGGCCGTCAATGTGAGTGCGAGTGAGATTCACCATTGGACGGCCGGAATGGTGCATTTCGTTAGCACTCACCATTGACGGCCGCCTAATACGCACTTAGCGCTCATTGTTAATAATTAAAGATAAAGCTTAGTAATAAAATACAGTCATCTCTCTCTATAACGATATATCTCTCTGTAATCATACTGTACTAAATAACTTAGGTTAATTTTTTCTATTGCCCGAGTTATCGATAACTTTACGCTTTTTCGAAAACATCTTGACTGTTCACAGACCGAGATACAACCGAAATTGAAACTTGGAAGTCGTCAATAGAGGACAACATCTGTGTGAAAACAGTTAAGGCACACCGCCCGAACGATAAAAGCGTGTAATTACTCAACTTTCGGCATATTGGATTGAAATTTGAACCACCAAATTTTTGCTAAATTGGAGCCACAAAATGAATCACTCACTAATCACTTTTTATCAAGTTACACCTACGCAGGAGCTTTTTCAGTTATTCCCTGTGTTTCAATTAAGTGTTATCTTTAATTGGTAAAATTCTCACGGTTTAGTTATCTTAGTTATTGCCAAACGCAAATGGTTATCAGTTGTTTCTTGAAAAGTAAGGTCATTGAATATTGAAAAGTTATCAGAGAACGATATCGGTATAGAGAAAGAATTAATACATTGTCCTTATGACGAACCAAACAATGTTTAGTATTTTGATCGTTATAGAGGAATTATCGTTATATAGGGAATCGTTATAAAGAGAGACTACTGTAGTGACAAAGATTTCTGCTGGATCTTGTAGAGGGGGCTATAAACTTTGATTTGGTCACTTTCTGACTTTCATAATAATGGATTTTAACCGAGTCTTGAAAATGGCTATTTTCGCATTTTTCAAATTTTAAATCGCGTATAACTCGACAACAATCAATTTTAGAGAAAAATTACAAAATACCTTTTTTTACTCAGACTAACCCAAATGATCTAAACAAAAATTGTTCGAAGTGAAAAAATTTTTTTTGTGAATTTGTCTAAAAAAATTGTTTAAACAATTGATCGATCAAGGTACTGCCTGGCACCCAGTAGATTTGTTATAAGGACCTCTTTTTGAGTAGTTCGTGCAAAAAATTCGAATCGGAGTAATTTACCTAACGGGGGCGACAATATAGCCTAGACTAATTTGAACATATTCAGTAACATTTAATTTCTAGAATCGGCTGTTTGTGTGAATCAGAATCAACTTTTACTAAATGGCATTGGGAAGAGTATACTTTTCCTAGTTGGAGTCTACTTTTACTAGTAAATGTTGAATATAAATCTTCATTTTATATTTATAATCAACTTTTACTGAAACCAGCCGTTAGAGTTGACTCCAACTAGTTGGAGTCAACTCCAACTGGATAATCAACTTGAACTGTAACATCTACACTTCTCTACAAGTCTCTTACTGAATAGGTTGACGAGAGGGAGCTGTTTATCACAAGTTGCTCATTCAGAATTAAAAGCTGTTCAGAATGTTCATTAAAGGAATGATTATGATCTAGAATCTAGAAGTAGTCCAGGGCGCATCTTTTTTGAGATGGACGTTGAGAGGTGACTCATATTTTTTTGCAGGAATTTCTTGGAATTTACTTCTATAATAATAATTGAGTTATCCTCCCACTCAAAAATGTCCGGAACATTGTTTAAATAATCAAAATGTCAAAAAATTTAGCAAAAATTCGATTATTTTCTTGGTTTTTTTATTATAACTTTCAAAGTATTCACTTCCGAGAAAAGTTGTACTGATATAAAAGTTGCGAAATTAAATTTCCTACAATATAGGATTGGTTACAAATTTTAAAAATTGTCACCCTTGTTGCAAAATAGCAATAATTGCGAAAAAACCATAAAAAACAAGTATTTGCATTTTACGTTTTTCAACCATTTATGCTACAATTAAGACCTTCATATTTTACCTGGAAAAACTATATGATATAATAAAACCATACTCTATGTTTCATTAATATCGGTTCAATAGATTTTGCAAAAGAAATTTTGCAATCCAGCTTTTGCACAAAAAATAAATTTTTTCAAAATGTTGTAGGACTAAAAACAAAGCAGATAGCAAGTTGATTTTTTTTACATATAGAAGAATACTGTACCTTTCATTTCCAATTTTCAATATTAAAATTAGTTAACTACCACGGCGTCAGGAATTTTTTTAAATAAACATTAATTTTTGGTACTACGCGCAGGACAGTTTTGTTCGATTCACACAAGTTGATTTCTACCAAAATTTCTTTAAACCTTTATCTAATATATTATTTTCTTACTCTATATTTTGTTGTATTTTAATATTTTAATTCCACAAAAATTAAACTAATTTGATTATTGTTTGTGAAATATTGTTTAAACAATTGTATATATTTAAAAATAATAAACTTTTATTCTCTAAGTTAAAATATATGAACAAAAAAAGTTTTTGCCGAAAAAAGTGTAATTTCAAAGGACATAGTATGTGTTCTTATTTTGCAATAAACAAATTTATTTATTTATATCGAAATGTACTGAATATTAAAATTTATCAATCATTTTCAAAAATTAATGTTTATTTAAAAAAAATCGTGATGCTGTATTAATTACCCTATTTTAATTTTGCAAATTGCAAATAAAAGGTACAGTGTAATTCTATATGTAGAAAAAAATTCAACTTGCTGTCTACTTTATTTTTAGTCCTGCAACATTTTGAAAAAATGATTTTTTTTGCGAAAGCTGGATTGTAAAATTTATTTTACAAAATTTATTAAACAGATCTTAATAAAATTCACAGTATTGTTTTTTTTATGTGATAAAGTTTTTCTGGGTAAAATATGAAGGTCTCAAGTGTAGCATAAATGGTTGAAAAACATAAAATGCGAATACTTGTTTTTTTATCGTTTTTTCGCAATTATTGCTATTTTGCAACAAGGGTGACCATTTTTAAAACTTTTAACGAATCTTATATTGTAGAAAATTTAAATACGCAACTTTTTTATTAATAAAACTTTTCTCGGAAATGAACACTTTTAAAGTTATAATCAAAAAACCAAGAAAAATATCGAATTTTTCCTTCATTTTTTGACATTTTGATTATTTTTTAAACAATGTTCCGGGCCTTTTTGAGAGGGAGGATAAACGAAATATTATTATTTGAGTTACCTTCAAGCAATTTCTGCAAAAAAAATTGAGTCACCTCTCAACGTACAAATGTACTAATATTTTTACAGATGAGCCCTGGTGTAAAGGTGAAGTGCATAAATAGAATATGTTTTTCTATTATTGAAAGCCATTTTTGAAAGCTGTAATTGCTTTTTCTTTTGGCTCTGATTATTCTTAATGCATTTGCTTAATGGTGGGAGCTGAAGCTGGGATTTTTACAGTTACTCGAGCGCTTCAGAAAATCACATGGAGAGAAACCTTGTACCCTGTAAATGTATCCCTACCATATATTGCATCTTAATACAGCGGAGTTCGTTAAGGGGAGTCAAAAAAAATATATCCTTCTTAGAAAAACTCGAAATCGTCAGATTAAGATAAGGTAAATTAAGTACATGCAGAACAGTGTATATTTCAAAAAATCTGACGCTTTGAGCTAGACGTAAGGAAATGGGTGAGTCACAAAGTTTCCCAAGAAAAAAGCGAATATTTCGAGAAATAAACATCAGATCAAGAAACTAAAAAATACGTATTAAATATTTTTCATAAATGTATCGAATGATACCAAACACGACCGCCCACTGAGAGGGGTGGAGGGTTAATTTAGAATTTTAGGGACCCTGCGATATTTCGTGAAATGAACATCAGATCGAAAAACTGCAAAATACATGTATTCAGTAATTTTGAAAAATCTATCGAATGACACCAAACACGACCCCCCACGGAATTGGGGGGGGGGTTACTTTAAATTCTTAAATAGGAGCCCCCATTTTTTTACAGGTTTGGATTCCATACGTAAATATAAGTAATTTTTATTCGAGACATTTTTTCGAATTATAGATAGATAGCGCTATAATCGGAAAAAACGATTGTTGAAAATGGAAAATTAAATTAAAAAATGGAAAGTCCCCAGTTAAATGGAAATCTTTACATAGCTTTGTTTCGTTTAAGGACCGAATCTTCACAACGCAACAGGTCCCCATAACGCTCGAGTAACTGCAAATTTAGCATACTTTCCTCCCCTGCTCTAAGTTGTTGAATGTTCTGAATGAAAGCTGGCGTTTTCATTTCTTTTTTATGTATTTGGCTATTTGTGCTGATATCTTGCCTGTATATGTAATAGAGCAGAAGGTACTGGGGTTTTTCTGTGGACGTGGGAAGACAAGAAGTGTTGAAAACAAAAAAAAAAAATTAGTGATTTCTTGTTAGATAAAAGACAGCATTATGTGATTATTCTACAGCTTCTGTTGTTGCGGTTCACTCTATGTTTTTACTCCCACTAGTTTTGATATTGTGGTAGTTAGGATATGTGTCATTTTTTTTTCTGTTGAAGTTGATACATACTTCTTATCGCTCGGTATAGTCGGGTATTTAGAAAAAAATAAAACGATTTTTAAAAACAGCACCTATCGCCTTGCCACATTATGGATTGTATTCGGGATGTCGCTGACGACAGGAAACATTTTTGGGGTCATATCGAATTTTATGAAAACGTCAAAATCAGCATATTAAGGGTCTGATTATGTTACTTCTCGGGGGATTTTAGAGTTGGTGAATATGAATAAGTCATCAGAAGCGACCCCCGGAGTACCTGGTACTCAGGGTTATTGCTAAAGAACGTTATCTTCTAGAATTTAGAGATTTTTCGGTACTAAATTGATGCAAACATATTACTCGAAAGGTTTTTTGGGTTGCTGAATACAAATATGACATCAAAACCGACCCTCGGAGTACTTAATGCCCGGGTTATTACTAGGCACCGTAGACATAGCACCGCTACATATAGACACTAGACACATTCATTATTAATTTAACCCTCCGGAGGTGACCTTGTAAGGCATAGTTTGTAGCTTTATATTGGCAGCATTACTAGCGTGCACGTACTTGATACGTCAGATTAAAGTTGGAATTAAAACTGCCATAACTTTTGTTCTCGACCACTTAAGTCTTTGACTAAACGCTTAAAATTTAGGTTTTATTATCCACCTTAATAATTCGTAGAGTTTAAATATCTTAGGATAATCAAACAGATGAGAATAAATCATTAACGACAACGTGTATTGGCTTACTTATGAAGCATAAAGCTCACTTGTTAGGCGGTCAAAAAAATTTTTAATGGTTCGGGCTTAGATATTCAATGAGTAAAGATTATTCTATACACATAGAAATACTTTCAGCTAAATTTATAGGCAATTTGAAATTGTGAGCAAAAAGTATTATCTGTTTAAAAATGACAAATAATGTGATTTTCGAAAAACTGGCTATTTTTAAACATATCTTCGTATATGCTAGATGGATTTTGATTTAGAAATTCCCGTTTGAATGGTATTTAATATGTAATATGTAATGGGAACACTGTAAACCTTTATTTCAGAAGTTAGGTATTATGTCACTACCTTCACTCTATATATATGAGACGCTGATTGAAATTCATTCAAACAAAAGTAAGTTTAACATAAACTCCAACTTCCATGATCACCATACAAGATCGAGCGATGCTATTAGAGCACAACGTTTTAGGTTGACGAAAAGTATAAAAAACTCAACTGATGTTAGTTTGTACAATTTTTTGCCAGATGAAGTAAAAAGTCTTCATTTACAGTCGTTTAAAAATAAAATAAAATCACACTTTTTAAAACATTGTTTTTACACAAAGACAGAGTACTTAGGTACCGCTTATAATACATTATAATAAGTACACTAGTTTGGTCAGGGTTTTTTTGCCGATTATGACGATATTTCATGTTTTTAAGTTTATTTCATGTCTTTACGTTTTTACATAGTGTGTTAAATTGTTTAAATTTGTTAGTACCTGTTTGTATATCTGTTCATTATAATTTATAATATTTATCTTTTAAATTTTGTCAAAATTTTATAATGTAGGTACGTACTCTTCTGACTTGTCAAAAACAAAAGAAATTTTGTATATTTGATGAAATAAATTCTATTCTATTCTATTCTATTCTTAATACCTTTTCATTTGCCGGTTTTTGTCTGCATTTTTTCCTTGTTTAATTAAATTTTGACAATTAGTAGAAGCTCATACAATTTTCGGAGTTTCCTTTTCGTTGCTCTTAACCTATAAAATACGACGTTGCGGTTTTGCAAATTATTTCATCAAACAGTTGATGAAATATGATGTTGATGATTATTACCAGAAAACTCTGAGACTCGGAGATATAGCTCTTCAAATATAAGGTCAAAAGGGCTATTTTTGACCATTTCTATGCTCCTATCTGAGGCCCATGGTAACCTGGAGGGCTTAAAAAATAGCTATAGGCTACTAAAGCTATATACTATAGCCGTATAATAAATTTTTGTAAAAATTCGCATACCCCCTTCTTTACAAAAGTGGTCGAAAATGTAGATATATTTATGTATGTAACTATGTATATCTGTATCAAGTACCTATTCACTTTGCTAGGTATTTCTCAACCAGGGCCCCCGCTATGTTGCATATGTGCAAAGTGTGCAATGCACACGGGCGCCATCCTTTAGGGGCGCCAAAACCCGGGGTCAAAAATGGCAAAAAAGCAAAAAGAAACAAAAAAACAAAAATTAATTTTAAAATAAAAGTTGAGAAATTAAATAGGATTCAGTTTAAACACACACGAAATTTTATTAGTATATTCAGGTAGTCGTGCATTTTAATTTATTTTGTTATGCTTTTATTCTGTTTGTTTCATTTTGATATTTTAGCCTACTAATAATAGTTCATTTACTCACGGTTTTTGTTGTAAATTTTAAAGAACCGCTTATTCGCTTATATTGACATAAAACTTGTCATACACATAGCTAACAAGACAAGAAGTGATACCTACTGTACCGATGTGTGCTTTTACTCTGGGGGTAAAAGGGGTATTCCCAGGGGAATACGCCCGAGAATCCCTGAGGGTATTTTCGGGGGTGAGAAAACATCCGTTCAAAATAAGTCCGGAATTGGATAAACTGACTAATTCTAAGCAACTTTTGTTGTATAGAGATTTTCACTAAATCAATTCTTTTCAAGTTATTTGCGAGTGAGTATTTTCATTTTTCAACAAAATAACCTCGTTTTTAGACGGTTTTTCGTAATTAAAAACTAATTATTTTATCGAAAAAATACTCTTAGCAAAAATATAGCTTACAAGAAAGTGAAAAAAATAATTTATATAATAATATGAAGTCTGCAAAACCCAGTAGAAAGCAGAGTTGTAGCTAATGAAAAGTAGGTTCTTATTCTTCAAATTCCAAATCGAATATTTCGACGTGAAATAACCAAAAGATTAAACACTTTTCGGGGCATTACAACTTCTTTAAAATGTTTAAGAAAAGCTTTATTTATATGATCTGTAAGTTTCATCGGTTTAAAGTGCTCATTTTTGAAAAAATTTGGTTTTAAGGTAATTTTTTTCAATCTTGAAAAAAATTTATTTTTCCAAATAACTTTAATATTAATTAGTGATACCAAAAATCTCAAGCAGTAAAAAAATGTAGATTTTGCTTTTCTGAATATCTTGGATGTTTTGTTTTCCTGTAAGACAAAAATTGGAAAACATGGATGTTCAAATTTTGCATACACTCATGATTAGTGACTCGTTCAGCCCTTTCGGCCTTTTATCTAGACCCTTTTCAAAAATAAGACCCACATTATTTTTAACTAACTTTTGAAGTTAAAAAAATATAGCTTCTTTTAAAAACTTTAAAAAAGGTGTAATGAGTTTTCCCTGATAAGTGCTTGATTTTTTGGTTATTTTACGTTGAAATATTTGATTTGTAATTTCACGAATAAGAACCTCCTTTTCATCAGCTACAACTCTGCTTCTACCGGGTCTGTAGATTTCATACATCGGTACTTACACCATTTTTTTTCACTTTTTTATAAGCCATATTTCTTTGATAATATAATACATACTTTTTGAGTTATTTGCGAAAATCCGTCTAAAAACTTGTTTTTTTTTTGTTGAAAAATGAACATAAATTTACTCGCAAATAACTATTGAAAAGTATTGACAGACTATTGAACAGTATTTTTTGAACGTATGTTTTTTCACCCCCGAGAAGGGGTGAAACTCACATTCTAAAGTTCAGTTTTCTGGTTTATTTCAAGCATCTACCTACCTTCAAAAAATAAATAAAAAACATGATCCAAAATGCCTTAAGGGGCGCCAAAATCCTTTTTTGCACACAGGCGCCGGTACCTCTTACGGGGGCCCTGTTCTCAACTATTCAATTCATAAAATATAAACGAGACACATGTCACTATAAAAATCGGCATGAGATCGCCTAAAGTTCAAACTCTCAGCTCAGTACCCACGGCTTGCCGGTATGTCACTATAAAAAGTACCCACTGAGTGTGTAAATTTCCGCGGTACAAACCGAGGAATAATCATGTACCAGTACCACCTACAACGACGCGTTCTATTCAATATTTCATTTCACGGTGCCGCGACTTTCTACTAATATTACGCATAACTTTTGAATAATCGCTAAATAACAAAGTCTGAAATACGCGTGTTATTAATACTTATGTTTCTTGCGTGACAGTTAACTTTGGTTGAAAGACTTTTAAAAGTGCATTCCAGAATGTGAGTGTTAACAAATAACTTTTTATTCAACCCCTACGTGGCTCAGAATAGGTTAGATTTACATTGCGCTTTAGTTTGCGATACTTTATTCGAATCGATATCAGTCTATATCAGTATAGAAATCAGTAATCAGTGTTGAGAAATCGGTTTCGGTCAGCTTAAAATTTCTGATTTACGCGTAGCCGGCGAAAACTTTTTCCATTTTTTTTAACTCAGTATTATTTCCACTTATACGGTTTTTCACCGGTTATTACTTTAAAAAGAAAAAACCGGTTATAACCGGGACAAAAAAACAACCGGAAAAACCGATTATTGCAGGGGAAAAAACCGGTTTTAGGTTCTAACCGGTAGGTTTTTCCCATCCCTACTCAGAATGTAGTGATTTATCGAACGATCAATCTAATGTCACATACCTTAAGAACCCTGCTAAAAATCATCTATAATAGAATACACGCTAAGCTGGAGATGGATATTATCCCAGTTTGGATTTAGAAATGGAGTGGGCACAGGAGAGGCACTATTTTCTTTTAATGTAGTTGAAAGACTGATAAGTTTGTACACACTTGAATGAATAAGGGAAGATGAAAATGTAGTATGTCAAAGTGTGTAAATAATTTATTTCCTTAGCTGAGCGCTTTCGACATAAACGTCATCATCGGAGCTAATGCTAAAATAAAAAAAGAGATCTTGTAAGAAAAAGAAGTACAAAACTCTTTTTTACTTACGTCAAATACTAAAAAAGTACCGCTACATAGAGGTGTAAACAAGTGCATCTACATTCCTAAGATGCACTTGTTTACACCTCTATGTAGCGGTACTTTTTTAGTATTTGACGTAAGTAAAAAAAGAGTTTTGTACTTCTTTTTCTTACAAGATCTCTTTTTTTATTTTAGCATTAGCTCCGATGATGACGTTTATGTCGAAAGCGCTCAGCTAAGGAAATAAATTATTTACACACTTTGACATACTACATTTTCATTTTCCCTTATTCTTTTAATGTGCTGACCCAAAGATGCTTGGATGTTAACCGAGATCTTTATGTATGCTTTATAGACTACAATAAAGCATTCGATAAGGTAAAACATAAACGACTTATAAAAGTACTCAAAAACAAGGATCTGGATATGATGTAACATTTATATCAAAATTATACCACAGGCAACTACAAATGTGAAAATTGGAAGAGAAGTGTCAGAAGAAATGGAAATACGGAAAGGGGTCAGGCAAGGTTGTATACTGTCGCCGTTATTGTTTAATGCTTATTCTGAAGGAATCATACAAGAAGCTTTGGTAAACGAGACAGTCGGCATAAAAGTGAATGGAAGTTTAATTAATAACATTAAGTATGGCGACAATACAGTCATAATAGCCGACAACTTGGAAGACTTAGAAAGAATAATGAACAAAATATTAAGATATAGTGAAGAATACGGACTCTGTCTTACAATAAAAAAAAAAACAAATTTATGAAAATTAGCCAAGAATAACAACACAAACAAAATATTAACGGTAGACGGCCAGCAGATTGAGAGAATAAAAATACTTATATATACTTACTTGGGAACGATAATCACAGAAAATAACGATTATACTGCAGAAATAAGAGTGAGAACTGAAAAATCACGTGACAACTTCGTGAAAATGAAAAAGATTTTATGCATCAAAGATTTGACTTTGTCCCTCATAATAAGACTAATTAAATGTTACATACACAGTGTGCTTTACTATGGAGCCGAATCATGGACATTAAACCGAAATGCAATAAATCGACTTAACGCGTTTGAAATGTGGACATTTAGAAGAGTTAAGGATTTCATGTGTAGATAGAGTCAAGAATATAGAAGTGTTAAGGAGAATAGCCAGAGCGAGGGAACTCGAAAACACAATAAAAGGAAGGAAATTGCAATATCTTGGACATGTGATGAGAGGCGAAAGATATAACATCTTGAGACTCATAATTCAAAGAAAAATAGAAGGTAGGGGAAGCGCTTCCTGGTTGAAGTACCTGAGAGAATGGTTTGGTTGCAGCTCAAGGCAATTATTCAGAGCAGCTGCCTCGGTGAGAATAGTCATTATGATTGCCAAACTTCGTCGCGGAGATGGCACTTAAAGAAGAAAGTATGCATGTAAAATCTTTTGTTAGTGTAATTAATTCTTTTAACAACAATAATTATATTTACTTTATCCTTACCAATTTGATATCTTTAATATATTTTTTTAAATTGTATTCTTCGAAAGCGTGGTAAGGGTTTGTTTAAAATCGTTTGATGTCTCTATGATGCAGAGTTTATTATTCTTTTTTTTTTTGCCTAATATTCATTTTTGTCCCTAATTTCGGGAGAGTCCTCCTGAAGAATTTTTAAAAAAATCGTTGCCGATGCAACCACGTGAATAAATCTACAAAAACAACTAAAATCTGCAGCTGTCTTCAAGATGGCAAACGCCTAGATCCACGTATATCTAGCCAACTACATCTAACATCATCCTATAGATCCAGCAAGCAATCCATCATTGCCATAGGTATCAATTTATTATAAAGCTAGAGGCAGGATTTGCTTGTTTATTT
The DNA here is from genome assembly GCF_917563875.1 of Diabrotica virgifera virgifera. Classification (NCBI taxonomy): domain Eukaryota; kingdom Metazoa; phylum Arthropoda; class Insecta; order Coleoptera; family Chrysomelidae; genus Diabrotica; species Diabrotica virgifera. Next base: position 221,070,491 of record NC_065448.1, on the reverse strand, counting down.
GAATTTTATTTTATAGTTGAATGCCAAGTAAATATGATTAGTTAATTTTATTTGCCCCTTCAAAAACTCATTGTTCACTTTTTCGATTAACATAAAACGAACTTACACCTGAGTGACTGAGCTATAGTGGACGAAGCCTTAACAATCTGACCCCCTAGTTTCATTCTTATACATTACTCCCAACCAAGGTCCCTATACCATAGGTTGTATGGTAACTTTGACATTGACAAATGAAATATTGTCATCGTGACGTCACCCAGACGATCAATTTTACGAATTGTTTGTAAACATAATGGGATACGTGGTTTGGAGGCTATATTTTGTTATTAAATATCGTTAGTGTTTTAATTTGTGTTTATATCTTGAGATATAATGTATCTATAGATATCATTAAGTGTTTTTAGTATAATAACTTAAACACAAAACTCTTTTACAAGTGTTATTAAGATACATTTTAATGTGGTTGTGTTAAGTACCTACTTACTTACTGGATTGCAGCCATCTGAAGCTCGTTTGAATAAACAATTATAAACTAAATAAATATATAAAATGGGGAAAATTCCCTTTATTGCACTGAAATTGTATTTTTTTATAATTTACTGTTAATGTAAAACTTCACAGGTACCTATTGAATGGAATCATAATGTTTTAATAGTTTTAGATATTATAATCCAGTACCTAACGTAATCAGATGCTCTTAAGGGAAAAACTACTAATTTTGATACATAAATCTTTAGTTGAATCTCTTGTTCACCATGGTTTACATGTTAGGAGGAATTTATAATAATGTACTACATGCATTATCCCCAATTCAAAATTATTATATATATACTCAAAATCATTTAAAAAAGTAAATTGTATTCAACCCATTATTAATATACCTAGGATATTTGAATGATTTAGTCCCATATATACACAAGAAAGAATCTACTTCTGCTTTAATTAAGTATGTAGTAATGCTATTCTACTGCATATATTTGATTGCAATTATATTCTATGATTTTTGTAACTCTGCAGGTATCTACCACATTTTTTAAAGAATATATGAAATAAATAGTCATTAAAAATCCAAACGTATTTTTTTAAATATACATATTTTCAATATATCCTACTTTCCGAGTTCATTTCAATGAGTGAAGTGAATGAATTTGAATGCAGCATTCTGGGTGACGTCACTCCCGCCATTAGATTCTCGACGCTGATTGGTGGAAAGTTACCATGCAACCTGTCTATTTATGAACCTTGACTCCCAACTTTAGTTTGTACTAATATACTAAACAAGATTAGTTTCTTCATACAGGATAGGCCTCACAACATGGACTACACCTTCAGTTCAAGTAAATCTTAAAATTGTCATAACTTTGGTTTCGTAAACGCAAGAGACTTTTCCAGCGCTTAAATTAAAGGTCTTTTTCCCCTTTTACAATTCATAATGCATGAAAGGCCTGAATAGACCCTGGTTAGCGAGAAATATCAACAAGGTAAGGTATATTAGCTCCTGAAGGTATCAAAATAAAAAACTACCTTCCAAAAAATCTTGTGCAATTCGAAGTTGGCAGAAAAAAGTTACACTTCTTTGAATATGCGAAAAAACGCGTTTTTTGTAAAAAGAGCACTTTTCAAACGTCCATGGTTCGAAAAGTTGTGAAGCGCGAAAATAACTTCATATAGTACATACATTCTTTCACGATTTTTGCTCTACATTTTAAAGAACCGCTTGTATTGGCATAAAATTTGGCATACGCATAGCTTACATGTCAAAGAAAAAAGTGATATTGTGCCGATGTGTGCTTTTGCCCTGGGGGTGACTTTCACCCCCTCTTGAGGGTGAAAAAATATATGTCCAAAATAAGTCCGGAAATGGATAATCTGACTAATTTTAAGTAACTTTTGTTCTATAGAGCTTTTTCGCCAAGTAAACACTTTCCGAGTTATTTGCGAGTGAATATGTTCATTTTTCAACAAAATAACTACATTTTTAGACGGTTTTTCCGTATTTTGTGTGTAAGTATTCTGTGAAGTAAGTATTTTGTGACCCCCTCCGTGGCTCAGTGGTAAGAGCGCCTACCTTTGGATGGAAAAATCTGAAAGGTAGTGAGTTCGAATCTCACCAGGGTCAGAAATTTTTCGTTTATTATAAATTAATAAATGAAAATAGTTTCTGTTCTCGTGGGATCGGTACTCACCGGATGGACCGCGCAAACACCCCCTAATTAGCAACTTAAATGAAATTAATCGTTACTGCTCCACAAATTATTTTACTTATGTTGTGTTTATATGATCAGTAAGATTCATCGATTCAAAGTGCTTATTTTTGAAAAAATTTGGTTTTAAACTAAAATTTTTAAAAATTTTAATTTTTAAAAAATATGCTTTTTTTTCAAAATAACTTAAAAATTGTTAGAGATACAAAAAATCTCGAAAAACAAAAAAGTCAATTGCTGTTCTGAATACCATTAATTTTTTGTTTTTCTGTTAAACAAAAATTGATTACGATTTGGTGTTTCTAAATTTGCATACATTCGTGATCAGTGACTCCTTCAACCCCTTTTAACTACAGCCTTTTCAAAAATACGAACTTTAAACCGATGAAACTTACAGATCATATAAAGAATACATAGACGAGTCAAGAAACTTGTGCAGTCGTAACAATTACGTTCATTTGAGATACTAATTAGGGGGTGATTTTCCCTATTTTTTTACCAAAAAAAAGGGACTAACATTATTTTGAGCGTAACTTGTTTACTTTTGATGCTAGAGATTTTTTTTTATAAAACAAAAACGAAGCTTTTCTTAAACACTTCAAATAAGTTGAAATGAGTTTTCCCCGAAATGTGCTTCATTTTTGGTTATTTCACGTTAAATACTCCATTTGGAATTTGACGAATATGAACCAATTTTTAATTAGCTATAACTCTGCTTTTAATAGGTATAGAGACGTGATATGTACACCATTTTTTTTTAATCTTTTACAAGCTATATTTTTGTTAAGAATGTTTTTTCGACAAAGTACTTACTATTTGAGTTATTTGCGAAAAACCGTCTAAAAGCGTGGTTATTTTGTTGGAAAAATTAACATATTCACTGGCAAATAACTCGAAAAGTATTGACTTAGTGAAAAAACTCTATAGAACAAAAGTTACTTAAAATTAGTCAGTTTATCCATTTCCGGACTTACTTTGCACGAATATTTTTTCACCCCCAAGAGGGGGTGAAAACCACCCCCGGGGTAAAAGCACATATCGGCACAATATTACTTTTTTTCTTTGACTTGTTAGCTACGCGTATGGCAAATTTCATGTCAATCCAAGCGGTTCTTTAAAATTTAGAGGTTGTGCAATATTTTACCGTTAAAGAACGTATTAATATGACAAATCTTTTCTAGAGCTTTCTATTCGTTACTACCTAGATATGGCTGCGTCACTTAAAAGCTGTTTTATAGCTGTTTAAATATAGCCATTTTTCGTAAAAAGTGGACCTACATTAATTTTTGCCAAAATAGCGCCTTGACATTTGACAAGTTGAAAAAATTCACATGAAAAGTAGGCATTAGGAGCTAAACTAAACTTACGTGCATGGAAATCGGCCCACTTAAAAATTTGGTCATTTTTGATGACTCGTATTTCCTAAACCTGTTGGCCGACTTAAGTGATTTTTTAATATGTTATAGCCTGATTCTTTAACAATATCGCTGTAATAATATTGTTGCTAAACAGGTAAATTTTTATTGTATACCGGGTGTACAAATCAAACTGTGTTTTTTTCTCAAAGTTCGCAACACCCTGTGGAATATTCTAGCATTTATAAAATACTGAAATGAAAACCCAACTATAGCCTCAGGTTTTCTTAACATTCTGCTTTTTGATTCATTCCCTTATGTTGGATAATAAAAAAGTTAGGTACTTTATCAACTAGCCTTGTTTTTCGGCAATACAGGGTGTTTTTAAATAAATATGGCAAACTTTAAGGGGTAATTCTGTATAAAAAATAATGACCTTTTGTTTTATAAACATATGTCCGCTAACGCTTCGTTTTCAAGATACGGGGTGTTGAATTTTGTCTTACAAACTAACGATTTATTTATTGCTTTAAAACCGGTTAAGATATGCAAATGAAATTTGGTGGGTTTTAAGACTTATTTATTGCACATTTTTTGACATACAATTAAGATTTTTATATTGACCATTGGCGTGCGTAATATGATCGGTCATATTACCCGTATGCGCGCCAATGGTGAATATTAAATTCGTAATTTTGTGTCAAAAAATCGGCAATAACTATCTCTTAAAACCTACTAAATTTAATTTGCATATCTCAACTGGTTTTAGAGCAATAAATAAATCGTTAGTTTGTAAGAAAAAATTCAACATCCCGTATCTCGGAAACGAAACATTTGCAAACATACGTTTATAAAGCAAACTTTCACTATTTTTTCATGCAGAATTACCCCTTAAAGTTTGTCCCACTTATTTAGAAACACCGTGTATTGATGAAGAACATGTCTAGTTGTTAAAGTACCTAACTTTTTTATTATTCAACATAAACGAATGAATCAAAGAACAGAATGTTGGGAAAACCTGAGGCTATAGTTGGGTTTTAATTTCAGTATTTTATAAATTCTAGAATATTCCACAGTGTGATGCGAACTTTAAGAAAAAAATACCGGTCGATTCGTACACCCGGTATACAATAAAAATCTACCTGTTTAACAACAATATTATTACAGCAATATTGTTAAAGAATCAGGCTATAACATATTAAAAAATCAATTAAATCGGCCAACAGGTTTAGGAAAAACGAGACATCAAAAATGACCAAATTTTTAAGTGGGCCGATTTCTATGCACGTAAGTTTATAACGTTTTCTAAATCATTTTTGGTAAAGTGGAAACCGAAAAAAATTCTTGAAAAAACTTTAAAAAGGGCTACTTTTGAGCGTTTTAAGGCTACCTAGGCTCAAAAAAATCTGAAAAAATTCAAAGAATTAAATTCATTAAATTACTGATGGATATCGATAATGTATTTTCTATTTAGTAAAATTTAGCTGATATATCTTAAAGTTGTTGACAAATGCAGTCGAGTCGAAGAATCCAACATCGGCGTGTCTTAACGGAAGTTTATTGCGGAGCCCCCGCCGCGTTTGCAGCTAATTAGCATGGCTTCATTATAACCTTCCGGATCTGCCGTAAAAATTTTTGATTGATCTCATGATCGATTGAGTTACGAAAGAGCTAGGGATATAATCTAAGACTGCAGGTGGCTGTTTGTGTTGTGGAGGTTGATGTCCTCGAGTACCTACGTTCGATTACACATATCAACAAAAATTTGTTGATATTAACGTTTAAGTTAAATTAAAAGTTTCATTTATACAGGGTGTAAAAAAAGGCAGGACCAAAAATAGCTCGATTGAACCTACACCACATTCACATAGCAAATTCCCAACATAAACAAACGCACGTGTTAACGATTCGTCCACTCATTCGTCAAGAAGCTATTAAATATAATTTATCGCCCGAAACGAGGCGGTTTCTCATTTTACAGGTCCTAACTTATCAATCTGCATCTGCAAATTCAAATAGTATTTTTTAGCGTGTTGGTTTTTAAGATAATATTATTTTGTGTTATGTTATGTACTTTACAGTAGTTATTGTTAGTTATTAATTAAGACTGGTCGTGTTTTATAGTTAGTTATAAGTTTTATAGTGTGTAGTCTGTGTAGTGAATGTTTAGTATCCATAAACAAAGTATTAATTCATCAAAAGTAAAAATAGCTTGTGGTAATCACTTTTATAAAGGCAAGAGAAACTTATATTTTAATTTATTGATGTTTCAAAAAGTTTCATTTCCTCAGTTACCATCTCAGTTAATGAATATTTTATTTTACCACATTTTTCTTAAGGACATAGGCGCAAAATTTCGCCTGTCAAAATGTTCAATGTGTTTTAAATGTATTCATTTTTTTCGAGTCCTGTGAAAACTAATAAATATTTTTGAAAAATTTAAAGGCAGAATGAAAGATTACATTATTGCTGAGGGCCGAAAGTCCCTGAAAACTTCTATAATGTTTATTTTAATAAGTTACAGGGGTGAGAGAAAATTTAGGGTGATTTTTAATTGCAAATATTTCACTAAAAAGAAACTTTTTATTTATTCTAAGGGTATCTTGACCCTCAGTAATAAGGTAATATTTTATTCTGCGTTTAAATTTTTCAAAAATACTTATTAGTTTTCTCAATAATCGAAAAAAATTAATACAATTTAAAACACATTAAAAATTTTGACAGCCGATATTTTGCGCCTTTCCCCTTAAAAAGAACATAAAATTTTGTTTGCAATTAAATTTCAAGCAATTCTTACGGTATTAGTTTCAAAAGTAAATATTTTTAAAAAACATATGATACACCTCAGTACGGCCCTGTTTAGCTTCCACGTGCGTTTGTTTACTGTTGGGAATTTGTAAAGTGAATGGACGTAACTAACCGTAGTACAAATATGTCATCATCACGTAGCGCTACAACCCTGGGTGGATCCTGGCTGACTGTACAACTTTCTTCCAATTTGTTCGGTCTTCCATCAACCTATGGTCAAATGGAATGTTCATTTTTCGGAGATCCGCTTGGATGTTATCTCTCCATTGCATTCTGGGACGTCCGAGTGGTCTTTTGCTTGTAGGAATCTCCTCCGATACCAGTCTTACAAGTCTCTCGCTATGAAGTCTGTGCACGTGGCCTGCCCATCTTAGTCGCTGTGATTTAATTTCTTGGACAATATCGGTGTCATTCTAGAGTGATTTTAATTCGAAGTTGGTTCTGATTCTATACTGGTTTGTGCCAATGTCGTGGTGAGGTCCGAAAATGTTTCTAAGTATTTTTCGTTCAGAACGTCTGAGCTTTTCTTCGTTTGATTTGGTCATGGTCCACGTTTCACAACCATATGTTAGTACAGGTCTGAAGATGGATTTATAGATTTTGATCTTGGATCTGCTTGTAAGATTTTTTGATTTTATAAGCTTATCCAGTGCGAATAGACAGCGATTTGCTGATTGAATTCTGTCTTTTATTTCTTCAGCAACATAGTTGTCTGCTGTGATTACGGCCCCCAGATATTTAAAACGTTGTACTCTTTCAAAACTTAAGGTGTTGACCGTCACATTTTGTCCTATCCTGTCTCTTCGTGTCGTTCTATTTATACACATATATTTCGTTTTCTCTTCATTAATACTCAGCCCTACTTCGCTTGTTGCTCCTTCCATCATGTTGAAAATGGCTTTTGTTGATAGGATGGAGTCTCCAACAAGATCAATGTCATCTGCGTATGCTAGTAATAACTTGGGACCTTGAAGCGATAGCAGTTCTGTTTTTATTTCGGCCGACTTCATGGCTTTCCCTAATCCATCCATCCAATGGCACTACAGCCCAAATCGAGCCTTGGCCTCCTTCAACAAGCTTCTCCAATCATTTCGATTTACCGCTGTTCTTTTCCATGAACGCGTTCCCAGGAAGTTCCTGGCATCCTCATCGACTTCGTCTTCCCATCTCTTTTTAGGTCTTCCAACAGGTCTTCTTCCCTGCATTCTTGCATTCAACATTTTTCTGGGGATTCTATTCTCATGCATGCGGACCACGTGCCCTGCCCACCGCAATCTCTGCAGTTTAGTGTATTGTGCTAGAGTTGGTTCGCTATATTGCTCGAATATTTCTCTATTATACCTAATTCGCCAGTTGTTATTTTCCCTTATTGGGCCCAGAATCCTACGTAATACTTTTCTTTCAAACACATCTAATGCATTGGCAGATTTCTGTGTCACCACCCATGTTTCGCAGCCATAACTTACTATCGGCCTGATTATTGTTTTATATACCCGGAGTTTTGTTTTCCGGTGTACGTCTCGCGATTTGAATATGTGGCCCATCGCGAAATAGGCTTTATTTTCCAGCACAAGCCTTCTATTTATTTCCGGTTCTTCTTCATTGCTTGCAACCAGATCCATTCCTAGGTACATGAATCTATTTACATGTTCTATATCGTCAATAAAGTGTTGTTGCGCCGGTCTATTTGATCTGGTTTGTATGAGTAGTTTTGTTTTATTTGCATTTATTGCTAGCCCTACTGCTTCTGCACTCTATTTCAACTCATTCCTCATGCCTCATATTAGGCTTTCCCTAATACAAGGTTAAAAAGTAGTTGAGATAACGCATCACCCTGTTTGAGTCCACTGTTGATTTCGAAGCTGTCAGACAGTTTATTATTTACACGTACTTTTGATATTCCACCCTCCATACAGACTTTAGTCATCCGAATGCGTTTCTTTGGTATTGAGAACTCCGCCATGGCATTCCATACTTGGCTTCTTTCTACGCTGTCAAATGCCTGTCGAAAGTCTATGAAGAGATTGTGTATGGGTCTGTTATACTCCCATCCCTTTTCTAGGAGCTGTCTCAGCGTGAATAGTTTAGTTATTGTGGATCTGTTTGCCCTAAAACCGGCTTGATATTCTCCTAGGACATTTTCAGCATAAGGGGTTAGTCTACTAAGAATGATGTTTGAGAGGATTTTATATGCCGTGTTTAAGAGTGAAATTGTGGATGGGCACTATGATATTTTCCTTCCATCTTGCTGGTATCCTTTCTTCTAACCATATCTGCTTTATTAACTGGTGGATTTGGCGATGTAGTGTTTCTCCACCATATTTCACAAATTCTGCTGGTATCTCGTCCCCCGGCGCTTTGTGATTTTTCAGCTTATTTAAGGTCTTTCGGGTTTCTTCAAAAGAGGGATTTTCGACATGCATGTCTGCTGTTATATAGATCTCTTCTTTGTGCTGTTTTTCCTGTATGATGTTTAGAAGGTCCCTGAAATGCCCTTTGCATTCTTCTGTTAGTTCTTTATCGTCGATTATCATATGGCCTTGATTGTCTCTCAGTGTATGGATAGAATAATTGGTTCTATGTCCTCTGTTCTCAGTGGATATTGGATATTGCTTTATAGAATTCTCTGGAGCCTGGTTTGGGTCGGTCTCTCTCCATAGCTTCATATTTTTGTTGTTCATAGTTTCTTTTCTTTGTGCGTACAAATGTGCACACAAAAAAATTTACAGCCCTCTGAAGTAACAAAATGGAAATCGATTTTTTCAATATATCGAAAACGGTTAGAGATTTTATATTGAAAATGGACATGTGGTTTTCTTATGACAGGAACATCATTTCACGAATTTGCGCCTATTTTGGATTATAGTCCTGGATCCCGCGTACCAAATACAAGATTATTAATAGCAATCTGATTTGTTCATAGCTTAACGGTGTCGAGTCTAACAAACTTTGATGTATGGGAACACTGGAACAGGGGAATCTTTAATCGTGGAACGTGATAACCGTGTCATCCAAACAAGTTTATTATTGTGAAATATAGCAGGCTGTTTTTAATTTTATTAAATAGACAAGGTTATATAATATATGAAAAAATGTTTGTCCGACAAAAATGTTGGACATTTTAACCAGTCCGACACGTAGAACATGGCAGAATAAGAGTCGGTATAGGTAAAATTTGCTAATGATTTTTAGTCCAGGCCGGATCTGTTTTGAGATGGACGTTGAGGGGTGACTCTAATTTTTTGCAGAAATTGCTTGGAGTTAACCCATATAATAATAATTGAGTTATCGTCCCACTCAAGAAGGTCCGGAACATTGTTTAAATAATCAAAATGTCAAAACATGAAGGAAAAATTTATTTTTTTTTCTTCGTTTTTTGATTATAACTTTAAAAGTATCCACTTCCGAGAAAAGTTGCACTAAAATAAAAGTTGCGTAAATAAATTTCCTATATTATAAGATTGGTTAAGAATTTTTAAAATTTTTACCCTTGTTGCAAAATACCAATAATTGCGAAAAAGACATAAAAAAACAAGTATTCGCATTTTACGTTTTTCAACCATTTTTGCTACACTTAGGACCTTCATATTTCACCCAGAAAACTTTTTGATATGGTAAAACAATACTGTAAATTTAGTTAAGATGGGTTCAACAGATTTTGCAAAATAAATTTTGCAATCCAGCTTTCGCAATAAAATTCATTTTTTCAAAACATTGCAGGACTGAAAATAAAGCAGATAGCAAGTCAAATTTTTTATTACAAATAGAAGAATACTGTATCTTTCATTTGCAATTTGCAAAATTAAAATCGCTTAACTACCACGGCGTAAGGATTTTTTTAAATAAACATTAATTTTTGGTGCTACGCGCAGGACAGCGGTGTTCGATTAACACAACTTGATTTCCACCAAAATTTCTTCCAATCTTTATCTAATATATTATTTTCTTACTCTATATTTTGTTGTATGTTCATATTTTAATTCCACAAAAATCAAACTAATTTGATAATTGTTTGTAAAAAATTGTTTAAACAATTGCATATGTTCAAAAATTAATACACTTTTATTTTCTAAGTTAAAATATATGAACAAAGAAAGTTTTTCCTAAAAAAGTGTTATTTCAAAGGACAGAGTATGTGTTTTTATTTTGAAATAAACAAATTTATTTATTTATTTCGAAATGTACTAAAAATTAAAATTTATCAATCATTATCAAAGGTCATTGGAGTGCCCAATCAGAGCGAACGTATCCTTTGTCCTGTGCGTAGCACCAAAAATTAATGTTTATTTAAAAAATTTCTTGACGCCGTGGTAGTTAACCGATTTTAATTTTACAAATTGAAAATTAAAGGTACAGTATTCTTTTATATGTAAAAAAAAATCAACTTACTTTTTGCTTTATTTTCAGTGCTGCAACATTTTGAAAAAATGAATTTTTTTTGCGAAAGCTGGATTGCAAAATTTATTTTGCAAAACCGATCTTAATGAAATTTAAAGTAGTTTTATCATATCATAAAGTTTTTCTGGGTGAAATATAAAGGTCCTAAGTGTAGCATAAATGGTTGAAAAACGTAAAATGCGAATACTTGTTGTTTATGTTTTTTCGAAATTATTGCTATTTTGCAACAAGGGTGACAATTTTTAAAATATTTAGTTAATCCTATATTGTAGAAAATTTAATTATGCAACTTTTATGTCGGTTCAACTTTTCTCGAAAATGAATACTTTTAAAGTTTTAATAAAAAAACCAAGAAAAAGTCGAATTTTTCCTTCATTTTTTGATATTTTAATTATTTAAACAATGTTCCGGACCTTTTTGAGTGGGAGGATAAGTCAAATATTATTATATGAGTTACTTTCAAGCAATTTCTGCAAAAAAATATGAGTCACCTCTCAATATCCAAATGTACTAATATTTTTACAGATGCGCCCTGGTCTATTTAGGCACGATAAGATCTTAATGCGTCGACAGTGGCGCATCAAACTTTCCACTTATTGACGGGATAAATAAATTAAAAGGTACCCTCCCTCACTATCAGAATTCAATTTTTTTCATTTTTTAAAGTTCTATGTGATTAAAAAATAAGACAGCCTAATTTTAACCCACCACCACCTTCACCCTTCCCCCTTCCCACACCATCAAAACTTCAATTTCTGGTTTATTTTTTTTAGGTGGGATGCAATTAATTTTAAAATTTTAAAAAAATTCACACTTATAATTGAGGATTTTACAAAACATGTCTACTTTTTATGGACCCGTAAGTTGAGTGTACATAACCTCAAAAAAATTTTTTTCGGAAAAAATGGTATAACTTTTTGTTTGGGATGGCTGCAAGTCTAATTTCTTAAAAGAATGATTATGATCTAAAAGGTGAAGTGCGTCCGTAGAATCTGTTTTTCTATTATTAAAAGCTATTTTGTGTTCTGCTATACGTTTTTCAAAGATTCTGTCAGTTTGACCGATGTAAGGTTTTTCACAGTCACCACACGACAGTGTGTATACACTATTTTGTAATTATTACTTTTTGTATTTGCTTAAGTTGTTGTTTGTTCTGAAAGCTGGTGTTATTCCTTTCTTTTTGTGTTTGACTATTTTTGTTGATATCTTGCCTGTATATGGGACGTACTGGTTCATTCTGTCGTGATGGGAAGACTAATTTCAGAGTTTTTGTATCTCAAAGTTATTTTGTGACATGAAAATTTCTGTAAATCTATGGTAGGCTGCTTATTTTGTCTAGGGTGGAATGATGCATTGTGTTTAGATGTGTCACTATGGGTAGGTTTATGAAATACGACGAACTCATGTTTGTTTTGCAGTCTGGTAATTTTTAAATCTAGAAAATTTATTGGCTAATTATTTTCTGTTTGTATTGTAAATTCAATATTACTGTGAAGTGAATTAAGAAATTATAAACATTGGTCGAGTTGCCTGTTAGTTCCTGTAAAGCCTACTAGGGTTTCATCCACGTATCTCCACTAGTATAAGAACTGTTTTAATATGGGATGTTTTGAAATCGGTGTTTCTAGATGGTCCATAAAAATATCTCATTTTAATGGACTTGAAGGATTGCCCATGATAAGTCCTGCACTGTGGTTTGTTTATATTTGATTATTAAATTTAAAAAAAAAACACAAAACATGATTTGGAAAGGTCAGTTATCTTTATTAGTTTATTAGTTACAGGAAATTAAATTTTCAATACTAAATTTCGGCCCAAAAAAATCGGATTATCATGTAGAACAGAGGTTCTCAATCTGTGATACATGTACCACTAGTAGTAGATATCATTATTTGAGGTGGTACACAAAACGTAAAATACAGCCAAAATCAGCACCACTATTATAGTTAATTAGATCACCTAGCTAGACAGGTATTTCAATTAGGTGGTACTAAAAATAATAAAAAGTGTTTGGTAGTAAATGACTCAAAAAGACTGAGAAGCACTGATATAGAAGATTCGGATCCAGCAGGTCAAAATGCAGGTCAGTTGTCAAATTCCCTTTTTCTCCTAAACTACCCTGTCCTTCTTGTCATATTTATTCAAATTTTCTTAAAATTCTGGTGTTAAATCAATTATTCAAACCAAATAGATATAAGAGAGGTATTTGCTCGTACGCTGTTGAACTTATCAATCGGTAGAAAACGCATTGCATAATTTTGCATATATTAAAGTTGTGTTTTGTATACATTGCGTAAGACACGTGAATTCAGTTTCAGTTTGACGACGCCAGAAATTCATTTGACTTTAGGGAAGTTGTTAATATGTTAACTTATCCATAGATAATTAGTTAAAACATATTAGAAATGTAGTAAGCCCATGGGTGGTCCTCTGATAAATCGTTTTTTAAATCGCGATGCCAGTTGCGTAAGGTTAGTAAGGTTTTTGAGATAATCTATCATCTTTTGTAGTGGAAATTTGAATGTATATTAAGTGAAAATTTCGCAGATTAAATCACTTTCTCTGATATAACGCAAGAACAACAGTTTTTAGACTATGCTATATAGAAAGTTTTTTAATTATGAAACAATATTCTTTATCTTTGTGATAATTTTGTATTGTTATAGTTAAAAAACGTAAACCAAATGGTATGGTATAGTTAGACCCAAACCCAGACATCCAAAGTGAAAGTTATCCTCCAACACCAAATTGTTCTATATGGTCCACATAATGTTCAGAAAAAAGTCACACCATTTTGAGCGTCGGGTTTGGGGGGGAGAGCGGGGATAATTCTGCAAATTCGTAGTTTTTTCCGTTTTTCGTCAATATTTCTAAAACTAAGCGGTTTAGCATGAACAACCCTCTACACAAAATTGTTCTACATTAAATTTGAAATAAAAAAGGCCCTATGATTCCAAAGTTACGGAGGTAGTAAAGTATAATTGGTCCAAAAAAGGCCTAACCCAGACATCCAAAGTAAAAGTTTTCCTTCAACACCAAATTGTTCTATATGGTCCACATATTGTTCAGTAAAAAGTTACACCATTTTGAGCGTCCGGTTTGGGGGGGAGATGGGGGAGAAGTCGGTAAATTAGTAGTTTTTTTAAGTTTTTGTCAATATTTCTAAAACTATGCTTTAGCGTAAGGAATGTTCTATAGAAAAATGTTCTACATAAAATTTAAAACAAAAGAGGTTCTATACATACTTGTTATAAAATCAACGGTTAAAGAGTTACGGAGGGTGAAAAGTGGAGGTTTTCGATACTTTTTATATTTACCGATTTCTCTCCCCTCTCCCCCCCAAACCCGACGCTCAAAATGGTGTGACTTTTTTCTGAACATTATGTGGACCATATAGAACAATTTGTTGTGGGAGGATAACTTTCACTTTGGATGTCTGGGTTTTTGGTATAGTTATTTCATAAATATTGCCCAAAAAATATAAAAAGTATCGAAAAATTCGACTTTTCACCCTCTGTAACTCTGGAACCGTTGATTTTATAACAATTATGGATAGAACATATTTTGTTTTGAATTTCATGTAGAACATTTTTGTATATAACATTGTTTACGATAAAGCATAGTTCTAGAAATATTGACGAAAAACTTAAAAACTATTAATTTACCGGCTTCTCTCCCATCTCCCTCCCAAACCGGACGCTCAAAATGGTGTAACTTTTTATTGAACAATATGTGGACCATATATAACATTTTGGTGTTGGAGGAAAACTTTTACTTTGGATGTTTTGGTTAGGCCTTTTTTTGGACCAGTTATACTATACTACCTCCGTAACTTTGGAACCATTCATTTTAGAAAGGTTATGCATAGGACCTTTTTTATTTCAAATTTAATGTAGAACAATTTTGTATAGAGGGTTGTTCATGCTAAATCGCATAGTTTTAGAAATATTGGCGAAAAACTTAAAATACTACAAATTTACCGATTTATCCCCCCTCTCCCCCCCAAACCCGGCGCTCAAAATGGTGTGACTTTTTTCTGGACATTGTGTGGACCATATAGAACAATTTGGTGTTAAAGGATAACTTTCACTTTGGATATCTGGGTTATGCCATCTTTTGGATCAACTATACTATAATAAAAATCAAATTTTTGAAATTGTGAAATTCGGAAGCCAACGGATAACAGTACAAAAGCAAGCTTTAGAGGTAATTGAAGTTCAAGAGAATATGATTAGGTCATGTGTGTAATGTTAAGTTGTAAACATTGGTTTTTATTTCATAGCTATGGTAACCCATCAGTTAATTCATTCAACCCGGCAAACTTCGCACCGCCTTAAAATTAAATAATGTGTCAAAGTTTATTAACCAAAAATTTAAAGAAAACAAAAAAAAATAGTCAAAAATATTATACAGTGCGCTGGAATAGGTGTTACACCCTTACTAACTTATTTATTTTTAGCACATAAGCAAAACGCTCAATGTTTCAAATTTTACGCGGTCCCTCTTCAGGTGACAGTGATAACTTTGATTTTTTTAATGGGAAAGTACATTATGTGACACCTCATTTAACCCGGCACCTGCCACGTGGCTTTGCAAGGCGCCAACTGCCACGTGGGGTGCTCACAGCACCCCTTAAAAATTTTCTGTGATCTACTTGTTTAAAAAACAAAATAATGTGTTAGGTAACACAAGATATAAATAAACATGTTTTATTAACTTATTAGCCACTAATATGTTATAAAACTTGAACAATAAAATGAAAAAGGTGTTATAAGCAAATTAGCAAGTACCAAGCCATAATAAATGAAGTCACGTAAAATATCTAAAAAATTAAGATTTAGTGAGTATAGAGTCTATATTAATAATTTAAATCAGTTATTTCAATAAAAAAACGTAAATTTGACCTGTTTATCAAAAATACAAAAAAAAAATTAAACTTAAAGTGCCAGATGATGACACCCCAATTCGACTTTAGAGCTATAAGTTCAGAATGACACTAAATAACCTCTTCAAACACTAACACATATATGCTATATAATATTATAGAAAGCTATTATGACGCACAGCTCGGTTACCAAACTTGAAATACCAAATATTTGATAAAAATGTGTTATGGGGTGCTAGTAGCACCCCACGTGGCAGGTGCCGGGTTAAATACTTTTGAAAGACTGATTACAAAAATGTATAATACTTTAATCCTTTTTGAGACCGTAGGCGCAAAATTTCGGTCGAATTATTTTGAAATGTTTCATTTTTTTCGAATCCTGAGAAAACTAATAAGTATTTTTGAAAAATTTAAACGCAAAATGAAATATTACAGGATTATCGAGGTTCAAAGGTCCCTGAGAACTTCTATAATGATTATTTTAATAAGTCACAGGGGTAAAAAAAAGAAAATTTAGTCGGATTTTTAATTATTTCAAATATATCATTCAAAAGAAATTTTTGTTTATTCTAAGCGACATTCAGCCCTCGGTAATAACGTAATATCTTATTCTGAGTTTAAATTTTTCAAAAATACTTATTAGTTTTCTCAGGATTCGAAAAAAATTAATGCGTTTAAAAAAATTCAATCGAAATTTTGCCCTACGCTCTTAAAAAGGGTTGAAGTATTATACATTTTTGTAGTCAGTACTTCAAATGCTTTTAAATGAGCTATCACATGATGTACTTTTCTTTTTAAAAAAATCGAAGTTTTGCCTGTCACCTGAAGAGGGATCGCGTAAAGTTCGAAACATTGATGTTATAATATACTTTGATTATTTTAAAAATCCACCTGTCCGAGCCTTTTGGTTATGTGCTAGAAATAAATAAGTTATTAAGGGGGGTAACACTTATTCAAGCGCACTGTATAAGTATATAACACCGGTTTATAGCGTCCTGCGCCTTCCGGTTCCTATTCTCCAGCTGCGTCGATCTGTCAAATCTCCTGGTCATAGATCTCCATCAGACACTGCTTTCTAGATTCCACTTATCCAGATAGTTTTTGGTCTGTCCTTTTTCCTTCTTTCCGGGGTTTGCCATACCATTATCAACTTTAGGAGTCGATGTTTCTCTATTCTTTGTACATGGCCATACCAGCAAAGTTGTTTTTCTTGGATTTCTTCTATTATGTTTGTTTTCCTATTCATAATTTCTCGTACTCGTTCATTCGTTATGTGTGAGACTCTATAGAGATGCAGGCCGATCTTCGCCAGAAGTCCATTTGCAGTGCGAGCAATTTCTGAACTGTTCGCATATTCCGTTCCCAGGTTTTACATCCATACAGTACCATGCTTTTAAAGATGCTATTTTATAGTTGGTTTTTTTCTTTTGATATGGTTTTTGACTACTCAAAAATATTATGTATGAAAAAATAAAATATATAAAAAGTATCGTGACCCTATAAAAAGAGGCCCTTGCTTCGATAGTCTTGACTAAATCGTTTATTTCTTTTTTGTGGCATTCGTGAAACATGTCCCAAACATCTAACTCTCTGCGTCCTGATTTTCTGTATTATTCTAGGTCTCTTATACATCTCCATTGGCTCCTGGTATGTTTTTCCGCGTCATTCCCCTTTAGCCTCATTTATATCACCATAAACTTGTCTCAAGATTTTCATCCCCCAAATATCTAGCTTTTATTCTTCTTTCTGATTCATTGTTGAAGCTTTACATGCTTACAACACCATTGATCCCACTATTGTCTCATAAGTTCGAATCTTGGCTGCCCTGGACGTGTTTTTTGCTTTAAACAGTACCCTTAAAGGGCTATCCTAGTGTAAAAGTACGAAATTCATATACTTTTTTAGAATTTCTGAAATAAAAAGTACTATACCAATTATTTTGAAAATTTTCACGAGCATTTATTATAAAAATAAGTACATGTATAACAATTTTCATAAAAAAATATTGAGAATTACACGATTTATACGCCATCTACTTGCGCCGTGAAAATGAAAACATAGATCCTGAAACATAACATTTCACAGTAATTAGTGAAATATAAGTTATTTCCTGTACCATCAACTAGGATTTTTGAAAAATATTAAAATTTGGAAATATGACGAAGTGTTCAAATTTTTTTTTAAATTAGCTAAAACATTTTCAGTTTAAAAAACCGCCAAATTGACCCCTTTTTATCCGAATAAAAAACTCCTAGTTGATGGTATAGAAAATAACTTATGTTTAAATAATAACTTTGAAGTTTTATGTTTCAGGATCTGTATTAGTCCCTATCACTTCAGCAGTGGAGCTATGTTTTTATTTTCACGGTGCCAGTAGATGGCGCATAAATGGTTAAATTTTCAATATTTTTTATGAAAATTGTTTTACATGTATTTCTTTATATAATAAATGCTCATGCAAATTTTCAAAACAATTGGTGCAGCACTTTTATTATAGAAATTTCCAAAAAGTATATGAATTTCGTACTTTTACACTAGGATAGCCCCTTAATGACTCTACTTCTTTGCTACCTTCAAGAACGTTTATCTATTTCTCTCTTTTTCTCTCCTCTATTTGTAACTGTTACTCCAAGGTACTCTAATTCAGTTACCTCCTCAAATTTATACTCTCTGTCATTCGTCCTTAGGATAATCCATTTGTTTTCTTCTGCATTTTCCGCGCTCATTTCCATATACTTGGTTTTTCTTAGTTTATATTCAGGCCATATTTTGTAGCTTCTTTGAATTTTTTGAACATTTTTCGAAGTTCTATTCTTGAACGTGTCAGAAACATCAAGTCATCTGCAAAACCTATACAATGTTATATTTTGTTCAGAATCGTGCGGTTTGTCTGGATATTGGCTCCTCTAAATATCTTGTATAGTACTAAGTTGAATAAGTCATTTAACAGAGAGTCAAGATTTTAAAAACTTCCTTCTATCATGACGTTATTAGTTAAAGTCATTTTAGCTAATCGTATCAGTTTGCTCTGATATTTCTAGTTATTTCATTGCGTTGCTCTTCCCTGTCTGAAACCAGCCTCGTATTCTCCTATTAACTAACTTAAGCAAATATATTAAGAACAATAAGAGCCGAAAGAGGAAACAACTACAGAGTGGTGTTTACAAACTAACTTGTGGTGACTGTCCGAAAACTTACATCGGTCAAACTGGCAGAGCCTTTGACAAACGGATAGCAGAACAAAAGGGCTTTTATCAATAGAAAAACAGACACTTCTACATACGCACTTCACCTTCTAGATCATAATCATTATTTTAATAAACAGGTTCAAATTCTGCATATTCAAAATAAAGGCTTTAAGCTATCTTTATTAGAATCTATGGAAATTAATATATGAAAAATACAGATATAATTCTGAATGACCAACTCGAGACAAACAGCTCTCCACTCCTCAACCTCTTCAGTTAAAGACTTTAAAAAGGCAAACACAAGGTAAACTAAATCACTTGAGAAAGGCACTTTGCCGAAACAGCTGTAGTCACATAGTTGTAATAAATTTTGTGGAAGTATAGAAAACAAACGTTTTCAGTGTTTTATTGTTAGATTGCTTGCTATGTTCTATTGCTCCGGCATTTTTCGTTTTCTCATATTTACTTTATAAGTCGAGTTATTTTTTGCTGAAGTATATGTCCCCTACCTTTATTATCTCTCGTAAAACCAGTAATAAAAGACCTAAAAAATAATAAAAGTACCTGGCACTCCACTTTTCCCGGTACTTTTATTATTTTTCAGTTCTTTTTATTACTGCTCTTATGTCCATTCCTCTCGAATTTTGTGTTTGTTGTGGTTCTTTATCGTTTAATAATTCTTTAAAATACTCTGCCCATCTGTTTTTTTTTTCATACCATCTTTTATTTTTGTAAAACATTGCGCATTTATTTTGTGTCAATCGTGTTTTTTTACTTCTTGATAAAAATTTCTACATTGCTACGACTAACAAAGAAGGTACATGAAGCCAAAATGGATAAGAAAACAAAAAACGGAAGGTCAAGGAAGACATGGATGGACAAGGTCCATGATATAGGTGAAAGGAGACACATGAATATAAGAGACATGAAGAACCTGGCCACCAATAGGAGCGCATGGAAGAAATGGATAAGAGGCGGGACCCTACATCCGACACCTTGAAGGGAACTAAGGATTATGAAAAAAAAAGAAGAAGATAAAAATTTCTAAGTTTTTCCAGTAATTTTCTCTTCTTTTGCCCGCATAATCGTTTAGCTTCTCTTCTTTTGTTTTTATAATGCTAGTCGTTTTTTTCTTGTTGTTTTTAATACACATTACTATTAATCTACATTAAATATGTATCAGATTTGTACTTGTAAAGCAAGATAATGCTTTCAATCATTTAATGGAAACGCCAGTCGCATTCCGTTTTATGACAACAATCTAAATTTCAAGCGATACGAGCGAGTATAGCAGCAAAGGAAAGTTAACCCGAAAAAATGTTTGGTACTCAAAGATAAGCATCTAATAAAGTACGACTCCCGCTGATTCCAAAGAGAAGTTTCGCTGTATTTGTCACTATTAATATACCCATACAAGTTATTTATTTTATCTGGTTTATAGCTTCCTGCTTGTCGATCGCAATTAAACAATTTGCACAGAGTTTAACTGAAATGGTTATAGTGCAAGAAATTTTCAAGCACTTCAAAAAATAAAGAAAGTAAAAGCAGTTTAACCAGATGATATTCTTGGGGAAGTGTGGAGAGCAACTATTTAGTCACACCATGAAAATATGGGAAAGAGTAATTGATAGACGGATACGCGAAGAAACAGAAATATCCGATGGAGGAAACAGGGCAGATCAACCACAGATGCCATTTTCATTATAAGGCAGTTGATGGAATACAGAAATAAAGAAACAAACGTTCATATGATATTCATTGATCTTGAGAAAGCTTACAATAGAGTTCCTCTGGAGATTCTGTGGTGGACAATAAATAAGAAAGGAGTGCCCGGTGAATTTGTAAAGAATGTGAGAGATATGTATGAGGGAGTAACAACTAATGTTCGGACAGGTGTGGGAGAGACTGATACATTTTATGTACAAGTATGACGGCAGTAAGGCTCAGTGCTTACTCCTTTTATTCTCATTAATTTTAGATCAGATAACAGCGAAACTACAGGGTAACATTCCCTGGTGCTTTGTATGCTGATGATGTGGTGTTGGTGCGAAATAGTGAAGGTACCCTAGAACAAAAATTGGAACCTTGGAGACAAGCTCTTGAGAAAAAAGGTTTGAAACTTAGTAGGCCAAAGACAGAGTATTTGGAATGTTGTATATGGGTTGTATGGATGAAAATGAAGGAAGCGAGTGGTGTGCTGTGTGACAGAAACAGAAAAATGTGTTGTTGTGGTTTGGTTATGTTCAACGTCAAGACGTTAATCACATAC
The DNA here is from genome assembly GCF_917563875.1 of Diabrotica virgifera virgifera. Taxonomy (NCBI): domain Eukaryota; kingdom Metazoa; phylum Arthropoda; class Insecta; order Coleoptera; family Chrysomelidae; genus Diabrotica; species Diabrotica virgifera. Next base: position 221,049,384 of record NC_065448.1, on the reverse strand, counting down.
GAAGAATTGCTGAACTTCGGGTTCCTGAAAGAAGTAGGAGAAGACCAAAGAAGACCTGGGGAATGATTAGAGAGGACATGTCGGTATAGGGGATTGATATTGATGTGACCCATGAGAGAAACTTATGGAGAAATGCAATTAGGGAAGTCGACTTTGCATAGGGATAATGGCAAAGAGAACGATGATGATCAATCAATAACAAAAATAAAAACAGGTACACAAAATAACAGGATTTATTTCGTCAAAAGGATTAAAGCAAGGATATTGCCTGTCCCCCACTTTATTTAAAATATACCTCGAAAGTGCTTTAAAAAGATGGAATCAAAAATATAGAAAAATGTGGATGCCAATCACCAACACTATGTTATATATACTCAACTTCGCAGACTATCAAGTAATAATGGCTCAAGAGTATGACAATGTCCTATATGGCATGAAAATTAATTGAAGAGTATTATATATTGGATCTAGAAGTCTATGAAAAGAAAACCGAATACTTGTGCAATGGAGAACAACAAAAAGATCTCATATTAGACGACAACACCACGATAAATCACTGTTATGACTACAAGTATCAATATATCGCACGATGGAACACTATACAAAGCCATAACAGAGAGAAATACGTCAGGTAAAATAGCCATCACAATGTTAAACAACATTTTATGGGGCCAATCCATCAGCAAAGAAAATAAAAAGAGGATATAATACGAGACTATAGTAGTGAAAAGTATCACTCTATGCATGATACTATAAATAACGTTATTTATAGTATCACGATTCTATGTATACAGCTTTGAGGTATGTCCACTGAAAAAAGAACACTGGCAACGCTGACAGCAACGGAAATGGATTTTTGGAGAGGAACCGCAGGAAAATTTAGAAAAGAAAGGAACCAACGAACGCATTAGAGAAATAGTGGGAATCAAACGAAAAATCGCGGATGATTTATCAACAAAACAACTTATCTGGTTCGGACATATACAAAGGGCGGACGGGCAATCAATACCAAAGGAAATATTAAAATGGCAACTAGAAGAAAAGATAAAACGAGGTAGATCGAGAAAAAGTTGGAGCTAAGAAATAAACAATGAACTGAGAGAAAGAGACATAGAAGATGACATAAATTTACAATTTATAATTCACGTCCCATCTGCTTAGCGCGGCAAAGTTCCAATGAGAATGGTCCCCTTCGTACTCCAATCAGAGTAAACGTGTAAATCAAAAATGAATAACCATTTTCAATTTCGTTGCAACACGAAACTACAGCCGCATCATTATTCCAGTTCTTTTTTTTCAGTTTTTTTATTAAGATTTAACATCAGGATTGGCTTATCAGGTTAGATTATGTTTTGTGATATAAACAGGAACCCTAGTTCCTAATTTTTACGATTATTTACCGCTGAGACTGCACTATAAACCATTTGCAGCTTTAACAGGAATCTGTAGTGCCGGTTAATAATAGACGTGGAAATTTCTCTAGGAGGAGATTTTTAATTGGACGGTGTTTGTTTTAATAATGGCTTGCTTCTATAGTTTGCAAGATTTGTTGGACGTCTGAAAATGGTTTTCTTCTGCATATTCTCTTATCTTATTTCAGTGTCATTGTCAATGTTCCCATAAGAAAATGACGGTCATATTTCCGGTTTGTAATTCATTTTTTTTTTTATTGGTGAAACAAGTGGTTTTGTAGAAGCGCATGGTAGTAATAAAACTGTAGATAAAATTAATATCTACACAATAGGACAGAAATGAAAAATGTAAGAGAGACTGAAACACATAGGTTGCTGTATGACGCAGTAAAAATTTCGATACCCATGAGTTGGTACGCCTTTTCTATTGACTTCTTCCAGATATTTCAGTAGAAAAATAGCTCCCAATAATTTTTAGATTTTTAAATGTTTCGTTTCCTGGGGTATCTAGACAACTGCCTAGCCAGGTTATAATTCTTCCACTCTAACTTTTCCCATGCGTCACAATACATTTTCAAACAAGTTAAATCAAAAAATTAATTGAAACGTACGTAAATGTGTAATATACTGTACCAAACTGCCTAATTGTCAGTGGTAATAATTAGGAAATGGCTATTATGCCCTCAACGTATTTTATAAAGTTATTTTATTGAAGCGTTTAATGTTTTTTCGCTATTTAATGGACTCAACATTAAACATAAAGATAAGACATATAAAGCTAAATATAGAACGGTAATAAATAAATTAAAAAACAGTCTAAACGAACTAATTGAACAAGTCTCGAGATTCCAATAAAAGGGAATCGAAATATGTAGTTATGAAGATGTTAAAGAGAGTAAGAGAGCGTCCGAAAGCAAGCCAATAAAGCCAATTACGTGTCAGGATGTCTGAGGGATGTTATCTGGAGAAACAAAGATATGAGGCTGGAAGGGAAAGTACGCATATACAAATCATGTGTAAGACCGATCATGACGTACGCGATAGAAATAAGATGTGACACAGCAGAAACCAAGAGGATACTGAGAACATCAGAAATGAGAACGCTGAGGTCAATAACTGGGAAAACACTTAGAGACAGAATACTGAACGACAGAATAAGAGACCTCTGTAACATACAAGATATAGAACGGTAGGGAAGAAAGAGACGACGAGAGTGGAATCAGTATGTGACGAGAATGGGCAGCGAGAGAATAGCCCGTATAGCCAGGGATTCGAAGCCAACAGGCAAGAGACCAATAGGAAGGCCCTTTAAAAGGTGGCGAGATAGCTGGCAGTCAACATCACAGCTATGAATACAAGCTCAAAATCGGTAAGGAACAGGCCGAGAGGCCTATTATAAGAAGAAGAAGAAGAAGAAGAAGAAGAAGAAGAAAAAACAGTCCCACCAAAAAAGGTAATATTGCTAAGAAGATCGTTAATATTAAGAATATTGCCGAAGGTTGAGAAATACAAAACTATCGAGTGAATTACATTAATAAATTATTAATATTTTTAATATATCGTCCCTTTGGGGAGACAGTGATACAAGTGCAAATTTTTCACAAATTGAGTTATCAACATTACGAGATATTACTAATAGGTACTCGTCTTTGTCTGTGACACAAAAGTTAGTATTGCAACTCTTCCTTTATTTAACTGAAATATTATATTTATTTTTTATAAATATAAAACCATATAAACTTTATTGATAAATAAATAATAGTAGATTATACCACGAGTCAATAATGATGGCTATTATTCCCGAGGAATATTTACGAACCGAGCCGCGTTAGCGGCGAGGGAGTAACATTCCGAGGGAATGAGAGCCATTATTGCGAGTAGTATACTCTACTTTATCTACGACAAATTAATTAATTTAAGATTTTTAATGAACAACTTTATTTGTTAAAAACATTAAAATTAGTAATAGTACAATTAATAAACTGAATTGGTTGAGAATCATCATTAACTTTAGTAGAGTTTTTAATACAAATATTTACATAAGGTATTAAGGTAGATGCTGTTGCTGTAGCTAGTTCTACAATTTCTGGTGGTGTACAATTAAAAGATTCTTCATTTTCGTCCATCTCAACACAAACTGTCAAATATACTATTCGTTTGACAGTGACACTTTTTGAGGTTGATTATTTTGTTTCCGTGGTGAATTTTGTGATTGTTGTGCCAGAGGGATTAATAGCTATTAATCCCGCATTATTAATCCCTAAGGGATTATTATATGGCATTATATTGCAAACACCACAAGTATAATACATATATTATGTATCAGTCGTAGATAAAACTTAATAAAGTGTTTATTTAAATTTATAAAGCCAAATAAACAATAAATACAAATAAACAAATAGACTGTCACTGTCATTGAAAATTATAAACGTCAAAATTCATAAGCTATCAAAGACATTCTGTAATGTTTATCCTTGTTTAACTTATTGTGATTGCTATGAAAACACGGCTTAATTTTGCGATACTAGTTTCTGTGGGTTAAAAAGAGACCTAGTATAAAAAATAATTCGTGAATAATTTGATGCACGGGAAAAGTTAGAGTGGAAGTATTTATTATACAGCTCAGCGTGTCCAATTAAGTCGGCATCATATGAGAAACTATTTTATTCTTAGTTTTATGAAAAAAAGTTATTCTTTATAAAAAGTTGTGCATGGTCTAAAACTTAAAATAAAACCATCAGTTATCAATTTTTTAAAGCCGTATACTAGGTATGCCAAAAAATATGAATTTTACTCAAGAGTAAAGAGTAGCTTTATTTTTCACAATATTGAAAATTGTTTTAATGAAAAGTTGTTTGGAATTAAGAACTATATTTTAATATGCAATTTCATTCTTCTAATTGAAAAAAAAAACATTTGAATTTTTTTAAATGGATAACCAACATTATTTTCAGTTATTTCAATTATGATAACTCTTTTATTATTAATTTTACGAAAAATAGTTATTCTCTATAAAATGTTCTACATGGTCTAAAACCTAAAATACAACCATCTTATATCAAATTTTGTCAATTTTATACGAGGTATATAAAAAATATGAATTCGCTTAAGAGTACTTAAATAAAATACCGGTATTTTTCACAATATTGAAAATTGTGATTATCTAAAGTTGTATAGAGTTAAAAATAATGTTTCAATATGTAATTATATCCTTCTTATTGAAATATTCTGAACTATAAAGGTAGTTTATTCTTGATCGAAATTCATCTTTTTTGACATACCTCGTATAAAATTGATCAAATTTGATAATAGATGGTTGTATATAAGGCTTTTGACCATGCAGAACTTTTTACAAAGTATACATTTTTTTCGTAAAATTAATAGTAAAATAGTACAATATTATCAAATTATCATAATTGAAATAACTGAAAATAATGTTGGTTATCCATAAAATTCATTTTTTTTTTTCAATTAGAAGGATAAAATTGCATATTAAAATATAGTTCTTAATTCCAAACAACTTTTCATTATAACAATTTTCAATATTGTGAAAAATAAAGCTACTTTACTCTTGAGTACAATTCATATTTTTTGACATACCTCGTATACGGCTTAAAAAAATTGATATTTGATGGTTGTATTTTACGTTTTAGACCATGCACAACTTTTTATAAAGAATAACTTTTTTCATATAACTAAGAATAAAATAGTTTCCCATATGATGCCGACTTAATTGGATTTATTGGTATAAGTAAAAAAAAAATAAGTTAACAATCGAAGTAGCACAGAAAACGACAATAAATATCGTTCCCATACCACCAGATTGACAACAGGTGGAATACTTTCTTTGGTTACAACCTCCCGAGATTTTCAAAAATTTCAGAAACCGGTATAGACTCTTCCTGCACTCTCCGATTTAACCAGAGTATTATGCAGCTGCTGCATTTTCGCGTTGCAAAGAAATTGAAAATGTTTATACATTTTTTTACTATAGAAGTGTCTGCAGCACAAATTAATTGACTGCAGACAATTCTCAACAGAGATACGAATTTATCTCCCAATAAATTGGCGAAGAGGTAGATAATTGTCTACTAGCAATTGTTAGTAGACGTATGAACGTCTACTAATAATATTAAATCTATAAGAGACTTGACAGGTAAACACTTACCATGTTGAAAAATATACAACAGGAACGGAAGCTATCAAATCAAACTCAAATCCATTGGACAGCTCTAGACTCAGAATTTTTCTTCACTACCAGCCATCATTCTATCACCTACATATCCATATCTACAACATGCAGCTCCTGGTATCCTTACCTAAAAAGCTCACCTCCTTTCTCAGTTCATCAGTAACATTGAGATGTTCCCAGATTATGATCAAAAAGCAACCACACCTTTTACTTTTTGTCGTACGGGAGCAAGATAAATTTTTCAAAAAGTTAGAAGAGAATGGGGTTCTGTCAAGTATTGAATTATTAGCATGACAACCCTGTATGAATCTCTTTTGTTTGACATTAGCCCAAGACTACAATGCGTTAGTGCAATCGTTGCCTTGTCTACTGGTCATCAAATTATTGAAGTAATTTTGGATGATGAAATTGTAATATTTACAATAGGAACAGAACTAGAATTCTTTGTCGAGGTATCAATATAATATCAAATAGGTAGTGGCAAAGGCAAAGTTTTCAACCTAATATAAACATTAATAATATTGAAAAATATTACTAAAAGATTTTTAATTGAAAACTTATCGGTCCATTTCCCTGGTAACACCTCCATGGCTTCTAAAAATTGTAAGCCATATGGATGCTGAAGCGAAGAAGACAAGAGGGAATTCAAAAACTTACAATTCACGACCCCGTCTGTTCAGCTGGTAAATTCTAACGGAAAATGGACCTAGTTACGCAAAGGAGTAAAGACTAATATAAAAATAAAATAAAAATTCCATTTTTATTCAGTTGCAATGCGAAGGCAAAACCGTCTTATTTTTCACTTAGAACAGGGAGCGCAGACCAGCACTCTAAATCGACGATTTTCGACTCTAATTGGAGTCATCATCGGAGAGGCGTAGGCCTGCTGCTCTCTGCTCGAAGTGACAAAACCACGAAAGCTTTTCTCGCGCAGTTGAGTGCTGGTCTACGCTCCTTGTTCTAAGTGAAAAATAAGACGGTTTTTGCCTTCGCATTGCAACTGAATAAAAATGGAATTTTTGTTTTATTTTTTATTAGTCTTTACTCCTTTGAGTAACTAGGTCCATTTTCCGTTGGAATTTACCAGCTGAACAGACGGGGTCGTGAATTGTAAGTTTTTGAATTCCTTCGCGTCTTCTTCGCTTCAGCATCCATCTGGCTTGCAATTTTTAGAAGCCATGGAGGTTTTACCAGGAAATGGACCAATAGGTTTTCAATTAAAAATCTTTTAGTAATATTTTTAATATTTTTCAATATTATTAATGTTTCTATTAGGTTGAAAACTTTGCCTTTCAGTTGCCAGATGACGCTAGTCACCTTCTCCATAAATGTTAGTTGCAATGCGGGGAGAAGCTTTCGTGGTTTTGTCACTTCGGGCAGAGAGCAGCAGACCTACGCTTCTCTGATGACTACTCCAAAAAGAGTCGAAAATCGTCGATTTAGGGTGCTGGTCTGCGCTCCCTGTTCTAAGTGAAAAATATGACGGTTTTGCCTTCGCATTCATCTTCTTCATGTGCCATCTCCTCTAAGAAGGTTGGCAACCATCACGGCAATTCGCACTTTCGATACAGCTGCTCTAAAGAGATCAGCAGAAGTGCAATTAAATCAAGCTCTCAAATTGTTTAACCAGGAGATGCGTCTACTTCCGCGACTCCTTCTACCCTGTATTCTTCCTTGTATTATTAATTGTAACAAGTTATATCGCTCGCCCTCATAACATGTCCCAGTTATTGCAGTTTTCTAACTTTAATTGTATTTAAAACCTCTTTATATTTTCCCATTCTTCTCAACACCTCGATATTCGTGACTCTATCCACCCAACTTATTCTTAATATTCTTCTGTAGGCCCATAACTCGAAGGCTTCTAATCTGTCCGAAACGTCCTTCTTTAATGTCCAAGCTTCCAACCCATAGAATAATACGGAGAACACCTAGCATCTCAGAAGTCTTATCTTTAAAGAAATTGTAATGTCCCTGCTACAGAGTACTTTTTTCAGTTTGTTGAAAGCATTTCTTGCCTGTTCTATTCTTGCTTTAATCTCTTCTGTTTACTCATTAGTTTCATTAATTATTGTACCCAAATATTTATATTTTTCAACCTTTTTAATTTGTTCTCCATGTATTGTTATGCTTTCTTGGCGCTGTTGAGCTTTTGTGATTACCATAAATTGTGTCTTTTTTGTGTTTAGGGACAGTCCGTTTTCTTGGCTGACTTCTACCACTCTACCATTTGTTGTAAATCCTCAAGACATTCGGCTAATAAAATAGTGTCGTCGGCAAACCGTATATTATTGATTGGTCGGCCATTTACTTTTATTCCCGTGGTTAGGTCTTCTAGTGCTTCCTGGATTATTTCCTCTGAATACAAATTGAACAAAGTAGGAGACAGGACACAGCCCTGTCTGACGCCCCTCTCAATCTGTATTTGATTTGAAAAGGCGTTGTTCTCTTTTACAGAATAAAACGTTGCCTTCGCATTGCAACTGAATAAAAATGGAATTTTTATTTTATTCTCAAATAGGTAATGTTATTTGTTTAAAAGTGACAGATCAATTCCTTACATTTCGATTTTTTACATAATTAGTTGAAGAAATTGGTAGCTTTAAAACAGAACTTTTGCAGGAAACTATAGCTAGTGAGGAATCTTTAAGCAACAAACCATTGCTATCAGATGGTGTTAAATCTGTTTTGCAGTGTATTAACTGTAGTAGGTCTATGAGATCCAATAGAATATACTAGCATATTAAGGCACTTCGCGCCGTGTGTTTTCCGCGCGTTTGTGGCGCCGACAGTTACATACAGTATACATACCTTTACGTTTACCCTCTTAAAGATCAGATGCTAGTGACTAGTTTTGCCATAATCATGATGCGAAAACGAATATTGGCCTAGATCCCCTCCTCGACGTCAATTTATTATATCTTGAAATTAAAATTAAATATTGGGAGCGTGCAAGTTCGGAAATGCGACACCTGGTTTCATAGCTCAGCAACATATTTCGCACGTTTAATTATATTGGCCAATTTTATTAGTTCTGGTTGCTGGATAATTGTCAAGGCCATAACCCAAAAGAATTGTAAGAAGAAAAATTAAGATTTAGGTTATGTTATTAAATGGTAAACAATTGTATGTATGTAGTAAATAAAGTTAATTATTAAAATGCAGTACTGCAAGCAAAATACAATTATTTAAATTTACTTTTATATAATAATTGCTTATCGTATCAATATTGTGGAGCAACATATAATTTTTCTTCTTCAATGACAGTAGGTATGAAATATACGTCAATTTGACAATTTCAATTGACAATATGATTTATTTAGGAAAGTTGCAAGATTTTTCCGCTATTCGCGCACGATCGTTTCTCGTATCCCCTCCAAGTACTTGCACACCGCGAATAGTTCTTCCATTCTATCTATGCACATGCATGAAATTATTCACAAATTACTTTTTATACTAGTTCTCTATTTTACTCACAGAAACTAGTATTTTGCAAAATTAAACCGTTTGTCCGTAGAAACCTCTATTAGTTAAACAAGGCAAAACAATACGACATGTCTTTGATACCTTGCTTACTACGAATTTTGATGTTATTATTTTCATTGACAGTGACATTAGCGCATTTGATTCTTTGTGTTTATTGGAATTTATTACATAATATATTGTGTTTATTTTATAAAGTTATATTATATTATAACATAGTCAAATATAATTGAACAATATAACTTTATAAAATATGCCCACCGATAATAGCTACTTCCTAATTATTACATTGACAATACATATCAATGATATTACATATCGACGTACGTTTAACCTAATGTTTTGATTCGACTTGTTTGCCAATGAATCATGACGTTTGTGCAAAGATATTATGGAACAACTATAATTAGACCATTTTTATAATTATAATATGACAACTTTTAATTGTGTTGATATATTCATCTGACATAACAAAACATAAAAATATTGCGGGGGATTACATAAAAAAAGGAGGATATTATATTTTCTTTCTTTGTATTGTCCCCATTTCCCATTCAATAATTCTTTTGACCTTTGCCCCCAAAAGAGCTTAAGTTGTTAGTTGCCGTTACGCAGCGTTTCGAACTTATCACCAAGATTAAAACAAATGAGGAATACGAGTATAAAGTTGACATTTAGAATGAAGCTCGACACCGTAGTCTAGGCGCCAGCTAATTCACCGTGGCCTTTTCAACAATGTAATTGTTTATAAATTATAGGCGAAACCCAAGAGACTCCGTTTCTAAATAAAATAATATTTAATAATAAAAATCTGAAAGATTTCTTAGGTCGGAAAACAAATTCTCACTTATACATATAGTTACTCTATCCTTCTATAAATTGTAAGGAAAAAGGGTGATTTATGCATAGATATGGGGGATCTACAATATGCATCCCACAACACATCATTTGATCTAAGTTTCTAGCATCAAAACTAAGCGAGTTAAGCTCAAAATAAATTTAACCCCTTTCTTGCTAAAAAGAATCGTGAAAATCTCCACCTGTTTAGCACTTCGGAAATACTCACTATCGCTTTACAAATTACTTTACTTTGTTCTATATGACCTGTAAGTTTTACCGCTTCAGTGCACTTTGTAAGTGTTTACAAACGAGTTGTACAGGATTTATATTAGCATCCAAAAAATAAGAGTAATCCATATCGATTTAATTTTTAAAAGTCTCAAACAAATATTATTTACATGCATTGTTTTGATTTCGTAAATTAGGTGACATTGCTTCTGCAACGTAGGCCACTCGTTTTGAAATAAATTAGGTGACATTGCTTCTGCAACGTAGGCCACTCGTTTTGAAAAACAACGGTGTCAGCAATTATGTACTATTAGTAATTCACGGTTACGATCAAGAATAAAATCATAACAAACAATTGGGATTTATTTATAGATACGTAGAAAGTAAAGGAAGAGATCATTCATTATTCATCATTCATTATTTAGACATTAATGTAGTTAGAATATAGACTTTGTATTTGTCCACTAACTCGTTACTAGTGTATATAGTGATTAAATATACATATTATGAGTATTTAGTGTATTCCTGATATCCAACCAATAGCAGGGGGACGTTCATCCCGCTTACAAAAACCTATTATTACACTAATCACGAGTGTGTGCAAATTTTGAACAGCCATATCTTAACCAATTTTTGTCTGACAGAAAAACAAAATAACATAAAAATATTTATAGAAGCAAAACGTACATTTCTTTATTTTTTGAGATTTTTCGTATCACAACCTAATGCTTTTTAAGTTATTTTGAAAAAAAGGGCATTTTTCCAAAATACAAAACTTTTTTTAATATAAAATTAATTTTTTTCAATAATAAGAACTTTGAACCGGTCAAACTTCAGATCATATAAACAATATTTTTCCATATGGTTCCAACTTAGAGGGACATACTGTACATATAAAGTAATGGTAAATCGCTAACAATTAATTTTATTTGGGGTGCTAAATAAGTGGAGATTTCCACGATTTTTTTTTACCAAAAAAAGGGGGTAACTTTATTTTGAGCGTCACCCGCTTAGTTTTGTTACTAGAGACTTTTATAAAAAAAAATAAAAATAAAGCTTTTTTAAATATTTAAAAAAGTTTTAATGAGTTTTCTCCGAAAAGTGCTAAATTTTTTGGTTATTTCACGTTGAAATATTCGATTTGGAATTGGACGAATAAGAAAAATTTTTCATGGACTACAACTTTGCGTTTAGTGTGTCGATAGACTTCATGAATACGCTACATTTTGGTTTTATGATAAGCTACATTTTTGCTAAAAATATATGTTTTCGATTATTTCATTCATAGGAGATTCTGACCAATAGAAAGCTACAGAAATCTGAATTAAATCGATAATTTTTGATAATCTCCCGTCGTTAAGTATATTACGTCAGATGCCCTTCGTGGCTACGAAAAAATACATTCAGTGACATTAATGACAATTAATGTTTTAAAAATTATAAAAGTGATGACTTTCAATCGTCAAATATTTATAAAAACTGTGTGTTTAATGGTACTTACATAAATAAATTACAATAAAATTTTGGTTTTGAACAGTTTTATTCATGAAATAATCGCAACAAATTGCACTCGACCTCTGAAATTAATACAGAATTTTTGCTCTCGTGACACTTTGACATAATTTCACTCGCCTTCGGCTCGTGAAATTAAAACTGTCAAAGTGTCACTCGGGAAAAATTCAATAATTTCAGAGCTCTTGTGCAATTACTACTGATAATTTTTCGATAATAAACTTACAATCAAGTAGATTCAAATGGGAAATAAGCCACAATTTTACCTATTATTTTACCTATTATGGCTTATTTCCCATTTGAATATACTTGATTATAAAAATGCCACAAGAAAATAGCTTCAGAACAACAATAAACTTACGTGCATAGAAATCGGCCCACTTAAAAATTTGGTCATTTTTGATGTCTCATATTTTTTAAACCTGTAGGCCGATTTAAGTGATTTTTTGAACATTTTATAGCCTGATTCTCTAACAATACTACTGTAATAACATTGTTGCTAAACAGGTAAATTTTCATTGTATACCGGGTGTACCAATCAAATTGTGTTTTTTTCCCAAAGTTCGCTTCACCCTGTGAAATATTCTAGCATTTATTAAACACTAGAATTAAAACCCAACTATAGCCTCAGGTTTTCTTAACATTCTGTTTTTTGATTAATTTGTTTATGTTTAATAATAAAAAAGTTAGGGACTTTAACAACTAGACATGTTCTTCATCAATACACGGTGTTTCTAAATAAGTGCGACAAACTTTAAGAGGTAATTCTGCATGAAAAAATAATGACAGTTGCCTTTATAAACGTATGCCCGCAAATGTTTTGTTTCCGAGATACGGGATGTTGAATTTTTTCTTACGAACTGACGATTTATTCATTGCTTTAAAACCAGTTGAGATATGCAAATGAAATTTAGTAGGCTTTAAGAGGTAGTTATTGAGGATTTTTTGACATAAAATTAAGAATTTAATATTCACCATCGGCGTACATACGGGTAATATGATCAGTCATATTACCCGTATGCGCGCCAATGGTAAATAATAAATTCTTAATTTTATGTCAAATAATCCGCAATAACTATCACCAAATTTCAATTGCATATATCAACTGGTTTAAAAGCAATAAATAAATCGTCAGTTTGTAAGACAAAATTCAACATCCCGTATCTCGGAAACGAAACATTTGCGGACAAACGTTTATCAAGCCAACTGTTATTATTTTTTCATGCAGAATTACCCCTTAAAGTTTGTCGCACTTATTTAGAAATACCGTGTATTGATGAAGAACATGTCTAGTTGTTAAAGTACCTAACTTTTTTATTATCCATCATAAACGAATGAATTAAAAAACAGAATGTTAAGAAAACCTGAGGCTATAGTTGAATTTTAATGTCAGTATTTTATATATGCTAGAATATCCACAGGGTGATGCGAACGGTCTGATGAGAAAAAAACACAGATTGATTTGTACACCCGGTATACAATGAAAATTTATCTGTTCAGCAACAATATTATTACAGTGGTATTGTTAAAGATTCAGGCTATAACACGTTCAAAAAATCACTTAAATCGGCCAACAGGTTTAGGAAATACGAGTCATCAAAAATGACCAAATTTTTAAGTGGGCCGATTTCTATGCACGTAAGTTTATTTAATCAATAAAATTTTTTGAGTTATTTGAGGAAAACCCCCTGAAAACGTGTTTTTTTTTGTTGAAAAATAAACAATTTCACTCGCAAATAACTCGAAAAGTAGTGAAAGATAAAAAACTCTATAAAACAAAATTTACTTTTAATTAGTAAATTTATCAATTTTCAGACTTATTTTAAACGTATTCTTTTTACCCCCAAGTAAAAGCAACCAACGGTACAAGTCTAACTTTGAAGTGGGGGGTCAGTAGAAACTAAATCCAAATTGTCAATCAAATCCGAAGTAACGCTGATAATTACACTCCAAAACGGTCATTTGGGCTATTAGTGTATTCATGCACTATTTATAACAACTTACATTTTTCATCTTTATTGGTATAGAATAAAATAAACCAAAAATTAATAAATGATTACATTATTACATAGTATTATTCTATGGGATAAACAACCTTCTTCTTGTAGTACTCTCAGCGAATATATCAACAATTTTATTAATACATATCTATCTGATGGGCAACTTCATTTTTAATACTACACTGCTTAAAAACGTTGCGTATGTATGCGTAAACTAATATAACAATAACACATTTTTACATCAATTAGATGACAAGGTGGGGCCCCTGACATATTGCCCCCCCCCCGCATGCTTCATGCTGCGGGGGCCTCTGTTACGCCTCTGAGGGTATAGGTATAAAAGATAATTTGTTTTCCGACCTAAGAAATCTGTTTAATTTTTATTTTTAAATATTAATTTATTTAGAAATGTGAGTCTCTTGGATTTCGCCTATCTTCTATTAAGTATCGCTACTGCGTCTATTTGTTAATTATTTTGTTATAATTGTCATACACGGCAGAAGGATTTGATTCTGATTCAGAGCACACTACAGGCTCTTTTGAAGAAACCAAGAGGTTGAAATGTAGATAAACAGATGGAAGTGGTCTCTGAATTGTAATTAAAACTACCTATTAAATTAAACTATTTGCTGGAATTATGTAGATCGTTAAAAAATGACAATAATAGTTTTCTTTGGAGTTTTTGGTAGAGAATTGTGGAGAAATAAATAAAAGGGAAGGGTTTATTAGATAATGATACTATATTTGAAGATAGTCACCATTCAATCTTGGCTTGTCCACTGTTGGACACAAATCTCTCTCATAATTTTCCATCTACTTCGATCCTGTGCCTCTTGCATCAAATTCCTATGACAACGTTTTAGACCACAGTCAAACGTATTGGTGGACAACCTCTGCTTCGGTAGGTATCATATCTTGGTCTCTATTCCAGTATCCGCTTTGTCCATGGGTTATTTGCCATTCGAACCACGTGACCTACCCAGTTCTATTTCAGTGTGACTATTCTCTCTACTGCATCTGTCACTCCTGATATTTGTCGTAGCTGGCGGTTTGGGATCTTGTCTCGTAGTGAAACGCCCAACATAGCACGCTCCATCGTCCTTTGAGACACACGGAAACTGTTCTTCTGGTCATGGTAAACGTTTCCGCTCCGTAAGTCAACACTGGCAAAACACACTGATTAAAGGTGTTTCTTTTAAGACATATTGATCTGTCAGAAGATTTGAAAATGTGGTACAGCTTGCCGAAGGCTGCCCAAGTCAGTCTTATATGACGGATAAGCTCAACGGTTTGGTTATCTTTTCCTATGCGAATCTCATGACCTAGGTATTTATAAGCCATTACCTGGTCTATGGATCTTGTTCCTACGCATATTAGACCAGGACTAATCTGTAAAAACGTGTATTTTTGGATGTGAGAGGTGGAATTCGGATTTTTGCAGATAAAGTTAGGTGACTTCTTCAGTAATAATAATTGACTTATGCTCCTTCTCAAATATGCCAGGAACATTAATAAAAAAATTAAAATATTTAAAAATTTCGAAAAACATCGATTTTTTCTGCTTTCTTTGCTTATACTTTTAAAACGGTTCGTTTTGGAGCAAAGTGGTAGAGAAATAAAATAAAGATAATTGAATTTTGTATGATAAACGACTGGTCAAAAATGTCTTAAGGTATTACCTTTTCTGCAATATAGCAATAAATACAAAATATCGAGACAAAATACGCCTGTTGTTATTCAATGTTTCTTAACCACTTTGGTGGCACTTAGAACCTTAGTAATTCGCTTAGAAGATTCTTATAACTTACTTAAATGGTGTACCAAATTTCATTAAAATCGACCAAATAGATTTTGCAAAATAAATGTTTTTAAAAAAGTTCAAATTTTTTAAATCTTTCTGAACAAAAAGTAGACCATTTAGAAGTTGGCTAATTTTTTTACATATAAAGAGGTGCTCTACCTATCTAATACACTTTACATAATTAAAATCGGATTATTTAAGGGACCTCAGCAATGTTTTAAAATTATAAACAATTTTTTGGCTTATAAAAAAATAGCTTTGTTTAATAATAAAAAAATTAGTTTTTAGCAATGCAAACCGGTATAATTTGACTTAAACTTTCAAATTCTGTCAGCAGAATTGCTATTTTATTTTTTAATCAAAAGTTATTCTCGTTAAAAAATTGAAATTTTTCGATTTTTTGAATGTTCCACCGCGTTTATTTCGAAAACTATGCATCCTAGGAAAAAACTTGTAAGGACATTTTTTGCTTAGAATTACCCAAGAAATACAAAAAAAAATTAAAAGGGAAGTTCCCTAGGTTGGCTGTATACCATATAGTTAAAAAACTATAACAAGAAGTAAAACCACTTCTATGTAAATTGGTATATTTATTAAAACTTAAAAATCCCAATGGATTGAGTAAAATATGTCCAATTCAGAACGTTTTCAGACCTATTGGTCCATCATCAGTGAATGTGCATACTTGCTAAATAGCCCCAGAACCAAACAATGGTTGAATTTAAAATTCGATTTACATTATTTAAAAATAATATTAAACAGGCTAAAAGCCGATGTTAACGGATATAACCTACGGGAACATGGTGAAACCCTACCAAAAACTCAATCAACCATCTTAGGCCAACTTTGACTATTTGATAGTCAAAGTTGGCCTAAGATGGTTGATTGAGTTTTTGGTAGGGTTTCACCTGTTCCCGTAGGTTATATCCGTTAACATCGGCTTTTAGCCTGTTTAATATTATTTTTAAATAATGTAAATCGAATTTTAAATTCAACCATTGTTTGGTTCTGGGGCTATTTAGCAAGTATGCACATTCACTGATGATGACCGATAGGTCTGAAAACGTTCTGAATTGGACATATTTTACTCAATCCATTGGGATTTTTAAGTTTTAATAAATATACCAATTTACATAGAAGTGGTTTTACTTCTTGTTAGAGTTTTTTACAAAAAAAAATGTTTTATTTTGCGAAAAATCGATGTTATGTAATTCCTCAAGTTCTTTGTTTATAACAATCTTATCGACATCCGGATCAACTGTTACCCAAATATTTCGTGTTCTACGGGTCAAAATATATAAAAAAAACTTGGGTAAGTCCATCTAAATAACGGAGCCTGTAGCACCTCCTCCTGGACACAGCACAATTTTTTTTAAACCAAAAAATTATTTATAACTTTAAAACATTGCTGAGGCTGCTTAAATAATCCGATTTCAATTCTGTAAAGTGTATTAGATAGGTGGAGTGCTTCTTTATATGTAAAAAAATTGACAAATCTTTGTATGTTCTAGTTTTTGTTGAGGAAGATTTTAAAAAATTTTAATTTTTTAAAAAAGTTTAGATTGCAAAATTATTATGCAAAATGTAGTAAGTCAATTTTAATGAAATTTGGTGGACAGTTTTAGCACATTACAAAAATTTTCTAAGCGAATTAAGAAGGTTCTAAGTGTAACCTAAGTGATGGAAAAACATTGAATAAGGACAGGCTTGTTTTGCCCCCTTATTTTATATTTATTGCTATTTTGCACAGAGGGTGTTAAATTAAGAGATATTTAACCAATTGTATCAGATAGAAAATTTAATTATCTTTGTTTTATATATATACGACTTTGTTCCAAAATGAATCGTTTTAAAGTTATAAGCCAAGAAATTAGAAAAAAAAAACGAAAGTTTTTGAAATTTTTAAATATTTTATTTTTTTTATTAATGTTCCGGGCATATTTGAGAAGGAGCATAAGTCAATTATTATTAACGAAGTTATCACCTAACTTTATCCGCAAAAATCCGAATGCCACTTCTCACATCCACCTAAAAACAGATCCTTCCTGGTCTATATCTTTTAGTTGCCTTTTCTAAAACCCGCTGGTTCTATGGGCTGATAAAATTCCAATTTATTTTCTAATCGTTTCGTAATTATATTTGTATATTGTTTATAAATATGAAGAAAGTAGGATAATTTCCGCGTTATGCCACTGATTTGGTGTTATTGTTTCCTGGAGACATCTAGTGAATAGTTTGGCAAGAAGCTGCCATAATATTTTTCCAGCTACTTTCATCTGTCACTATTTCATCGCCTCCGGGGATGAAATTTGATCGCCTCATTTAAGTAAGCAGCCAAAAATGTATGTATGTATGTATCGGTTTTAGAACATCTTTCGACGTTGTCCCATGCCTAACTTCCACGTCCTTCTATCATCCCATTGGCCATCTCTAAGATTCCTTGTACTCATTGCTTTAGTTACCCCTTCTTTCCATGTCTTTTTGGGTCTTCCTCGTTTTTTGAGGTTTGGTGGTACCCACTCCAAGATCTGTTTGGGCAATCTTGTGTCTTCCATTCTTTGAACATGACCATACCAAATCAACTGTTTCCTCTCAATGTCTGTTGTTAAGTAACCATCTATTCCAATTCGTCGTCTTACTTCCTCATTGCGAACTCTTTCCCTACGGGATATACCTAACGATCTTCTAAGCACATCCATTTCTACAGCTTCTAATTTTTTCCTGTTGTTGTCGACTATTCTCTAAGTTTCTGCTCCGTAAAGTAGGCTGCTTTTAATAAGTGTTTCATAGATATTGTATTTCGCTGTATTCCTATTTTGGAGCTCCGAAGTATTCCATTTAAGCAGCCAATTGTTCTTCTAGCTTGTGTTACCCTTTCCTTTATTTCTTCATTGTCCTTTCCCGTTCTATCTCTATCGAAGATTACTCACAGGTACGTGTATTCACTACAGGATATGATTCTTTCATTATCTTCTAGTTCGATATTGGATAACTCAGCTCCTATGGGTAGGTATTTAGTTTTTTCCACATTAATTTCCAAGTCCCACAAAGCCAAAAATACATAACAAATACTTGGGTTTGCCCATCAGAATTAAAAAGGCCACGATGACATAGCTGGCGCCTAGACTACGAGTACAAAGTTGACATTTAGAATGAAGCTCGACACCGACCATTATCCGTATCTGTACCAGGAGATCATTCGTGTCGATTTTTGTAGTCCGAGGTGCGAACTTTACTCGACAAAATACTAGAGTGAGTATATATGTTGAAATCGGATTTGTAAACTAGCTAGACAGGGGTTCTATACGTGACTATCGCCACTATTTATGGTAATAGTATGTATGCTGATTCCCCACTGGCGTGCAGATTACAACAGTCAACAGTCATGGATATTGTTCTTTTTATACGGATTCTTTTTGTTTATTGCACAAAGAACTGGTAATAATATGAAATACATACGAATGAATAATTGCTACAGCTCCAGTAGGTGTCCCAATTGGAATGTACGAGCGCCACGTAAAAACTTAGCAGCATGGTATTAAACAAATTAAGCTTGTATTTTAAAAAATGCATGTATTTCTGAATGTACTAAAGCCTATAATAACATTAACCCTTTCAAAACTGAATTCCTTTTTATCAAATTTTATTAGCCAAATTAACCCTTCCATGTGTATATTTTAAAATACTATAGTTTCAGGGCAATGAAAAGTTCGATTGTTTCCAGTTTTCTTTCAATATATGATATAGATGGCGATTGGTTCTTTCTTCTTCTTTACGTGCCATCTCCGCGACCAAGGTTGGCAATCATCATTGCTATTTTAACTTTTGACACTATAGTCCAAAAGAGTTCAGTTGAGCTCAATCCAAACCATTCTCTAAGATTTCTCAGCCAGCACATTTTTCTTCTACTTACGCTGCGCCTTCCTTGAATCTTTCCCTGCATTATTAATTTTAGGAGCTCATATCTGTCATCACGTGTTATATGACCAAAGTATTGCAGTTTCCTTATTTTGATGGAATCCAGTATTTCCCTGCTGTTCTCTATTCTTCTTAGTACTTTTTCATTCGTTATTCTGTCTGTCCAGGAGATTCTCAGCATTCTTCGATATGTCCACATTTCAAATGCTTCCAATTTCCAATCTATTGAGACATTCGTTCATTGATTGTCATTAATTCACGCTGAGACAGCTTCTAGAAAAGGGGTTGGAGTATAACAGACCCATACACAATCTCCTCATAGGTTTTCGACAGGCATATGATAGCCTAGAAAGAAGCCAAGTATGGACTGCCATGACGAAGTTCTCAATACCAAAGAAACTCAATCGGATGACCAAAGTCTGTATAGAGAGTGGAATATGTAAGGACCTTGTAAATAATAAACTATCTGGCAGCTTTGAAATTAACAGTGAACTCAGGCTGATGCATTATCTCCACTACTTTTTAACCTTGTATTAGAGAAAACCATGAGGTCGGCTGAAATAAAAACAGAATTTCTATCGGTTTAAGGTCCCAGGCTATTACTAGCATGTGTAAATGACATTGATCTCGTTGGAGACTCCATCCTATCCAAAAATACATTTTCAACAAGGTGGCAACAAGTGAAGTAGAGCTCAAGATTAATAAAGATTAGACGAAATATAATATGTGTATAAATAGAACGACACGAAGAGACAGGATAGGGCAAAATGTGACGGTTAACACCTTCACTTTCTAATGAGTACAACGTTTTGAGTATCTGGGAGCAGTAATCACAGCTGACAACGATGTTACTGAAGAAATAAAAGACAGAATCTAATCGGAAAATTGATGTCTATTTGCATTGGATACGCTTATAAAATTAAAAAATCGTACAAAAAGTTCATAGATCAAAATCTATAAATCCATCGTCAGACCTGTACCAACATATTGATGCGAAATATGGACCATGACCAAAGCAAACGAAGAAAAGCTCAGACGTTAGTTTTGAACGAAAAATACTTAAAAATTTTCGGACCTCACCACGACATCACCACAAAACCAGTATAGGATCAGAACGAATATCGAATTACATGCACTCTACAATGACGCCGATATTGTCCAAGATGGGCAGGCCACGTGCACAGACTTCATAACGAGAGACTTGTAAGACTGGTATGAGAGGAGATTCCTACAGACAAAACACAACTCAGATGTCGCAGAATGCGATAGAGAGAAAGCATCCAAGCAGATCTCCGGAAAATGAACATTTCATTTGACCCTAGTTTGAAGGAAGACTGGACAAATTGGAAAAAGATTGTACAGTCAGCCAAGACTCATCCAGGGTTGTAGCGCTACGTGATGATGACGATGGTAATTGGTAGTTTAATTAAAATAAAACTTGTTTAGTATCCTGTCCTGTAGTAACTGCCATTACACCTTTTTCAGTATTTACCAACAGGTTAATGCACGGTTAATCGGTTAACGAAGTGCACAATTCCGTGAAATTATACACAATGTTTTAAAATTTACGCAAGAGGACGCAGAAGAAAATTTTACCGTAAAATACAGCAAATAAAAAACTAAAAAACTATTGAAACTCTAATGATCTGACAACGTCGCCTAACCAAAGTTTTCGATCGGTGTGACCTTGGCGGTTTCAGATAATTATGTCGACCTATACACTATACAATGAGATTGAGCTCAGTACCTTCACCATTCCCGACCGATATTACCGTTTTCTTCATTCACTAAATGGCGTTCATCATCGCTGATTATATCTGTTCCTTCAGTAATGTTGTTATCTTTCTATTTTTCGTCCCTCATTTGAACTCCTCCTTCACTTTCATCTTCGCTGTCTTCAGGAATATAGTCAGACTCATCAGTTGCTGAAAATGGTTCTTCTTCTGAGTCAGTTTTAATATAATGATTGTTAGTTTGATAGTAAAAAAGAATGTGTGTGTACTTTGTACGCACGTAAGAAGTCATACTTCTTCTTCTTCTTGACTGGCTTTACAACTCGGGGTGAGTCTTCGCCGCATCCACTATGGCCCTCCATCGTCTGCGATCTTGCGCTTCGATTTGCCATTGTTGTACCCCAATCCTAGATAGATCGGTTTCAACATCATCCTTCCATCTTTTTCTGGGACGGCCCACTGATCTTCTACCGTCTGGTCTCTCGAAGAACACGGTCTTTAGCACTCTGTCTTCCTCTGATCTTACTACATGACCTGCCCATCTTATCCGATTAGCTTTTATATGTCTGACGATATTTTCAGTACCATATAGAGTCACCAATTCAGCATTGCGGCGCCTTCTCCACTCTCCTGTCAATTCATCTCTTTGAGGACCAAATATCATTCTGAGGACTTTCCTTTCAAATATCAGCAATTTATTTATTTCTCGCTGATGTAGAGTCCATGTTTCACTCCTATATGTAACAACTGGGCGAACAATTGATATGTACAGTCTTAATTTAGATTGTCTTTTCAGCAGCTTAGATCT
Organism: Diabrotica virgifera virgifera; assembly: GCF_917563875.1. Taxonomy (NCBI): domain Eukaryota; kingdom Metazoa; phylum Arthropoda; class Insecta; order Coleoptera; family Chrysomelidae; genus Diabrotica; species Diabrotica virgifera. The sequence goes on along the minus strand of NC_065448.1, from coordinate 221,027,457 downwards.
TAATAATGATGATAGGGAGTATAATGCTCTATTTCCCGCAGCTATTCTTGCTGAGACCTCTTTTTCTATGTGATTGTCCTCTGTGATTAATGCTCCCAGATATTTAAAACTCTTTTACTACTTCAAAGTTGTGGTCATTAATAGTTACGTTCTGCCTAACTCTTGGTCTTGGATTTTTGGTCACCAGCATATATTTCGTCTTCTCTTCATTTATTCGAAGGCCCAGGTTACCTGTTTCCTCCTCGAGCTGTGAAAACACCTCCCTTACGTCTCTTGTAGAATGTGCGACTGCATCTAGATCATCGGCAAAGGCCAACAATAGTTTTGATCCTCGATTTGCGAATCCCCCTGTTAGTTCAGACGATATTTTACTTATTGCGTATTCTAAAGCCAAATTGAATAGCAATGGTGATCAAGGGTCTCCTTGTCTAAGCCCTGATGTTATACTAAATGGCATCGATGTTCTGTTTCCTATCTTTACCTGTGCATATGAGTCTGCCACGCACATTTGAGTGAGCTGCACTAATTTTCTTGGTATTCCCATTTCTAGCATTGCTAGCCATAGTCTGCTTCTTTTTATCGAGTCATATGCTTGCTGGAAATCTACGAAGATTTGATGTACATCTCGGTTGAATTCCCAGTTTTTTTCTAATATTTGTCGGATGGTAAATATTTGATCTATTGTTGACCTTCCACTTCGAAAGCCGCATTGGTAGTCGCCTAGAATATCTTCCGAATACGGAGTGAGTCTCTTTAGTAAGATAATTGATAGAATCTTATACGCTGTACTAATAAGCGATATGCCTCTGTAGTTTCGGAATTGCTCTTTATTTCCCTTCTTATGTATGGGTATTATAACGCTTCCATTCCATTCTCTAGGCATTTTCTGCTGTTGCCATACTCTGAGAATAATGTCATACAATTTTTGATGTAAAACGTTTCCTCCTTTTTTTATCAATTCTCCATTTATACCATCATTTCCTGGTGCTTTGTGATCTTTAAGAGATGCTATTGCATTCTTTACTTCTTGGAGTGTTGGTGGTGGTATTTCCACATCTGCAGAATGAAATGTAGTATCTGATTCCTCCATCTCACTTTCAATATTTAGTAAATTCCGAAAGTATTCCTTCCATCGCTCTACGATTTCTGTTTCCATCATTATCAGTTCACCTGCTTCATTTCTCATAGCTTGTGTTACCCCAACATTTCCACCTTGTCTGACTGTCTTCACTTCCCTAAAGAATTTTCTTATTTGATTCCTCTCGCCACTTATTTCCATTACTCGTATTTGCTGTTCTATGTAGCTTCTATTTTTAGTTCTGAGTAGTTGCCTTGTCTGTGCCCTCGTTCTGTGAAAATCTGCTTTGTTGTCATCTGTAGGGTTTTGTAGCATTTTCATTCTTTTGTGAGTTTTTGTTTCCAGCATTTCTTCGCATTGTTTGTCAAACCATTTCTGTTTTGGGCGAGTCCTCTTTTTCCCAATGGTTTCTTTCGCTGCTTGTTCTATCACTGATGCCACTCGCTGCCATGCATCCCTAGGTCTACATTTTGGTCTTCCTCTCCCAGCAATTGAAATCTGTTGCTTATGGCTACTTGGTAATCCAGTTCTTTATTTGGTGTTTGAAGAGCTTCTATGTCCCATCTTTCTCTTTGTTCTTGTTGCTCCATCTTATGTACTGATATTCGTGTTCTCAACTTTGATTTTACAAGAAAATGATCACTATCGCTGTCAGCTCCTCTCATACTTCGTGTATTAATAATGCTACTAGAGTGTCTTGCATCAATGAGGACATGATCTATTTGGTTACGTGTTCTTCCATCATTTGACACCCATGTGACCTTGTAAATGTCCTTTCTTTCAAATTGGGTGGATTTAATAATCATGTTATTAGATATTGCGAATTGTGTTAGCCGGTGTCCATTATCATTTGTTGTATCGTGTAGGCTATATTTACCAATTACTTCTCTTAAATAGTCTTCCTTACCTAGTTTAGCATTACAGTCCCCCATTACTATTTTGATGTCATGTTTTGGCGCTGCTTTATACTGTTGGTCTAGTAATTCGTAAAATTCGTCCTTCCTATCTTCTTCGGCATCTTCTGTTGGGGCATAAATTGAGAATATAGTGAGATTGAACCACTTACCTTTGAGTCTAATATAGCAGATACGTTCGTTTATTGGCTTGAAATGTATCACTGCCGTTTTTAATCTTTTTACAATTACGAATCCACATCCGTATTCATGTCTGTTCTCACTACCCGACCAAAAGACTATAACATCTTCCATTTCTAAATAGTCATGTCATACTTCTATTATATAATTTCAAAGAAATAAATATACTTAACAGGTTATTTGTATTTTATTTAAATATTAAACTAACTTTCTTACCTACCACTTTTAAAATTTTTTTATTAAAACGATACCAAAAATAAAAAAAAAAGAATATGAATCGTCCGGGATTTGAACCCGGGACCTCTCGATCTCCGATCACACGCTCTCCCACTGAGCTATATTACCTTCGCTTTGACAGGTTACAAGATTTCTCATACATACTGACAAATTTAATAGACCAAGTGAAGTATACAGAAATACTTTAAATATACTTATTATTATTATAAAATACCTTATCCCTGAGGAAGACAAATCCAAATACACAAAGTTTATAATAAATAATACATTTACTAAAAACACTAATATATCCTTTCAATGACTTATTTGCGCTGACAGCGCTGATACATACATATCTTGAAAGATTGGCAACGAACTACATACTGTCTGTGTGCGCATGCGCCCGGTATTATAAAATTTCACTCTCGATCGTAAAGAAGTATAACTTCTAAAAGTAAAGGAAGTTAGTTCTGCTCCTGAAGCATAGGCTCTCACATACATACTTTTAAGCTACTGATCTGATCACGTAAATCACTCTCATCACAGTTTCTAACCCTTTAAAATATGTTATAAGATGTAATAGGGCTTTTCATTCACAGTCATTTGTTTCGAGCTTCTGACAGGTGTCACATAATATTGATATATCTACGTCATACGTTATTGGTATATATCTTAATACAAACTAAAGACGTATGACGAAGATATATTAATATTATGTGACACATGACAGAAGCTCGAAACAAATGACAATCGATGAAAAGCCCTATAGCTGAATATCGGATTGGTCAATCTACTAACAAAGAAATCAATAACACAATACGTATGGCATTAACATTATATCCTGTAAAATGGAGGAAGTAACAGAAACATATTCAAAATAATTCGAGTAGAGGTATTTATAATGAAAAGCCTATCATATAGGAATCGAATTAGATGCAGAGAGAACGCAATAAGCAGAAATTCTAAAAAAAAATAATGAGGAATAACAATGCCTACTTACCATTGACTGGTGCATTCTGCTTCAAAACTGTAAAATCATCAATGGGATGATCATGTAGTGAAGAGGAATAATGGTAGATTGTCGAGAAGAGTTTTAACTAATTAATAAAATGCAGAGCAAAAATACCAATAGGAAGGTTACGTAAAAGATGGGAGAATGTTCCCTTTGGTAATTTATCCGGCACTGTTAAACGTTGATTTAGTATTATCTCGTAAAGCTTAAATGAGTCTTGAATTTATTCAGAATTTTAATTTAAAAATAAATAATTCTAAATATAAATAACTCAGAAAGTTAAGTGTATGCAACATTTTTGATCCGCCCATGTGTGTCGGCGTTATCGCCAAATGGAAAACTGTGTTCGGGAACGGATGCTATAATTCAGGGAGTTGCCAATGATAGTAATAGTAATAGTAATAGTATGCGAGTTGGAAAGTGCGAACATCACGATTGCTCCATCTTGGGCCAATACCAATCGAATCTATTAACTTTTAACTGCATTCTCCGCGGAAACGACGCGCGACGGCCACTTCATAAAACACGCCGATGGGGGAAAGCGAAAAAGACCAATCGTCACTCTCAGAATGTTTTTTAGAAGTTGTAAATCTTATATGCTTATTAACGAAATAACTTATTAGTACAAGTTAGGTGTTAGTTGTATACAAACACACCTTTTCCCTGTATGCCATCTCTTCAAAGTAATACGGTCACCTTAAGATCTTTTGTCCTTATTTGGAGTAAATTCAAGTTTTTTAAAGAGTACTTAACTGTTATTACAGTTCACCATCATCAAGGCTATTCATTCCGGATGGAATATTTGCCGCTCTTACTTAGAGCTCTCTGATTCGCCAGTTGCGGTGAATCACTCCCCATTCCGCTTGTGTGTTGTCAAAGTTTGTGTGACGTGGCTTTCGTTACAATTGTCTTCCACCAATTTTGATATGTCCATCCAGTTTCTCAAGTTCAGAATTTTGATATATATCCTGACTTGGTCCTCCCATCTCTCTCTGGGTCTTCCTCTTGGTCTTTCAGTTTCTGGTTTTCATCTGGTGATCTTCTTAATCAGTAGGCCGTTTTTCCTTCTTTCTGTGTGTCCTAGCCATCTCAGTCTCTGTGCCTTAATAAATCTATCTATATCTTCTCCCGTCATTATATCCCTTAGTTCAAGGTTCATTTTTCTTCTCATTTCTCCGTTGTCTATTCCTATCGGGCCCATAATCCGTCTGAGGATTTTCCTTTCGAATATTCTCAATTTTTCTTCATCTTTTTCTTTGAGGCACATTGTCTCAGCTGCGTACGTAACTACTGGTCGGAATGCAACTCTGTATATTTTTAGTTGGGTACATGTTTGATTACAGTTTTATTATTTATTTTGCTCAACAGGCCATGTAGGCAGGCTCGCCGAGAGGGGGTACAGCCCGTACATTTTACTGGGGCCCGGCGATGTAAGGGGCCCGGCGTCGACCAGACCAAAACCGTAATTTTTTCCGTTTTTTTGCTCCTCACTTTATGTTCATAATGCGTTTAGTTAATACTCAGCTATATTTAATATGACCTTTGCCTCTATTTTGAAATATAGGGCTTAGTATTGAGGCGACTGACAATTTTGAGCACGACGTAATATTTCGCTGTGAAATATTTAATGCGACAATTGAAATTCATTCGCTATTTAACATTTTATGGACATTCTGAGATGAAGATAATATTAAGATTGAGATTAAGATTAATATTAAGAAAAAAAAAATGATATATTGCGCGAGTTTTATAAAGAAGACGATATAGCGATATACAAGGAGAATATTTGCGAATCTCAAGTTTCTCCAATAGATTTACTTAATAAAATTAAACATTCCAAATTGAAATCATTACTTGCGAACGTCGTTATAGCGTCAAAAAAATTTTGCACATTACCGGTGGTAGTTGCAAAAGATCTTTTAGTTTTCTTTTTCGCATAAAAAATGCTATGAGATATGCAATGAAACAGGATCGGTTAACTGGTCTAGCAACTTTCTGCATTAAGAATGATTTGGTAAAATCAGGCAATTAGGTTATACTTACAAGCTCTACATGCTAAGCCACCAAAAATACATGGGTTAAAACTTTTAAAACGCCGACCAAAAGTCTTACATTGGCGTGTTATATATTATACCCTGGCGATGGGTGAAATTTAAACAAGATATTCCTCAAAACATGATATGACTATACCACGTGTATGTGGGTGGTACCATAAGAGTCAAACTTTGCATATTCATTTAAAGCCAGGTGCACAAGCTTCTTCTTTTGAGGCAAGACTTTTGATAGGCAGTGATTTGAAACTTAGTGGGAGAGGGAGAGAGTGAGACAGGTGCAACTTTTCAAAATCAACGACAACGAAATCTTTGAATTATTTGTTAAGTTAACTTTCGGATAATCCGAACTTTTCGGAATCCGAACAGGCTGTCCCTCCCATTAGTTCGTATTTGCGGGGTACTACTGTATATCAATATTTTTTATCGATATCTACTATGTGTGTTAGAAATAAATAAGACATTGAAAAAAAAAGCTACGAAGAGAATATAATAAGAGAATGTACCAACTATATAATGGTTTTTAAGCAGAACTCTTTTGGAATAGAGCTACCCAACTTCCTCCTAGAGCATTTACACATTCTAACAACGATGTTGTATAATATATGTAGCACGTTTCCTTCGAAGCATTGCTCTATGACGAAATTAATATAAACAGTGTGATATCGTGACCGGCATTTTTATTTTGAATTTGATATTTGCTTACAGTATCTGCAAGGAGTATAGTATAATATACTTCTCTTTTGAGTAATACGGGAGCTGGACACCAAGAATAGAATGGATACCACGTAGTTTTTATTATTAACAAACATGTATTAGGTCAATACCGTCTACTAATCGCCAAACGAAACCACATATTTTTTATATTGTTTATTTATTGCTACAATCTAGACAAAGACCATAGTCGAGGAAATAAAACTGAAAAAAATGGCAAAACCTCGCAATTTTTTCGTGCAGCATCGATTTTTACAAAAATTTGGGATTAGGCTCATTTTACCATCTAGTTCATTTTCTACATTGAGCTATTGTACGCTTTTGGTTTTTTAAGGGTGAAAACTACCCCTAATTTTAAAAAATTATAAAATAACATTTTAAACTTTAATATTGTCAACATTTGGTTCTTACTAGTTAAATAATGATTGTTTTATGCTTTAAGATATACTACCATAATATTTCAACCCTTAAAACCAAACTTGTTGGAGCTATATATAAAAAATTTAAAATAAAAATGTATACCATTTTTATTCAGTTGCAATGCGAAGGCAAAACAATCTTACTTTTCAATTAGAATACGGAGTGCAGTCCAGTCCCTTGAATCGCGATTTTCGGCTCTTATTGGAGCCTTCATCGGAAGGAACGTAGGCACTGTTCTCCATTTGTTCCACTGTTCCACTGCTCCACTGTTCTCCATGGAGAACAGTGCCTACGTTCCTTCCGATGAAGGCTCCAATAAGAGCCGAAAATCGCGATTCAAGGGACTGGACTGCACTCCATATTCTAATTGAAAAGTAAGATTGTTTTGCCTTCGCATTGCAACTGAATAAAAATGGTATACATTTTTATTTTATAGTCGTATTACTCCGTAGAGTAACTAGGTGCATTTTTCCGTTGGAACTTTACCAGCTGCAGACGGGGGATGTGAATTGCATAGTGTAGAATTCCTTCCCTCTCGTCTTCACTGCAGCATCCATTTGACTTGCAAATTGTAGAAGTCTTGGAGGTGTCACCAGGAAAGTGTACCAATAAGTTTTCAATTTAAAAATATTTTAGTAATATTTTTAATATTTTCAATATTAATAATTTACTATTAGGATTGAAAACTACTTCGTCATAAAAAATTTACTTATCCTAAAAGAATAATTTCGGCTTGCATCGATTTACATAAAAATTTAGGATTAGGATCATCTCACCCTGTACTTTATATTCTATACCATGCTCAAGGGCGTTGATTATTTTTAGGGGTATAAACTACCCTTATTTTCAACAATTATATAAAAACATTGTAAATTTTAATATGTGTAAAATTTAGTTTTGATTGGTTAAATAAAGATTGTTTTATGCTTTAGGATATAATATCATAATATTTCAACCCCTACAAGCACCCTTAATAACATTAAAATTTTTATAAGTAGATAATTTAATAAATCTATATAAAAAAAAGTACAATTAAAGAATTACAAAAACTATGGAACGCCGTTTTACTTTTTATTCTTACATTTTTATTTGGTTATTTTTAAACGTACAACATCTTTATTCAACTGAATTAAATTGTTTGTTTAGAAAACTTCTACTATTTAAAACTTAAAACATTTATTTACACAAAAATACGAATTTACAAATATGCACAAATACAAATAGTTTTTTAGTCATCTTCCAGTATACGAACCAGTTCTGTGGTATTATACATACATTCAAAATGTTCCATAAGCGGACTATTCGAATTTTTCGAAAAAAAATTCGTTTTATAAACATAGCTCCTTCACTTTTGGCGATAAAAAGTTTTTTCAAAAATGATTTTGTAGGATTTTTGAAGAGATATAAGACTGTGTAAATTAAATTCCGTAAGGTCCTTCAGTTTTTAATTGGGGTAGGTTTAAGGGCTCGAATAAGGGGGTGTTTGCTTGTAAATAGAGGTTTTAAACAGCTATATGTCGCTAAGTATTCACTGTAATGAAAACCTATGTAAAAGATAATTTTAGTTATTAAAAAAACTACAATTTAGTAATCTATCATTTTTTTCGTAACTCCAGTATTTTCGGAGATATTTTGAAGTAAAAGGTAAAAAATACGATATTGCAAAAAATCAGTTTTTCTTTAACCACCAATTTTTCTAAAATTAAACCTTTTAAATAGGTGAATCTTCTTGTCCCGATTGGGGAAGAAAAAAATGATCTTCCATCATGACAAACGCACCGGCTCACAACTCCGCTGTCGCCTTGGCCAAACTGGTTGAAATGGGTTATGAACTGACGTCCCATCCACCATATTCTCCAGATTTGGGCCTATATGACTTCTTTTGTTTCCAAACTTGAAAAAGTCACTCGCCGGGCAGAAATTTCAGTCGAATGAAAGAGGAATTCATCGTCGCCATGTAAGCCTAGTTTGCAGACCTCAAGAAAAAGTATTTTTCAGAATAGTTAAAGAAGGTTGAGTATCTCTGGGTCATGTGTATCAAGCTAAAAAGAGACTACGTCCAGAAAAAAATTACCACTTTTCGAAAGATTTTGTTTTTCTTTCGGAGGCTAAGTACCAACTTATCGGACCGCCTTAGTATATTCTAATTTTTAAGTTGATACGTATAAAAATTAGCAGGTTCGATATTTCCTTGCAGTTTTCTGCCTATCATTGTATAAATACTTTACTTAAAATATATCTACTTTAAACAAATTAGTCGGCTAAAAGAGAAATTTTGTATAATATTTAGAAAAAACTTTAGCTAACAAGATAATGGAAAGTCAATAAAGGCGTATCTAGTATCCGAAGCACACACACAAAGAACGGCCTGGCCTGCGTAAAAACTATCACAAATAATGGCAGGCATCAGTTAAAATTACAAAATGCACCTGTATTTTACTTGTTAGATCTAAGAGATCTGATTCGAAGATCGGTACTCGAAGTTGAACATAATCTGATAAACGCTACCGATAATCCGTTCTATTTCTGCAACAATAACCACAATAAGCTCTTTATTTCGCTTATCTGATAAATAAACTTTGCTATAAACGAACAGACGTCCACTTAATTGTTGATTATTTTCCGCTTGTACTGCAATAAAAACCTTTGCTTTGCAATTTTTATCCATAAATACGGGAATTGAATGATAATGGATTACGAGTATAACTATTAGGCGAGCGGGAGATATCCCTAAAATGACCAGGTACTGACCACGGAGAGGTAAATGGCTAATTTTATTCATACTTTATATTTTTGAAGGTGCTGAAAACGAAAATGAGGTTAATATTGAATTTTAATTTAAAAAAATTTAAAATAAATTTCATTTTCGTTTTCAGCACCGTCAAAAACATAATCTAAGACCAAAATTAGCCATTCACCACCCATGGCAGTATCTCAAAAAATAACCGTTATATTGGGGATTTCTAATGTCGATAATAAAAGTTGCACTATTTTTTTTATAAGACATTTTGATCTAAAATTTTCCAGAAAATTTCTTCGTAGGTACTCTTTATTTTAACATAAACGTGATTAAAAGGCTAAATTTTAAAGGCTTTGCGATTAAACTTTTGCAATGCACAAATCCGCACCTTTTTCTTTGAACAATTCATAACCTTTATCAGAATAAGAATTAAAGCTTATAGCAGGTACCGTTGTCTTCAGAAATGTTAGAGCTATATAATGTAAAAATTTCAGAAAAAAATATTAAAATCTAACAATCGAATTGTAGCGAGGTAAACGCAAAAAACGTGATTTAATTTTTTTTTTATTTTTAGGTTAAAATTGTGATATTGATAATGTTCCCCCACATAAAATTCAAAATAAACTTCATTTTCGTTTTCAGCACCCTCAAAAATATAAAGTATGAATAAAATTAGCCATTCGCCCCTCCTTGGTCAGTATCTCGAAAACTAAGCGCTTTTTTGAGGGTGTCTCGCTCGTGTATATAGGAACTATAACATTTTGAAAAACCCAGGGACAGGTCCAAGGGTTTTTCAGGGACAGGATTTTGATTAAAGGGGACACAATGTTCCTGTATTTTCGATTATTTTAAACAACGAGAAATCTGTGACAAGCTTTCTCTCATTCGATCATTTTCACCCCTAAGTCAGGCTAAGAATCACCCCAATATTTTTGCACAAAACCTTTGTAATTCCCTATTAGTCTTATATATTAGAAAAAATAATAAATTTATATTTTTATCTGATTGCTTATTTCTAAATTCCGGATTATAAGCATGACAGAAAGGTCAAAATAAGCACTTATACAGGGTGAGCCACGCTCAACGGGACGGAGCCTACCGGGGAAACGGCTAAAGATATTAAAAATTCCTTCCGTAGGAATACGTAGGTCAGTACCGGCTACAAGTTAAAATTTGTGAAATATATACAGGGTGTCCCAATTTAGCGTAATGATATAAAATATATTTTTAAATGGAACAACCTATATTTCACTTTAATTTTGAATTCTACTCAACAAAATAATGTTATTTTATTCAACATTCCCTATACCTATTCTTGACAGATTTCGATTTATTTGGGTTTTTCTGAAAATGTACTATTCGCGAAATTAATTAATTACACATTATCGCATGGATTTTAATTAACGTCTTTTTGTCACTTAATTGTCAACTGTCCATGCTTTACATCAGAATATTTACCATTTGAAACTAATCTACAGAGTGTTCGCAATCTGAAGTGTCAATGCTGTACAATATTTTGTATAATTACTTTCTTAACTTAAATGGGACACCCTGTATTTTACTTTAATTTTGAATTCTAATCAAAAAAATACTATTATTTTATTAAACAATCCCTATACCTATCTTCGATAATTTTCGATTTATTTGCGTTTTTTTGAAAATGCACTATTCTTGAAATTAATTAATTACACTTTATTACATAAAGTTAAACAAAACACACTGGAAAAAATAATTTACAATAAATGTTCAAAATGGTGTCAATTTTCTTCAATACGTAACCTCACTCTGTGTTCAAAATTTTATTTTACTTTTCTTAACATTTCTGGAGTAACTGTTGCAAACGCATTACGAATACACGTTTTCATGTCTTCCGCGGTTGTAGGTGGAGTTTGATAAACCAAACTTTTAATATATCCCCAAAAAAAAGTACATTGATGTTAACCCAGGTGATCTAGGAGGCCAACTGACAGCACCACTCCTACCTATCCACTTTTCGGGAAATTTTCTGTCTAAATATTCTCTAACATTACGCGTGTAAGGTGCTGGAGCACCGTCTAGCTGATGAAACATTGTTCTTCTAATATTTAAAGGGATATTTTGCAAAAGTATGACTGCATGACTGTATGACTGCAAAAGTATAACTGATTGAATAACTTCTAATTCGGTATTTTCATCTTCAGTTATGGGATTTATCAATTTTCGTTTAGTATAAACAACACTGCCAGTTTCACGAAACCTTGTTAAGACTCTTTCAAATACTTCTTTACGAGGATGACGTTTTAAGGGAAATCTCTCAGCATAGACTCTTGATGCTAACAAACTGTTTTGATCACATTCACCATGTATTAAAATCATATTTACTCGGTCTTCAATTGAATAATCTGATATTTCTATTAATTGAAAGCAATACAGTTAATAGTGTGACTATTAGTTTGACAGCTAGGTACCTTTTGTTTTTTCATGGCATTCTTTATAATGTATAATGAGCTATGTAGTTAACGACATTTAATGTTCCAGGTAACATAATGCAAATAGATCTGAAGATACTAGATATTAATATAAAATTTTATAATAGTTTGATTATAATAATTCTTACAGCATTCAAATATAGGGTATTTTGTTTCAGTTAGAACTTAGATTGTTTCAGTTAGATTATTAATTAATTTCTAGAATAGTGCATTTTCAAAAAAATGCAAATAAATCGAAAATTATCAAAGATAGGTATAGGGATTGTTTAATAAAGTAATAGTATTTTTTTGATTAGAATTCAAAATTAAAGTAAAATACAGGGTGTCCCATTTAAGTTAAGAAAGTAATTATACAAAATATTGTACAGCACTGACACTTCAGATTGCTAACACTCTGTAGATTAGTTTCAAATGGTAATTATTCTGATGTAAAGCATGGACAGTTGACAATTAACTGACAAAAAGACGTTAATTAAAATTCATGCGATAATGTGTAATTAATTAATTTCGTGAATAGTACATTTTCAGAAAAACCCACATAAATTCAATGAATTCAAAATTAAAGTAAAATATGGGTTGTTTCATTTAAAAATATATAACTTTATATCATTACGCTAAATTGGGACAACTTGTATATATTTCACAAATTTTAATTTGTAGCCGGTACTGACCAACGTATTCCTACGGAAGGAATTTTTAATATCTTTAGCCGTTTCCCCGGTAGGCTCAGTCCCGTTGAGCGTGGCTCACCCTGTATAAGAAATAAATGTCGCAAAAATAAGCAAAGTTTTTATGAAATAAGCAAGGTTCAAAAAAAAAACGTGTAAGTAAACATGGATATAATGATATAAATATGAATAAAGGGCATTAATATTAAATTACATTTATTTTTAATTATCGTATTATTAACAATACCTAAAAAATTACCAAAGTGTTAAGCTATAATGTAATAAAAAAAAATCGAAAAATAATTAACATATTAATATATTTTTTATTCATGGCCATTAGCATAAAAGCTATTAACAATAATATGTTTTTCAAAATTTTCTTTCAACATCTGCAGATGTGATTGGTGCGTATTTAAATTTAGAGAAATGTACCGGTATTATTTTACAACAATATAATAAATTTGGGCTATCTGCAGACAAATATTAGTTTATTACATGACAGGTATAACTATGGGTTTTCCCGTTTATCTCCTAAGCCTAAGGGATTAACATTCTTATAGTTTATTGAATTATTAGAGTTTTATAGCTCTGTATACTTCATAGATTTACTAAATAGAAAGAAAATGGTCAAAACTAGATCCGACCATCTGGATTTTGTAGATCTTACGAATGGCTATGACTCGATACCTAGAACGAAGCTGTGGGAAGCGATGAAAGATATCGAAGTTCCACGAATATTAATCAAAGCAGTAAAAGCACTCTACAAGTATAACTAAGTAGCTATCAAAACGGGTAATAGAGTAAGCAGTCCATTTAAGACGACAAAGGTACTGCTGTAGGTCTGCTCCACATCCCCTGCCCTGTTTAAAATATTCCTGAAAGATACCATGGAAAAGAAAGTACGCAGGAATTGGCATACCAGTAAATCTTCTATAAAGATACGGGTGGTGATCTACAAATTTTACTCTTTGGATCTCCCGACAAAAAAATTCAGGGGAGAGAAATCTGGTGACTGAGAAGGGCGTACGAGTCCTCTCCTTTTAGGCTATTGATTATGTACTATAGAAAGGAACTACAACGTTAACGGGGTTTTATTACTTCATATGGTCAATGAATCTCTACATATGAAAAAACCGCGGAGTGCTACCATTTAAAGGGGTGCGTTTTTGAGAAATGGGTGCATTAGTCCCTGGGCACAGGTTACATTAGAGTGAGTTCTATGCACTTTTGGTACAAACACGTCTACATAAAAATTGTACCTGGTTAAATTTCCTATCTAAATATAACTTTTTAAAGTCAAAGATACTTTTTTTTACAAAAATATATTCAAAAGAAAAAGCCCAAAGAAACCCAAAAGAAAGAAATTTTGTTTTTTGTCCCATAACTTTTGTCCACGGGGATATAGGTATAGACATTGCTTCACAGAAAAAAAACTTACATATTTTCTCTTTAAAATGATACTTAGTAGAGGTCGTTAGGATTTACAGTTTTCGCAATATGATTTTTCAAAGTTCGCCACTCACAGCAATTTTGGGCAATTTTCCTTGTTATTTCGCAAATATTTTTCTGTAACTTTTTTCTACGCAACTTTAGTCATATGCAATGGTACATGTAAGAGGAATAGAAATCAATTACCTTTAAAATGTTCTACTGTATAATGTTGTACGACTTCTTTTAAAGAGGTTATCTTTTTCAAGATTTTATACTTTTAACAAGTTTTTATATTTTTTACGATTATTTTTTAAATTTCCCATTATAACTTTTTTTCTTCTACATTTAGGTATATATTATATAATAAAAAAGAAAGCTTATTCTGTTTACTTTAAAATGGTGTATTACAAAAAATTCTAGGATTATTTTTGAATAAGATATGCTTTTTCAAAGTGTAATAAGTACTTGCAACGATTTTTGATTTTAGGATTATTTTTTAAATTTCTCCTTATAACTTTTTATGTGATTGTGTGTTATGATTGAATCTTATTTTTTATAGGTAATACTTTGGATCCACTTGACTCGGCCGGGCAAACTTCAAAATATGGATTAATTCCAATATTTACTGTCAAAGCTCCTGCACCATAAGCTTTGCTTGAAAAAATAGCATGTAAATGTACCAAAGGATGTACAAAAAACTGCGGCTGTAGGAAGATAGGAATTAGTTTTTCAATATTCTGCAAAGGGTGCATGTGCATGGGTACTAATTGTGGGACTCTAAGATAACTGAGGTGTCAGAGGAAGATATTGAAGCTATTGCTAACGAAGAGATGGACTTTGATTTTGAAATTTTTTAAATGTCAACGTTTAAATAATTTTAACTAAAGTGATGTTTTCTAAGACTAATGTTTATGTAATTTTTGTAAAAGAAATAATTTTAAATAATACAGGTAAAAAAATATCAAAGAATCACTCGGTTTCCATTATTTAAATATAGATGATACACCATTTTAAAGAACAGAAAGTAAGCCCTCTTTATTCAGCAGTATATAGTATATTCATGTACAAGAAAAAAAATTATAATGAGAAATTTAAAAAATAAACCCCTTTAAATGGTAGCACTCCGCGGTTTTTTCATATATAGATGTCCATTGACCATATGAAATAATAAAACCCCGTTAACGTTGTAGTTCCTTTTAGCTATCTTATTTTGAATATAATCAATAGCCTATTTCTAGTAATGTTGAAAAAGTAACTATTCGTTACAAAGTACTCGTTACTTACGAATACCGAAAGTAACGATTACTATACAGAGTAGCAAATCGTTACTTTGATTACTTTGATTACTCTGATTACTTCGTTACTTTGTACCAATCGTATCAGAACGAGTACCTATTTGAATATTTTATCTACAATCGGTTGATATCGGAATCGGACCGGTATTCCACGAGTGTTCGGTATCAGTACTCAGTACAGTTAACTAAAATTTTTATCTTTTTTGAAGGGCGAAGGCTATGAAGAGTTTTACAGGATTACATGGTGCTGAGAAGTAGCTGAAACAGAGGGAGATATATCATTTAACAAAGCATGCACCCAGAAATATATGTCTATATGATTTTTCGAGGTAGATAATTCATAGAATTTTACAAATGTTATTCATTTGAAAATAAAAATGCAACACATTAGATTTTAATATCAAATACACACAATTCTTATCAGGCCTAGAAAAAAATAGCTTAAATTGACCGGAAAATATGTAGAAATGATAATATGTCTAGACTATGATCATCAACTTTAATTTTACATGTAGGTATGGTATTGTTTTTATTATACCAGGACACTTAACACTAAAAACAGAGGAATAGATATATATTTAAATATAGTAGGTACATTGAGACTTGCAACTTTTTGCATTGTATGACGTCTGGAAAAAGTCTACAAAAGAAAAATGGGTAAAAATGCATTATTACATTTTAAAGTGTATAAAACGCATCGAAAATGCATTAACATGGTAAAATCAGTATATTAAGGGTCAGATTTTCTTATTTCGGGGTATTTGTGGTCACTGTACACGAATATGCAGATCAGAACCGACCTCCGAAGCACCTGGGTGGCCAGGGTTACTGCTAAGTTACGTCATCTAGAATTTCGAGGGTTTGTTTTTTGGCACTTAATTGATGCAAACAGATTACTCGAGATTACTGATATTATGGAGCAGCAATGACAGAACAATTAACAACATTAATTAACAAAATCATAAAACACAATAAAGTACCGGAAGAGTGGAGAACGAGCGAACTAATTTTACTATTCAAAAAAGACATAAAAAACAGCCAGACTAAGTCCTAACTAAAATAGAAACTTTTTTTGGTTTTAGAACCTACCTACTCTTCACAACCCAATAGGTCCTCATAACGCTTTAGTAATTACAAATTTTTCATCCTTGCCTCCCATGCTATAAAGGCGTAGGCACAAAATTTCGGTTCCAGTCCTTTTTAAATGCATTAATTATTTTCGAATCCTGAGAAATCTTATAATTATTTTTGAAAAATAATGGTATGAAAAATAATGGACTACATTATTACCCTTAGAATAAACAAAAAGTTTCTTTTGAATGATATATTTAAAATTAAAAATCAGCCTAAATTTTCTCTTTTTTCACTCCTGTAACATATTAAAATAAATATTATAGAAGTTTTCAGGGACTTTCGGCCCTCGATAATAACGTAATCTTTCATTCAGTAAATTTTTCAAAAATAAAAGGTTAAGTTTTCAATCTTATAGCACATAAAACAACATCAAAAATGTTGCTCTAAATCCTACCAGATTGAAAACAATGGGAACATCTCTGGTTACACCTCGGAGGCTTCTAAAATTTGCAAGTCATAACGGATGCTGAGACTAAGGAAGATGAGGGAATTTTACAATTTATAATTCACGTCCCATCTGCTCAGCGCGGTAAAGTTCCAACGAGAATGGTTCCCTTCGTACTTCAATCAGAGTAAACATGTAAATCGAAAATTAATAACCATTTTCAATTTCGTTGCAACATGAAACTACAACCGCATCATATTCTAGTTCAATCAGAGAGTGCTGCAAGCACCTCTACCGGTTTCAAAACTTATTAGTCTCTCATCAGGAGGCACATATGCTGCTCACTGCAGCACTTTCTGATTGAACTAGAATATGATGCGCAGTACCGGCGCTAGGGTATGAGGTGCCCGCCTGCAAAACTAGCACAGGCGCCCTTTGGTTTCTTTTAAATTAGTATTTTGTATAGCACCAGAAGAAAAAAGCTCATTTTGGCGCCCCCCAAATAGGGGCGCCCGCCTGCAGTGCATCCCTTGCAGTCCCGTTATCGCCGGCCCTGATGATGCGGCTGTAGTTTCGTGTTGCAACTAAATTTAAAATGGTTATTCATTTTTGATTTTTAAAAATAGTTTTCTCAGGATTCGAAAAAAATGAATGCATGTAAATAGCATTGGAGCCGAAAGTATGCGCCTATCCCCTTAATGTATAATAAATTGAATAAACCCAAACTCAAAAATCATGATAAAGCAGTCAAAAAGAAGCATATTTTCTAATTGTTCTCATAGTCTTCTCGCTTATAATTAGTATTAAATCAATCTGCAACGCACCACAACAGGTCTCTGGTTTATGATGCGTGTTTACCTACCAATAATAATTAGATATTTCATCGCTGAATAATCATTGCGTCAAACGCAGGCAGTCTCGGCTAGAACCTGTAATTATCACAGAACGCACATATAGCCCAGCTAACGCCTACCGATTAGCATAAACTTTCACCTCCTTGGAGTAAATGTACACAAATCATAATGACGACATCATAGGTGCATACCATCAATACCATGGGACCCATGGGCACTCGGCTCGTTATGTACGTAGGAGGTGGGAAAATCTCCCTAGGGTCTAGCTAGAAATCTACCATTTTTTAAGTGGTATTTGTACAATACCAGGACTATTACATAAATTTGGAATTTTGCAAGCTTCTTGTAAAGGCGCCTAATCTGGAATCAGCATTGCTTACTTTAATTTTAGGTGCCTTTATACAGTGTGTAACAAAAATGCAGGTCATAA
Organism: Diabrotica virgifera virgifera; assembly: GCF_917563875.1. Taxonomy (NCBI): domain Eukaryota; kingdom Metazoa; phylum Arthropoda; class Insecta; order Coleoptera; family Chrysomelidae; genus Diabrotica; species Diabrotica virgifera. Next base: position 221,009,467 of record NC_065448.1, on the reverse strand, counting down.
ATTAAAACACATATTCTGGAACCAGAAATAGTTCGATTAAACTTAACTTACCTTAGTCCAAATGTGCACCTAAAAAGAGTTACAGCCCTTTGAAGTTACAAAATGAAAATCGATTTGTTTCAATATATCGAAAACCATTAGAGATTTTTTATTGGAACTGGACATGTTGCATTCTTATGGCAGGAGTATCTTAGAAAAAAATACTAGTGAAATTTGTACACCGCATAAAAATTTTATGGGGTTCTGTTCCCTTAAACCCCCCCCCCCCAAACTCTTGTGTACGTTCCAATTAAAGTATTATTGTGATAACATTAGTTAAACACAATGATTTAAAAACTTTTTTTTGCCTCTCAGTATTTTTTCGATAAGTCAGTTTTTATCGAGATGCGGCTTCTTTTTTAATATGTTTACATACAAATTTTATGGGGGTTTTGTTCATTTAAACCCCCCAAATGTTTGTGTACGTTCCAATTAAACTATTATTGTGGTACCATTAGTTAAACACAGTGTTTTTAAAACTTTTGCCTCTTAGTATTTTTTTTCATAAGTCACCTTTTATCGAGATGTAGCTTCTTTTTCAAAATATACCTAAAAATGTAAATTATAAATAAATTTTCAGATTATTATCTGCGCGAGATTCACGGCGTGCGTGAAAGTAAATTTTCCCGCACGGCTTGCGGAAAAGTAAAATACCTTGTAATATGGCATTATAATATATTATAATACATGCAATAAACTAGTATTTTTTTATTTTTTTTTTCTTCGTCTTCTTCATTTTGTGGAATTTATGGCTTTGGTGAGAACCGATTAGCATTCAAATTGTTATAAATAGATATTTTTACCATAACAAGTAAATAAAAATATTATAAAATATAAAAACAGTTTTGAAAGGTAATTCCTGGTAAGATTTGCATCAACATATTTTATTTGACAACATTAATTGTGTTTGTATTGTGTATGTTACCACGGAAACGGCGATCAAATGTATGTAAAACCGTAGGAAAACCCGTGAGAAAAAATATTTCTCACTGCAATGGCCTACTTTTCTCACTGCGTGAGGAATAGTTCTTTTTGAATGTATGTAAGTAGTGAGAGAAGTTGCACATTGTATAGCATCCATAGAAAATGGTTATTTTTCTAACAAGTGCGGAAAGTCATACTTTTCCGCACGCGATTGCAGTTTGCCGAACGACGCGAAGCGGAGTTCGCCAAGAAGTCGTATGCGGAAAAGTGACTTTCCCCAAGAGTTAGGAACAATATTTTTTCTACGAGCGTTTAAAAATGACCTAATCTTAAGTAATTAATTGAATTAATATGAAAATACACAAATTAATTCTTTGACAAGATTGTCAAAACCAAACTTTCAATATAATTGGTTACGATGACGACAATCTTGGTTTCCATGACGACGTCAAAACCACTGTTATTGTCTACCGATTTGACTTTCGAATATTATGTCAAAATAATTTTATTTCATCGAATTGTCGCGTTAATTTCATTAAAACATGAACACAATAAGATACATTTAAAGTAAATTAGTAAATAATATCTAAATATTAGTTTATTGCAAGTATTATAATTATTTTAAGGCTATATTAAAATATCTAAATTCAGTGCGGAAAAGTAATCCGGAAAAGTAATGCGGAAAAGTTAAACTTTCCAAACTAAAACGCCTGCGGAAAAGTAGACTTTTTTGCACGCTCGTAGAAAAAACTAGGGTAAGGTGGGGTAATACCGGACAGCGGGGTAATACCGGACTGCGTTGTTTGTGCACGTATCGGCATATTATTGAATTTCGCGCTCATCACAGGCTGACCGTTAGACATCTGAATCTCAGTTCTCAGTTTAGTCGCTGCCACGTGCTTGCAAAGAGAGTTATCACAAAAATTACAAAATTTAGTGTGTGATTATATGAATTAACTGATTTTAAAGGTGAGTATTGACCATTTCTATTATAAGAAATTGATGAGATTACGTGCAAAGTCAAAGCTTACGCAGTGTATTTTACGTATCTTTAAGTAGTTTTATTCATTACTTCCTCTAATAATTACTACCGAACATATGCATAAATATGTCGTTTAGGGGTAATGCCGGACACAGTGTCCCCAGCTCCGGTTTGAACTATTTATTGTATTGGGAGACAGGTACATGCAAATACCTGCTGTTGTTTTATTATGATGGAATATTGGTGGATATAAATATAGTTAATAGGTAATAATTCATAATTACCTACATTTATAATTATTTGTCAACATTTTTTATAAATTTTTGTAGTTTTTGTTTCCCATTACAATTAAAACAAAATCTAATATAGTTTATGACATGTATGTGACATTTACATATTAATTCTTTGTAGACCTGAAGAAGATCCCGTTCGTGATCAAAACATTGGCAATAAAAATAACTCAACAAACATACCTACAGTATTTATATCCAGTTTCTGCGATTCCATCATAATATTTATTATTGGATACAAAACAGTAAACACTGTTATTTTAATTTACAGATGCCGCGGAATTATAAAAGAGTCACCGAAAAAGCTTCGTGGAGAGAGGAGGAGTTGCAAGGAGCACTCCGTGCTATACAGAATGGTATGTCGTTAAGAAAAGCTGCAATAAAATTTTCAATTCCAAAATCTAGGTTACACGAACGACTTAAAAATGGCACTGCCCCTTCTGGACCTTCCTTGGGCCGAAAGCCAGTTTTTTCAGTTGAAGCCGAAAATGCACTTGCTGTTCAAATTAAGAAGCTGGCAAAAGTTTTTTATGGAATAACTCCCCAGGAAGTACGAAGATGTGCTTTTGGATTTGCACAATCAAACAACATCCGAGTCCCCTTTAATCAAGAAAGAAAAATGGCTGGTAAAGACTGGGAAAGGGGCTTCATATCTCGTCACAATATTACGTTAAGGAAACCAGAAGCAACCAGCATTAACAGAATTACAGCTTTTAGTCGCAATGAAGTTACCATTTTTTTTAACAATTTATCCAGACTTATGGAAAAATATGCATTTTCACCCAATAAAATTTATAATTGCGATGAAACTGGGGTCACTACTGTACAACGCCCACCAAAAATATATGCAGAAAAAGGTCAGAAGCGTGTTGGATTTGTTACAAGCTGGGAAAGGGGGAAAACAACCACAGCGATGTGTGCCGTCAACGCTACAGGAACCTATATACCTCCCATGTTTATATTTGCACGCCAAAGAATGGCGTCCCATCTTCAACGAAACGGTCCCCCAGGTGCCCTTTACACATGCTCAAAAAATGGGTGGATTACAGAGGACATATTTCTTACTTGGTTACAACATTTTCAAGCATTTGTAAAAGCATCCAAAGAAGATCCAGTTCTTTTAATCATGGACAATCATAGCACTCACTGCACGTTACAAGCATATAATTTTTGTAGAGATAACGGTATTGCTGTTCTGACAATCCCTCCACATTCATCACATCGCCTTCAGCCACTCGATGTGAGCTTTTACTTTCCTCTAAAGACCGCATTCAACTCTGGATGTTCCAAATATTTGACCAGCCATCCAGGGGAGAAAATCACGCCTAGTGAGATTGCTGAATTATTTAATTTAGCATTTAGTAGAGTGGCAACCCCGGAAAAGGCTATCAAGGGATTTAAAGAGACAGGTATTTTCCCCTACAACCCTGACGTATTCACAGATGAAGATTTTGCTCCTGCAGAAACCCTTCAATCCACTGTTTCTGATGCACTTCAAGAACCTACCCAAGCAGAAAAACTACTCAAAACAAATGAGACTACCCCTGAAAAAAATAGTAGTGTGAATGAGACAGAATTAAAAAATGTTTCCTTTGCCGAGATAATTCCTCTACCATCTTGTTCTCACGAAAATGTTGTAAAGAGACAAAATAAGGCAAACAAGCAACACTCTATTGTATTTACGTCAACACCGCTAAAACAAGAGCTAGAAAAAAAAGAAGAGAAGAAAAATAAAAAGACAACAATTAAATCAGATAAGGCTAAAAGAAATGTATTTGTGACACAGGAGGGGTCTACATTAAGACAAAAATCAAAGCGAACAAAAATTGCCTTAAACTATAAAATATGTGAAGAAGGAGAAAGTGAGATAGAGGATGATGACGATGTTAGGGACAAGAACATTACCGAAGACATTTGCATTTTGTGTGGAGAATTTGGCAAGAACAGTGAACTTTGGCTAAGATGTGTGTATTGTGGTCATTGGGCACACAAGGCATGTTCTAACTCTCCAAAAGACAAAAAATTTATTTGCGACTTTTGTTTGTAAAAGGTGTCCGTCATTACCCCAACATAGAGGGTAATACCGGACAGTGACAACTTTTTTTATATGTATATTTTTAATTTTGTATTGTAATTTTAAAAAGTTTTTTTAATCAAAATTTGTAGACTAACATGTGTTCTTCATTTTTGCTTAGGTTTAAAATTTTAATGTCGTCTAATAATAAAATAAATTCTAATTATCTTTAAGTGTACGCCATTACCCCACCTTACCCTAATTACAAGGAACCATCTTCAAAAAGCTCTAGCTCGGACTAGTTGAATTGAGTTAAATTTTCTTCAAATTATTTTGAGGAATCTCCGGTCTTCGTTTGTCAGGAGAGTTTCTGGACACCCTGTAAATATAAATTTTTCTGTATCTAAAACAGTTCGTTTAATATGAAGTATCCCTCTACATCAAATAACTACCCTTCAGTTATCTGAACCCTTCATCTATCGATCGATTTAACAGTTCGACGGTTATGTTCCTCGACACATTGAAAACGAAGCATTTGATTGGAACTCAGATCGAGGAATACGATTACCTCAGTGTCCTATCTTCTTTTTGTTCTTCCGTATCTGTGTCGGATCTACTCAGCGCACGAACGTGCCATCAGGAAATTCAACAAGGGTTCAATAAAATAACATTATCATGCCTAATTTCTTACTACATCTATATTGTTAGGTTAAGTTAATTGGCTATTATAATATACATAAGTTATGTGATAGTTTGGTGATACTTCCTTCGTTATATCAGATGATAATAATAATAATTACTCTTTGTAGAAATCTTCTTATTATCGTTCTAGGTAGTGTTACATAATAAATAGTTAAATAATAGTAATGCATTAAAAGGAGTAATTTTGGTTTATATGACAACAATATTTCTACTATTTTAAAGAATAAACGGGATGTTTCCTATTGTAAGGGGTTGTTCAGCAGGAATATACTATTATTTCCATTACTGTTTTTTTGTTCGTTTAAATACATTTGATACTTAAGGTTATAGTCTAAGAGCTAGTGAACCCTCCGACTAACGGTCGTCCTGTAAGGCTAGAAATTTGTATAGTGATAACTCATAGCACACCAAGCCTAAAAACCATGACATGGCAGACATCAGCGGTGCACGTGTATCTATCAGGTGAATCGAAAAGTGCATAGTTTTGGGCTAAAATAAACTTTCTAATGTAAGGTTTAAATTTAAGTATGTGTTTGAGTAAGTCATTTAGAAGAAATGTGTACAATGACAGGCGATTCTGAAGAGCATAAGACCTTGCCAGGCGAGGGGAAAGATTAGGGGTTTTTCCTAAAATTATTCTTTTTGCATCGATTAAATTTTTTTTAGGTTTTTTGAATCATTCCAAACAGAAAAGGTCTTCAGTGATTTTTCTCTTAAGTTAATAGTTTTTGTTATATAAGCGATTGAAAATTTTGAAAATAGCGAAATCGGCCATTTTTAACCCTAAATCGGACATTTATCTAAAAATTTCAAAGTTACCAAGGTAGGTAGATATTCTTTAAACATTGATTGATGAAATCCCAAAGAGTTTTTTGCAATACAATATCGGAAACGCCTTTGTTTTTTAATTGCTAATCAAGCGGGCGCGACACTGTAGTATAAGTGAGGACGTTTGAGTTGGCATAAATTCATTATCTCGAGAATGGGCAAATTTCAAGAGAAATCCTCAGATAGGTCGATGTTTATTTTTAAATTAGGACTTTTTGGCATATATATAATACTAATGACGTCATCCATCTGAGCGTGATGACGTAATCGATGATTTTTTTTAAATGAGAGTAGGGGTTGTGTGATAGCTGATTTGAAAGATTATTTAATTCTCTATTCACTAATATAACCATTAACATAATTATTTATACAGGGTGTAAAAAATTTTTTTTTTATTAAATTATTTTTGATTAAATTTGACAAATAGAAGAAAATTTTTTTTGTACACCCTGTATGAATAATTATGTTAATTTTTATATTACTGAATAGAGAATTAAATACCTTTCAAATGAGCTATCACAAAACCCCTACTCTTATTTAAAAAAATCATGGATTACGTCATCACGCCCAGATGGATGACGTCACTAGTATTATATGTATGCCAAAAAGTCCTAATTTAAAAATAAAAATCGACCTGTCTGAGGATTTCTCTTGAAATTTGCCCATTCTCGAGATAATGAATTTATGCAAACTCAAACGTCCTCACTTATACTACAGTGTCGCGCCCGCTTGATTACCAATTAAAAAAAGAAAGGGGTTTTCGATATTTTATTGTAAAAAACTCTTCGGGATTTCATCAATCAATGTTTAAAGAATATCTACGTACCTTGGCAACATTGAAATTTTTAAATAAATGTCCGATTTAGGGTTAAAAATTGCCGATTTCGCAATTTTTTAAATTTTCAATTGCTTATATAACAAAAACTATTAACTTAAGAGATAAATCACTAAAGACCTTTTCTGTTTGGAATGATTCAAAAAACCTAAAAAAAATTTGTTCGATGCAAAAAGAATAATTTTAGGAGAAACCCCTAATCTTTCTCCTCGCCTGGCAAGGTCTTATGCTTTTCAGAATCGCCTATCATTGTACACATTTCTTCTAAATGACTTACTCAAACACATACTTAAATTTGAACCTTACAGGAGAAAGTTTATTTTACCCCCTAAATTTCCACTTTTCAATTCACCTGGTAGATACACGTGCACCGCTGATGCCTGCCAGGTTATGGTTTTTAGCCTTGGTGTATTATGAATTATCAGTAGAAAAATTTCAAGCCTTACAGGACGACCGTTAGTCGGAGGGTTCACTAGCTCTTAGACTATTATGACGGTAACCATTATATTTTCCCCGAGTGGCACTCTCATGCAACCCCAAACCTAACTGATTCTCAAATCTATTCGCGTCCCTTTTATTTATCGGATATACAGGGTGTCCCAGACTAATTTAGCCACGCTATATCTCTTAAACGAATAGAGATTTTCGAATGGGACAAAAAGTGATATAATCTACTTGTAATACACTTTAATATGGCGTACAAAAAAATCATCCCCTAAATATTCATCCCTTAGTTGCAACCCCTAACTTTAATTTTTTTAATAGCACCCTGTATATTTTTTTATAGTTTTGGATGTGGTCTTTTATCGTCTATTCAACACATTTTTTGAAAATAAAATCGGTTCGTAAATAACCAAGAAACTATCAGTTTATTTTTGTCAATTGTGTGTCCCAAACTAATTTATCCAGGCTATATTTCTTAAACGAATAGAGATTTTCGAAGGGACAAAAACTGATCTATTCCATTTGTAATACACTTTCATATGGCGTAGAAAAAATTCATCCCCTAAATATTCATCCCTAACTTACAGGGTGCTATTTAAAAAATAAAGTTAGGGGTTGTAACTAAGGGATGAATATTTAGGGGATAATTTTTTTTCTACGCCATATTAAAGTGTATTACAAATGTAATAGATCAGTTTTTGTCCCATTCGAAAATCTCTATTCGTTTAAGAAATATAGCCTGGATAATTTAGTCTGGGACACATAATTAACAAAACTAAACTGATATTTTCTTGGTTATTTACGAACCAATTTTATTTTCAAAAAATGTGTTGAATAGACGATAGAAGACCACATCCAAAACTATAAAAAATATACAGGGTGCTATTAAAAAAATTAAAGTTAGGGGTCGTAACTAAATGATAAATATTTAGGGGATGATTTTTTTACGCCATATTAAAGTCTATTACAAGTAGAATAGACCACTTTTTGTCCGATTCGAAAATCTCTATTCGTTTAAGAGATAGAGCGTGGCTAAATTAGTCTGGGACACCCTGTATATGTTTGTCTACTGTTTTACTTTCGTTTCTGTGTCAAGTTTAGGTATGATATAGTATCTTATTGCTTACTTTGCAGAAATCAGGTGGAAGAAATCAGGGTAAAGAATAAGGTGGAAGGTTGATTGTGACGGACAAACAGAGAGCTAAAGGAACTATATAACGAACCAAGCATGAGTCGCTTATAAAGGCACAGAGAGTGGGATAGTGGGATAGAATGGACAGGATGGGATGCCAAAGATGATCCTAAAATGGGCCCAATCACGAGAAGAAGGAAAGGAAGACCCAGACAAAGATGGTTTGACAGCGTACAGGAAGATCTAAGAAAAGAGGGAATTATTGGTTGGAAAGAAATAGCAACAAACAGGGATGAATGGAGGAGAATAGTAAGCTAATTTAATAGGAAAGGACCATGATTTGTTAAGAAGCCACCCCACTTGATACAGTTCTGAATATATGAGTATATTATGGTAGTATGTTAATTTTTTTTTAGCCCTAGGCCTTCAAGACCTCTTGAGCTTTGTAAATAAAAGTGTAAGTACTTTTCACCAAAACTTTCTAAAATCATTCTGTTTACTTTGATGTTCCGATCAATTTTGAATACATAAATTTAAAAAGACAATAAACGATGAAGTAAGCATAGGATTTTAACAGCATTAAACAATCGTTTCGGATTCATCTGAAGATTGATGATGTACGTCTCTGGGATGTTCGAGCCGAAAATATTTATCAGGAAGAAATAACTAATATTGTAGCTGATGGATTGAGACGCGAGGATAATTGATTTGTTTGAAGGCCGAGAAGAATGCATTGTTCAGAAATGTATTTCAATGAGTATTTTCCTACCAGATATTTTTTATATTGGCTACAGGGTGGCAAGAAGAGCTTAATCAATTTTATACTGTTGAAACGTTAAAAAGTAGTTATATAATACAGATATGAAATTTTTTATAACAGGGAACTTGCACATTTTTTTTATTACATAATATTGTTCAGTTTTGTTTAAAAATGAGATTTCCAAAATTTCAAGCTTCAAAAACTCATAATAAGTTAGAAGTACAGGTTTAGGGCCAATTTCTCATATCGAGTTCAACTCCAGTTTAACCTGAACTTCTAGTAAACATCAGTTTAAAGTCAAAATCGTCTTTCTCAATTCACGTTCAACCGATGGCGTTTAAACTTGAACGATGCTTGAACGGTGGAATTCGGCCGTTCAAAGATTTCAGAACTCAGTTCAGATGATTTCATGGACTACGCATGCATTGCATTAACACGAAACGCTGTCAAAATATAAATATATCCTATTTTATTTTATTAAGCCGAACGATAAGCGATAACATTATTTTTGTTTTTATAATATTTATTAATAATTATTAAAATGACTATTTGACTATAAATACTCAAATTTAACTTTATTCAAAAACAGCATAAAGAGGTAGTTCAAAATGGCGACAGTTTTTTACCTTTTGCCATCTATTGGCATTTCTCGAAAGCTGTAGAACGAGCACTGACATAAACGTGCAATGAGAAATGCATTCCAAACAAAACCGAAGATCACCGGTGAACCTGGTTCAACTGAACCATAGAAATCGACCCTTAAAGTCTTCTGTATTTTAAAATAGTTCAAACGACCCGTGACGTCACATAGTTTAACTTTACGGTTATATTTGTGTTTATGGTTATATTTAGGTGTATTCTTTTCTTTTTCTTTAGTTTATTGGCCTCCACCTACTTGGGTATTTGGCCAGATCAACGTCGCGGAATAAGGGAAAAATATTTATATTCTAATGAAATTTGTCGTATGTCATTGTAATAGTATATACCAGTTTGTTGAGATTGGAATTTGATACAGTTTTTAAAGAAAGGGAAAGAAGGTTTACTATGGAAAATTAAAGAAAACACCATAAGGGTTGTTTAGTGCCATGTTCTAAAAGTAAAAGTTTTCTATTGATTTAAAATAGTTCAAACGATCAAACGTATTTTCTACTGACGTTTATAATGTCTAATTTAAAATTATATACAATTTTGTTTACTTTGTTGGTGCACAATGTAAACATATAATCAAATGACGTCACGACGCGTTTTCGGCTAGCTGCAATAATTTGAATAGGGAACTTGCACATTTTTTTATTATTAGATAATAATGTTCAGTTTTGTTTAAAAATGAGATTTCCAAAATTTCACGCTTCAAAAACTCATAATAACTTAGAAATACATATTTAAAGTCTTCTGCGGTATAAAATAGTTCAAACGGCCCGTGACGTCACATAGTTTTGCATTAGTTTTGATTATGGTTATATTTCGCTGTGTCTAGGTCCACGCTAACGTGTACGAAAATAAAAAAGTTAGGTAGACGCGAATTAAACTTCATCAAGCCAGTGACATCATTATTTAGCTTGAGCAGTGACTATATATTTTGGTACATGCTATTTTGATATGTTTAGTGTTTATTTAATAGAAAAATATTTGTTAAGGGAAGGGAAGCAGAACTATTCAGATGTTTCAAACTTAATTGTAATAAATCAATGTATATATAAAAGTATATATTTAGGTTAGCAAAATAATTATATGTATTTATTTGACATGACATGTAGGTACAAAATATTGTTAAAATAATTTTTATACGTAAGTGAATTATTATAATCAACTATTCTAAATACAAAATAAGCCACAATTTAACTAAAAAAAATTATTTTATTAACGTTTCGACGTCCAAATCGGATGTCATTGTCAAAATACAAAAATTAGTCAGATTAAATAAATTATTAGAAAAAATTTTTTACTATGCAACAACATTTTTGTTTAATTTAATAATATTTCGTATTTTGACAACGACATCCGGTTTAGACGTCGAAACGTTAATAAAATCAATTTTTTAGTTAAATTGTGGCTAGTTCCCATTTAGAATAGTTGATTACAAAAATGCCACAAAGATAATAGTTTCAGAACAAGTTAATTATTATTGTGAAAGCTTTAGGTCTTCCTTTTATTTTAATCTTGGACGGTAATACTATTTCATTTATAACTAAAAAATATATATATTAATTTATAGTCTCTTATCTTTTTCGTACTGTTTTAAAATGTTCTTAAACCCATTAAAAGAACTAAATAATTGTCCACACTCCATAGTTAATTTAAAAACAAACACTAAACAAATAAAAAATAAGAAATCACTGACACTCTAACTTTTTTATTTGCGTACACGTTAGCGTATACCTAGACACAACCTTATATTTAGGTATATTCTTTTTCTCCTTCTTTAGTTTATTGGCCTCCACCTACTTGGGTATTTGGCCAGCTCATCGTCGTGGAATAAGTCAAAAATATTTATATGCTAATGACATTTATCGTATGTCATTGTAATAATATATACCAGTTTGTTAAAATTGGAGTTTTATACTGTTTTTGAAGGAAAGGAACGAAGGTTTACTATTGAAAATAAAACCATTTTGTAAAAGTACAAATTTTCTATGAATAGTTCAAACGATCAAAAACACTTGTAACGTCACATAAATGTATTTTCTACTGACGTTTATAACGTCTAATTTAAAATTCTGTTTACTTTATTGGAAAAATGTAAACGTAAAACCAAGTGACGTCACGACGCTTTTTGGGCCACCTGTTTTAATTTGAATTTTTAATCGTCTTTAGGGGCCAAACGAAAGACAAACAAAACTTTTTTTATCTTTGATACATGTTTTAAATTATGTTCTGTTGTGATTTATAACATTTTTTTCGAATTTAAAAATTTATGCAAGTTCCCTATTTAGAATCGTCTTTAGAAGCCAAACGGAACACAAAAACAACTGTTTTATCTTTGATACATGTTACGTTCCGTTGTGATTTATAACATTTTTTTAGAATTTAGAATGTTATGCAAGTTCCCTATTAAATATTACAGAGCATATGACTCAATAAACAGGACACATTTATACAAAATATTAAGTGAATTTGAAATACATACTGTGCAAACTAGTTAAACTCATCTGAACACAGATGACAAACACAGTAGCTACAGGTACAGATACATCGTGAAAAGACAGATCCAATTCAAACAACACAATACACAATGATTACAACAGGGTGATCGACTGGTATAACACCAGACTAGGTGGTTAGAAAAATTCAGAAGGTAGAAACAACATACTTATCAATCAATCAGTTCAACTGTCACCATATGCAGATGACATAAATATTATGAGCTTTATATGTTTGATAGTGCTGAAAACTAAACTGAAGTTTATTTTGAATTGTATGTGGGGGAACATTGTCAAAAACGCAATTTTACCATAAAAATTTTAAAAAAGAAATCACGTTTTTCTGAGTTTAACTCGCTACAACTCTGTTCCATTTTATTATTTTTTCTAAAATTTTTATAGTAGTTATATATATTTTCACATATCTAAAGACTATGGGACCTGTTGCAATTTTCCAGTCTTATTGTAATAAAAGTAATGAATTTTTAAAATAAAAGGTGCCGATTCGTGAATTGCAAAATAAAGTCGCAAAAGTTTAGTGACAAAATTTGATATTCAGCTTCTTAATCACGTTTATATTAAAATATAGAATATATGGGTAGTCTTAAATCAAAACGATAATACCGACGCGACGTGATATACCCCCAAAATAACACGTATTTCTCGAGATACTAACCACAGGTGGTGAATGGCTAATTTTTGTCTTACTTTATGTTTTTGCTGGCGTTGAAAACGAAATAGAAGTTTTTTTTGAATTTTAAGTGGGGAACATTGTTAAAAATGCAATTTTACCCTAAAAATAAAAAAATACGTTGTTCTGCGTTTAACTCCCTACTACTCTGTTCAATTTTAATATTTTTCTGAAATTTTTTATTTTTTGTTATTTAAAAAATATTTCCCAAAAAGCATCCAACATACACCAAAAATTAATATAAGCAATATATCAAGCATATTTTAAGTCAGCGGTTCTCAATCTGTGGTACATGTACCACTAGTGGTACATATCAATATCATTATTTGCGGGGTCTAGGACATTTCGCCGTCGCCGTTTCGCCGTCGCCATTTCGCCGTCGCCGTTTCGCCGTCGACCCATTTCGTCGTCGCCTTTCGCCGTCGAGCCATTTCGCCGTCGCCATTACTTGTATATAAGTTTTGAATGGTTTTCGAACGATTATATTTCGAACACTTTTGCATAATGAAGTTTTCTATTTTTGATACAGAAAAAACAAAGGAAATTGAAATACCTTTTCTCAATATTGTTTATTTCCGGGAATCTGATAATAGTCATACTTTTAATACTATAAATATTTTATTTTTCAGACGGCAAAACGCAAAAACAGCCAAAATCAGCACCACTATTATAGTTAATTAGATTACCTAGCGACATAAGTATTTCAGTTAGGTGGCACCAAAAATAATAAAAAGAATTTTGTGGTACATGAGTCAAAAATATTGAGAACCACTGTTTTAAGTAAATATTCGATTTATCGAGGGCTTAACAAAAACTTTCTTTTCAGCCGCAGAAAATGACAAACATTTAATCTGTTTAAAAAACAAACGAATGGATAAAAGTAAATTATATTTTGATAATTTAGACGCTTATAAAAAGAATACGACAAGTTCATTAAATGTACTTATAGTAGGGGCGCCCAAGCGGGGATTTTTGCAGTTACTCGAGCGCGTCAGATTATCATATAGGGAGAAACGTGCTACCCTGCAGATGTACCTCTACCATATATTGGCTCTTAACACAGGGGAGTTCGTACAGGGGGGCCCGAAAAATCTGTCCTTACAAATACTCGAAATTGTCAGATTAAGATAAGGCATAAGGTAAGTTAATTACATGCAAAAGAGTGTATATTTCAAAAATCTGACGATTTGAGCAGGGCGTAAGGAAATGGGTCAAAATGTTTCATAAAAAAAAGCGAATATTTCGCGAAATGAACGTCAGATCGAAAAACTAAAAACTACATGTTCAATATTTTTCAAAAATCTATCAAAAGATACCAAACATGACCCCCACGGAGAGGGGTGGGTGATAAATTTAAAATTTTAAATACAAATCCTGCGATATTTCGCAAAATAAACATCAGGTCGAAAAATTGCAAAATACGAAAAATATATCGTACCAAACATTTTGAGAGGGTTACTTTAAAATCTTAAATGGGAGCCCCCATTTTTTATTACAGATTTGGATTCTTTGCATAAAAATAAGCAACTTTTATTCGAAATATTTTTTCGAATTATGGATAGATGGCGCTATAATCGGAAAAAACGATTGTTGGAAATGGAAAATTAAATAAAAAGTGGAAAGTCCCTACTAAAATGGAAAATTGTACTTAACTTTTTTTGGATTTAGGATCTAATAATCACAACCCAATAGGTCCCCAAAGTGCTCGAGTGACTGCATATTTAGCATACTTTTCTCCCCTACCATTATGGAAGAGCAAAAAGTAATAGATACAGATGAACGAGTTGTGCTTGCTTACCTTCAGAAAATGGTAATTTTGAGTTGAAAGTTGAATTTAAACACCCTGATGCGTACTTTAAATAAAAAAAAAATAGTGTACCGATGAAAAAATACATATATTTAATTATTATTATACAGGGCGATTTAACAAAACTAAGAGGAGAAAACCATTGAATTTCACGTGTCCGGTATTTTTTGCGGGCCAGAGTATATAGTCCAGATTATATCATTTTTAACGACTTTTAAAATAATATGTACGTCGTAAACGTCAAACAACAAACATATTAACAACAAAAAAAGTCAATAGTTACCTAAATATTAAATCAACATTCATCAGAACAAAAAGTCTAAACCAATTGCTTTTTGTGCGCATTTAAGATCTAACCTATAATTATTACAAGAAACATTCAAGTACCTATCTATTGCGGTAAAAGTTGTTTTGCTAACATTGTTTTATCAAAGCGTTTAAATCACTGGAATTGCAATAACCGAAGTAACACAATCGATGTAATAAACCGATCGTATTTACCTTTTTGCCAGCATCTTATCCAATAAGTATAGGTTTTAGTTCGATCGCAAAGATAAATCTACTACATAAATTAGCACAGTCGATTTAGTGACCATTTATTTATCTGTGTGCAGTCATCTTATTGGGAAAGTAGAAAAACAAAGCTTGAATTAATTTGTCTTTTGGAGTTGGACTGAATCGTTCCGTATGGTGATTCGATTCTCCGTTCGTAGCTCCTTGCTTGATATTTATTTATTTAAAGGTATGTAGGGCCTAGATATCTTCTTCTTTCTCTTTGTAAGCAATTCTACTTGTTCATTGGTGGATTTACTTCATTGGAAGTTTGTCACTCTATCTTTTGCGCGATACTTCTTCTACCGATTGGTGATTTATCTCTTGCCATTTTGACCACACGGTTCCCCCTTATTCTGCTTTTGTGGATATTCCATTCTTTTTTTCTATTTAGTGTCCACTGGTTTATACACTGTACGTTTGCTTTTAATGTCGTCACTCCTCTTTCGATAACTCAGCGATTTTCCTGTAATGCTTCTCAGTAGTCTCATTTCTGCCGTTTCCAGTAGTCTTTGTGTTGTGGCTGTATCGGGTCTTGTTTCTGATGCATATGTCATTATTGGTCTCACACTGACTTTATAAATTTTTAACTTCATCTCAGTATTAATATGTAGGTTTCGCCATAATACGGTTTTATTAAGGCATCCTGTCAATATATTTGCTTGATTTCTCCGTTTTTTATACAGGTCCGCATATGTGGACAGAGTATTTCTAAGCTATTATATCTCCATTGCTTGTTCAATACTGATACCACCAATTTCTATTTTACATATGATTAGTTCTTTACTAATTACTATTGTTTTAGTTTTCTGAGATGAAATTGTCATATTGAATTCTTTTGCTCTGTTAAAATGTTAAATCTGTAGACTAATATTTGCAAACTATTTTCATCTTAGGCTATCAATATGGAGTCGTCTGCGTAACAGAATATTGATACTTTTGGTTTCCCATTCTGTATTTCCTTTGTTAATGCTTTTAATGATTTCATCCATGATTAAATGGAAGAGCATCGGGCTCAACGAGACATGTCTTATTCCTTTGCCTATGTCAATAGGTTCTGTAAGTTGTTCATGTGTTCTGACTTCGATTTTGTTGTTTTGATATAGTTTTCAATAGTTTTTATAACTTGGGAATTACTCTATTTTATATAGAATATAGAAGATGGATTACATATTTGAATGTTACTCTGTCAAAAGCTTTCTTTAAGTTAATCAGACACAGAAATCTGCACACGATCTTCCAGTACGAAGACCCTGTTGTTTAGCTGCTAAACATAAAATATCCTCTAATTCATTAGTTCTTGTAAAATTTTAGTTTTTGGGTAGTATTTAACAAGTTAATATCTTTTTAGTTTTCTGGCGTTTTTATCTCCTTTTGTGAATAGTAGAATTAGTTCGCTCAATCTCCATTCTTACGGTATTTTATTGTTTTATAATTTTGTTAATTAATGTTGTTAATTGTTTTGTCATTGCTCCTCCATAATATTTCAGTAATTCATTTGATATTCCGTCTTAC
Organism: Diabrotica virgifera virgifera; assembly: GCF_917563875.1. NCBI lineage: Eukaryota > Metazoa > Arthropoda > Insecta > Coleoptera > Chrysomelidae > Diabrotica > Diabrotica virgifera. Next base: position 220,992,812 of record NC_065448.1, on the reverse strand, counting down.
ACTGCAAATTTTCAGTTCTTCAGCTTTTCAAGTATTTTTCAAACTTCATGTGTGCTTATATTAACGTCTTCATTTATGATAATTTCTGGTGTTTCCGTTCCTATCATCTTTGTTCTTTCTCTGCATGGAGCTCTTTTCCATGTATCCATTTCTATGTATTTTGGTTCTATAATTTCATTTACATTCGTTCTTTGACCTCTTATAAACAACCATATTTCCTTTTTTAGGTCATAAAAACCATGTTCCATTTTTTTCGAAAAAAGTTTCCAGTGATCATTTTTTATTCTTCTTACAAGTGAATGTGTTTCGCTTCTTATTGCCTTATAATTATCATATAATGCTTCTTATGTCTAGGTTGACATGTATTTTAGGTAACCTTTTTTTTCTTTATATTTTTGAAGATATTCTTCTTTAGCGGCGAATCGATTGAGGGTAAAATTTGATTGATCCCCGCGCATTCGCACACCGACAGTATGGTATTAGTTGTTATACGGGCTCTGATTGGGTGTTGAAATTTTGAAATGATCTGTCAATAATTGTTCAATATGGAGGTTATCGGTAAACAAAAATATTGTATAATATTAGTTTTAATTGATGTGTGGACAGAAATAAAATCAAATTTATAATTATAGTGACTTTTTAAATAGTTTTGAAAAGCCGCAGGTACGTAATTCTAAATGTTTCAGTTGGAAATACCTAATAGTTTCAATACCTATCTATTTGGAAAATGTAAACAAAATAATGTAGTTACCTATTAGTAGGCAATGCTTTAATAATTTACATAATCTGATTACGAACAAACTTTCTACAAATCTTCATCTCGTATATCGTTTTCTTACTCTATATTTTGTTGTATTTTATTTCGACAAAAATCAAACTAATAATTTTATTAAATTCATATAAATTTATGATGTAAACGTTTAGTTTGTGTATATTCCCACATGACGTATACGAGAGTTTGGTGCAGTTTGAAATGGCGTCAACTTTCGTACGGCGTGGTAGACGTGAAGTGGGTTCAAGCCCCAAGCAAGTTATTAGTTTTTTATTTTTTTTATAGATTTTATGATTGTAAGTATATTATTATATAATTTTTGAAGATATTCTTCTTTTTTGAAAGTGGTAGATAAGAAAGTTAGTTTGATTTTTAAATAAAATAACTACAAATAACCTTTTAAGTATATTTACTTCGCTTAAATTACCTATTATGTAATAGAAGAATATCTTCTTACGTGCGTACAAAGTACACACACATTCTTTTTTTCTTCACTTCTGTACAAAACCATGGAGTTCTTCGCGTTGGGAGCAACCTATGCTTAAATTTCAATATCACAATATTACATCTCTAATATATCTAAGTATTATCTATTAGTATGTAATATACAGAGTGAGCCAAAGAAAAGAGTCCACCCCGATATTTGGCAGTATTTATTAGATTTTAAGAAAATAAAAAAACAGGTCAATTTTTGATCTAAGGGGGACACATTTTTACAGTACAAACATCTGTCATTTGTCAACTCTCTCCCTTCCACTTCCTCCACCCCTTATTTTTAAATAGGGAATAGGGGTCGTGTGCCAGCTCATTTTAAAGGTTATTCAATTCTCTATTCAGTTATATCAACATATCAGACATAAAAATGTATACAGGGTGTCCAAGAAAAATTATTTTGAAATAAATTAATTGACACAAAAAGAAAAATGTATGTAATTTATTTAACTCAGAATACATTGTAGTGTTGAAAATTTTTTGATAAATACACACTGCTTTTCGCCTAATTTCAATGTTCAAGCTTCCACCCATCTGCCTCTTGGTAGGTTGAATATTGAATTTAAGCCACAAACAGTGTTTATTTATCAAATAAACATTTTTTCTGTTTTCTGTCAGTAGTAGAATGTATTCTGAGTTAAATAAATTACATACATTCTTCTTTTTGTGCCAATTAATTTAATTCAAAATAATTTTTCTTGGACACCCTGTTTTAAATTTTTGTGTAAATGTTGATATTATTGAATAGAGAATTAAATAACCTTTCAAATCAGCTAGCACACGACACCTATTTCCTATTTAAAAATAAGGGGTGGAGGAAGTGGAAGGAAGGGAGTTGAAAAATGACAGATGTTTGTACCGTAAAAATGTGTCCCCCTTAAATTAAAAATTGACCTGTTTTTTATTTTCCTAAAATCTAACATATACTGCCAAATATCGGGGTGGACTCTTTTCTTTGGCCCACTCTGTATAATAAAGGGTATATAATATGATAATATTTCCATTACAAATAAATTGAAGATTTCGGTTGCAATCCTACATAAAAAGGGGATAAATTAGATCCTGAAAACTATGGATCTATTAGCTTATTAAAAACACACCAGAGACACGCCGAATACACCTATGGCAAGCATGAGCTACCGCAACACATTTTCCTCCCTCAGAGGAAATGGCTGCTGCACACAATTTACCGTATCCGACTTGGAAAGCGCTAAACAGACTAAGAACCGGCGTTTCACGTTGTGCTAGGAACAGAGATGAGAGTAACCTGCACAGAAGACTTAATTTTAGAAAATGAGAGGGGCCAACCATTGGAAATACAGAATTTAAAGTTGTTGGTGTTCCGGACACGGAAAGTAAGTAAGTAGCTTACTAAATAAGTACTGTTGCTCGCCGAAGTCATTGTAGTCAAACTCTTTGAATTTAGGACACTCACTTACTGTTCATTTCGTACTTTATCGAATGTTTTATTATACTTAGTCAATAAAATACGCATAAGTATATATCTTGATTGACATCCAGGTATCTTTGTATGAGTATAAGTGAAAAAAGAGTTTCACGCATTCCTAGGTCTTTCTGAAACCCAAATTGTGTCTCATTAGAGCCCGTTCACATGAGATTCGCGCGATTACACGCATTAGCATGTGAACAGTCTTAAGTAAAATATATTTGTGTAGTTTTAAACGCGCATTAAGCGCTTGTCATGTGAACGGGCTCTAATTGTGTATCATAAGGGCTCGATCACATAACAGTGCCCGTTTAATGACTTAAAACGCGCGTTAGAATGTGAACAGTCTCAAGTAAAATATATGTGGCTGTAACCGCGCATTATCAAAACGCACGTTAAGCTTATGTTATGTGAACGGGCTGTTCACATGACATGCTGTCTGTGAACACAGACAGTGTTCACAGACAGCATGTCTGTGTCCAGTTTATGATATAATCAGTATAGGTCGCATTGCAGTATAGTTTCTGCGAAATAATTCATTCAGATTCTACCCACCTCTATTCCTTTTGTTTGCCTCTATTCGATTTTTGTCTCGTTTGCCTCTTTAGCCGCTTGAAAGCGAGAGTTCTCGTATATATTGAGGCTAAATTTCACTCATATTATCACTAGATTAAAAATACTTTAACGTAATTAATAATGTTGCACAGTTACTAGGTATATAAAAACAAGGGACATCAATATACAAAGTTGTTGGTTTTTGTTGTTACATATCGTAACAATCGAGGATCTTCCCATAATTGCCTTACAAAAACTTTACGGTCCTAGCCAAAGTGTCAGTTTTTAGGATGTTTTTTTATGATTATATAAAATCGAAAGTTGTTGCTAACAATTTTAATACGAATTTTTTGTTTTTGCCCATTTTGAAAAAATGTAAAAACCTTGAATGATCCATGCTCTCTGTCCCAGAAACTTTGTAAATATAACTCCTCCGTTATTAGACCAGATATAGTGACAAAAAATGAGGTATCGAATGAGAGCTTATAACTAAAGTCCGGATTATAAGCATGACAGAAAGGTCAAAATAAGCACTTGTATATCTAAGCAAAAAATGTCGCAAAAATAAGTAAAGTTTTTATGAAATAAGCAAGATTCAAGAAAAAAACCTGTAAATAAACATGGATATAACGATATAGATATGAATAAAGGATATTATTAACATTACATTACATTTATTTTTAATTATCGTATTATTAACAATAAATAAAAAATTACAAAAGTTAAATTATAATATAATAAAAAAATCGAAAAATAATTATCATATTAATATATTTTTTATTTATGGCCATCAGGCCATAAAACAATCATATGTTTTTCAAAATTTTCTTTTAAAAAGCTATGTCTTTTATCTGTAGGCATATATTTATACGTAAAAAAAGTTCTTTCAACATCTACAGATGTGATTTTACAAGAAAAAGTATTTTAAAACAGTATAGTAAATTTGGGCTGTCTGCAGATAAGTATTAGTTTATTACATGGACAGGTATAAGGATCGGTTTTCTAATTTAGCTCCTAAGCCTAAGGGATTAAAATTCTTATGGTTTATTGAATTATTACAATTTTATACCTCTGTATACTTCATTTAATTTTGCTTAAGACAGGACTACATGAACTATAGTTTATCATAAGAAGTAAAATAAACAAAGATAAGCAACATATCTTTAAAATAAGCGATTTTACTAAAAATCCTAATTATAAGCAAAAAAAAGCAAAAAAAGCAAAATGCTTATAATCCGGACTTTACTTATAACCCAAGGATGGTATTAACAAGGTAACTCGATGTGTACTTTTTGATTTAAAACTAAAAAAGCTCACACTTTTTTTTGTTGCTACAAAATGAAAATTTGTTGATATAGGTGTGTATTTATTGTCGTTTATAAAATGCATACATTTACTCTCTACAGCTCACTTACAATATAATGGAAGGTATTCATCAGATAACCATAACTTCTTTTAGCTTATATCAACTTAATTAAGAGACCACCGTTATCACAAGCAATGCACCTAATGTAATACTATACCCATTGTTCTAAATCACCGCATGGAACTAACCCAGCTGTCTTTTAATTCAATGCAAACAACCAATGAACATCTCTACGGTTCTATGAAGTTTTGATTTTTATAATATTATGTTCTATGGCCGAATCCTGTTAGAATTATTGATCAGTGGGAGTAAACGTAACACTATACATAGGTACTTTAAAAAAAGGTGGCCCTTTAATGAGAAAAGTTTATATTTCAAAATTAAATTAGGAAACTTAATCAGTCGGGCCAACAACAGGGTTACAATATCATACGTATAATAGATATTCTAAACGAAAAATTCTTTTACAAAAAATAATATACACTACAACATAAACAAAAAACGACGTTTTTCTGTCATTTGTCATTCTATCTATTTTAATAACGGATGAGTTATATCCGGGAACAGACAGAAGGACGGACAGACATGCATGAAACCGGAAGTATATATTTGTTTTCGTCTTGTTAAGGCGCGTAGAGTATTATATCACTTGCACTTCTTCTTCTTCTTCGTCTAGCCATTCACGTCCACATCTGAACATAAGCCTCTCCAAGTCTTCCTTTCCATTGTTTTTTGTTGTACGCTACTTGTACCGGTAGTTCGTTTAAAATCATCTGTCCATCTCATAGGAGGTCTGCCTCTGGGTCTTTTGTGTTGACATGGTCTCCAGGTTAGAATTTTTCTGTGGCATTTGTTTAGATCGCTCCTAGCTACATATCCAGCATATTCCCATTTCAATTTTAGTGATTTTTGTACCATATTGGTGACTTTGGTTTTCTGTCTTATCCATGTGTTTGTTTTCCTGTCCTTAAGTGATATGCCAAGCATTGCTCTTTCCATCGCGTGTTGAGTGACTCTGAGTATGTTCATATTCTTATTTGTGATTGTCCATGTTTGTGCTCCATATGTTAATATCGAAATAATTCATGCATCAAAAACTTGAGATCTAAGATGTAGTTGAATTTGCTGATTTCTGAGTATATAGTTCAATTTGCCGAATGCTGCCCATGCTAACTTTCTTCTTCTTTTTATTTCATCCGTTTGAATTTTCCTATTTAGTATTTCTTTTTGTTTTTTTAGCTATCAGGATTTTGTCATTCGCAAATCGTAGATTACTGAGGTAGCGGCCATTGATGTTTATTCCCTTATATTTCCAATTTAGATTTTTAAACACGTCCTCCAAAACTAAGGTGAACAATTTGGGTGATAGATTGTCCCCTGTTTGACTCCCCTGTTTAATGGTACAGGGTTCGTGTATTTATTTTCATTTAGGTAGTATGTAGCTGTAGATTGGTTCATAGTTTCTTTTGTTAAGTTAATATATCTGCTGTCTATTCTACAATTTTGCATTGCGTTTATTACGGCGGTGTGTTCTATAGTGTCGAAAGCTTTTTCGTAGTCTACAAATGCTATAAAAACTGAAAACTTGTATTCGTTACATTTTTCTATTAATATTTTTGTGGTTAACAGGTGATCTAAAGTTGAATAGCCTTTTCTAAAACATGCCTGTTCATATCAAAACAGTACTTCCAGTTGCATTTCTAAAACCGGAAGTACTAGGTCAAATTTCTCAAAAGTTTTAATAACGGAGGAGTTATATTCGCGAACAGACAGAAGGATGGACAGACATGCATGAAACCGGAATTATATTAGTAGGGGAGGAAAGTATGCTAAATATGCAGTCACTCGAGCACTTTGGGGACCTATTGGGTTGTGAAGAGTAGGTTCTAAAACCAAAAAAAGTCAAGTAAATTTTTCCATTTTAGTGGGGACTTTCCATTTTTAATTTAATTTTCCATTTCCAACATTCGTTTTTTCCGATTATAGCGCCATCTATCCATAATTCGAAAAAATGTTTTAAACAAAAGTTGCTTATTTTTACGTAAGGAATCCGAATCTGCAATAAAAAATGAGGGCTCCTATTTAAAATTTTAAAGACCCCACATCCGCGGGAGGTCGTGTTTGGTGCCATTCGATAGATTTTTCAAACATATTGAATAAGTATATTTTTCAGTTTTTCGATGTGATGTTCATTTCGCGAAATATCGCGGGATTCGTATTTAAAATTTTAAATTTACCCCCACTCCTCTCCGTGGGCAGTCGTGTTTGGTATCATTCGATAGATTTTTGACAAATATTGAGCACGTATTTTTAGTTTTTAGATCTAACGTTCATTTCGCGAAATTTTCGCTTTTTTCTTGTGAAACTTTGTGACTCGCCCATTTCCTTACGCCCCGCCCAAATCGTCAGATTTTTGAAATATACTTTGTTTTGCATGTACTTAACTTACCTTATCGTAATCTGACGATTTCGAGTTTTTCTAAGGATAGATTTTTTTTCAGTCCCTCCTTAACGAATTCCCCTGTGTTTAGAGCCAATATATGGTAGACGCACATCTACAGGGTACCAAGGTTCTTCCCATATGATAATCTGACGCGCTCGAGTTACTGCAAAAATCCCCGCTTGGGCTCCCCTACCAATATTTGTTTTCGTCTTGCTAAGGTGCGTCGAGTATTATATCGCTTGCACTATTTCTGCTTAAAATAGTACTTCCGGTTGCATTTCTAAAACCGGAAGTCCTAGGTCAAATTTCTCATCTTTAATGATGTTCAATTCTATCTCAAAGCTACTTTTTGACATAAGAATTTCTGTCGTTCTATTAACATGCTATGGTAGGCTCCTAATTTATGTTGTGTAGGATGGGATGATGACTTGTGTATAGTTGTCAGTATGGGTAGGTTTATAAAATATGGAGAACTCATGTTTGTATTTTGCAGTCTAGTAATTTTTAATAGACTGAATTTATTTATAGACTGATTCTGTTCTGTTTCTATTGTAAATTCACTAGGTATTACTATGGGGTGAATTAATGTTTGATTAAAATTGGTCAAGTTGCCTGTTTGTTCCTGTAAACAGAAGTTCCTGTAGTACTTTATAGGAACTAACAGGCAACTTCACAAATTAAAAAATCAACAAATAACGATTTTTAGGGGAGTGCATTTAGATTTTCACTTCGGAAAAAATCAAACAAGATAAAACTTTTTGTAATTTCATTAAGAAATGTTTAATAAAGAACATATCAAAAAGTTCTACTCGAGAAGTGGGTGCTTCATTTTTAATTAAACAAATGAACAGCGAAGTTAGATGTTTTTTTAAATAACTTCGAAAATATAATTTTTAGAAAAAAACTGACTTGACCATTGAAAAACTCAGAAAATTTTACAAAAAAAACCTTATATAAAGATTTTTCTAAAATTAAATCTCTAGCTTCTGTAATTTTTTATTTATAACGCTAAAGTCACCCTTCTCACACATATTGGCGCACTGTAAAGTAGCGTTGGAAGAAGTGCACGGTTGAGTTTTTTTAATGTAATTCTTTAACTAATTGATCAAAAGAAATTTTACAAATTGTACATGAAAGAAGATGAAATAAGCTATCCTATAGTTGTAATTAAAAGAAATAAAACATATGGACATAAGTACGGTGTGGGCGGAAAGTGAGCCTTACATGCATTTTGTTTAAAAATGATTTAAAAATGTGTAACTACTACAATTTTACTTATAAAACTCTCAAATTTGCACAACTTAACTCTCAATCATCTTACTAAAAGATGTTTTATTCAAGAAAAATCTCAAAAATTTAATTCAAATAATACGATGTCTCAAAAAATGTATTTTTTGAAAACTTCGTAGTTTTACAGAATTCCCACCAATTTAAGGCGGTATTACTCAAGTTTGAATAAATCTAATACAATTTTTTTGCTATTTTTTTAAAGCTTGGGATGTAATCTTTAAAAAACACTGAATTATTTTAGTTTAAAAATGAAATAAACAATTTATTTTTGAGAAAACTTAGAAAGATAACAAAAATGTAATGCAAAAACCGAAAATTACCAGCTGAAAAAATGTATATACAGAGTGATCAAAACTTTTTTCTGTAAAACTTACCTAAAATACATTTAATAATAAGCTTCAAAAATAATAAATGTTCAACAAAAAAAATTTTTTTAGCTCTTATACAGTATGTCTGCGTAACTTGGAACCTATTGATAACTTTTTTAATATCAGTTTTACGAAAAAAAGTTATTCTTTATAAAATACTCTGCGTCGTATATAACATAAGACGCAACCATCAAATATCAATTTTTGTTAAATTTTGTACGAGGTATGTCAAAAAATATGCATTTCACTCAAGAGTAAAGTACCTTTATATTTCACAATATCGAAAATTTTTATAAAGAAAACTTGTTTGGAATTAAAAACTATGTTTTAATATGTAGTTATATCCTTCTAATCGAAAATTTGTTTTTTTTTAATATTCTTTCTAATACATTTTAATTTTTAATATTATTCTTGTGGCATTTTTTACAATTTTGACTATTTATAATGGGAAATAAGCCACAATATTATTAAAAAATGATTTTTATTAACGTTTCGACGTTGAAACGTTAATAAAAATCATTTTTTAATAATATTGTGGCTTATTTCCCCTTTGATATTATTGTGAAAATTATTTGTTGATCTTTTTTTTTTTAAGAATGAAATTCCATATTTGTTTGATTGGATTCTACTTGTTTTTCATTTAAATATCCGCCATTTTGGATCCGCCATTTTATAGTTTATAATGTTAACATTTGAGTTAGGTTTATCAAAGCTCTCAAAAATAAATATATGTAGGAATAAATACATTTTGTAAAGAAATTATGATTTAACAACTATTTTTTAAGTTATCCGCCATTTTGGATCTGCCATTTTATAATTTAAATTATGAAAATTTGATTCAGGTTTAGCAACCTCTCAAAAATATCCACATATATGTAAACAAACACGTTTTATAAAAAAAATTCGGATTTTACAACTACTTTTTAAGGATTTTTAGGAAAAAATCCGCCATTTTGAATCCGCCATTTTGAATTTGCAAATTGTAATGTCAGATTCGGGTTCAGCATAATCAAAACTAAAATAAAAACATTTTTTATCAAAATAAAATGTTGAATTCACCCATATTCTTAACATTATTTATACAAAACAATTGTTATTGTTTAAACAATTAATAAACAATTAGCGGCGAAATTTGTGAGTAGAACTTTTTACTTTAATATATTTATAAACTAACAAAAAAGTTTTAGAAAAATATAACCTTGTTTGATTTTTTCTGAAACATTGTATCTTTTCGTTCTAATTGCACTCCCCTATTTGGCCTATTTTGCAATTTGCGAAGCAACAAATTGACTTTTTAACTAAAAAATCGCCATTTTGAAGCTATTTTCAATGTTCTAAAAAATCAAATTATCTAATTTTACGTCAACTATTTAGTGGGGTGCAAAAAATCGAAAAAATTGGGTTTTTGCACTAAATTGTCAATAATTAAAAAACGGCTTCGAACTCTTGACAGTAAATAGGTAGGTTTTCTTTCTATAGGTCCAAAATAACTAAAAAAGTTTTCAGATAACCTGGATTATTTAAAGACCTGAGAAAAATCTTACTTCCCTGTACCATGGTCTATTGGTTTATATTTGGCTATTTTATAACTGTTTGTTTCACGTTCCCTGGTATTTGTAATCATACATAAAATAAATAATTTTACTCAATTCAGAATTTCAGAATTTATGTAATTTGTGTAAGAGAAAATAAGCCATTTATAAAAAGATGAGGAGCTGTGGGTAGTAAAAAGTGATAAATGGTCACTATCGGTAAATAATACTACCATTTAAGTAGGTATTAATCAAACGTCATCAAGATAAAAGGGTCGTTTTACAACTATTACGGCTATCTTACATCGCGCCATCGATGTCTATATTTTTGGTAATATATAACAAACTTTATGCAGTGGCGTAGACACGATTTTGTTTTCAAAAGTTAAAATTTTAAAAGGAGCTTGGTGTGAAAGTTGTGAACATGGATAATTTCGTGGGTGAAATATGAGAAATGAAGCAAGTGAACTAATAATAATAGAAACAGAAATCGTCGAACGATCGAAGGACTAAATTTAAAAGTGTAAAAGTTAGAAAGAGGAAGCAGATATTGTATTCCATTCTGCAGATGTGGTAATACCAGCTCCAACAATTCAAGAAGTAAAGACTACGGTATCATCTCTTAAAGATCACAAAGCGCCATGAAATGATGCTATAAATGGAGAATTGATAAAAAAAGAGGAAACATTTTACATTAAAAATTGTATGACATTATTCTGAGATGTTGTTCTGAAGCTATTTCCTTGTGGCATTTTTATAATTACGTATTTTTTATGGGAAATAAGCCACAATTTTACTAAAAAATGAATTTATTAACGTTTCGAAGCCCAAATCGGGTTTCGTTGTCAAAATACAAAATACTATTGATAGTATTTTGTATATTGACAACGAAACCCGATTGGGGCTTCGAAACGTTAATAAATTCATTTTTTAGTAAAATTGTCGCTTATTTCCCATAAAAAATACGTAATTATTCTGAGAGTATGGCAACAAAATAAAATGCCTAGGAAATACTACTCATATATAAGAAAGGAGATAAAAAATAATTTCAAAACTATAACAGCATAATTTCGCTTATTAGCAGAGTATTAAAAGGTCTATCAATTATCTTGCTAAGGAGATTCACTCCCTATCCGGAAGATATTCTAGGCGACTACCAATGCGGCTTTCGTACTGGAAGGTCAACAATAGATGAAACTTTCACACAAATGTGCGTGACAGATTCATATACACAGGTAAAAATAGGAAACAGAACATCGATGCCAAAAAGTATAACATCATGGCTTAGACAAGAAAATCCCTTATCACAATTATTTTTCTCATGATCATCTTTCAGTGCGTCACAGTTTTTCGATTTCTTTCTAACGCATTAAATTGTATGTGACAGAAAAAAAGGCACGTCGGTGATTACATTTCGTCCGTGACATTTAAAACATTTATTCTAGTTATTCTAGTTGTCGATAGATGGCGCCATAATAAAAAAAAATATTTTTTTTTAATTAGATAATAATATTACAAATATAATCTGTATAATTTATAAGACTATACAAATCAAAGAAAATACCATTTTATAAATGCAAGAAACACATTTGATTTGTTTTTATTCCAAATTGAAAATAAAATGTGACAACTGTCAGATTTAACTAAAATGTCATGTTAGAATAAATGTCATAAATGTGTATTATCCAATGAACTGTCAACACTGATGGAATGGCCCCGTTCCATTCCAACAGTGAAGCGAGATCGGCGCCAACATACAAGAGAGAGGTTCTAGCACTTCTAGAGAGACATGAGAGAGACAGAGAATTTTCAGGTAAAATTTGCTACAACTACAACGTACCTGACTAGCATTATCCGATTATTTTCCCTCCTTTACCTGATTATCTTCTATCTCATCCTGGCGCCATTAACTTCGTTTTATGGCGATTCCATCAGTGTTGACAGTTCATTGGTATTATCACGGACTTACCCTTTTTCCTATCATTTGTTACGCACTGAAAAATGCTCATGAAAAGGACAATATTCAATTTGGCCTTAGCGTATGCAATAAGTCTAAAGCAAGAAACCCATTATGAACGGCCGGCACGGCACAGCCCGGCACAGCCCGGCACAGGACAGTCCAAATTCATTTGTATAGTTTTAAATGCAACGTAACCCATTATGAGCGGCCGGCTCGGCCCGGCACAGGCCAGCACGCAAACGGAACGGCCAAAATTCTCCGAGGAGAATAAAATCCGTTGAAGTCGAACGGCCTGGACGGCCAGTCGGCGCCAGTGTGTCATAATTGGTAATAATAGTCCTGTCGCCAGGGGGGGTACAACGGCCTTCTTAATTCAGATGGACTTACCCAAGTTTTTTTTATGTATTTTGGCCCGTAGAACACGAATTTTTTGGGTAACAGTTGATCCGGATGTCGATAAGATTGTTATAAACCAAGAAGTTGAGGAATTACATAACAGCGATTTCTCGCAAAACAAAACATTTTTTTGTATTTTTTGGGCCATTCTAACCAAAAAATGTTCCTACAAGTTTTTTCGTAGGATGCATAGTTTTCGAGATAAACTCGGTTGAACTTTCAAAAAATCAAAAAATTGCAATTTTTGAACCCGAATAACCTTTGAATAAAAAATAAAATAGCAATTCTGCTTACCGCCTTTAAAAGTTTGAGTCAAATTATATCTGTTTTGAATATTTGCATTGCTAAAAATTTATTTTTTGATCGTTAAAAAAAGCTATAAACACATAGTGTTTCCCGTGCTTAATACATGCGTTTTAATGAATGCTCCGTAGAAATAGCCCCGCTTGCACTTTTACCTACTCTACCTACTCGTTCGATTTTAAATGAGAAATCATTGAAAACATCAATCAAGCACTAGGTGTTAATAGCTTTGTTGGACAATAAAATAATAATTTTTTAGCAATACAAATAATTAAAACCGGTATAATTTGACTTGAACTTTCAAATGCGGTAAGCAGAATTGCTATTTTATTTTTTAATCAAAAGTTATTCGGGTTCAAAAATTGTAATTTTTCGATTTTTTGAAAGTTCAACCGCGTTTATCTCGAAAACTATGCATCCTACGAAAAAATTTGTAGGAACATTTTTTGGTTAGAATGGCCCAAAAAATACAAAAAAATGTTTTGTTTTGCGAGAAATAGCTGTTATGTGATTCCTCAACTTCTTGGTTTATAACAATCTTATCGACATCCGGATCAACTGTTACCCAAAAAATTCGTGTTCTACGGGCCAAAATACATAAAAAAAACTTGGGTAAGTCCATCTGAATACAGTAGGCCGTTGTACCCCCCCTGGCGACAGGACTAATAAGCAGATATATTGTTGATTTTTTTAATTGAAAGCGCGTTGTTTCTTTTGAAATAAAATAATATGGACGAACTTTTCATTGAGAGTGTCAGAGAATACCCATTTTTGTATGATGCATCGGACTCAAGTTATCATGATAGTAAGAAAAAGGACAATACATGGGTACAAATATCCGAAAATTTTTATCAATGGACAGGTACGTACAGTCGGAAAAATGAAAGAATACCCATGAACGAACATATAAAACACGCTGTATTTTCCTGTCAATGTGTCACAAAGAAAATTGTCCAGTGCAAATATATGTAACAATAATTATTACATGTACTTGCGCTGGCCAATTTTTTGTGTGACACACTGACAGGAAAATACAGCGTGTTTTATATGTTCGTTCATGGGTATTCTTTCATTTTTCATCTGTACATTATCTTTTAACCATGAATTCGTTTTTTTAACATGATGCATATTCTTTAAAATTGTGTAGTTTATGTCTTTTAAAAACTTTTATTTTACGATAGTTTTTAAAATATATGATATTTTTCCGGTGCCGTGCCGTGCCGGCCGTTACAAATGGGTTTTTGGACGTGCCGGCCTGTGCTGTGCCGTGCCGGGCATTCATAATGGGTTTCTTGCTTAAGGGTAAAAACAGAACAAGTGGGTCGAGGTGGAGGTGTAGGTCGCGGTGGATGCTACTAGTTAAGTCGCGGTCGATGTCAACAGCACATAGCAAGTGTACATAGCGCTTCACTATCAAGTAAAGTAGTTTAATGATATTTGAATGACAAAAAGACTGTGCTTTTGCGATGTTGTCAGTCAAGTGATGATAGTGATGAAATGTCAGCTGTAAATAATCAGATCCTCCTTCATATTTCAAAAATTTATTGAATTTAATTACTTTAGAAATTAAAAAATAAACTGAATACTAAAAAGGGATTATATAAAAAGTATCAACTCAGATAGCGCAGGTAATGACAACTTGGTTTCGAACGGACCAATCACAGGGAAGCATCCTTGTAGGCCGCGCAGTAGACATCCATGTAAAACAAACTCATTTTATTTTCAAAAGCATCGATGTAAACCTCCTGGATGGCATAGCGCTAAACCTCCACCGCGACTTACCTGCTCTGTTCTCTTCCATTCACTACAACGTGTTTGTTTTACATGGATATCGACATCGACCGCGACCTCCACCTCCACCTCCACCGCGACCCACTTGTTCTGTTCTTACTCCTATACGATCTGAGCTGACAGGGGGATTTGCAAATTGAGGATCAAAACTATTGTTGGCCTTTGCTGGTGATCTAGATGCACCAGCTCGTTCTAGAAGAGACGTGAGAGAGGTGTTTTCACCGAGAAGGAAGCAGGTAACCTGTGTCTTCGAATAAATGAAGAGAGGACGAACTACATGCTAGTAACCAAAAATCCAAAACCAAGAGTTATGCAGAATATACTAGGCAGAACTATTAATGACACAATTTCGAAGTATGTAATAAAAGAGTTTAAATATCTGGGGGCGGTAATCGTAAATGACAACCACAGAGAAAAAGAGGTCTCAGCAACGGCAGCTAAGGAGAATATAGCATTATATTCCCTGTCATTATTAATAGATAATCTAAATTAAGACTGTACATATTAATTATTCGTCCAGTTCTTACATATGGAAGTCAAACATGGACTCGATATCAGCGGGAAATAAATAAACGGCTGGTATTTGAAAGGAAGGTTCTCAGAATGATATTTTACCCTCAACGAGATGAACTGACAGGAGAGTGGATAAGGCGCCGCAATAGCTGAATTGATGACTCTGTATGCCACTGAAAACTTGGTGCAGCATACGTTGTAAATCATATTCACTTTGAGACATTAGTATTGCATCGTCTGCATAGTAGATTATTGTAAGTTGTTTTTCCCCCATTTGGTATCTGTTAACAATAAAGGACTAAAAGAATCCCCCTGTCTTATCCCGTTGCCAGCTTCAATTGGGTCAGTTAGTTCATCTTCTACTTTTACTTTTATTGTGTTGTTCTGGTAGATGTTTTCGATCGTTTTAATTATTCCTAGCAGGGCCACTTTATCCATTACTCAAATTACTTTACCGGTAGGAAACCAAAAAATTGTGCCCAAATAAAACATAAAGAAATAAGAAAGAGAAAAAGAAAAATTAAATTTGACGAGGAGGCCGAAGATGAACTAAACTTTTCAGCTAGTGATGAGATGAAAATCCACATATTCTATATTTTAATCGACACTCTGATAAGAGACCTAAATAGACGTCTGGAATCTTATCGAGTTATTTATCAACGTTTTCGTGTTATTAACAGATTTGCTAAAATTAAGCAATGAAAAAATTATTAAAGAAGCTGAAAATCTGATACAAAATAAAGACGACCAAGATACATCATTCATACATGAATGCATTAACCTAAAGGGTCATTTGGATACCACAATAAAATGACCAATTGACATATCTTAAAAGAAGAGTTAGTGCAGTCACTGAAGGTGCTATTACTTCCGATTTCGTTGAACCTCCATCGATTTACATGAAAATTGGTAAGTGGTTAGACGATATCTCAAGAAACAAAGGTGACATGGTGTCAACTTGCGCTTTTACCCTGGGGGTGGGTGCCACGGCCACCCCTTCTCGGGGATGAAAATTATTTTATTAAGAATATCCCCAGAATCCGATAGAGGGACAAATTCTAGGCAAAATTTATTACATAAAGCTATTTAAATAAACTTTTTGAGTAATTAAAGATCAAAGATTTTAATTTTTCGTGAGAAAAATGCAGGTTTTTTAGTTTTTAACCGATTTCTCATAAATAACAGAAAAAAGATTTTTCAAAATAGTTATAATTAACAAAATTGAAGCTAATAAAAAATAAAATAAACCTCTTGCTAGAAAAACCTTTTAATGTTAACTAAAAGTGAGTTATAGGTACATGAATGTATATTTTTTCGGCGAGTATCCAAATCTAAGTATTCAAGCTTAAATAACAGGAAAATGATGCATTTTATAACATAACCTTATTAAACATTTGTCAAAGTACTTAGAAATATCTATCAAATGAGACCCCGGGCGAGTTGATAGCACTAAAATTTATACACAAAATATTTTTCAAAATTTATCTTTTAAAAATTTTTCCAAAAATTATTGTTTTTTTTTTAGATTTTTCCGTTAATTTTTACGATATCAGGTTTGCCTAAAAACCATTTGAAAGTTAATTTTAATGGATATTAAACCACGTTGAATATAGTCTTCTAACCCCCTTATTTTTTTAAAAATAAAAGGTTAAATGGCGCCAGTTAAATGGTTCTCGCAGCAAAATTTAAACTTTAAACGTTTCTATCTCGGTTATTTTTTACCCTACAGAAATAGTAAAAAGGCAAAATATTTGATACAAAAAAAAAAAATTTGGTTAATATATCACTTTTTACGTATATTGAGTATTTTTGTGGTTATTATCAAAAAAAATATAAAAATTACGATAATTTTAAAAATTCTTATTTTTTTAAATTACATCTTTTTTTTTTCAAAAATATGCATTATAAACAGGTCAAAATTGTTGAAATCATTACTTATGCTAATATAAAGAAATTCTTCTAAGGATTACTATAAATCTAATTTTTGTGGAATTGGCGCATCTATGTTTTATTTTTCACTTTTTCATAAAAAGTTCTAAAAGGTTCTCTTATTTTCATCATAACTTGCTTAATTGTGATGCTATTAACTTCTACTGGAGCTCATTTGATAGGTACTTTGACAAGTATATTAACCTGCTTAGCAGGTATATTTTATAAAATGTATCATTTTCCCGTTATTTAAGCTTGAATACTCGTCGAAAAAAATATACATTTAATTACATACCCATAACTCACTTTGAATTACCATTGGTTTAGTTCTTTAAGTGAGGAGTGTATTCAGCTTTTTATTATCTTCAATTTTGGTAATAATAACTTTTTTGTAAAAGCTTATAGTTTTTGAGTTATACGTGAAAAACAGCTTTAAAACTTGCATTTTTTTACGAAAAAATAAAATTTTTGATCTTTAATAGCTCAAAAAGTATTGATTTATATTAATAACTTTATATAACAAATTTTGCTTAGAATTTGTTTTTCTATCGATTTATGGTATTAAAAAAATAATGTTCACCCCCGAACAGGGGTAGCATCCACCACCACGGTAAAAGCGAAAGTTGGCATCATGTCACTTTTGTTCCTTGAGGTATCCTCTAACTACTCACCAATTTTCATTCGAAAATCGATGAAGGTTCAACGAAATCGGAGGTGAAAACCTTCAGTGACTGCGCTGAGTGGATTGAAAGATATTTTCCTTAATTTTGACATTGCTTTGCATATTTATTTGTGCATCCCAGTTGCCAACGTGTCCGCTGAAAGGTCATTTTCGAAAATGTCAAGAATTAAAAATAATTCCCCACCAAGTATGACGCAAGAACGTGTTAGATAACAATTTGTCGATTTTGTCAAGACAAACATTTTTTTTAAAAGTCTTTTTTTTACGTAGTCTCGGATGTGATTGAACTGGAATGACAATTTTTTCTGTTATAGGTATATAAACATCGTAGATTAAATCCATTTTTAGTGCATTCGTATTTAAATAAAAAAATTTGCAATATTTTTTCGCAAAAATGGTACATGTTTGAAGGGCGGCTACCAGAAAATTTCCTAAGGCGTCAATTCATCTAAACGCGGAACTGATTCCTAGAGGTACCTCTCTTAAGTATAACAGATGGATAACCTCCTTTAATTTGACCTATAGTCAAATGTTTTCTTAAGGTCCACGAAACATAAATATGCCGGTTTATATATAGCGTCAGTGCCTGAACTTCCCGACCTAAAACCTTGTTGTTCTTCTGCTAATGTTAGATATAAATTCATTCAGTTTGTTTGTTATCACTTTGGTTTTTAATTTTAATGTTGTGTTTAATAAGTTGAGAATGATGGAAGTTGGACAAATGCCAGACGAATGGAGAAGCAGTAGGTATATTAGTACGTGTCTACAAAAACAAGGGAGGCATACAACAATGTACAAACTACAGGGCTATAAAACTACTTAGCCACGCCATGAAAATATGGGAAAGAGTAATTGATAGACGGATACGTGAAGAAACCGAAATATCCGATAATCAATTTGGCTTTATGCAGGGCAGGTCAACAACAGATGCAATTTTCATTGTAAGGCAACTGATGGAAAAATACAGGAATAAAGAGACCACCGCTCATATGGTATTTATTGATCTTGAGAAAGCATATGATAGAGTTCCTCGAGAGATTCTGTGGTGGGCACTCAATAAGAAAGGAGTCCCTGGCGAATATGTAAAGATTGTGAGAGATATGTATGAAGGAGTAACGACTAGTGTTAGGACAGGTGTGGGAGAGACTGATAAATTTCAGGTGAAAGTTGGATTGCACCAAGGCTCGGTGCTTAGCCCTTATTTATTCTCATTAGTTTTGGACCAGATAACAGCGAAACTACAGGGTAGCATTCCATGGTGCCTAATGTGTGCTGATGATGTAGTGTTAGTAGGAAATAGTGAAAGAGACTTAGAACACAAACTGGAACAGTGGAGACAAGCCCTGGACGAAAAAGGTTTAAAACTTAGTAGGACAAAAACAGAGTATTTGGAATGTTTATTTAAAGATGGAGTTACTACAAATAAAATGGTACCTTTGGATGGTGAAATGATTGTGAAAAGCAATAGTTTTAAGTACCTAGGATCGGTATTACAGAGTAATGGAGACATAGATGGAGATGCATGCAGTAGAATTAGGGCTGGATGGATGAAGTGGAAAGAAGCGAGTGGTGTGTTGTGTGACAGAAAAATTCCAATGAAGCTGAAGGGAAAATTCTATAAAACAGCCATAAGACCGGCTATGATGTACGGAACTGAATTTTGGGAGTGAAAAAGAAAGAGGAACAACGAATGCATGTGGCGGAAATGAGAATGCTTAGATGGATGAGTGGAGTGACAAAGAACGATAAAATTAGAAATGAGTATATTAGGGGAAGTCTAGGTGTGGCACCAATTGATGTCAAAATGAGAGAGCATAGGTTAAGATGGTTTGGTCATGTTAATCACCCAATACGAAGAATAGCTGAAGTGCAGATTCCTGGAAGGAGTAGGAGAGGAAGACCAAAGAAGACCTGGGGGGAGACCATAAGGCAGGACATGTTGGTAAAGGGGATTAACATTGATATGACCCAAGGTAGAATTGTGTGGAGAAATGCAATTAGGGAAGCCGACCCCGCATAGGGATAAGGCAAAGAGAATGATGATGATGTTGTGTTTAATAAGTTAATTCCTCTGTAATTGTCCGGGTCCGATTTGTCTCCTTTTTTGAAGTGGGGTATTAGGATACTTGATCTACATTCTTGTGGTATTCTGTTTTGTTCTATATGAATGATAATTTCTCATAGGTACAAATGTAGTATTAATTTGACTTCATATTTTAATAGCTAAATTATCCTTCTTCTTAAGGTGCTGTATTCTTTCAAAGGCTGGCGATCATCACGCCTATTTTTTGTACTCTGTTTTGAGCTGCTGCTCTAAAAAATTGGTTAGACAAGCAATTAAATCACTGTTTTGAGAGAAATATTATTTCCCAACTAGTATGTACGGAGAAAATGTAATCTTTTTTAGCTATCTACTGTTTCATGTGGCCTATTTCGCTCGATACAATTATTTAAAAGCTTACATTGTCACAGTTTACTTTATTGTAGTGTAACAATATTACAAGCCAATCCTGTACTTTGTTAGCTCCATCGCATCGATTTGAAAGTACATAGAGGAACACACATGCACATGTATTTAAGTTAAATAAGATATAAAGTATACAACCGATAAAGTTACAACACAGTTACTTCGCAGCATTACACTTGCAAGTTACTCTTGGCTATCTCGCCGTTGGATGCCACATTATGACACGAGTATAAATTTAGATGCCCACTATTAAATTTACCACTGCTATCGAATGACTTATCGTAATCGAACACGTCATGATCCTCGTAACTATCCTGAATCATAACTATTCTACGGATCAGTGCTCTTATGAGCTTTGGGATTGTATAAGTGAACGGGCATTCTCGTAATAAACTTGCGACCAGTCTGGTATTGATGTTTGTAGTGGGTATTATAGGGGTTTAAAACACCCAGTGAAGTATAATAAATTACTTCACCTCGGGTATATCACCAACTATTGCTATTAAGGTAATGAGAGAACTATAAAACCACAGAGGCGGAGTTCGTATTAAAAAAAGGCAAAAGTAAGGGCTCAAATGATTTCTGAAACAGAAATAACAATGCTGATTATGCACTTTGACAATCATAGTGCTTGTACATCCCCTGTCTGAGAGTATGCAGGGTTAGGGTAAGAACAGAACAAGTGGATCGCGGTGGAGGTGGAGGTGGAGGTCGCGGTCGATGTCGATATCCATGTAAAACTAACACATTGTAGTGAATGGAAGAGAACAGAGCAGGTAAGTCGCGGAGGAGGTTTAGCGCAGTGCCATCCAGGAAGTTTATATCGATGCTTTTGAAAATAAAATGAGTTTGTTTTACATGGATGTCTACTGCGCGGCCTACAAGGATGCTTGCCTTTGATTGGTCCGTTCAAAGCCAAGTTGTCATTACCGGCGCTATCTGAGTTGATACTTTTTATATAATTCCTTTTTTGAATTCAGTTTATTTTTGAATTTCTAAAGTAATTAAATTCAGTAAATTTTTAAAATATGAAGGGGGATCTGATTATTTACAGCTGACATTTCATTACTATCATCACTTGACTGGCACAACATCGCAAAAGTACAGTCTTTTTGTCATTCAAATTTCATTAACGGATTAGAAGAAATAAACAATAGGATACAAACCGGTAACAGATGTGTTTGTGCCCTTCAAAGCCTTACAAAAACGAAACAACTAACAATACTTGCAAAGATACCACTGTATAAAACAATCATACGACACGTAGTGGCGTAATTTTTTCGATAGCGTCTGTTGTTTTTGTTCTACGACGTATTTCTTCGTTTGGGATTCGGTCCATCAGGGAGACACCCAACATCTGGCGCTCCATGGCCCTCTGAGTTATGCGTATCTTGTTGACTACCTTTTTGTAAGTGTTAATGTTTGCTCTCCATAAGTGAGTACAGGCGACACACACTGGTCAAAGATTTTCCTTTTCAGGAAAATGGGTAAATCCGATTTAAATACATAGTTTAGTTTAACAAACGCTGCCCTAACGCGGCTAATCCTATGCGACGTGGGAGCTCGCACGTCTGGTTATCTCTATTCGGTTGGGAAGAGATAACCAGACGCAAGCAATGTTATTCCTCTCCAATTTTTGCACAGTGTGAGGTGGCCGTTTTTTGGAAGCTTAATAATGTTACCGTTTTTCCAGCCCGCTGGAATGAAGTTTGTATCCACCATCTCTCGGTTGATGAGAAGCAAAAGTTCAGCAGTTAGATACGGATCAGTTTTTAGTATTTCGGCTGCAATGTTATCGATTCTTAGAGATTTGTTTCTCATACCATATTTCTAGACATAGATATAGATATAGACATACATAGACATATGCATAGAAATATTTCTCATTTGACAACTTAGTGGAGTCACTGGAGGTGGATATGAGCTATTACCTCCGATTTCGTTGAACCTCCATCAATTTGCATGAAAATTGGTGAGTGGTTAGAGGATACCTCAAGGAACAAAGGTGACATGGTGCCAACTTGCGCTTTTACCCTGGGGGTGGATGCCACCCCTTCTCGGAAGTGAACATTATTTTATTAAAAATAACCCCATAATTCGATACAGGGACAAATTTCAAGCAACATTTGTTATATAAAGTTATTAAAATAAATAAAATATTTTTGAGTTATTAAAGATCAAAGATTTTAATTTTTCTTGAGAAAAATGCATGTTTTTAACCAATTTTTCATCAATAACTCAAAAAGTGTAAGTTTTTACAAAAAAGTTATTATTATCAAAATTGAAGCTATTAAAAAATGAAATAGACCCCTTACTACAAAAACCTTATAATGTTAACTAAAAGTGAGTTATAAGTAATTGAATGTATATTTTTTTCGGCGAGTAAAAAACTCGAAGTATTGAAGCTGAAATAGCGGGAAACTGATGCATTTTATAACATAAACTTATTAAAAATTTGTCAAAGTACTTAAAAATATCTATTAAATGAGCCCCCGAAGATGTTGATAGCGTTAAAATTTATGCTTCAAAACTTTTTCAAAATTTATATTTTAAAAATTTTTCCAAAAAATGTTATTGTTTTTTTTTTAATAACTCCGTTCGTGTTTGCGATATTAGGTTCATCTAAAAACTGTTTGAAAGATAATTCCAAGTGCTATTTAAGCACGTTGAACCTAATCTTTTAAACCTCTTACTTTTTTTAAAATAAAAGGTTAAATGACCCCGGTTGCATGGTTCCCACAGCAAAATTTAAGATTTAAACGTTTCTATCTCGGTTATTTTTTACCCTATAGAAATAGTAAAACAGGTAAAATATTTGGCACAGAAAAAATTAAAATTGGGTTTTATATAATTATTTACGTATATTGAGTATTTTTGGAGTTATTATCAAAATAATATGAGAATTACAATAATTTTAAAAATTATGATTTTTTTTAAGTATATCTTTTTTTCAAAAATATGCATTCTAAACATAACATAACATAACATAACAAAATTATCGAAAACATTACTTATGCTAACATAAAGAAGTTTTTGTAAGGATCACTATAATTTTTAATTTTTGTGGAAATGGCGTATGTTTAATTTTTCACTTTTTCCTAAAAAAATCGAAACGGTTCTTTTATTTTCATTATAACTTGCTTAATTTTGACGCTATTACCTTGTTCTGAAGCTCATTTGATAGGTATTCCGAAGTACTTTGACAAATGTTTAGTAGGAATATTTTATACATTGCATCGTTTTCCCGTTATTTAAGCTTGAATACTTAGATTTGTGTACTCGTCGAAAAAAATACACATTCAATTGCCAATAACTCACTTGTAACTAACGTTAGTTTAGTTCTTTATGTGAGGAATGTATTCAATTTTTTATTATATTCAATTTCAGTACTAATAAATTTTTTTGTAAAGGCTTATAATTTTTGATTTATACGTGAAAAACCGATTTAAAACCTGCATTTTTTTACGAAAAAATTAAATCTTTGGTCTTTAATAACTCAAAAAGTGGTGATTTATATTAATAACTTTATATAACGAATTTTGCTTATAATTTGTCCCTCTATCGACTTATGGTATTATTTTTAATAAAATAATTTTCACCCCCCGAGAAGGGGTGGCATCCACCCCCAGAGTAAAAGCGCAAGTTGGCATCATGTCACTTTTGTTCCTTGGGGTATCCTCTAATTACTCACCAATTTTCATGAGAATCAATGGAGGTTCAACGAAATCGGAGGTGAAAACCTTCAGTGACTGCACTAACTACTATTATCTCCGTTTTAAGAGGGGCCCCGCAAGATATATGCAAATCTCTATTCTGCAGGTTTTCGATAATTTCATCTGCGTTATTCCTGGGTGTACTTAGCATCTCCTAAAAAATCTCTCTATTTGGTTTTTATGTTTCAAAAATAAATTTTATATAATTATAACTTCGATGTCATTTAAGCCACGGTTGCAAACCATTGTAACCAAACATACCTTGTTTTGCATACCAAGTGCCGATCTAATACAGAAAATCTCAGTCGTACACTTACCATTATCTTCCATATTAATCTTCAGCTTTCGATATTTATAAAACGAGTTACAAAAAACATTAAATGTAATTTATACTCAGTAATATCGGTTCCGTGGAAAAAATATTAAGAGCATACCCCGAAGTTATTGTGATTTGTTCGGTTCTAAATAAAATCCTGCATCGTTTTGCAATCGAGCACCACTAATTACAGAAACTATTCTAAAGATTTTATCAAAAGTAATAACTCTCATTTGGCTGCGAAAGCAATAACGTCTTCTTTAATACAATCCTCTTGTAATACGTTTAAATGTGCAGCTTGATATCATCGAACACCATCAAAGTATACCGGGGAAAATTAGTAATCAGTATCTGTTTATATACCACCATATTTTGTGACTTTTCTTGTTTAAATATTGTTTATTTTACTAGTAGGTTGTTAGATGATGTAGTCTATGAACATTGTTCCATTATTGTTACTAACATAATGGAGACTACGGTTACCTATTTATTGGTTTATATACAGCTTCTTTCCCAATCTTTGCATTAAAATATCCCAAAATAATATGCATGTCCTGTTTAAGAAGATTGTCAGGTCCTCTAGTTTCTCAAAGAAGTTGTCATTTACTTGCTCCTTTGGCCTTTAAAAAATAGGGCTATGGTTACCTATTATTGGTCTATGTGCAGCTATCTTCCCAATAGTTGTATTGAAATCTCCAAGATAATATCCATGTCGTGTTGGGAAAATTATTTGTCAGTTCATTTACTTTCTTCAAGAAGTTGTCTTTTACTTGCTCCTTTGGCCTTTAAAAATAGGGCTATGATTACCTATTATATTAATACAATAATTACCAATAATTATTGGTCTATGTGCAGCTTCCTTCCCAACATTTGCATTGAAATCTCCAAGATAATATGCATGTCGCGTTTGGGAAGATTATTTGTCAGTTCTTTTACTATCTTAAAGAAGTTGTCTTCCACTGGCTTCTTTGGTCTTTAAAAAATAGGGCTAATCTGACAGTACTTCGATACGTATTTTTCATTATCTATGTTCCCCTTATGCCTTAAAACCATCAGATATCTCTAATATTTTTGTCACCTATTTCGTTTTCTATACTGAGGTATGAAACAAATATACCTTGATGACACAGAAACATCAGTAGGATAATTTAAAAACTAAGTGGCCTCAAGAAGCTATAATTTTGAGCTTTACCGCCTTTACAGTGAACCTACTATTGGTAGGTTGCTACACTAACTCGGCTTTGGAAAGGAAAGATAGTCGAAGTTAGTATGCAATTTAAAAGAAAGTGAAGAAAGTATAGGATAGAGAAGAAGGGAGAAGAATAATAGAATAGAGCACCGGCTAAGTAAGCTCGAAAAACAAGAGACTAAAAAGAAGGTGGGATTCGAAAGCCAGAAAAAGAAATAAAATTAAAACAGATTTCTTTCTGAAATAATTTAGGCGTGAAATAAGGAGAGCTGGAA
This sequence comes from Diabrotica virgifera virgifera, assembly GCF_917563875.1. Lineage (NCBI taxonomy): Eukaryota > Metazoa > Arthropoda > Insecta > Coleoptera > Chrysomelidae > Diabrotica > Diabrotica virgifera. The sequence continues at coordinate 220,967,013 of NC_065448.1, read as the reverse complement.
GAATAAAATAGAAATTAGATAAATAAAACCAGACAGAGATCCTGAACAAACTAAAATAGAAGGCGTCAGTCTTACTCTGCAGCAAATTAACAAATATATAGATTAACTAAACTTTGCTAATAAAATTTATGTTGTTTCATCCTAAACCAACTACCCTTTGAAGTGAAGCTGGAAAGAGATATGTAATAAGCAAAAGCAAATTTTACTAAATTATTTATTATTACAATTTCCACAAATATAGTACAATTTATAAAAGAAAATATACAATGTTACAATGTGATACATATAGTTGGTAAATAATTGAAAATAAAAAGTCCTAGCGAGATTTGATGGTTTAAAAATAGAATAACCTATGCATTTTATGTTTGTACTGTTCATTGAATTTAAATAAACCCATAAATAACATACAGCAATATTTGAGATAAATATTTTTTCTGCGAGCGTGCAAAAATGTCTACTTTCCCGCACGCATTTTAGTTTAGAAAGTTTCACTTTTCCGCACGCATGCTACTTTTCCGCACGCGGTTTTTACTTTTCCGCACGCGTGTTAATTTAGATATGTTAATATGGCCTTAAAGTAATTATAATACGTGCAATAAACTAATATTTAGATATTATTTACTAATTTATTTCAAATATATCTTATTGTGTTCCTGTTTTAATGGAATTAACGCGACAATTCGATGAAATAATAGACGATAATAGTATATTACTTTATAAGGCGGAGAAGCAAGACTTTTCTTGACGCGCCCGATATTACGCGCCGAACGAAGTGAGGCGCGTAATAGAGGGCAAGTCAAGAAAAGTCGCTTCTTTGCCGAATAAAGTATACTATTTTTTCTTCAAACGTAGCAATTTTCAACCATAAATAGTACAATGCATACGCTATTTTTACTCGAAATTAACTGTGACAACTATCAAAGTCGTCTAGATGTTAGAAATTAAAATAATTAAGTCGTCCGGTGGAATTTGCGTCTCCCTGGTTACAGTTGTTTGACAGTTGTCTAGTTATTTAAATTTAAACGATGCAAGCGCATACACGGGTCACTCTTTACGACGAACTTCAGCAACACTTTTAATTGATGGAGGCGGAAATCTAGAATGCCTCAAACGACATGGGGGCTGGAAATCAAGCACGGTTGCCGAAGGATATATAGAGGATTCAATAAGAAATAAGAACGATAATGCTCAAAAAATTTTAAACTCTCATGATTCGCCAACATCGGGAATGATTGCTGAAAGTTGTACTCGACCATCAGTATCATCAACAATTACCAATGCGTATCAAGAGTCGGGAACATTTTTGCACGGTTTCAATTTTAAAAATGCCTCATTAACTAATTGTATTTTTAATATTACTATAAATAAAAATGATGTTTAATTGTTGTTAATGTCATTTGTATTGTTGCTTTGTGACATGTTTCATATTGTTGCCATGACAACATTTTTCCCTCCGCCGTAAAGAAATGGGAAAGAAAACTGCTGCCGGCGGAGACATCAAACTTTGACAGGATCAAGTTAGATAAGTAATGTCATCATTATTTGACGTTTGAAAAAAAAATTATTTTGACATAATATTCGAAAGTCAAATCGGTAGTAAGCCACAATATTAATAAAAAAATGATTTTTATTAACGTTTCGACGCCCAAATCGGGTGCCGTTGTCAAAATACAAAATACTACTTTTTTTAATAATATTGTGGCTTATTTCCCATTAAATAGTTAAAATTGTAAAAATGCCACAAGAAAATAGCTTCAGAACAACATCAAATCGGTAGACAATAACAGTCGTTTTGAATCATCGTCATGGAAACCAAGATCGTCGTCATGCTAACTAATTATATTGAAAGTATGGTTTTGACAACCTTGTCAAAGAATTAATTTGTGTATGTATTTTCATATTAATTAAATTCATTGATTAAAATTTGGTAATTTTTTAAAGACTCGTAGAAAAAATATTGTTCCTAACTCTTGCAGAAAGTCTCTTTTCCGCACTCGACTGCTTGCCGAACTCCCGCTTCGCGTCGTTCGGCAAACTGCAGTCGCGTGCGGAAAAGAATGACTTTCTGCACTTGTTAGGAAAATAGCTCAGTTCAATGGAACGTGACCCATATATTCACGTGCAATAGGAGGAAACCATTCGATTTCCGGAAACGTCTAACCATAATAGACCATTTCAGATAGCCTCCAACCAGAAAGGAAACCTATTTATTTTTGAAGAAACGGAAATTTTCCAGGTACGGAAAATAGGCAGAACAGTAAAAAAAACCAAAACCAAAATCCATAAGACCAAAATCCAAAACTCCAAAATCAAAACCCTGAAACAATAAATATTGTTTAGGATTTAGAAAACTAGAGTAACAATTTTTGCCGGTATGAAAAAAGAAAACATAATTTACTTGTACAATGGATTTTCTCACAAACGACTGCTTGCCACAACAGAAAAATGAAGACAAATTAGATAGTAGTGGTCTTTCAAAATAACCAACTTGTCACTTTTTACAAAAACTAAACGATGAATAGAGGTGGGAACTGATATATTTTTGTAGAGGATTAGTAACTGTAACAAGGACTATCAAAATAAACAGACTGAGGTGGCTGGAGGGAATGAACGAGATGGAGCCATCAAAACAAATTTATAACCAAAGACCGGATGGAGTAAGGAAAAGAGGTAGACCCGAGAACGATTTAAGGACCAAGAGGAAGACGACTTACAAGTGATAAGACTACGAAATAGAAAAATCAATGCGAAGAATAGGCAGCTGATTCTAGAACAGGTAAAGACTCACCAGGGGTTGTAAAGCCAATGATGAAGTGGGCCTTAAGAAAGCAGAGAGTTACTGAAAATACTTCTAAATCGGTAAATCGTTTACAGTATATTGAGATCATAAGCCACTATAAAATGAATCTTTAATTGTTAACCCATTTCTACGTACTGCTTTTCTTTTAATATACTGATTATTTTTATTTATTTAACATACATATTATATACATTTTTAACAATATGTTTTTAATCATATTACATATCTACAAAAATTAGAGAACTCTTTTAAAGAACCTGGTATTACTCCATAAACTTTTTCCGTTGCTCTTCGGAATCTTCTTTCGGTTTTATGAATTGTGGCAGTGGAACGGCACATGTGATTTGTACACTGGAGGTAATTACAGTTCAAGCAATTAATACCAAAGCACAAGATCGTGTTTTTGTAGTAGATTTATAAATAACTATATATGCTGCGAGCACAAAAACGTACAAGCTAGTAATAAAAGGTAATTTCAGTATTTGAAGGCTTTGATTAAGCAATTAAATACATAAGAAAATGGAGTTTATTGTTTAAAATATTTTGTTTATTCATTATAGTAATAATGCCACAATGCAAGTTAGAATAATTATTGTATAGATTATTTCATTCATAGGAGATTCTGACCAATAGAAAGCTACAGAAATAAAAATTAAACTGATAATTTTTGATAATATCCCGTCGTCAAGTATATTAGGTCAGATGCCCTTCGTTGCTACGAAAAAATACATTCAGTGACATAAGGACAATTAATGTTTTAATAATTATAAAAGTGATGACTTTCAACCGTCAAATATTTATAACAACTGTGTGTTTAATTGTATTAATTTGTACTTACATAAATAAATTACAATAAAATTTTGGTTTTGAACAGTTTTATTCATGAAATAATCGCAACAAATTGCACTCGATCTCTAAAATTATTATCAAATTTTTGCCCTCGTGACACTTTGACATAATTTCACTCCCCTTCGGGTCGTGAAATTAAAACTGTCAAAGTGTCACTCGGGAAAAATTCGATAATTTTAGAGCTCTTGTGCAATTACTACTGATAATTATTTGTCTTTATAGGCGAGCGTCAGCAACCCCTACAATGATGTTATATAGACTACGAAAATCGACTTTCAGGTGAATGACGAATTTTGGTCATTCTTTCTGTTTTCGAGGTCGCTGAATCCGAATATGAAGTTTATTTTTATCTAAAATTGGTGGAACATGTTCAATAATATCTTGGAAATATTTAGATAATTATGATATTTATCCGAGACGTTTAAACAAATAAATAGAGGAGTTGTTAATTTTTAAACATTTTGTCATAGATGTTTGGGGTTACTCAACATGAATATTGCCGATCATATTATTCAATTCATGAATATTACTCAGAACCGACCCTAGGAGATCAAGTTACACGTCCCGAGTACCAGGTGTTCCAGGGTCGATTCTGATGGCGTATTCATGTTCAGCGACCTAAAAAAAAACGAGTGATCAAATTGGCCCTTAATATACTGATTTTGATGTATTTATGCACTTTTGTATGGATTTTATGTACCTACTATACAGGGTGTTTGGTAAAGAATGGGCCATAGCTTAACCTCAGGTTCCTGAGGTTAAAATAGGCCGATTTAAGCTAACTTACCTTAGTACAAAGTTTATAATAACCGAGATACAGGGTGTCAAAATTAAACTTTTTTTTATTTATTATTGAATATTTCCTGACAGGTATGAGATAACAACATGAAATTTGGTATGTGGGGTTTTTTTGAAATGTATTGCCCAGATGGCGCCACATACGCCTTTCAGCACTCATTTATTATGTTCAATTTTTTTTATCCCTCACTCTGTATAATTTTGACATTAAAATTTTTATTCTCCTATTAGTTTTACTTAAAAAAGGTATACTTTTTTCATCTCTTTAAACTCAACCGTTTTCGAGATAAACGCATTTTAAATCTGCGATACACCATCATTTTTAGCATAATATCTTTGTAGTTACACCCGAAAAATAACTTAAAACCATAATAATTGTGCCAGTTCTCAAACTTATGTCATTGCATCGCAAATTCCATTTGAAGAAATTTGCGATACATTTTTGGATAATTTTATGGTTTTAAGTTATTTTTCGGGTGTAACTACAATGATATTATGCTAAAAATGATGGTGTATCGCAGATTTAAAATACGTTTATCTCGAAAACGGTTGAGTTTAGGGAGATGAAATAAGTATACATATTTTAAGTAAAACTAATAGGAGAATAAAAATTTTAATGTCAAAATTATACAGAGTGAGAGATAAAAAAAAAAGAATGTGTGTGTACTTTGTACGCACGTAAGAAGTTATACTTCTACTACATATTAGGTGATTTTTAAGACAATACCAAAAATTTAAAAAAATAAAAGTATAAAACGCACACAAACACATTGAAAAATGCCACAAAGAAAAAATTATTTCTGAACGATATTAATTGTTGGCAAAAATTTTAAATACGCATTTTCTGAAAAAAAAATTATATAACAAATATACTTACAATCATAAAATGCATAAAAAAATAAACAAATAAAAACTTGCATCGGGAATCGAACCCGTGAACTTCGCGGCGCTTTGATTCGTAATCGAAGCCTAGACTCACTCGTCCAATTCCACATTATTTCTTATGTGGAAAAATAGGGTAACTGAACGTTTTACTGTTTGACAGTTTTGAATATAATTAAATTATGTAGTTTAAATTTTGTGGAAGAAAATATTAAAATATAACAAAACAGTAAGAAAACAATATATTAGATGAAGATTGGTAGAACTTTTGTTGGTAATCAAATTAAGTATGTAAATCAAAGCATTACATACCTACTAGATAAATAAATCTACGCCAAAAAATCATAATTTAAAAATAAAAATCGGACCTAATTTGGGATTTCTCCCTAAATTCCCCATTCTTGAGAAAATAAATGTATGTATTCCAACCTAATCCAAATGTATAATTACAATATGATTATAATATAAACTACTTACCAAATTAGAATGAGTTTTCCTTGTCCAAAATAGTCCAAAAGTCCAAAAATATAGGTATATGAAAACTATTTAAAAAGGCAGTATAACTATTAACTAACTTTGTTTCTTTTCCCACAAATTTCAAAACGCAACAACCATAAATAATCAAACTACGTATAGCTGTGCCACAGCCACCATATTGAATAATTTTTGACATGTCATTTGAACATCCAATCAGAACAAAGTTATAATGCGCATGCGCCGGGATCATAGGTTTTAACATATAAAAATTCGCCCTCATATCGCCGGTAAAGAAGTATAACTTCAAAAATTGAACGTAATAAATAAGTGCTGAAAGGCGTATGTGGCGCCCTCTGAGCAATACATAATTTTTGGTAGGGAATTTAGTTTTCTCGGCCCAAAAAACCCCCACATACCAAATTTCATGTTGTTATCTCATACCTGTCGCAGCTAATATTCAATAATAAATAAGAAAAAGTTTAACTTTGACACCCTGTATCTCGGTTATTATAAACTTTGTACTAAGGTAAGTTAGCTTAAATCGGCCTATTTTAACTTCAGGAACCTGAGGTTAAGCTATGGCCCATTCTTTGCCAAACACCCTGTATATGCAATTACAAGACCCGACCTAATGGAAGACATGAAAAGCCTAGATACCATAATGAAACTTATAAATCTTACGAAAATAACAATGAAAGGATCGACGGCAGCAATAATAACAGATGACGAAATTACCAATAATATAAATATAAACTATATAACAAAAATATATAACTGGAGTAGTACAGGGCGACTCTCTATTAACGTCACTTTTAATGTCGCTATAGAAGGAACAATAAGAGCTACAAAAATAAAAAGTACAATAATTATAATATCGACTACGCAGCTTGTGGCGTATGCTGACGAAATAGCATTGATTAGCGGAAACCTAAACAGTTAGAAGGAAGCATTTGCGAAGTTGTGCAAGGATGCATCCAAAAGGGGTTTAGGAATGCATTCAAAACAAAACAAAATACCTAATATGCCCAAGAAAAAAAATTAAGTGAATGTGACAAATTTAAATATTGGTAAATATGAGTTTGAAAAGGTAGAACACTTTCCTCAAAGATGAAAAACTAACTCAGAATACCAAACTGAAAATTTACAGAGCAGCAATTAGAACAGTAATCACATATGGTGCTAAAGTAATGTGTCTGATAGAGAAAGATGAAGAAATATTGAGGATCCTAAAAAGAAAATAATTCGGAGGATATCAGGCCCACTAAACTTAGGTAATCATGAATATAGAAAACTGATGAACCACGAAGTAAGACAACCTGTGAAAGGAGAAGACATCGTCAGATTTATCAATGCACAGAGACTCACGTGGATGGGACACATAAAAAGGAGAAATCCAGAAGCAGTTATCAAGAAAATTACCAAATGGAGACCTGTATCAGGCAGAACACGAGGAAGACCCAAATCTAGATGGGAGAACCAGATAGTCGAGGATCTTAAGAAAATGAAAATGAGGAAATTAAAACAATGGGTAACCATAAGCAAAAACAGGAACGAATGGTGAAAAATTGTAGAAGATGTCCAGTCACAGAACCAATTGTAAAGCCAAAATGTTGATGCGGATTGATTTCCCGCGACAAAATAATTGGAAGAGCCCAAAGAGGGCTGCAATCACTCTGCTAAGAGTGTAGATGCGATGTATGCAATTATGCATTTCCACCCTATTTTTTTATTGCAAACTTTTTTCCTGACGTCATCCCGAACACAATGCACAAAGTTCGATTATAGTCTAAGAGCTAGTGAACCTTTTGACTAACGGTCGTCCTGTAAAGCTAGAAATTTGTAGAGTGATAATTCATAGCACACCAAAGCTAAAAACCATGACCTGGCAGGCCTCACCGGTGCACGTGTATCTACCAGGTGAATCGAAAAGTGCAAATTTAGGGGGTAAAATAAACTTTCTCCTGTAAGGTTTAAATTTAAGTATGTGTTTGAGTAAGTCATTTAAAAGAAATGTGTAAAATGACAGGCGATTCTGAAGAGCATAAGACCTTGCCAGGCGAGGGGAAAGATTAGGGGTTTTTCCTAAAATTATTCTTTTTGCATCGAACAAATTTTTTTTAAGTTTTTTGAATCATTCCAAACAGAAAAGGTCTTTGGTGATTTTTCTCTTAAGTTAATAGTTTTTGTTATATAAGCGATTGAAAATTTTGAAAATTGCGAAATCGACCATTTTTAACCCCAAATCGGATATTTATCTAAAAATCTCAAAGTTGCCAAGGTAGGTAGATATTCTTTAAACATTGATTGATGAAATCCCAAAGAGTTTTTTGCAATACAATATCGGAAACCCCTTTGTTTTTTAATTGCTAATCAAGCGGACGCTTCACTGTAGTATAAGTGAGGACGTTTGAGTTGGCATAAATTCATTATCTCGAGAATTGGCAAATTTCAAGAGCAATCTTCAGACAGGTCGATTTTTATTTTTAAATTAGGACTTTTTGGCATATATAATACTAGTGACGTCATCCATCTGAGCGTGATGACGTAATCGATGATTTTTTTAAATGAGAGTAGGGGTTGTGTGATAGCTCATTTGAAAGGTTATTTAATTCTCTATTCACTAATATAAACAATAACATAATTATTTATACAGAGTGTACAAAAAATTTTTTTTTATTAAATTACCTTTGATTAAATTTGACAAATAGAAGAAAAAATTTTTTTTGTACACCCTGTATAAATAATTATATTAATGTTTATATTACTGAATAGAGAATTAAATAACCTTTCAAATGAGCTATCACACAACCCCTACTCTTATTTAAAAAAAAATCGATTACGTCATCACGCCCAGATGGATGACGCCACTAGTATTATATATATATACCAAAAAGTCCTAATTCAAAAATAAAAATCGACCTGTCTGAGGATTTCTCTTCAAATTTGCCCATTCTCGAGATAATGAATTTATGCAAGCTCAAACGTCCTCAATTATACTACAGTGTAGCGCCCGCTTGATTAGCAATTAAAAAAACAAAGCGGTTTTCGATATTTTATTGCAAAAAACTCTTCGGGATTTCATCAATCAATGTTTAAGGAATATCTGCGTACCTTGCCAATATTGAAATTTTTAGATAAATGTCCGATTTGGGTTAAAAATGGCCGATTTCGCAATTTTCAAAATTTTCAATCGCTTATATAACAAAAACTATTAACTTAAGAGAAAAATAACTAAGGACCTTTTCTGTTTGGAATGATTCAAAAAGCCTAAAAAAAATTTGTTCGATGCAAAAAGAATAATTTTAGGAAAAACCCCTAATCTTTCCCCTCGCCTGGCAAGGTCTATTGCTCTTCAGAATCGCCTGTCATTGTACACATTTCTTCTAAATGACTTACTCAAACACATACTTAAATTTAAACCTTACAGGAGAAAGTTTATTTTACCCCCTAAATTTGCACTTTTCGATTCACCTGGTAGATACACGTGCACCGCTGAGGCCTGCCAGGTCATGGTTTTTAGCTTTGGTGTGCTATGAATTATCACTCTACAAATTTTTAGCCTTACAGGACGACCGTTAGTCAAAAGGTTCACTAGCTCTTAGACTATTAGTGCTGTATTTAAAAATAAATTTATTTCGATGTTTTTAGTTCTAAATGCGTGACCAGACATCTCGTAACGCGACAATTCGTAACCGGACAAGTGGTAACGGATAACTCGTAACGACGACAGTTCGTAACAGCGGCACTTCGTAAAGGCGACAGTTCGTAACAGCGACACTTCGTAAAGGCGACAGTTCGTAACTATACAAATTCGTAACGGACAGTTCGTAAAGTCCAAATTTAATTATTCTGTTTATTTTTGTTAACATGGAAACTACATAACTGTTATTACAGTTATAATTGAAAGTATGTTTGTCAATTTAACGAATCAGTACCGGGATAATAGTATATTACTTTATGAGGCGGAGAAGCATGACTTTTCTTGACGCGCCCGATATTACGCGCCGAACGAAGTGAGGCGCGTAATAGAGGGCAAGTCAAGAAAAGTCGCTTCTTTGCCGAATAAAGTATACTATTTTTTCTTCAAACGTAGCAATTTTCAACCATAAATAGTACAATTCATACGCTATTTTTACTCGAAATTAACTGTCACAACTATCAAAGTCGTCTAGATGTTAGAAATTAAAATAATTAAGTGTTCGGAATGATTGCTGAAAGTTGTGCTCGACCATCAGTATCATCAACAATTACCAATGCGTATCAAGAGTCGGGAACATTTTTGCACGGTTTCAATTTTGAAAATGCCTCATTAACTAATTGTACTTTTAATATTACTATAAATAAAAATGATGTTTAATTGTTGTTAATGACATTTGTATTGTTGCTTTGTGATATATTTCATATTGTTGCCATGACAACATTTTTCCCTCCGCCGTAAAGAAATGGGAAAAAAAACTGCTGCAGGCGGAGACATCAAACTTTGACAGGATCAAGTTAGATAAGTAATGTCATCATTATTTGACGTTTGAAGAAAATAGTATATTACTTTATGAGGCGGAGAAGCATGACTTTTCTTGACGCGCCCGATATTACGCGCCGAACGAAGTGAGGCGCGTAATAGAGGAGTCAAGAAAAGTCGCTTCTTTGCCGAATAAAGTATACTATTTTTTCTTCAAACGTAGCAATTTTCAACCATAAATAGTACAATTCATACGCTATTTTTACTCGAAATTAACTGTGACAACTATCAAAGTCGTCTAGATGTTAGAAATTAAAATAATTAAGTCGTCGGTGGGATAAACCCTCATGATTCGCCAACATCGGGAATGATTGCTGAAAGTTGTGCTCGACCATCAGTATCATCAACAATTACCAATGCGTATCAAGAGTCGGGAACATTTTTGCACGGTTTCAATTTTGAAAATGCCTCATTAACTAATTGTACTTTTAATATTACTATAAATAAAAATGATGTTTAATTGTTGTTAATGACATTTGTATTGTTGCTTTGTGATATATTTCATATTGTTGCCATGACAACATTTTTCCCTCCGCCGTAAAGAAATGGGAAAAAAAACTGCTGCAGGCGGAGACATCAAACTTTGACAGGATCAAGTTAGATAAGTAATGTCATCATTATTTGACGTTTGAAGAAAAACATGTTTAACCCGGGAACAGTCGCGCTCACTTCTGTCACGTAATCAAAATCTCACAATACAAATTTAAATACGAATTTAAAACAAATTTCTATTTTATAATATTTTTATTCACTTGTTATGTTAAAAATATCTTATTTCAAAAATTTTAAAGCTAATTGGTTCTCACCAAAGCCATAAATTCCACAAAAAAAATGTGTGTGTGTGTGTGTGTGTGTGTGTGTTTTGTGTTTTATTGGCACTGGTTGTCACAACCAACTGGCCAGTCAATTTCATATTGATTTTTTAGACTATAACTTATTACTAACTAAGGGGAGTAATGTGTAGTGTGTGTGTTGAGTAAGTGTCTTGTTACTTTGCAACGTCGACGTCATTGTCTTTGCAAAGAGACCCTAATTGTATCCGAATGTCTGCGGTCCCTCCAGTGAATACCGATCCCACAAAGACAGAAACTATTTTCATTTATTAATTTATAATAAACGAAAAATTTCTGACCCTGGTGAGATTCGAACTCACGACCATTCGGACATTTCGATCCAAAGACAGCCACAGAGGGGGTACAAAAAAAAATAAAAAACAAAAATAATTAAAAAAATATCCACGCATGAATACGATCCTCCTCGAGGCACTTACGAGTGGAAAGCAATGTTGCAAAATTGTTCATCAAGTTATCACGAAAAAGGATAAACTGTGAGATTTTTTCTAACGGCACGACTGCTCCCGAGTTAACACATTTTATATTTCGTGTTTCAAAATATAATTAAAAGTTTTTAAACACAAACAAATATTTAATTACATACAAACTTTTAACAAAATTTTTAAAAGTTTATCCCTCTTATTGCATAAATTTGCATATACCTAGAAAAATGAATAATGAAGTAATTCATGAAATCTTTAAGCCGACAACCGTCTTTAGATATTCCCAACTTTCTAAGTAACCATTTTGTAAAAGAAAGATTATAATTCCCTTATTAATGCCCTAAAAATATGAAATGCTTTAAGAATATTTTTATCCTGATACTGACTCGTTAAATTGATAAACATAATGTCATTTATAACTGTAATAACAGTTATTTTCCACGTTAACAAAAATAAACAGAACAATTCAATTTGGAGGTTACGAATTGTCCGTTACAAATTTGTATAGTTACGAACTGTCGCTGTTACGAACTTTCGCTGTTACGAATTGTCCGGTTACGAACTGTCGCGTTACGAGATGTCATGGAACCTTCTAAATGCCCTAGTCTATAAAATCAAAATTGCGGTACTTCCAATTTGTCCTGCAACTTTCTATCTATCTCAAGAAAAATGGCTTGTTCATTAAATCGCGCCGGTTGTACGGGGACTTATGGCTGTACGTGTGCTTTTCAATTAATATAATCTCAGGCTATCGAGTTAAATTATTTTGCGTCCTTGTAATTTCCTGAGCCGCCCAGAATGAAGGATGTAATGAAACAATTCTTTCGCTGAATTGATTGGGTAAAGCCGATGAGGTTATAGGTCAGAGATATACATTGGTTTTATATTTTTATGGACGTTATGTAACTTTAATTACTTTAAAATCTCACACAAAATGTATAAAGTGACATTCCTTGATATAAAATAATAATACATATATAGGGTAACCATCAGAGACCTAAATGTCTCTTTTAAGTAATTTTTTATAAAGTAATAATTAAAACAATAGAAAATATCTACCAGAACAACACAATAAAAGTAAAAGTAGAAAATGAACTAACTGACCAAATTAAAGCTAAGAATGGTATAAGACAGTGAGTCCGCTATTGTTCAACCTGATCATGGATTGAAATAAAAAAGTACTAAAAACTAACAAAGGATACCAGATGGGAGAAAAACCACTTAAATAATCTTATATGTAAACGATACAATACTATTATATCAGAGTGAAGATGATTTACAACGTATACTACAAATAACGGCCAGAACATTTAGCATGTTGATTTAGAAGTCTGATCAAACAAAAATTATTGTAAATGAATGAAATGAATTAAATGTAATCTTTAGTGTCACTGGGAATCTGCATATTAGTACGACTTTTCTCCTAATCTAAGTGTCTAGTCCATCGAAACCGTTCTAGCAAACTTTGAAAAGTTTCTCTTCTTGGTTATCCTCTATCAGGGAATTGCTGATGATAAATTATTATTGCAAGTTGCATATTTTTGTTATACTCTTCTAGTCCAAAAAAAATACTAATTAGTTTCCCATTAAAAAATTCATATTAGTAATGGTAACAAAGCAACAGGAACTATAAAAATAGTATAATGTCAAATGTTTAAGTAAATTTAGTTTTATAGCCCACTTGGTAGAATTGTATGTTTTTATTAATATTTTCCGCAACAACAATCTTAACTACATAGGTTTTTTGATATCTCATCCAATATTAATAAATTAAGGATCACTCATATAAATGTACACGTAATAATGTAAGAACGAACAATCGCTCATCTCTAGAATTCTACACAAGGACAGGTGTAAGACAAGGTGGTGTTCTGAGTCCTTTGTTATTCATCGCTCTAATGGACGAAATTGCAAAAGAATGCAGGGGTAAGGTAAAAAGAACTAGGGTTGGGATGTATAAACTTCAACAAGTTTACGTGTCAGAGTCGATATATGCCGATGACCTGGTAATTGTGGCAAAATCAGAAAAAGACTTGCAAGTGAATGTGAATGTTTGGAATGAAGCCTTTAAGAAATTTGGGATGAAAATAAATATTGAAAAAACAGAAGCTTTAGTAATATCGAAAACTCAAGAAAATATAAATGTAAAGCTGAATAATGAGACCATTACACAAGTAGAGGACTTCAAGTATCTAGGATCAACAATGAATGGGCAAGGAAATATAGAACCAGAAATAAACAGCAGGGTAATGAGTGCAACAAAATTATACTATGCACTAAATAAAAGTTTTATTAGGAAGAAAGAAGTAAGTCTGAAAACAAAAATTAAAGTTTTTCAAACTGTATACGAGCCGGTGCTACTCTACGGTAATGAAACGTAGACAGTGAACGACAACATCCGTAGTAGAATTCAAGCATGCGAAATGCGATATTTACGTGCGGTATCCGGGGTGACCAGACGTGATCGTATAAGAAATGAAGACATACGTGAAAGGTGCGGTGTTGGAAGGACCTTAGACAGACTTGAAACGAAACAGTTATCGTGGTTCGGACATATGGCGAGAATGAGTAAAGGTAGAACTGTAAAGAGGGTATGGAAAGCGGCATCTGTCAACAAACGACGAAGAGGCAGGCCAGCAAGAACGTGGAACGCAAATATTGGAAAGGCTTGCGTAAAAAGAAATATTGGGTGGAGAGAAGCAGAAAGACTAGCTCCTGACCGAAAGGCATGGAGACGTTTGATTTCTCCACTTACCTCGACAGTGGAAGGTACAAGAGGACGGCTTAAGTAAGTAAGTAAGGATCACTCTAGATTAATATGTATTTTTTAGGATTTTTTTTATTGAATATTTTCACGGCCAAAGAATAAAATTTCACGTAATTTTTATTAGAATTAATGGTTGGCTTAAAGAATCACGAATAACTCACAAATTAAAGCAGTTAGGTATAAAGAAGGTTTACGAAATAAAAATATATTATAAAATATCATGTCATTACAATAATAAAATACAGGGTGTTCCATTTAAGAAAACTCAGAAAACACTCACTCCGAATTTCGGCCAACCCTATACACTAAAGTTAAACAATTTGCTATATTAATCTTATATATTAATTTTTAACAATAGTAGGCTATATTAAAAATTATTTGAACTTAAATAGATTTTTGATGTCAAATCACTACAATTCTACAGGGAGTGAATATTGCTACGAAATTACACTGCTGGACATAGGTCTCCCCCAATTGTTTCCACACTTGACGGTGTTGTGCTGACTGTTGCCAGTTATTACTAATCCGCCTGATATCTGTCCATCATGTAGGCGGCGTTCCTCTACTGCGTTTATCTTCTCTTGGTCTCCATTTCATTAGTTTTCGTGTCCATCTTGAGTCCTTCAGCTTGGAGACGTGTCCTGCTCAGTTCTATTTGAGCTTGGTGACACGTTCTATAATATCTGTGATACCGGTTCTTTGTCTTGTATTACATACAACACCTTATATTTTAAAAAAGATGTCATCGAGGAGAATCCAAAATTCAAAAATATACAGGGTGTTTGTGGCACCCTGTCAATGTGGGTGGTCATGTATATTTGAAAATATTTTTAAATTATGGTTCAATTTTAGATTGTGAAATTGCCTGTCTACTATAAGTAGATTTAATTACTGTACTGGTTACTGTATTTCTTAAAATATTATTGCTTTTATACAGGGTGTTCAGAAACTCTCCAGACAAACGAAAACCGGAGATTCGTCAGTTAATTTTAAGACAATTTAACTCAATTCACCTAGTCCGAAAATGCTTCCTGAGGGAGATGGAACTCATTGAAGATGGCGTCTTGGAATTAGTTTTTCTTAAATATCTCCAGAACACTGTTATTTAGAAAAACGAAAACTGGTACGCTTATTTATCTTCTCGAGAGAAATCGATTACATCAATTACGAATTTCAAGTACCGGTCATAGGCGCCCGTTTCGGGTAGGGCAACTGGTATTTTATAGCATAACTTTTTGTATTTAACTTCTAAGCATTTTTGACACTGGATTATCAAATTGTGAGGTATTCTAGTACTAAAAGGTACTCTTGTTTTAAGGCGCTAGGATGCACTGTTTTCTAAAAAAACCGATTTGAAAATTTTTCGTTGATTGGATTTGAAAAATTTTTTAAATATTTTTCAAAAAAAGACGGTGTATTTTATCGACTTAAAGCAAGAGTAACTTTTAATACTATAGGAGAGTGCAAGTAGAACGAAAAGATACAATGTTTCGGAAAAAATCAAACAAGGTTATATTTTTCTAAAACTTTTTTTGTTAGTTTATAAATATGTTGAAGTAAAAAGTTCTACTTACAAATTTCGCCGCTAATTGTTTATTAATTGTTTAAACAATAACAATTCTTTTGTATAAATAATGTTAAGAATATGGGTGAATTCAACATTTTATTTTGATTAAAAAGTTTTTATTTTTTGTTTTGATTATGCTGAACCCGAATCTGACATTACAATTTGCAAATTCAAAATGGATTTTTTCCTAAAAATCCTTAAAAAGTAGTTGTAAAATCCGAATTTTTTTATAAAACATGTTTGTTTGCATATATGTGGATATTTTTGAGAGGTTGCTGAGCCTGAATCAAATTCTGATAATTTAAATTATAAAATGACAGATCCAAAATGGCGGATAACTTAAAAAATAGTTTTAAAATCATAATTTCTTTACAAAATGTATTTATTTCTGCATATATTTATTTTTGAATGCTTTGATAAACCTAACTTAAATGTTAACATTATAAACTATAAAATGGCGGATCCAAAATGCGGATTTTCTAAAAAGAACATAAAAAAGAATATTTTTCTAAAACATTTATTGTCTTTATTTTTAACAGGTTGTTGAATCTGGCTTAAAGATTAAAAATTTAAATTTCAAAATGGCGGATCCAAAATGGCCGATATTTAATTGAAAAACAAGTAGAATCCAATCGAACAAATATTGAATTTCATTTAAAAAAAAATAAACAAATCATTTTCACAATAATATTAAAAATTAAAATGTTTTAGAAAGGATATTAAAAAAAAACAAATATTCGATTAGAAGGATATAATTACATATTGGAACATAGTTTTTATTTCCAAACAACTTTTCTTTATAAAAATTTTCGATATTGTGAAATATAAAGGTACTTTACTCTTGAGTGAAATTCATATTTTTTGACATACCTCGTACAAAATTAACAAAATTTGATATTTGATGGTTGCATCTTATGTTACATACGATGCAGAGTATTTTATAAAGAATAACTTTTTTTCGTAAAACTGATATTAAAAAAGTTATCAATAGGTTCCAACTTACGCAGACATACTGTATAAGAGCTTAAAAAAAATTTTTTTTGAACATTTATTATTGTTGAAGCTTATTATTAAATGTATTTTAGGTAAGTTTTACAGAAAAAAGTTTTAATCACTCTGTATGTACATTTTTTCAGCTGGTAATTTTCGGTTTTTGTATTACATTTTGTTATCTTTCTTAGTTTTCTCAAAAATAAATTGTTTATTTTATTTTTAAACTAAAATAATTCAGTGTTTTTTAAAGATTACATCCCAAGCTTTAAAGAAATAGCAAAAAAATTGTATTAGATTTATTCAAACTTGAGTAATACCGTCTTAAAATGGTGGGAATTCTGTATAACTACGAAGTTTTCAAAAATTACATTTTTTGCGACACCGTATTATTTGAATTAAATTTTTGAGATTTTTTTTGAATAAAACATCGTTTATTAAGATGATTGATAGTTAAGTTGTGCAAATCTGACAGTTTTATAAGTAAAATTGTATTAGTTACACATTTTTAAATCATTTTTAAACAAAATTCATGTAAGGCTTAATTTCCGCCCACACCGTACTTATGTCCATACATTTTATTTCTTTTTATTACAACCATAAGATAGCTTATTTCATCTTCTTTCATGTCCAATTTGTAAAATTTCTTTTGATCCATTAGTTAAAGAATTACATTAAAACAACTCAACTCAGTGCGCCAATGTGTGTGAGAAGGGTGACTTTAGCGTTATAAATAAAAAATTACAGAAGCTAGAGATTTAATTTTAGAAAAATCTTGATATAAGCTTTTTTTTGTAAAATTTTCTGATTTTTTCAATGGCAAGTCAGTTTTTTTCTAAAAATTATATTTTCGGAGTTATTTAAAAAAACATCTAACTTCGCTGTTCATTTGTTTAATAAAAAATGAAGCACCCACTTCTCGAGTAGAACTTTTTGATATGTTGTTTATTAAACATTTCCTAATGAAATTACAAAAAGTTTTATCTTGTTTGATTTTTTCCGAAGTAAAAATCTAAATGCACTCCCCTACTAGAATACCTCATAATTTAATCATCAAATGTCAAAAATGCTTAAAAATTAAAATCAAAAAAGTTATGGGATAAAATAACGGTTTACCTACCCAAAACGGACGCATATAACCGGTACTAGTATTTCGCAACTAAGGAAATCGATTTATCTCTAGAAGATAAATAAACGTACCAGTTTTCATTGTTCTAAATAGTTTTTTTTGAATTTTTTTTTATTCAAAAAACGAAAAATTTTTATAACGATTTTTCTAGAAAACGGTGCATTCTACCGACTTAAAATAAGAGTACCTTTTAGTACTAGAATACCTTACAATTTAATAATCAAATAAAAAAATGCTTAGAAGTTAAAGATAAAAAAGTTATACGATAAAATAACCGTTGCCCTACCCACAACGGGCACCTATGACCCGTACTAGAAATTCGTAATTGATGTAATTGATTTATCTCTGGAAGATAAATAAGTGTACCAGTTTTTGTTTTTCTCAATAGAAGCATTCTGGAGATATTTAAGAAAAACTAGTTCCAATACGCCATCTTCAAAGAGCTCTATCTTCCTTAGGAAGCATTTTCGGACTAGGTGATTTGGGTTAAATTATCTTTATCTGAAGAATCTCCATTCTTCGTTTTTCGGGAGAGTTTCTGGACACCCTGTATACAGGGTGTTTCATTAATAATTGTCCATATAGTAACTGGAGAAACCTTAGCACAAAATACGAAGATTTAACCTAAAACACTTAAATAAAATGAGGTTCCTTACTGAGTTACAGGGTGATTTATCTAAAAATTTAAAAATTATTTTTGCTCGGCATTTTAAAACTGTTCGACGTATCCTTTTCATATTTGGCAGAAAGTGCGACTACTATACACCCTACTAAATTATGATAAACAAACGTTTCTAGCTACTACCAGAGGCGTAGTGGGATAGTGAATGGTTGACCCTTCTTAAATTCTACGCCACTGGAGTAATTACTATTTTAGTGTCATTTTTAGATTCTCCAATACTTTCTACGTAAATAATATAATCGTTATTGGTAACGATAAAGTCATTAGTTTTCGAGATATTTGAAGTTAAATATGAAACGGCACAGTTATTTTGATTAATTTATGATATGATTCATATGATTAAAATTTAAAAATTATTTATACCCAGTACTTTAAAAATATTTGGCGTATCCTTATCATACTTGGCAGAAAGTGTAGGTACTGTACACCCTACTAAATTAAGATAAATAAACGTTTCTAGCTACTACCAGAGGCGTACGACAGGGGATAGTGTCTGGTTGGCCCTTCCCAAATTCTACGCCACTGACGAAATTGCTATTTTAGTGTAATTTTTTAATTTTCCAATAATTTTTATGTAAATAATATACTCTTCATTCGTAACGATAAAATGATTAGTTTTCGAGATATTTCAAATTAAAAAAGAACCCAATTGAATTGGTATTGAAGAACCCAAAAATTGAACTAAAATAGCAATTCCGCCAGTGGCGTAGAATTTGGAAAGGGTCAACCATTCACTTTTCCCCGTCGTACGCCTCTGGTAATAGCCAGTAAGGTTTGTTTAACATAATTTAGTAGCTTGTACAGTGTCTATACTACCTGCCAAGTATGAAGAAGATACGTTGTATAGTTATAAAATGCTGAGCAAAAACAATTTTTAAATTTTTAGGTAAAACACCCTGTAACTCAGTAAGGAACCACATTTTATTTAAGTGTTTTAGGTTAAATCTTTATATTTTGTACTAAGATTTCTTCAGTTACTATATGGACAATTATTAACGAAACACCCTGTATAGGTATGTTAAAGAAATAAATGTTAAAATTGAATTTCAATCTTAATAGAGAGGAAGGCATTTTAAATTTAAATTCTTTAAATCAAAACTTATCAACAAGACGATGATTAAAGACTGCATAATTATTTGCATATATTAGGCATATTTTTTTAATTTTTTGCATATTTCCGCTAATTTTATGTATATATGCGCATATTTGCTCAGTTTTCTGTTGCATATAGGTACATATTCCGGTCTCTACCTATGAGTCTTAGGTGTCATGGGAGTCTTATTCCATCTAAGTTTCAAAAAATAATAAAAATAGCTTCAAAATTCTATTAAAATTTCTGTATTTCTAAACATACGGTACAAGAAAGTACTACTACCTGTCCGGCGGCAATAATTTTAATCTAATCGTGCATCTTAAAGTACTAATCAAATTAAACGGCAATTTTATTAATGATCACGATAAAATAACACCGAGTGGCACTACATGTGTCGGTACTACTACGCAGTCACTCACTTGTATTTTTCTTTCCAACATGCACCTTTGAATTGAATACCCGACGATTATATTAAATAAGATTAGGCAATAAGTTTTGTTTGATGTTGTAAAGCGTCGTTTAAACACAACGACAAGTCACAGCAACTAGTTGTGATGACAAGTTGAAACGCTGTTTAGACGCTGCGATTCAATGCGATACCACCTTCAACCCAACTCCAACTTTGATAAGTTGTGCGATGCACCGTTTACACACAATGATAAGTTGCAACAACTCGATTGACCTTGATAAGTTGTTTGATTTATCGCTGTGTTTAAACGATCCTTAAGGTAGTACTACCACATTTAATCTCCGGTACCACTGACAGCTGTGTTTATCTTGATGTTAATCTTTTTGTCTTTGAAAGAAAGGTAAGGACTATCGATAGCTTTCTCATAACTGATGTATGTTCTGTATTTTAAGGATTGGGATAATGACCGGTACCAGCTGATGTGAGTGATGATGATACCCGCATTTTTGTATTTGGAATTTTGTTACGATTACGCAACGCGGTTTCCCTTTCGAATACCTTACTTAGAAATATTGTATCTGATGTTTTTTTTGTCTCGACAATGCACGATTCAATACAGATTATTGTTTTGGTATTGCATCACTCAGAATATATTTATGATGTATGGACCTCGTTACATTGAACTTTTTTGTTTACAGATTTATCGCATCAGCATTTTTGATCATTATCCTCGTACATAAATGTTTATTTTCAAAAAGAATGTGTATGTACTTGTACGCACGTAAGAAGTCATACTTCTATTATATGATTTCAATGAAATTAATATACTTTAAACAGTTTATTTATATTTTAGTTAAATATTCAACTAATTCTAATACTTACTACTTTCCAAAAATTGTTATTAAAACAATACCAAAAATTAAAACAATAAAATAATAAAACACACACAAACACATTAAAAAATGCCAGAAGAAATGATTTCTGAACAATAATTGTTGGCAAAAATTTTAACTAAATACGAATTTTCTAAAAAAAAATTATATAATAAATATACTTACAATCATAAAATGTATAATAAAAATAAAAAAATAAAAATTTGCATTGATGATCGAACTCACGTATATTAGGGTGGTGTAGATTTACATTCTAAGCACCTCAGAACTTAACCACTTACACACACCCGTCATGTGGGAAGACGTTTTAAACTTTGACAGTTCTGAATTTAATCAAATTAGTTTGGTTTTTGTGGAATTAAAATATTAAAATACAGCAAAACATAGCTTAAGAAAACAATATACAGGGTGTTTCATTAATAATTGTCCATATAGTAACTGGAGAAACCTTAGCACAAAATACGAAGATTTAACCTAAAACACTTAAATAAAATGTGGTTCCTTACTGAGTTACAGGGTGTTTTATCTAAAAATTTAAAAACTATTTTTGCTCAGCATTTTAAAACTATTCGACGTATCCTTTTCATACTTGGTAGGAAGTATAGGTACTGTACAAACTACTAAATTATGTTAAAAAAACGTTTCTGGCTATTTCCAGAGGCGTACGACGGGGGAAAGTGAATGGTTGACCCTTTCCAAATTCTACGCCACTGGCGGAATTGCTATTTTAGTTCAATTTTTGGATTCTCCAATATTTTCTATGAAAATAATATCCTCTTCATTCGTAACGATAAAGTCATTAGCTTTCGAGATCTTTGAAGTTAAAAATGAAACGATACGGTTATTTTGATTAATGTAGTGACTCGCTTGATTTTTAATTTCAAATATCTCGAAAACTAATCATTTTATCGTTACGAATGAAGAGTATATTATTTACGTAAAAAGTATTGGAAAATCAAAAAATTACACTAAAATAGCAATTTCGTCAGTGGCGTAGAATTTGGGAAGGGTCAACCAGCCACTACCCCTGTCGTACGTCTCTGGTAGTAGCTAGAAACGTTTATGTATCTTAATTTCGTAGGGTATACAGTACGTACACTTTCTGCCAAGTATGATAAGGATAGACCAAATAGTTTTAAAGTACTGGCTACAAATAATTTTTAGATTTTAATCATACGAATCATATCATAAATAAGGTTTGTTCCAACACGACTGAGAACCGTACATGTAACGATCACCGTCCTGCGCAGTACCATGGAACGTATTATTTCGTTCCCATGGAACCCATGGAACGTTAATTATCTAGTAACGAAACGGTAATCTAACGGTTCTTGGTCGTGTTGGAACAAACCTATAATCAAAATAACTGTGCCGTTTCATATTTAACTTCAAATATCTCGAAAACTAATGACTTTAGCGTTACCAATGAAGAGTACATTATTTACGTAGAAAGTATTGGAGAATCTAAAAATGGCACTAAAATAGTAATTCCTCCAGTGGCGTAGAATTTGAGAAGGGTCAACCATTCACTATCCCCTCTCGTACGTCTCTGGTACTAGCTAGAAACGTTTGTGTACCATAATTTAGTAGGGTGTACAGTAGTCGCACTTTCTGCCAAGTATGAAAAGGATATGTCGAATAGTTTTAAAATGCTGAGCAAAAACAGTTTTTAAATTCTTAGAAAAAACACCCTGTAACTCAGTAAGGAACCACATTTTATTTAAGTGTTTTGGGTTAAATCTTCGTATTTTGAGCTAAGGTTTCTCCAGTTACTATATGGACAATTATTAATGAAACACCCTGTATAAGATAGAGATTGGTAGAGATTTTGTTGATAATCAAATTATGCAAATCAAAGCAGGTAGGTACATTTTAAATTTTCCAAATAGGTAAGTACGTATGTAATTTTTTAATACAATACTGAAATATTTACACTTACGTACTTGTTGCTTTTAAAAACTATTTAAAATGTCACTACAATTATAAACTTGCTTTTTTCTCTGTCTTCACAACAGTAAAAACTAATATACACAACATTTGTTTACCCATAACCGATATATTGAACAATTATTAACAGATCATTGTAGTTACCCAATCAGAGTCCGTATATCGTTTCAGATGTGCACAGGACCAAAATTTTTAATGAATTCACGCACATATACATTTACTCCCAATCGCGCCTAAAGAAGTATAGCTTTAATAATTTATTCCATAATTTTTTATGCAACATATTTCATTTTGACATATTATAGAATATAGGTAGAGTACAAATTAAAAGTTACCATAGCTTGAAAAAACTGGGATAGATTATAGATTATGTGAGGTCATTAAGGCCATGCAGCCTCACCGCACTTGGACCTATAGAGATGTTTTATACATACCTTAATCTACTTAAACTCTAACATGTAAATACTTCTGATGAAGTTGGTTAGCTTCCTAGATGACTTTTTTCCTAAGTCAGAGGGCGCTAGACTAACATCTAGGAATTTTAGTCGTTTGCAGAACAGTGCTACGCAGTTACATATTGTAACAAAAGATTACTTTTGACCGACCCTCGTCCAAAATTGAAGCTAATAAAAAATGAAATAAACTCGTTAATAAAAGAACATTTTAGTGTTATTTTAAAGTGAGTTATAGGTAATTGAATGTATATTTTTTCGGCGAGTACCCCAATCCAAATATTCAATCTTAAATAACGGAAAAATTATGCATTTCATATTATAAAGTAATACACATTTGTCAAAGTACAGTCAAAACCGTTTATAACGAACTTCAGGGGACTGGTGGTTTTTGTACGTTGTAGCCAGTGTTCTCTGTAAGTGGTTCTATCTTTTATAACGAACAGGTTGCTATAAACGATATTACACTGGTAGCAACAGTCAGTTCGTTGTAAGTTTATGATGTAAAAATGTGTAACTTAATCTATACTTATAATATGTTATAACAAAATCTTGTGATAATGAACCCGCCTAGGAAGTCTAGTGTCTAAAGGACTTACAAGTGGACCCTGCTCGGATGTATGTACCATCATAACCATAAATTAATAAAACCTTCCTTTTTATTTTATTTCGTGGTAATATCGGTACCTTCGCGAGATACAATACAATGCCCATTTTCATAACTTTACAGCAAAGCAATTTTAAACTTTTTTCAACAAAAAGTGTTACTGCTACAGCTATTTATTGAGATGAGGAAACAATATTATATTAGGACATTGTGACTGGGTAAATGAAAACAATGACCAGGGTAGAGAAATCAGGACATGCATTGAAATTGCAAGACAAGCATTTATAAAAATGAAAAACATGTTTGTTAATCGAGACCTTCCTCTGGAGCTGAGGATAAGAGCCTTAAGATGCTACGTGTTCTCGACTTTGTTGTATGGAGTGGAAAGCTGGACACTAAAAGTAGAAAATATAAAAAAGTTGGAAGCCTTTGAGATGTGGTGCTATAGAAGGATTTTGAAAATACCATGGATCCAACGAGTTACAAATGCAGAAGTGTTAAGAAGGCTGCAAAAGGATTGCGAGGTGATAAAGAACATCAAAACAAGAAAGCTAGAATATTTAGGCCACATTACCAGAGTTGCGAAATATGAGATATTAAGGTTCATAATGCAAGGTAAAATAAAGGGTAAAAGATCTATAGGTAGAAGAAGAATTTCCTGGTTGAGAAACTTAAGAGAGTGGTATAGTTGCAGCTCAGTAGATCTTTTCAGAGCAGCCGCCAATAAGGTACTGATAGCTGTGATGATAGCCAACCTCCGATAGGAGAAGGAACTACAAGAAGAAGAAGATCTATTGTCATTTAAGGGTCGATTTCTCATACTTGCGTTGATCTATGGTTCAGTGGACCGCGGTTCACTGGTGAACTTCGGTTTTGTTTGGAATGTATTTCTCATTGCACGTTCATGTCAGTGCACGTTCTACAGCTTTCGAGAAATGCCAATAGATGGCAAAAGGTAAAAAACTATCGCCATTTTGTACGACCTTTTTTATGCTGTTTTTGAATAAAATTAAATTTAAGTATTTATAGTCAAATAGTCATTTTAAAAATTTTAAATAAATGCAATAAAAACAAAAATAATGTTATCGTTTATCGTTAGGCTTAATATAATAAAATAGGTTATATTTATATTAGGACAGCGTTTCGTGTTAATACAACGCATGCGTAATACATGAAATCATCTGAACTGGGTTCTGAAATCTTTGAACGGCCGAATTCCAGCGTTCAAGCATCGTTCAAGTTTAAACTTCCATCGGTTGAACGTGAATTGAGAAAGACGATTTTGACTTTAAACTGACGTTCACTAAAAGTTTAGGTTAAACTGGAGTTGAACTCGATATGAGAAATTGGCCCTTAATCATGCATTTGTTATAACTGTTTATTATAAATTATATAGTGTGTAAAAAGGTCATAATTGAAAAAAAAATGGATGTTGTATTTCTTTGAGGTACACAATATGTACGCTGTAACCAATATTTCGACTGTTAGTGTTCCAAGAAACATGGTTGCTCTATCCGATTTGTTCGCTATAAGCAATATAAATGGTTTTTTTATATGACATTTTACGGGACCTACGATTTTGTTTGTTATATCCGATTGTACGTTATAGCCGGTGTCCTTGTAAACGATTTTGACTGTACTTAAAAATATCTATCAAATGAGTCCCCGAGCAAGTTAATAGCGTTTAAAGTTTATGCACCAAAAATTTTTCAAAATTTATCTTTTAAAAATTTTTCCAAAAAATGGTGTTGTTTTTTTTTTAATAACTCCCTCAATTTTTACGATATCAGATTCAGCTAAAAACCATTTGAAAGCTAATTTCAAGGAATAATAAGTCAAGTCAAATTTATCCTTTTAAACCTCTTACTTTTTTAAAAATAAAAGGTTAAATAGTCCCGGTTACATGGTTGTCGCAGCAAAATTTAAGTTTTAAACGTTTCTATCTCGGTTATTTTTTACCCTAGGGTAATAATAAAAACGGTAAAATATTTGTTACAGAAAAAACTAAAATTTGGTTAAATATCAGTTTTTAGGTATATTGAGTATTTTTGGAGTTATTATCAAAAGAAATTGAAAATTACAATAATTTTAAAAATTCTGATTTTCTTAAATTATATATTTTTTTTTTCAAAAATATGCATTCTAAACCGGTCAAAATTATTGAAATCATTACTTATACTAATATAAAGAAATTCTAGTAAGGATTACTGTAAATTTTAATTTTTGTGGAAATGACGTATGTTTTATTTTTCACTTTTTCCTAAAAATTCGAAAGGGCTCTCTTATTTTCATCATAACTTGCTTAATTTTGATGCTATTAACTTCTCCTGGAGCTCATTTGATAGGTATTCTGAGGTACTTTGATAAGTTTATTGTACGTATATTTTATAAAATGCATCGTTTTCCCGTTATTTAAGCTTGAATACTTAGATTTGAGTACTCGTCTAAAAAAATATACATTCAATTACCCCTAACTAACTTTCAATTAACATTAGTTGAGTTTTTTAAGCAAAGAGTTTATTTCGTTTTTTATAAGCTTCAATTTTGGTAATTAAAACTTTTTTGTAAAAACGTCAAGTTTTTGAGTTATTTATGAAAAATCGGTTAAAAACATGGATTTTTCTCACGAAAAATTAAAATCTTTGATGTTTAATAACTCAAAAAGTTTTGATTTATTTTAATAACTTTATATAACAAATTTTGCTTAGAATTTGACCCTCTATCGATTTATGGTATTATTTTTAATAAAATACTTTTCACCCCCGAGAAGGGGTGGAATCGACCCCCAAGATAAAAGCGCAACCTTTGTTCCTTGAGGTATTCTCTAGCTACTCACCAATTTTCATAAAAATCAATGGAGGTTTAACGAAATCGGAGGCGAAAACCTTCAACTGCACTATGTCTAATAAAATAAAAGTTTTGCCCTACGAGTGTCTGGGTTGAGATATTGACGTTGAGTCTATAGTATGAATTTTTTGCCTGAAAGATAGTTGGGAGTTTCCAAGAGATTTGGATAGCCTGAAATTGCGCCCAGTAACTCCTACTTCTGCCCTTTCATCTATCTTAGATTCATCCATATATTATACGAGTGAGCCTTACCCTTCGCTACCAAGTTCATTACATTCCAGTTACGGTTCAACTTCGTCACCATTTGGTGTTTTTTATGACCACTTCAAAGGGTGTTTCGATGTCGAATTTGATTGTGATGGCATCTGTCGGCCTGTCCTTAGAATCCAAGAGAATTTCTTCCAAGACTTTTAGATGGCCAACTGGATTTCCAGGTTTCATTATTTGTATCTGTCGCAGTTTTGAGGCGGTGGTTACTTCCGACCGCCTTTACAGAATTGCAAGGAGGGAAGGTTCAGCATCGCCTCTACAGCTGCCGTGGGGTATGTTGACATTCCCGCTGTGACGCCCAAATAAGTTAGCTGTTGCACTTTTTACAGCTTGGCGTTAGCTGTTGTTTGTTGTGTTTTGGGCCACCGTACGAGTGATGCGTATGGGACCATGGGCCTAATAATTGTTTTACATAACGAGAAGATAATTTTCGGTTTTAGGCTTTCTAGGTCTTTCTAAATCTGTTGCGGTAGGTCCAATTTGCCACCAAAGCTCTTGATAAGATTTTTTTCAATAGCACTATTCCAGGTGAGTTTTTGATCCAGGGTTATCCCCAGAAACTTCTTCTTCTGCGGCACTACAGCCCAAATTGTGCCTTGGCCTCCTTTATTTTTTGCCTCCACCCTTGTTTATCTGTGGCTGCTCTTCTCCATACATGGACTCCTAAAAGGGCTTGTGCGTTGCTGTTTACTGTGTCTTCCCCGCACTTTCTTGGCTTTCCAACCGGTTTCTTTCCCTGCATTCTAGCGCTCAGTGCTCTTTTTGGTAGCCTATCCTCTCCCATTCCTATCACATGGCCAGCCCATTGCAATCTTTGTATTCTAATGAAGTCTAACAGGGGAATTTCCTTATAAAGTTGGTAGAGCTCGTGGTTGTATCTACTTCTGAAGATTCCGTTTTCCCTCACAGGTCCTAGTATTCTCCTCAGTACTTTTCTTTCGAATGTGTTGAGTTTGTTTTTGAATGTTTTTTTCAGGACCCATGCTTCACTGCCGTAGCATGGTATTGGTCGAATTAAGGTTTTATAGATTCTCATCTTTGTATTTCGGTGGACACTTTTAGACCGAAATATATGGTAGAGGACAAAACTAGCTCTGTTTGCCTGCGTTATTCTCTTTCGCATTTCTCCATCTTCTGATCCGTCGGCATATAGTTCTACTCCCAGATATGTAAACTTTCTAACCGTTTCAATGTCATATTCATATATAATGTTTTGTGGGACTATATTTCTTCTCGTCTGTATCATTCTCTTTGTCTGTTCTGTGGTAATTTCCAGACCTAGCTTTTTTGTTTGCGTTTTTAACCGTTGATGTTCTACTCATAATATTGCCACTGCTCCAAATCTTTCGAAATGTGTTGCGGTAAGTCCAATTTGTCACCAAGGCTCTGGTTAAGATTTTTTTCAATAGGACTATACCAGGTGAGTTTTTAACTTACACTGAACTAAAAACTTCTGTTGCATGATCTGCGGTATGAAAGGTTCAAAAATATATGCCTTCGTTATCCTAATGGTTTCTTAAAACACTAAATAAAGCACGCCCCTTTTAAAAGTTCAAAGCTTTTTAAACACCCGCTATGTTATTTATTGCTTAGTTTACTGTTTACACCACAAGTATGCATGAGTCTAGACACTATAATTGTGAACCTACTATACCTCCACTAATAAAATACCCTAGATACAGTAAATAATAGCTTGACTTTATTGCGTAAACATACATTTTACTAAAAAGTTTCGCTGCGACACTGACTTTTGTGAATACATGCTTCCAGAATTCAAATAAATAATAAATTTAGATTTCAAGTGGAAAAAATTATGTGCCATTAATATTTTACGTCTGACAAAGCTCTGTAATTGTGATTTCAAATTTTTCATTTATTACTTATCATCGTCCTACAGTCAAATAAAACTTTTTAGGGTCTGATTATATCGGAATATTGTGTAGGTGTAATCGAGAATTATTGCTTGGCATATCACGGAAGACGCTATTAAACTTGGATGATATATGACTTTCCTTAACGATTTGGACATTTTTTATAGTCTTTATATATTTGCAGCAAGGTATTTATTATCCAGCATTATTATATTCGATATATATTTTATTCACTGCCCCTACGATCCTTGTAGAACCTGAGGTTTCGGGACCACGCTGTTCCACTTGTCTCCTTTGTTTGCTTCTGTGTTGACATCCTGTTGCTCTAGGATAACCAAACGTCCCATAAAACGGGATTATCTCGTTTTTCAAGCTGCAAGATCGTCGATTTTATTTATTATACGCCCCACGTTTTACATTAAATTACATATTCATAGGTAAATTGAAAAAGGTCTATGTCTGAAATTAGCTAAAAAGAGCATGTTTCAACGATTATGTCTCGATGGAGTCCCCTGAAGAGTATCGCCCCAAACCCACTTTCGATGTGTCCCGTTTTTTCAAGTGATTTGGTCACCCTATAGTTACAGCCAAAACCCCGAAATATTCTATACTTTTTAAAAGATACCGAGAAACTACAAAAGACTATCGTGAAAGAAGAGAGTATGGAGAGACGTTTGTAATCAAGTTATCAGCAGAAATACTAGAAAGTTCGGAAAAAAGCCAAAATCGCAGGAAATTGGCAAGAATGACTCAAAATAGGTGAAATCATATATCAATCGACGTAAAGTTACAGGAAGAGTTCAAATATCGACTTCCACTTCCACTTCCGTTCACATCGGGTGAAATCCTAGGACTTACGATTAAGTTTAAATTCAGTGCGCATAGATGCGTACGCAATTTGCCCTAAGGGATGCGTAAATTCAGACTTCACATTTAGAACTACATATACGCAAATTGTTCGTGATATTTTAATATAATAAATACATAGCATTATATAGTGCTGTTTCGTTTAATTTAGTAAATAAGCAATACTTCAAGCGTCAGCTACAAAGTTATGGTCCTTCGAACCATGTGAATATCTAATGAAGCCGTATACGTACATGTAATAATTTTATGTTATCTATATAGTGGTCACATAATAAATCACAAGCTATTGGAAAATTATCATGTGTGACCTGCATATTTGTAAGAATTTCGAAAGCTTAGTCCTGTAAAGCTTTCTTTAAATAATGAAATCTTTATTACCAATTGTACTATTATTATTTATCAAACTATCAAATGAATCCCTAAATTGAAGTCATTCACAGATTCACCTAAAAATGTTAGCGATTTAATAGCAGGTAACTTGACTTCTGAAAAATAAAAATGAATCTATTATTATCCGAATTTGCAACTGAAATTATATTATCTGTATTATTTTCCTTTACAGGAGTTGCGCACGACCCCTATTCCCTATTTAAAAATAAGGGTGGGAAAGTGGAAGGGAGGGGTTGACAAATGACAGATGTATGTACCGTAAAAATGTGTCTCCCTTTGATCAAAAATCGACCTGTTTCGAAATTTTCTTAAAATCTAATAACTACTGCCAAATATTGAGGTGGACTGTTTTCTTTGGCCCACTCTGTATAACGGGTGGACCAAAAGTCAGTTAACCGTTTTGTATATTAATAAAAGCAAAAATAACTGAAGTAAAAAAACATTTATTGTTTATTGTAAATAAGTAGGTACAAAGAAGTGCATGCTTTACATTTTATATTCAAAATGTAAACCACCTTCATCAATACATTTGTGGCAACGCATATATACAGTGAAACAAGTCTTTCTACAGACTTCCAAGTCTTCACGGAGAACTTCAAATTGGCAAAAACTTTATCTTTAAGTACTCCCCACAAGGCAAAATCACAGGACGTCAAATCTGGCGAACGCGCGGACCATTCAATTGTGTCTCTTCTCCCTATTCAATCACTATACTGGTCATCTAGAAACTCACTAACTTGCAATCCGCGATGAGGCGGTGCACCGTCATGCTAAAAATATCAAATACCTTGCAACTGTGGATTATTTGCAAGACCCTTCACAGAGCATGATATATTTTCTTGGAGACGCCGCAAACTTGCTCGTGACTTTTTTTGATAGCGTTAACTGACTTTTGGTCCACCCGGTATTATTGTAATGTTTAATAAACATAATAATTAATATTGAATATGACTGTTAATAACTGTTAGTAATTAATTGAATAAAAACAAAAATGTATTCTCTATAATAAATATTTTCTTTTGCTGCTTCTACATAAACCTTGCTTAGCCAACTGTATACAAGAGGTTTTTTGTAGCTAAAAACAAAGGAAAACATTAACAAGTTGCAATTTTCAGAACTCCGAGCCCATTACATGCTCGAACAAATCATTCATTTAGTATAAGGAAAACTAATATAGCTCTCGTGGTTAGTCTACTACGAGGAACCGAACTAATATTCTCTCGTGCATCATAATGTTCTTCATTAAAACCATTTCCTGATTACAGCTTGTTCATTTTACCAAGCCAATTCATATAGTACCTACATAAAAGAGGTAGGTATACTCACGTTCGCAATAAAATGCCTCATTGAAGAATCTCAAGCTGGGTTACGACCTCACAGATTGCTCCATGACATCTATAACTATTTATCAAAAAGTATTCCTATCGATCGACTCTAATAAACGTTTACAGCGTGTTAAATTGTTTATTTGTTTAACATAACATTATCCTTCGGCAGTAAATATTAAATATTAGTAACTGCGAAAAAGTGAATAATAAATACATATATGGCATTTATGAAATTTCTTAGCTCAAATATAACACGTCTCTATTTCGTTTTACAGCGAATTATTTCTTTTATATTATACAGTATTTATCATTTATATTCCTAATCCTATTATTAGAATTTCTTCTTTCTCTATTCGTTGCATGGTCTCTCCTTGGTTCCTTTTATGCGGCTCTAATAGTTTTTAAAACTCTCTATTTCTACTAATTTTTCTTCTTTATGGCTCCATCTCTATTCTTTGCCATCCTTTATTGTATCCTATTTTGACCATTTCCACATTTTTCCTCATCTCTCTTGCTTTATCTCTTAAAGCTTTTATTTTCTCTTTTTCTCCTTTTGTGAGATCCTCTGTAATCCATATTTTCTCCGGCTTCACATTCAAGTTTTTATTTGTTTCTTACGACTGTTGTTTTTCATCTTCACTTTTTAGTTCGATTAAGCATGTCTCTGTGTCTATTTTTTGTGTTTTGACCCCTAGATGATTTCCTAACACATTAGTCATTTCCTTCTTCAATGTTTGTGGGTCTTCAGAGTCTATCATTAGTCCACTAGTTCAGTAATGATTATATTATTTGTTCTTTTTTCTTTATCTAATTTTTCCACTGGGCGTTTTAGATAAATTATTTCTTCTGTTATCTTCTTGTTGTCTCATTTATTTGTTACTCATTTATCCATTCCTCCTTCATCCTTCTAGGTTTATGTTTTTTATTTCTTCATTATTTTGTTTTATCTCTTCTTTTATTTCCATTATAACACTTCTGATATTCTGATTTGCTTATTTACTTAGATACTTCAGTAATGATTATTATAGGTAATTTTAAAAATTGTTTTTGATTTAATTAGTTAATATAACACAATTTTAATAAAATATTTTCTAAATTACTCTTAAAACTCCCATTTCTTCGAAAACCTTGTTTTAATTTATTGGGAGGCCACAGCACCCCGCGAGTACTCACGAAGTAAAAAAACCTCGCGAGTGGCCAAGAGTTAATGTTTGAAAGTGTTTTATTTTAACGTAGGTTTTGACAATACACGCTATTTTATTTTTCACACGTTCAAGCAACGAAAAAACTTTCGTCTACTCTAAAAATGCGAATCATTCAAAATTAGCACACGACTTGACAAGCGACATACCTCTTGCCCATTTGAGTGTATACCCACTACATACTAAGCGCTTAATTGACTCAAGTATATATTACAGCCTTTAGACCGATAGAACTTTTCAAAGAGTGAGAAAATGTACACGAAACGCGTTTGAAAAATTCCATTTGTTAAATGAAGCTGTCTTTTAGCTCAGTTAAGTATAATTTTAATACCAGATAGGAAAACATTGCTGTAACAATACCAATTAGTAGCCTACCATAGCATGTTACGTAAATTCGCAGAAATTCCCATGTCAATAAATAAATTCAATAGAATTGAATATCAAAGCGAATAGCACTAAACAGTTGGTACAACTAAAAAACAATTAACAAAATTGTAAACCAAAAATTGCATAAAAAAGCCCTGAAATTAGTGTTTCCATCACCACAGAAAAACCCGTTACCGTCTGCTCTATTAAATATACAGGAGAGATTTGAACAAAGAAAGCGAAACATACAAAAGAAAGGAATAATGACTGAAGACAGGTAGAGAAGAAGATCTGGAAGAGTATAGGAGAAAAAAGAAAGACTCAGACAAATGCTGTACAAATGAAAAAAAAAGATATGGATTGGTGCAGTTATAGAAGAGTTGGAAGTAAATAGCAAAAATAATGTAAAGCTTTACAAATATATAAAATCACAAAACAAGAAGAAACCAATAGTTAAGATTGATGCCAAAATATGGGAGAAATACTACGAAGAGTTATTCAAGGCGAGAGAAAGCTCTCTCGAATATACAAAAGAAACAGACCTTGATGATGAAATCGAAAAGCCGACATATGAGGACTTTTTACGTGTAATAAGAAATCTAAAACAAAAGAGAGCAGCAGGCCCAGATGAAATCCCAAATGAGCTAATAAAACGAGGCGGAGAAAAACTACAACGGAAAATATACGACCTAATAATAAGGATTTGGGAAGAAGAAAGAATGCCCGAAGAATGGAAAACTGGATGGATATTTCCGATTCTTAAAAAAGGGGACACCACAAAATGTAACAACTATAGAGGAGTAACACTGTTAAACAGCTGTTACAAAATATTGACATCATTAATCAGACAAAAACTCTCAAAATACATTGAAAGTAAAATAGGAGACTACCAGCACGGATTTAGAGAGGGAAGGTCAACAATAGACGATGTTCACATAATCACACAGCCAATTGAGAAATGTTACGAACATGATATCGACTTACACATCCTTTTCATAGACTTCAAGCTAGCCTTTGACAGCTTAACAAGACCCGACCTAATAGAAGACATGAGAACCCTAGATATACCAATGAAACTTATAAAGCTTAAGAAAATGACAATGAAAGGATCGACTGCAGCAATAATTACAGATAACGGAATCACCAAAAATATAGAAATAGCAAGTGGAGTACGACAAGCCGACTCTCTATCAACGTCACTATTTAATGTCGCTATAGAAGGAACAATAAGAGCTACAGAAATAAAAGGTACGATTATAACATCGACGTCGCAACTTGTGGCGTATGCTGACGACATAGCATTAATTAGCAGAAACCTAAACAGTTTAAAGGAAGAATTTACGAAGTTATGTAAATAAGCATCCAAAAGGGGTTTAGAAATAAATCAGAACAAAACAAAATACCTAACATGCTCAAGAAAAAACAGTTAATGTGATAAGCTTAAATATTGGTGAATATGAATTTTAAAAGGTAGGTATTTTAAATATCTTGGAGTCTCAGTTAATGGAAGTAATGATAGAAGTATCGAAATTAATGAAAGAATCCAGGCAGGAAACAGAACCTACTGGAAATACAGTAACTTCCTCAAAGATAAGAAGCTGAAACTGAAAATTTACAAAGCAGCAATTAAACTAGTAATCACATATGGTGCTGAAGTAATGTGTCTGACACAGAAAGAGAAAGAAAGATTGAGGATCCTAGAAAGGAAAATAATTCGGAGGATAGCAGGACCACTAAACTTATATTATATTATTGGGCCGATTTGACGCCGAATTGCAGAAAAAACAGCTCCAATTGGGGAAGATAAAGTGCTCTTCCACTATGAAAAGTCACCGGCTCACATCTCCGCCGCCGCGTTGTCCAAATTGGTCGAATTGGGCTACGAACAGCTGGTCCTTCCAGCATATTCTTCAGATTTGGCCCTGTACGACTTCTTTTTGTTTCCCGACTTGAAAAGATCGCATGCCGGTCAGAAATTTGAGTCGAATCAGGAGTTAATCGCCTCTATGGAGGCCTACTTTATAGACATCGAAAAAATTTACTTTTGAGACTAAAGAAGTTAGAGGATCGCTAGATCAAGCGAATCGAGCTAAAAGGAAACTACGTTCAGAAATCATCACTTTTCTAAAATTTTCCTTTTTCTTTCGTAAGCTAAAATATAGATGGTGATCGGAAAAATTAATATCGAAGACTCAGTACTAAAATTAGATACCAAAATACTGGAAAGGGTGGAACACTTTAGATATCTAGGTAGTTGGATTAACTGCAGGATTGAAAGTGGTGAGGAAGTTTAGACCAAAATAGAACTTGCACGAAAAAGCTTTATTAGCTGGCGTTCTATGGAAGTGCTACGTCTGGTCCGTTTTGTTCTATAGATGTGAAACCTGGACAACAAAAATAAAAAATCTTAACAAATTAGAAGCGTTTGAGTTAAAGTATTTCCGTCGTATGCTCAGAATCCCGTGGACAGCACACATATCTAACGAACGTGTGCTAGAGACCATGCATAAAGAGGGAGAATAAAATTGATCAACATCATTAAAATAAGAAAGGTTCAATACTTCGGTTCGACTTCGGTTATATAATGAGAGGACCTAAATATCCAAACGCTTGATTGGAAAAAAGCAACTGTCCTGGCTACGTCCGGCTATACACAGGTCGAACAGTTGAGGAATTATTTCATATATTCATATAGCTGCCGACCGAGAAACAATGCATCAGCTTGTTAGTGCAACGATAGCCA
Source organism: Diabrotica virgifera virgifera (assembly GCF_917563875.1). NCBI lineage: Eukaryota > Metazoa > Arthropoda > Insecta > Coleoptera > Chrysomelidae > Diabrotica > Diabrotica virgifera. The sequence continues at coordinate 220,930,992 of NC_065448.1, read as the reverse complement.
ACGCTTGAAAACAAGCACGGCACACAAAGAAGAAAAAGGCTAAGTACTTATCGGACCGCCTTAGTATACCTATGCAATTTCTTGTAAAAATATGAAATTTATAAAAAATATGCCAGATTTGCATGAAATATATATTTATAAATATACGAAGCAAGTTTTCAATCCTAATAGCAAATAATTAATATTGAAAAATATCAAAAATCACTAAAAGATTTTTAAAATGAAAACTTACTGGTACATCCCCATGTATACGCCTCCAAGACTTCTACAATTTGCAAGTCATATGGATGCTGCAGTAAAGACGATAGGGAAGGAATTCTAAACCTTGCAATTCAAATCCCCCGTCTGCAGCCGGCTAGGAACTGAAAGATGCACCATAGTTACTCTACTGAGTAATACGAAAATAAAATAATAAAAAAAATAAAAATGTATACCATTTTTATTCGGCTGCAATACGAAGGAAAAACAATCTTACTTTTTAATTAGAATAAGGAGTGCAGCCAGTCCCTTTAACTGCAGTTTTCTGCTCTTATTGGAGCGTCATCAGAAGGAACGTAGGCACTGTTCTCCTTAATCCAATCAAATCGCATCGAAAGGTTTTCCCAAATATTGCAGCCAAAGTGATGGTAATGGGTGGCTAGCGCCATCTGGCCGTAAAAATACGAAGCAAGTTTTCAATCCTAATAGCAAATAATTAATATTGAAAAATATCAAAAATCACTAAAAGATTTTTAAATTGAAAACTTACTGGTACATCCCCATGTATACGCCTCCAAGACTTCTACAATTTGCAAGTCATATGGATGCTGCAGTAAAGACGATAGGGAAGGAATTCTAAACCTTGCAATTCAAATCCCCCGTCTGCAGCCGGCTAGGAACTGAAAGATGCACCATAGTTACTCTACTGAGTAATACGAAAATAAAATAATAAAAATGTATACCATTTTTATTCGGCTGCAATACGAAGGAAAAACAATCTTACTTTTTAATTAGAATAAGGAGTGCAGCCAGTCCCTTTAACTGCAGTTTTCTGCTCTTATTGGAGCGTCATCAGAAGGAACGTAGGCACTGTTCTCCTTAATCCAATCAAATCGCATCGAAAGGTTTTCCCAAATATTGCAGCCAAAGTGATGGTAATGGGTGGCTAGCGCCATCTGGCCGTAAAAATACGAAGCAAGTTTTCAATCCTAATAGCAAATAATTAATATTGAAAAATATCAAAAATCACTAAAAGATTTTTAAATTGAAAAATTTACTGGTACATCCCCATGTATACGCCTCCAAGACTTCTACAATTTGCAAGTCATATGGATGCTGCAGTAAAGACGATAGGGAAGGAATTCTAAACCTTGCAATTCAAATCCCCCGTCTGCAGCCGGCTAGGAACTGAAAGATGCACCATAGTTACTCTACTGAGTAATACGAAAATAAAATAATAAAAAAATAAAAATGTATACCATTTTTATTCGGCTGCAATACGAAGGAAAAACAATCTTACTTTTTAATTAGAATAAGGAGTGCAGCCAGTCCCTTTAACTGCAGTTTTCTGCTCTTATTGGAGCGTCATCAGAAGGAACGTAGGCACTGTTCTCCTTAATCCAATCAAATCGCATCGAAAGGTTTTCCCAAATATTGCAGCCAAAGTGATGGTAATGGGTGGCTAGCGCCATCTGGCCGTAAAAATACGAAGCAAGTTTTCAATCCTAATAGCAAAATTGCAAATTGTAGAAGTCTTGGAGGCGTATACATGGGGATGTACCAGTAAGTTTTCAATTTAAAAATCTTTTAGTGATTTTTGATATTTTTCAATATTAATTATTTGCTATTAGGATTGAAAACTTGCTTCGTATTTTTACGGCCAGATGGCGCTAGCCACCCATTACCATCACTTTGGCTGCAATATTTGGGAAAACCTTTCGATGCGATTTGATTGGATTAAGGAGAACAGTGCCTACGTTCCTTCTGATGACGCTCCAATAAGAGCAGAAAACTGCAGTTAAAGGGACTGGCTGCACTCCTTATTCTAATTAAAAAGTAAGATTGTTTTTCCTTCGTATTGCAGCCGAATAAAAATGGTATACATTTTTATTATTTTATTTTCGTATTACTCAGTAGAGTAACTATGGTGCATCTTTCAGTTCCTAGCCGGCTGCAGACGGGGGATTTGAATTGCAAGGTTTAGAATTCCTTCCCTATCGTCTTTACTGCAGCATCCATATGACTTGCAAATTGTAGAAGTCTTGGAGGCGTATACATGGGGATGTACCAGTAAGTTTTCAATTTAAAAATCTTTTAGTGATTTTTGATATTTTTCAATATTAATTATTTGCTATTAGGATTGAAAACTTGCTTCGTATTTTTACGGCCAGATGGCGCTAGCCACCCATTACCATCACTTTGGCTGCAATATTTGGGAAAACCTTTCGATGCGATTTGATTGGATTAAGGAGAACAGTGCCTACGTTCCTTCTGATGACGCTCCAATAAGAGCAGAAAACTGCAGTTAAAGGGACTGGCTGCACTCCTTATTCTAATTAAAAAGTAAGATTGTTTTTCCTTCGTATTGCAGCCGAATAAAAATGGTATACATTTTTATTATTTTATTTTCGTATTACTCAGTAGAGTAACTATGGTGCATCTTTCAGTTCCTAGCCGGCTGCAGACGGGGGATTTGAATTGCAAGGTTTAGAATTCCTTCCCTATCGTCTTTACTGCAGCATCCATATGACTTGCAAATTGTAGAAGTCTTGGAGGCGTATACATGGGGATGTACCAGTAAGTTTTCAATTTAAAAATCTTTTAGTGATTTTTGATATTTTTCAATATTAATTATTTGCTATTAGGATTGAAAACTTGCTTCGTATTTTTACGGCCAGATGGCGCTAGCCACCCATTACCATCACTTTGGCTGCAATATTTGGGAAAACCTTTCGATGCGATTTGATTGGATTAAGGAGAACAGTGCCTACGTTCCTTCTGATGACGCTCCAATAAGAGCAGAAAACTGCAGTTAAAGGGACTGGCTGCACTCCTTATTCTAATTAAAAAGTAAGATTGTTTTTCCTTCGTATTGCAGCCGAATAAAAATGGTATACATTTTTATTAAATATATATTTTTTTGCCTGAAAGGTAGTTTTAGATCCCTGAGGACCTTCTTAAAATTCTCTTTCTTTCGTAAAGTTCTTTCGTAGTAAGCCGATTTGAATGTCGATGTGAGGTAAACAGAGGAGTTTGAATAGTTTAGTAAGCATTACGCTGTGCCTTCAATTATACGGCTCGCGTTAACGTCGCGCTTGAAGAGATAAACTTTTGTTGGTCGTTTTAGACACGTCTGGTGCTGACGCTGGTGGTGTGGTATGGTGGTTGTAGTTCTCGTGAAGACCATAATTGGGACTGTACAGACGCTATCACCTTATTACAAGTCACTTTTGTCTAGACGCACTTATTAATATCGCCCCGCGATTTTACTCCACGGTTTTCTCGGGATCGGATCTGCTGTGAGATAATCGCCGAAATAAATGTAAACGTGACTAAAACATGGAATGTATTCATGTAAGATAGAATATAATTTGATATAAAATATAGATATATGTATTTTGTATGTACTTACAATTTAATTGAAGGACTTTTAACTACATTTTTCCACACGACTAAATTTAATACTGTGTCTTTAAATTTATCAAATCAAATTATTTAACGACTAAAAAGTTTGCTAAATATTTATTGTAAAATAGATTTAAAAAAAGTACTTAAAAGACATAACAACATGTAGGAAGATATATTTTATCTAAATTTTGGCATATTTACACGAATTCAAAAAAAAATACAATGTCCTATAACCTTTAAAAGCCGAGGTACCCCTTTTTTCAAAAATTCTGAAATTCTGAATTCATAACTTCAAATTTATAGAAGTTGCAATATTAGTATGGTATAACTAGACCCAAACCCAGACATCCAAAGTGAAAGTTATCCTCCAACAATAAATTGTTATATATGGTCCATATAATGTTCAGAAAAAAGTCACACCATTTTGAGCGTCGGGTTTGGTGGCGAGAGGGGGGAGAAATCGGTAAATTCGTAGTTTTTTTTTTTAATTTTCGTCAATATTTCTAAAACTATGCGGTTTAGCATGAACAACCTTCTATACAAAAATGTTCTACATTAAATTTGAAATAATAAAGGCCCTATGCATAATCCTTCTAAAATGAACGGTTCCAAAGTTACTGAGGTAGTATAATTGGTCCAAAAAAGGCCTCACCCAGACATCCAAAGTAAAAGTTTTCCTCCAACACCAAATTGTTCTATATGATCCACATATTGTTCAGTAAAAAGTTACACCATTTTGAACGTCCGGTTTGGGGGGGAGAAGTCCCTAAATTAGTAGTTTTTTTTACGTTTTTCGTCAATATTTCTAAAACTATGCTTTAGCGTAAACAATGTTCTATACAAAAATGTTCTACATTAAATTTAAAACAAAAAAAGGTCCTATTCATAATTGGGACATCTTGGATATCAGCGCACCCTAATATGTCTGTGTAGATATTGGCATTGGATCCGACCGTCACATGTAACACCGTTGCCGCATCCTCTATTTTTTCATACTATCACGTTACAATTTTTTGTGATATTATATTTGTGTGTGAAATGTATCATTTTTGTGTATTTTAGGTATGTTCTAATATGTTATGTATATATAGGTTTTTACTTGATTATTTTAAATCATTGTGACGTTTAACTTGCTAGAAACCTTGTAATATTGTGTAATGTGTTAAAAGTAAGTAGTTTTCAAACACCAATTAAGTAAAGTTTATTATGTTGTTGTTTTCACCAATTTTGAACAAAAAATGTGAAAACATTGAATTGTCAGCGTCCGTCTGTCCGTCCGTCCGTCTTGTCTGTCTGTTTGCAAACTCAACTCCTCCGTCATTATACCAGGTAGGACAAATGAGGTGTCAAATGAAAGCTTATAATCCAAGGATGGTACTAAAGGTGAGAAGTTTGACATAGGCTGTCTGTCCTGCTGTCCGTCCGACCGCGAATATAACTCCTCCGTCACTATAACAGGTAGAATGACAAATGAGGTGTTAAATGAAAGCTTATAAGCCAAAGATGGTACTAAAGGATAGACAGACGGACAGACAACATAGATCTAATTTCCCACCTTTAGTACTATCCTTGGATTATAAGCTTTCATTTGACACCTCATTTGTCATTCTACCTGGTATAGTGACGATGAGTTATATTCGCGGTCGGACGGACAGACGGACAGACAGCTTATGTCAAATTTCTCATTTTTAGTACCATCCTTGGATTATAAGCTTTCATTTGACACTTCATTTGTCATTCTACCTGGTATAGTGACGGATGAGTTATATTCGCGGTCGGACGGACAGACGGACATATAGGCTATGTCAAATTTCTCATTTTTAGTACCATCCTTGGATTATAAACTTTCATTTGACACCTCATTTGTCATTCTACCTGGTATAGTGATGGAGGAGTTATATTCGCGGTGAAACAGACAGAAGGACAGACAGACGGACAGACAACCTAGGTCTAATTTCTCACCTTTACTACTATCCTTGGATTGTAAGCTTTAATTTGACACCTCATTTGTCATTATACCTAGTATAATGACGGAGAAGTAAACGTTATTATTCTATTATTCTTGTAGGTACATTTAACATTGATTGAAATTATGAAAGAAATATATAGAAAACAGCATGGCAACACTGTGACGCACAAACATAAAAATTCAGCCACATTCAGCTGTGCGTTACATAGGGTGCTTTAAATCCAAGATGTCCCATAATTGTTATAAAATCAACGGTTTCAGAGTTAAGGAGGGTGAAAAGTGGAGGTTTTTGATACTTTTTATATTTTTTAGGCAATTTATAATATTATTACTGATGAAAGAAATTTTCTTTAACAGGATTGTGTTTTGTAAATAAAATTTGCTATTTCAGTGGCCGATGGTATGTTAGTGATAAGCCCTTGAAGAAACGTCAACCTCACCACCCAAAATCATCATCAATTTCCCAAATAATATAAAAAGTATCGAAAACCTCCAGATTTCACCCTCCGTAACTCTGGAACCGTTGATTTTATAACAATTATGTATAGGACCTTTTTTGTTTTAAATTTTATGTAGACCATTTTTGTATATAACATTGTTTACGCTAAAGCATAGTTTTAGAAATATTGATGAAAAACGTAAAAAAACTACTAATGTGCCGAATTCAAAATTGTGTAACTTTTTACTAAACAATATGTGGAGCATATAGAACAATTTGGTGTTGGAGGAAAACTTTTACTTTAGATGTCTGGGTCAGGCCTTTTTTTTGGACCAATTATACTATACTAGCTCCGTAACTTTAAAACCGTTCATTTTAGAAGGATTATGCATCGAGCCTTTTTTATTTCAAATTTAATGTAGAACATTTTTGTATAGAAGGTAGTTCATGCTAAACCGCATAGTTTTAGAAATATTGACGGAAAACGTAAAAAACGACGAATTTACCGATTTCTCCCCCTAAACCAAACGCTCAAAATGGTGTGACTTTTTCTGAACATTATGTGGACCATATAGAACAATTTGGTGTTGGAGGATAACTTTCACTTTGGATGTCTGGGTTATGCCATTATTTGAATCAATTGTATCATACTATATCTCCACATTGTCCTTTTTTAAACGCTGTTCATTAGTTCAATCGTTTGGGTCAAATCTTTAGACGTTAATTTGACTGCCTTTTCTTCAATGTAAATGAGTGAAAATTTGCAGACATATGCATTCTCGGGAACAATACACGAATAGTCAATATATTTTTTAAGAAAATAAGTTAAATATTCGAAATTCATTTCGAATATATTTTTTGTTTATTAATTGTTTAAATAAAAAAACGATTTTAATGGAAAATGCTTAAATTCTCTTGTTTTTTACAATGTAGAAACTTGAAATTTTATAGGTTGTAGCTAATTATGTGAACTATACATAATTTCACTTTTTACGTTAACTGTTTGAAATAAGTCCAGATGTGGTCGTTGCATATGCGGTCAAGGTAATTTTCGTTGCAAAAGCGGTCAATCCAAAATATTTTGGCAGGTAATGTTGCACTTGCGATCAGACATTTTACTTTAAAGCTAGAAATGTAAGAAGGTCGTAACGTAAATTAGTAACCACCCGAGTTATTAGCAGGTCCGGTCGACCCTATTGAAATATTTTAATCCGCTTATCTATATTTCTAACAATAGGTAACGAAAACCGACCCCTAAGGGCCGGTTGTTCGAACGCTAATCAACAATGATCACTATCAAATATTTGATTACTGTCACAACTGTCAATGTGAACTTTGGTTGGGTTGCTGAAAACATAATTGATTATAATTATGAGATTAGTTAATCAATTAACATAACAATTATTAACATAATTGATTACTTAATTTCATAATTGTATCAAATAATTATATTTTTAGCAACCCAATCAAAGTTGACATTGACAGTTGTGACAGTAATTAAATATTTGATAATGATCATTTTTGATTAGCGTTCGAACAACCGGCCCTAAGGTTTATTAAATCAACTATCTTCATTTTGTTTAATTAGTGCACATAATCTCACTAAACTCTCAAAAGAAGCAAGTTTTTTTATATCAAAATACTTTTTGCCGTAATAAAATTATTAGTAAGCATTTTCTCCTCTTATCAACGTCTATGGTAAATAATATTTAAATCTTACAAAAATTTGGTTATATAATTATTCATGTCATAGTGGTAGAAAAAGGTAAAAATATTATTTGTTTATTAGGCAATGACCGCACATGCAACGATAAAATCAACATATTTTTGTATGACCGCAAATGCAACGATAACAGCTGTGATCGCAAATGCTACGACCGCATCTGCAACGACACCAACTGTTTACGTTATGCTTCATAAATAAACAATAAAGTTTCAAATTTTTGCCGATTCCGACTACTTTTAATCACGTTTATAATACTTGTCAAGGGCGGATCCAGGGCCATGGCCCATGGCCCCCTCCGAGAATTTAAAAAAATATAAATTTAAATATTGGCAGTTCAAATGTTCTTAGTTTCAAACACATATAATATGTAGAATTGAATGAACAGCAGTAACAGAATGAATTGAACAAAAGCAGTAACAGAAGCTTCAAGAATGACATAGGATGTTTTATAAATCAAAATATAGATAAGTGCCAATTGTTAGAACGATCTTGGCAGCCATCAAAATCCTATCAATTTCCATATTCTATACACACAAAGAACAAAAAAGAAATGAAGCGTTACTTGGATTACCAGAACTTACAACAAAGGAGTTGGTTGGTATTTTCGACATGTATTCAACGACACCTACCCACAGCAGCATACATTAGTAACACCAGTCAAAATCAATAATTAATAACATGTTGTGGTGAAGAAATAATTGAACAAAACATGAATCAGGTTCAAAGTGCAAATTATTACTCTGTCATATTTGACGAAATAACCGACGTATCCCACGTAGAACAGCTTTATCTAAATTTGAAATACATACACAATAACAACATTCGTGAAAACTTTGTCAAGTTAATTGACGCATATGAGAATATAAAAAAAATTATTAGTGAAAATCAAGAAAGAGGGGAAGAACAAGGCCTGACAGAGTGACAGGAGAAGCATTGGAAAAAATAGTATTAAACTTGTTGAAAGAACTGCACTTGGATCCGAAGAAATGTGGATGAATCGGTAACAACTTTAATAATACTTTAATAACGATAACTTTTGAATGTCTTTATACAACTCAAAAGTGTGTAAAAGTGCTTCAAACTCACCATTTTAACCGTAATTTTTAAAAATTACCCCCTGGCCCCCCGGTACACCTCCCCAAAAAAAGTTCATGGCCCCTCCCGAAAATCGGTCCTGGATCCGCCCTTGATACTTGTACATCCTAAGCGGCGACGATTTTGAACGCTTATATGTCTAATTTCAATACGATTCGAAACAAAACTTTAACCAACACTCGAATTCAAAAAATTCGTGTTTTTAACGTAGTCTTACAAAAACCACCGCTAGAGACGTTTTGTGCTACAATTAAGAGCACACAGTAGCGATCAACAGGTAGCAACAAACGCGGTCCAAGATTGCGAAAGTTCTGCGAACTTTCAAAATTGAGGCAACAGTGCGTCGGTAATTCTGACAGTGACGTTTATACTATCAAAAACCACGGTTATTAGACTTTATTACGGTTGTCTTGTCCGACGGTGGTGGGGAGACTTATATTTTTGACTTTACGTCACAAGAGTTTACATTCCCATATTTTTAAATTATTTTCGATCATTGAATGTGTGTTATTGTGTATATATGTGTATTATTTGTGTTATTATGAAATAATAAGACAAATAGTACACATTTTATCTTATACCGGGTGGCGAATCGTAAAAAGGGCCATAGGAAACTCAATGTAAAGTTCTGAATTGTTGAATTCCTGCTTCCCTAATTATTCTACATCAAAAGTCATGAGAGAATACTTGTAGAGAATTAAAATCTGTATTAAAATCAAAAGTTAAAATTGTTCTACGATTTAAATGCATTCCAAAATTTTGAAAAATATGATACATTTGCCACAATAGGTATGCGTGTAAAAGTAAGGCCACACGTTACTATTTAACTGACAGTGCTCACATCATTGACTGAATAAAAAAATCTTTATTATTAATCCTTTCTCCGCAACTGAGGGTATCTTATCAACTGTATTGTTTTTAAACAATAGATGATAAAATAAAAATATTGACAGTTCAAAAATGTGAACATTATTGCATTGTGTGTGGCCTAAGTTTGGGCTGAAAACTAAAATGTATTACATTTTTACAAAATTTTAATACAATTTTAACAGTTATTTGCAATACAGATTTCAATCCTCTTCAAATAGTTTCTAATGTCTTTTGATGTAAAATAATTATTAGGTAAGCTGGAATTCAACAGTTCAGAATTTTACATTGAGTTAATGCAAAACTTTGACGCATATCAAAATTCTCAATGTGTTTTAATTGTATTCATTTTTTTCGAATCCTGAGAAAACTAATAAATATTTTTGAAAAATTTAAACTCAGAATGAAAGACTACATTATTACCGAGGGCTGAAAGTCCCTGAAAACTTCTATAATGTTTATTTTAATAAGTTACAGGGCTGAAAATAAAAGAGAAGTGTGATATTTAATTTCAAATATTTCATTCAATAGAATCTGCTTGTTTATTCTAAGGGGCTTTCCGCCCTCGGTAATAATGTAATCTTGCATCCTGCGTTTAAATTTTTCTAAAATACTTGGTTTTCTCAGGATTCGAAAAAAATCATATTACGATTCAAATGACAGTAAACTCTCGTGACGTAATCTCACCCTTAATGTTCATTGGTTAGTCGATTTAGGCAACCGTAGTAATGTCTAAGAACCGTAATCAAAAACAATAATTTTTATTCAGATAGGCGCGAAATGTTGCCAAGTCAGTGACGTTCGATTTCTTGTTATAAAAAAATCGATTTTTAGTAGTTCCAATGTGACACAAAATCTAGGCACGGGATAAAAAAGTTTATTTGAAGAAAGTGTATTTTTTTGTCTTTCTTAATGGCGGTACAGGCTCCTTTTTCAATATGTACCAAAAATATGTGTATGTACCAAAGGTTTAATAAACTTATCTATCTATCTATCTATCTATCTATCTACAAAGATGAGAATCTATTAAACCTTATTTCGGCCAATAGCATGCTATGGGAGTGAAGCATGGGTACTGAAAGAAACATCCAAAAACAAACTCGACACATTCGAAAGGAAAGTACTGAGGAGAATATTAGGACCTGTGAGGGAAAACGGAATATTCAGAAGTCGATACAACAACGAGCTTTATCGACTTTATAAGGAAACACCCCGTCAGACTTCATTAAAATACAAAGACTGCAATGGGCCGGACATGTGATAAGAATGGGAGAGGATAGGCTACCAAAAAGAGCACTGAACGCCAGAATGCAGGGAAGGAGACCGGTTGGAAAGTCAAGAAAGCGCTTGAAAGACACAGTAAACAGCGACGCACAGGCTCCTTTAGGAGTCCGTGTATGGAGAAGAGCAGCCACAGACAAACCAGGGTGGAGGCATAAAGTAAAGGAGGATAAGGCTCAATTTGGGCTGTAGTGCCGTAGAAGAAGAATAAGTAGGGTAGTACTTATTATATATACACATAATACAAAACTTTTAGATTGTCAATTATATTTGAAAGTGTTTCTTCTTTGTCTCTGTCTTCATCCTATAGAAAAACTCGTATGCCGGCTCTGTCGAAAGAAAGTACTCATAAATAAAAGTTAGTACCTCATGAAGAACATTGTAAAGACGCACCACTACCAATAAAAATGAAGGAAATGCTCGGTTCCTTTTTCTATTTATTCTGATGTATTAATCGAGTCAGAGATTGAATGCGTACGTACTGAATAAATGAATAATTTATTTAAGGTTGGTAGTGGTAGAAGAAGAGAGGAAGATCTTGTCTTGACAACATATTTTGCGTTAGGCAGATAAAGGAATTGAATTAAATAAAGGGTATGCAAATTGGTTTGTATTCAAATATCAAAAAGTCTATGATAGTGATTGTAGATAGAAACAGTATAGTTACACTGCATTTCGTAATGTTTGACAGGACAGCACGATCCTTATTTGTTAGAAACGTATGCCCGATTTCACCAACGATACCTAAATATTTAAGAATTACCTAAGTGGGTTTAGGTACTTCCTAACTCTAAAACGGATTTTGCCACTCGCTAAAAATTGCCTAAGCCGCTTAATCATTACCTTATCGTAGAATACGTTTTGTAATCTCCCTAAACTTTTTAGATATTACAATGGTATTACTTATCGTTTAAAGTGACATTCAGTTTTGACCGATGTACTTGTGTAGTTTGTCAATAATTTGCTTCTTGCCCTAATTTTTCTGTTGTTAATCTGTAATATTATATTAGTTGTAATTTTATATTCTTTTATACAGTGCCGGTTTATCCACTGGGCGCTTGTGGTGGGAGCCCAGGGGCCCGTTCCTTTTAATTATAAAAAAATAAAGTCGCTAAGTAATTCACATATTCTCCGAAAAAAATCTCATACGCAGATACGCCAATACACTGCAAACGCCTTTGTTCTATTGTTACATCTCTTCACGCCTATACACAGTGGCGTAGCCTAGCCCCACAGGGGCCCGTTGTCAGTGTTTGTGGCGGGGCCCTTTTCCAAAAACTACAGAAAGTTGTCAGATTTCTCCATGTCATTGAAAAACTACCCAGGTAGTGGGTAAAAACTGTGTAGGTTAGTAATCAATGGCCATGTCTCGAATTGTATCTAAAATAATCGCACAAATGGAGTTTTTTTAGTTTCTAATAATTTCATTTTGAATTGTGGGGCTTAAATAATAATTTATCTCACTTTTCGGCTTTAAAATAAGTTCTTTTAAAATAGGAACAAAGTCCTTTTAAAATAGTTAAACGAAAGACAAAAATAGATATAAAAAAACTAATGCTATGCTTGCTGCACTCTCTGATTGAACTGGAATAATGATACGGCTGTAGTTTCGTGTTGCAACGAATATAAAAATGGTTATTCATTTTTGACAAAAATAGATATACATAAATCTAATTTGTAGATAAAGAATAGATTATTCTCGAAAATGCCAATACCCAAACAATAGGTACACACTCTTTCAAACATTCAAAAGTAAAACGATTACAAAAATTGCAATTTGGCATTATATAGTGGCCTCTAAGACTAGCACTTCACTTGCGATTTGTAGTCGCAGCGACATAAAAATCGTTGTCACAGAAAATCTAGAGTCTAGAAAATTAGTCGCTGTTTTCAGAATCGCGAATTGAATGCTACAAGGATGTAACATCAGCTTTAATATGTTTTTTTTAATCTAGAGATAAAGAAGAAGTCAAGACGTTAATTAATACTTTATGCGAGAAACATAAAAACGATGTTGATGAAACCAAAGAGAACTTGCATAATGAATCATTTGAAAGAAAAAAGTTTTAATTTGCCAAATTTGAAAAATCGCCTTTCAACGGAATCGTCCACATAAAATTATGTGGACGTTAATTTATTATGTGGACGTTATCTTAATAAAATTATGGTCCTCAAAATCGGCCGGCTTTGAAACTAGCATCAGCGATGAAGGGGGAAAGAGCTGTTAAATGTAGCATGTATCCCCGGTTTTTGTTTATGGATATTGACGTTTCTTTTTTTTTTAATTTTTATGCACTTTTTGCGTAAATTACGAATATGCATTATTTAAATAAATAAATTGTTTTTGTTGTAAAGCATAAATGTTTATGATTATGCATATTTATTTAATAAATTTAGTAAATAATTTATTTTTAACACGTTGATGGTCAGTGCGTCAAGGGTAGGTATAAGCAAGTGTTATACACTATATGTATTTTGCAAAGTAGAATAGGGAAATTGCTGAATTTCTTTTAGCGCTTATAGATGATGGAAATAATGAGTTGTTTAAAATTTCTTGTAAACATGTGACGACGACCATGGACGTCATCTGACATATATGATGACATTTTTTGACACCGATTTTTTGTCACAACTCGTTATTTTAAAAATGTCCATAGACGTTGTGTCACATTACATCAATGGAAAATAAACGTTTATAGACGTTCTATCCATTAACGTGTTAATGATATTAATGATATTTTATCATCCACTATTGCATAAAACTCAAACTTACGTTTCTTTTAACACAAATTTTTCAATCCGAGGTCATCACAACGATATTTTTCCTTTTTCAAGTAATGTTTACAGCAGCTAATTTTATATCCAAATTAAACGACCTGATTAAGAAGAAAATTAGGCTACCGCCACCGAGATATATAAAATTTCTCTTGACCGTTCATCTGTCACAAGAATACCTTAAATACCGCAACCCAAAAACCAATCAATAAATCCGACACTCGAATTTCAGAAATTCCTTAAAGTCTTTGTCGGAAGCGATTCTCTTCATAACACCAGGTCCGTAATTGTCCTATAAATGTATTTTTCAAAACTTAAAATAATCTGCTGACGACGCAATACTAATCTCTCAAAGTGAAGATGATTTACAACGTATGCTGAACGAATTTAATATAACCGCTAGAAAATTTAACATGTTAATTTCCCCAAAAAAGTCTTAATGCATGGTTATAACAGCAGATCTAATATGGTGTAAATTAGAGCTGGAGGGTCAAATAATAGAACAAGTCATGGAATTTAAATATCTAGGCATCACACTATCTAGCTACGGAAAGATCAAAACAGAAGTGGAAGATCAAGTGAATATAGCAAACAGAGCCGCAGGTTGCCTGAATGAAACAATACAGAGAAATAAAAACATCGGCAAAGAAGTGAAAGGCAGAATTTACAAGACAGTCATCAGACCAATAATGACATACGCAGCAGAAACACGACCTGGTACAGAAAGGACAAAAAGAATGCTGGAAACAGCAGAGATAAAAACAAAAACACTGCGAGAAATCGATGGTAAGACACTGTGGGATAGAGCTAGAAGTACAGATATACGACGGAGATACAAGGTGGACAACATTAATAACTGGGTGAAAAACATAAGAGTAGAATGGAACGACCATATAAGCCGAATGACAACAAATAGGACGTCGAGAGACGGTTATAAGGACGGCGAGAGACGGTTCCCCAATAGGAATACGATCAGTGGGAAGACCACGAAAGAGCTGGAAAGATAACTTAGTGGAGGCACATTGAAAAACAGACAGAGTCATGTCTACATAAAAAGAAGAAGAAGAAGAAGAAGATGTATTTTTCACGACAGTTGTGGCTGTTCCAGGTATTATCATCCATATGACAATGTATAGTATGCCGAGATAAAATTAATATCTACAACAGTGGGAAGAACATGAAGAACGTCCTAATAGTCCATTTAAATATTATCAACTGCTCAAAATTGGTAGAGAAGACGAAAACATTTTGCAAACATGTTTTCGACCCTTAGGAATCATCTGAATCTGAAATTAGTTTTGCGAGAAAATGCCGAGAAATCCAAAAAAAATGGGAAAATATAGATTTTCCACAATTTTCTCGAAAACTACAATTACGCCAGTCAATGGGAGCAAGAATAGGATATTTCCTCCGAATTCTATCCTACTGCATGGATTTTAATGAAATTTTGGGCCTAGCCTCTACTTATCTCCTAATTCAAAGTCTACCCTGTGCCGATGTGTGCTTTTATCTTGGGGGTGGTTGCCACCCCTTCTTAGGGGTGGAAAATTTTTTGGTTAAAATTACCACGGATTTCGCTAGAAAACCTAATTCTAAGCAAAAACTGTTCTATAATTTTTTTTTGAAAACTCAATACTTTTTGAGATACTCGTGGTTGAAAATTGGCCATTTTCATTGAAACAATACCTTTTCAAACGGTTTTTTGCGAATACCTTAAAAACTATGCATCTAAGTAAAAAAACTATATTAAACATTTTTGTAGGTTATAGAAAACCAAAGAGACACTTGCCTTCATAAATCTTCTAGTTATAATACAAAACGAGATATGGTAGGTGAAAATAGTTTGTTTCTTGCTGCATGCTCAAATCGGTGTATTCAACTTGAAATAACAGAGAAACGGTCGATTTTAGGTGTATAGTGCTACTAATACCTTTTGTAGTGCTTGAAAAGACCTTTAAAATAAGCTATATTAAAGGTCTATTACATTAAAACTAAGCGAGATATGCTGCAAACAAAATCGATAACTAATATATTTTAAGAAAAAATGAAAAGTAATTTTAACCCCCATCCACCAAAATATAGTGTTATTTCTATGTTGAAAAATTTGGACGAGTTTAAAATGAATGGTTTTTGAAGAAAAGATCAAATTATAGAGCGCATTTTTAAATTTTCTTAAAAATCTTCTTTTTCTCCATGTATTTTGAAAATGATAAGAGATGCAGTAATGAAAAATAAAAAGGAAATATTTATCTGAAAAAGTCCTACATTTTTGTGTGGTATCTTTTTTTCGTATCTCTTATCTTTTTCGAGTTATGGAGGAAACGGCAGATTTTTAAGAAAATTTAAAAATGCGCTCTATAATTTGATCTTATCTTTTTCAAAAACCATTCATTTTATTCCAGCCCAACTTTTTGAACATGGAAATATCACTATAATAAAAATTATTGTAGAAGAAAAACGATGTATTTAAATTCTGATGGATGAGGGGTTAAATATACTTCTCATTTCTTCTTAAAATACGTTAGTCATTAATTTTTTGCAGAATATCTCGCTTAGTTTGCACGTAATCGACAATTAGTATTGCTCATTTTAATGGTCTTTTCAAGCACTACAAAAGTTATTAGTTTCATTATACACCTACAAACGACAGTTTCTCTGTTATTTCAAGTTGAATACACCTATTTGAGCATGCAGCAAAAAAACAAACTCTTCTTACCTACCATATCCCTCTTTGTATTTTAACTAGAAGATTTATGAAGAAACGAATCTCTTTGTTTTTTTATAACCTGCAGAAATATTTTATATAGTTTTTTTGTTAGATGCATAGTTTTTAAGGTATTCGCAAAGATCCGTCCGAAAAGGTGTCATTTTTCAATGAAAATGGCCAATTTTCAACCACGAATAACTCAAAAAGTATTGAGTTTTCAAAAAATAATCATAGTACAGTTTTTGCTTAAAATTAGGTTCTCTAGCCTTTTCCGTAGCTGTTTTAACCAAAACATTTTCACCCCCGAGAAGGGGTGGGAACCACCGCCCAAGATAAAAGCGCACATCGGCATAGGGTAGACCTTGTTTCTTGAGCTATTCCCTACTTACTGTGAAAATATCAAGTAAATCAATGTAGTAGGATGGAATTCGGAGCCAAATACCCTCATTGACTGCCTAAATAGCTAGCGGAAAAATAATTAAATCATGCATCGTCTTTATTGAACGATTTTACATAAAAATGGATGTTTAAATATTAAAAAATAGATAATTATAGTAATAATTATATGCGGTAAATTTGGAAATACACTTTTTATGCTTCTGTTTACCGTGGAAAAACACTTCTCGAGGTCTCGGGCAGTTGTGACAAATCAAATGATTTGAATCTCAAAAACCAGTCTGTATAATTTTTATTTTCTGTTCTACTTTAATAAGCTGGATTGAAATAATACAAGAGATGAAGTTTTCGATCCTAATAGCATTATTAATAATATTTAAAAGATATTATAATATTACTAAAAGATTTTTAAATTGAAAACTTATTGGTCCATTTCCTTGGTAACACCTCCAAGGCTTCTAAAATTTGCAAGCCAAATGGATGCTGAAGCGAAGAAGACAAAAGGGAATTCAAAAAACTTACAATTCACGACCCCGTCTGTTCAGCTGGTAAATTCCAACAGAAAATGGACCTAGTTACTCGAAGGAGTAAAGACCAATATAAAAAAATAAAATAAAATTTTTTATTTTTAATTCAGTTGCAATGCGAAGGCAAAAAATTCTTACTTTTCAATTAGAATACGGAGCGCAGTCCAGTCCTCTGAATCGCGATTTTCGGCTCTTATTGGAGCCTCATCGGAGAGAACGTAGGCTTGTTCTCCATACTCCAATTGATCAGCACCGAGAGCCTTTCCCACCCATTGCAACTGAAGTGAAAATATTAGGTGACTAGCGTCATCTGGCATTTAAAAGATGAAGTTTTCGATCCTAATAGCATTATTAATAATATTTAAAAAATATTATAATATTACTAAAAGATTTATAATATTACTAAAATATTTACTCCTTCGTGTAACTAGGTCCATTTTCTGTTGGAATTTACCAGCTGAACAGACGGGGTCGTGAATTGTAAGTTTTTTGAATTCCCTCTTGTCTTCTTCGCTTCAGCATCCATTTGGCTTGCAAATTTTAGAAGCCTTGGAGGTGTTACCAAGGAAATGGACCAATAAGTTTTCAATTTAAAAATCTTTTAGTAATATTATAATATTTTTTAAATATTATTAATAATGCTATTAAGATCGAAAACTTCATCTTTTAAATGCCAGATGACGCTAGTCACCTAATATTTTCACTTCAGTTGCAATGGGTGGGAAAAGCTCCCGGCGCTGATCAATTGGAGTATGGAGAACAAGCCTACGTTCTCTCCGATGAGGCTCCTATAAGAGCCGAAAATCGCGATTCAGAGGACTGGACTGCGCTCCGTATTCTAATTGAAAAGTAAGATTGTTTTGCCTTCGCATTGCAACTGAATTAAAAATAAAAATTTTTATTTTATTTTTGAAATAATACAATTTGCATATTAAATCATATTTTTTATGTTTAAACGGAGAAACATACAAAGTACCAGCAGCTAAAAATGATCGATCACTGACGCATAATGAAAACCAGGAATATTAGGAGTTAATTAGGTCATAAAACAAAACAACACCGTTCCAAAAGTGGCTAGTTGTCGCCTGAGGGTACGTTTAATTTAAAATAAAAATTTAAAAATTACAGATACCGAATTTTTCACTAACCAGTTAACAATTTGGCGTGTCCAATGCGCGGCTGCCCCAGGATATACACGATGTGTCGACAGGTCATTATTAGCTATGGTAAACATGTGAGAAAATAACACTGATATTAACAATTTTTCATTTCTGCTTGAATAAATAAAAACGAGAAGGTAATATAATAATTGGTTATCAAAATTGTTTTTTCTTTTTTATTTTATATGTATAAATTCAGAGCGAGACCTCGATTACGTTGTGATGCTTCGGTTTTGCTCTTTTAGGAAATTAATCGAGGAATATAAAAAATGGGGACTTGAAATAAACAAAACAAACCGAGAATATATCGCACATCCGCTCAAACAGTGTCACAATTAAAAAATTAAAAAATATAAAAAAAAATTTAAGAAACGCTTTTCTTTAGTTACGAGTGACTAAAATTAAAAATGTTATAAAAAATCAACTAAAAAGCAAAAAATAAACAAAAATTCAAACTCGAAGGATTATTCGAAAAAAACTGCTAGACAGATTAAATATACAAAAATCTCACAAATTCGTTAAAAAATTTAAAAAATCTAATACATTCATTAAAGAAAAGCGTGGGGCGCGAAACATAAAAAGTATCTATCCTCAAACCGTTTATTCGATGAAGACGCTTTTCTTTAACGAATGTGTTAGATTTTTTCAATTTTTTAACGAATGTTTGAAATTTTTGTATATTTAATCTGTCCAACAGTTTTTTTGGAATTATCCTTCGAGTTTAAATTTTTTTTATATTTTGCTTTTTAGTTGATTTCTTTATACCATTTTTAATTTTAGTCACTTGCAACTTAAGAAAAGCGTTTCTTAAATTTTTTTTATATTTTTTTACTTTTTACTTTTTAGTCTTACACTTTTCAAACATTAAAATATATCGTCATGTTTTAAAAAAGGATGTAAATGATGGACACATTTTTTGCATTTATTTTAACATTTGATACATACTATTATGTATCACTTTATCAATCAAAGATAGAGTAAAAATTTAAATTTTTTTAATTTAACGCAGCCACATAAATTTGATACACCCTGTATATTGATTTGTAACTAGTTATTAGAAGGTAGCTTTTACGCAGTGGGTTTCTCCTTAATGAGTTTTTCCCTGAAGAATTAAAGACATTTGTAAATAAGTGAAGTGAAAGACAATTTATTTCGGATTATAATTTTAAAAAGATTGTTTGTTACGGGAAAGGTAAAATACACAGGTAATTTTAATTATTAGTTTTTAGAAAAATAAAGGTAGAGTGATTTGGAATTTTAAGGCTGTTTGTTTAAACACAAGAATTTTTGTATAATTTCCGAAAAGAGATTAGTTTGAGTAGAAGTATTGTTTGAAAGAATGCCTGGGTTTTCGAATGGAAAAGAGAAATGTTTCTGATTGGCTTGGCAATTTGGAAGGGGGAAAGAGAGGTTTTGAATGTTCAGACAGTTTGGAAAAGAAAGATTATTGTGTGGTCGGTATCCGAGAAAGGCAGTCGAAAGTTTTCGCAGAGAGTTCAGAAGCAAGTACTAGTGGTTGTTTGATAGTGGATAGTAGCTGAAAAGTGAAACGAGAGACAAATCAAATTGAGAAGAAAAACCTCTTTGATTCTGTAAAGTCCAAGAGAGTAAGTTACAAGAACTATAGTCATTAAAATTATTTGTGACACCAAGTAAAAAAGATACTTGGGTCTCAGGAGATTATTATTGAGAGAAAGAGAGGAGAGAGTTTTGGAGTTTATTGAACGAGTACTGGTAAAAAGCGGCCTGGCTTGTGTTTTGGAGAAATAGTTGCTGATATGCTGCTGGATTGATGCTGAGAACGGAGAGGGCTTTGATTGGTAGCCTAACATAATCAACAAGGAAGAGCTGTTTGGGTCAAGAGGAGACATCATTGTGTGTGAATCAAAAAGGTCAGTCAATAACTTATGTGATAGATGTTCTTTATAAGCAGAAGTTAAAATATTTGCGTAAAAGCATATGAATTAAGGTTCCAACATTTCAATAATTTAATAGGAAGTAGAAGTAGTTTTGCAAATACCTAAATTTGTTTGTTTAGCTTACTTTATAAATGGTATCAGGAACAAGCGATAAATATTTGTTTAAATTAGATTAATTATATGGTAAAAAGTTTTATTTTATCCCGATAAGGATCAACTAAGAGATACTGAAGCCACGAGAAAGGATAAGTATAACCTAAGATAATTTTAGTTAATTTTTATGACAAAAAGGCACCCTGAGATTTTTTATTAATTGTTTATGTATGATTTGCGTCAATTCAATAATTAATTAAATAAATACTCAATTAAAATAAAAGTAATAGAAAGCAGATCATAACAATGCATTGTACATTTTCTGTAATTTCTTCGCTCATTTCTTAAATCAAAATCATTATTTACACCTATTACACTTTTCGCAGTTTTTCCATCCCTTCGAATGCACGGTGTAGTCCCTGTTAATTTCTCGCGAATTACGAATCCTAATGTTAATTGTAGCACGAAATGTCTCTACCGGTAGTTTTTCTAAAACGACGTTAAAAACATGAATTTTTTAAATTCGAATTTTGGTTGAGAACATATAGTCCAGAAAGCCACTGCGCATCCGCTAGGAAAAATATTCTAATTCGAATTTTTTGCACAATCTTACTCAAAAAGGACTCCTTTTAACAAATTTGCATGTTGCCAGGACCAAAAGGTGGTCAAAAATTTTTTAAACGTTTTTTTTTTGTTTTTTTCCTAAAATTATTTTTTTTGCATGCAAAAAAGTTTTTTTAGGTTTTTTGGATCATTCCAAACAGAAAAGGCCTTTAGTGACTTTTCTCTAAAAATGATAGTTTTTGACATAAAAGCGATTAAAAATTGAAAAATTGCGAAATCGGCCATTTTTAACCCTCAAGAACTATGTGAAAAACTGAAAATTTGAATGTTGCCAAGGTAGATAGATATTCTTGAAACATCGATTGATGAAATCCCGAAGAGTTTTTTTCAATACAATATTCAAAACTCCTTTGTTTTTTAATTGGTAATCAAGCGTGCGCGACACTATTTTCCACCGACAGTATGGTGCAAATGAAAGGAATAAATTCGTTATTTCGTAAACCGGCGACTTTAAGGAAAAATCCCGAAACAGGTCGATTTTTATTTTTAAGTTATGATATTGTGGCGTATATCGTATACTAGTAACGTTATCCGTCTGGGCGTGATGACGTAATCGATGATTTTTTTAAATGAGAATAGGGGTCGTGTGGTAGCTCATTTGAAAGGTTCTTCAATTTTGTATTCAGTAATGTAAACATTTACATAATTATTTATACAGGGTGTCCTTCTACTAATTTTTAGTCAAATAATTTAATTTAATAAACATTTTTTGGACACCCTGTATAAATAATTATGTAAATGTTTATATTACTGAAGAGAGAATTGAAGAACCTTTCAAATGAGCTAGCACACGACCCCTATTCTCATTTAAAAAAATCATCGATTACGTCATCACGTCCAGATGGATGACGTCACTAGTATACCATATATGCACAATATCATAACTTAAAAATAAAAATCGACCTGTTTCGGGATTTTTCCTTAAAGTCGCCGGTTTACGAAATAACGACTTTATTCCTTTCATTTGCAGCATACTGTCGGTGGAAAATAGTGTCGCGCACGCTTGATTAGCAATTAAATAACAAAGGAGTTTTGAATATTGTATTGCAAAAAACTCTTCGGGATTGCATCAATCGATGTTTAAAGAATATCTACCTACCTTGGCAACATTCAAATTTTCAGTTTTTCACATAGTTTTTGAGGTTTAAAAATGGCCGATTTCGCAATTTTTCAATTTTTAATCGCTTATATGTCAAAAACTATCATTTTTAGAGAAAAGTCACTAAAGACCTTTTCTGTTTAGAATGATAGAAAAAACCCAAAAAAACTTTTTTCCATGCAAAAAAAATAATTTTAGGAAAAAAACAAAAAAAAAACGTTTAAAATTTTTTTGACCACCTTTTGGTCCTGGCAACATGCAAATTTGTTAAAAGTCCTTTTTGAGTAAGATTGTGCAAAAAATCCGAATTAGAATATTTTTCCTAGCGGATGCGCAGTGGCTTTCTGGACTAATACTAGTTGGGACATGTTACGAACCATTTAATTTAAAACCAAATCAACTTACGTTCATGGAAATCGGCCCACTTAAAAATTTGGTCATTTTTGAAGTCTCATATTTCCTAAACCTGTTGGCCGATTTAAGTGATTTTTTAAACATGTTATAGCTTTATTCTTTAGCAACACCACTGTAATAATATTGTTGCTAAACAGGTAAATTTTCATTGTATACCGGGTGTACCTATCAAACTGTGTTTTTTTTTCTCAAAGTTCGCACCACCCCGTGGAATATTCTAGCATTTATAAAATACTGAAATTAAATCCCAACTATAGCCTCAGGTTTTCTTAATATTTTGTTTTTCTGGTTCATTCGTTATTGTTGGTTAATAAAAAAGTTAGGTACTTTAACAACTAGACATGTTCTTCATCAATACACGGTGTTTCTAAATAAGTGCGCCAAACTTTAAGGGGTAATTCTGCATGAAAAAATAATGAGAGTGGGCTTTATAAAAGTATGTCCGCAAATGTTTCGTTTCCCAGATACGGGATGTTGAATTTTTTCTTACAAACTGCCGATTTCTTTATTGCTTTAAAGCCAGTTGAGATATGCAAATGAAATTTGGTAGGTATTAGGATATAGTTATTGCGGATTTTTTGACATAAAATTAAGAATTTTATATTCACCATTAGCGTGCATACGGGTAACATGATCGGTCATATTACACGTATGCGCGCTAATGGTGAATATTAAATTATTAATTGTATGTCAAAAAATGTGCAATAACTACATCTTAAAACCCACCTAATTTCATTGGCCTAACTCGACTGGTTTTAAAGCAATAAAATAAATCGTCAGTTTGTAAGAAAAAATTCAACATCCCGTATCTCGGAAACGAAACATCTGCGGACATACTTTTATAAAGCTAACTGTCATTATTTTTTAATGCAGAATTACCCCTTAAAGTTTTGTCGCACTTATTTAGAAACACCGTGTATTGATGAAAAACATGTCTAGTTGTTAAAGTACCTAACTTTTATATTATCCAACATAAAGAAATGAATTAAAAACAGAATGTAAGAAAACCTAAGGCTATAGTTGGGTTTTAGTTTCAGTATTTTATAAATGCTAGAATATTCCACAGGGTGATGCGAATTTTGAGAAAAAACACAGTTTGATTGGTACACCCGGTATACAATGAAAATTTACCTGTTTAGCAACAATATTATTACAGTGGTATTGTTAAAGAATCAAGCTATAACATGTTTAAAAAATCAGTTAAATCGGCCAACAGGTTTAGGAAATATGAGACATCAAATTTGACCAAATTTTTAAGTGGGGCGATTTTTATGCACGTAAGTTTATTATCGTAAATTTAAAAACGCTGGACGGAAGGGCCGCCCGAGAACTTTATCGTACCGATCTATTATCGTTATGGTACTAGATACTGGCATTCTATAAAAATAACAAAGTTACTCGTTATTTTGATATTTTAGAAACACCTACTGTACTTAAAAGTATTTTATGGTTCTACGCATCATTAATTCCTGCATTTGAGAAAATGTTCAATGCCATATTTCGGGGACACACTATAGATGTGTAGATTATTGCATAAATCAATAGAATATTATAGTCATACTTTCATTTCAAATTAGTTCATTTTTCTGAGAAATTAATAGTTTACAATATTTGCATTTTATTCTATTTCGATTACGCCAGTCAATGTGCGAGATTAAGAACAAGATATTATCTCCAAATTCTATCCTACTGCATGAATTTTAATGAAATTTTGGGAGTAGCCCAATCTCCTAGTTCAAAGTCTATCCTATATACTATGCCGCTTTTATCATGGGGGAAGTTCCCACCACTTCTCAGGGGTGGAATATTTTTATTATCGAATTACATGGAGAAAAAGGAAGATTTTTAAGAAAATTTAAAAATTCATTCTATAATTTGATCACATTTTTTACAAAAACCATTCATTTTAAACCCGTTCAACTTTTTGAAAGTAGAAATAACATTATATATATTAAAAGGTATTGTAGAAGGAAAACAATGCATTTAAATTATGGTGGATGGGGAGTTAAATGTATATACTTTGAATTTCTCCTTAAAGTACATTAGTCATATATTTTTTTGCACCATATCTCGCTTAGTTTATAAGTAACCGACATTTAACGGAGCTCGTTTTAAAGGCCTTTTCAAACACTACAAAAGGTGTTGGTAGCATTATACACCTAAAACCTACCGTTCCTCTGTTATTTCAAGTTGAATACACCAATTTGAGCTTGCACCAAAAAACAAACTATTTTCACCTACCATATCTCTTTTTGTATTATAAATAGAACATTTACGAAGGAACGAATCTCTTTATTATTTATAATGTAAAAAATGTTTTATATAGTGTTTTTAGTCCGATGCATAGTTTTTAAGGTATTCACAAAAAATCCGTCCGAAAAGGTGTCATTTTTCAATGAAAATGGCCAATTTTCAACTACGCATAACTCAAAAAGTATTGAGTTCTCAAAAAAAAAGTATAGACCAGTTTTTGCTTAGAAATAGGTTCTTTAGCCACTTCCGTGCTTATTTTGACCAACAAATTTTCCACCCCCTTGAAGGGGTGGGAACCGCCCCAAGATAAAAAGCGCCATAGTGTATAGGGTAGATTTTGTTTCTTGAGCTATTCCCTACTTACTGTGAAAATATCAAGTACATCAATATAGTAGGATGGAATTCGGAGCCAAATACCCTCACTGACTGCCCTACAATAATGCTCTGCTATGAACGCGTGAGAGAGGACACACATAAGATTATAGCAAAATTTCTATTTACCGTAACTTTTCAAGTTTTTAAGCTACAGCAATGAATTTTATGTCAATGGAAAGGTAATTTTGCGTTCTTTCAAAATATGTTAAAATATACAGGGCGTATCTAAAAAAAATTAAGATTTTTTATTCATTTCCGGTTCATCCGGAAGCCATATTTTTGGTAAAATTTATTGTGATAATAGATAATAAAGTACCATATATGTCTGCAAAATTTAAAATTTTAGTTTCTACTAACAAGGAAGTTACGGTCACTCGAATATTTTTTTATAAAAAATTCATAAATCCCCTCCTATGGGGAGTTAAGATATGTGACTAATGTCATTCAATTTACTGATAGGATATTAAAAATATGTCAAAAAAGAAAAAATTTCCTTGGAGCCATTTTTGAGAAAATCTAGTTCAAATTTATGTCAAAATTTGACCCCTTAAATATAGGCAACCCGTAACTTTTTCTGAAAAATGATAACATCCTTCTTATAGCCCCATCTTTAGGCTATATAACGATTTTTTCAAATTAAACTTATTTTTAACAAGTTTTTAGATAGATAGGGAAATGTGTCGGGTGGGCGGTCGGCCATGTTGGCCGCCATTTTGAATTTGGAAAGGTCAAATTCCGCATTTTTATTTACCTATCGATGAGCTTACTTTGAGTTGAATTTCATTCATTTCGGTCAAAATTTGCAAAAATGGGCCCTAAATAACCCCCCTATTTCGGCCCCCCTTTGAGAGGTTTTTTTAAAAGCTTAGTTTCTCGACAAAATTCTCTTACTCATACTGAATTTCATCAAAATCGGTCCAGTAGTTTTTGCTGGGCGGTGGCGACATATGTACGTACGTACATACTTCCGACATGTTTTTTTTATTTGCTTTTTAGACTCAGGGGGACTCAAAACGTCGAAAAAAAGTGAAATCTGAAAAAAAATTTTTTGCACGATCCTATAACTTTATCTACTATACTATACTACGTATATAGTACGATAAAGTAAAAATGCTCCAGTTTAATCAGTTAATGTAGGAAGTTTTTCCATTTACAAATATATGCACTCAGAAGCCATAAGTTTTTGTTAAAAAATTTTAAACAGCATGTTAATTTTATGAACAGCATTTAATAAATATTTCATTACCTAAACATAGTTTGTAAAATAAATAAATGTTAATTACTATAAAATATGAAGTAATTGTCAATATTTTTGTAATTAAACGGATAATACCTACTTTCTGAGTTGTTTATGTATATTTTTTATTATTATAGTCGGTTCGCTAAACTCAGACAAAACTGGCTAGTGATTTTAGTAGGTATTTTTTTGTATTTTGCCAATTTTGACAAAATTGGCAAAATTACTAACTATTTAGTAATTATCAACTATTTGGTAATTAGTTTTTTGCCAGTTTTACTAAATTGGCAAAATTACTTACTAAAATCACTAGCCAATTGTGTCTGAGTTTAGCGAACCGACTATATATGCATATTTTTTAGATAAACATGCATCTTTTTGTGTAAAATACTGCATATTTATGCGCATATTTCATACGTTTTTACTTGCATATTTGCCTAAGTCTAGTTATAACGAAGTTCGGAAACTACTCAGTACGTTTCGGCACATGACCCATGCAAAGGACCCCGCAGAAACCTTATGGGAAATGGCTCTCTGTCAAATGCTCTGAAACTTTGGGTTATGGTAGTCCTTCATGTGTAGAACAAAAGACTCAGTGGGCGCCTAGCTCCAAAAAATCATGGTTTTAAGATATAAGCCTCTGAAGTTATAGGTACAGTGAGGACGTTTCAGTTGGAATAAATTCATTTTCTCGAGAATGGGCGACTCTGGAGATAAATTAGACGTCATCCATCTATAGGCGTGATGACGCAATCGATGATTTTTTAAATAAGAATAGGGGTCGTGTGATACCTCATTTGAAAGGTTATTAAATTCTCTATTCAATAATATTAAGATTGACAATATTATTTATACAGGGTAGCCAAAAAAAATTTTAATTAAATTAATTGAGACAACAAGAATAATTTATATAATTTATTTAATTCGAAATACATTTTACTGTTATCCGAAAACAGGAAAAACTGTTTATTTGATAAATAAATATTGTTTTTCGCTTAAATTCAATACTAAAGCTGCCACCCACTTGCCTCTTAGCAGTTTGAAAATTTAATTTATGCAAAAAGCAATGTTTATTTTTCAAATTAACATTTTTTTCTGTTTTCTGACAGCAGTAAATGTATCTCGAATTAAATTAATTATATACATTCTTCTTTTTGTCTCAAATAATTTAATTAAAAAAAATTTTGGGCACCCTCTATAAATAGTTATGTTAATGTTTATATTACTGAATAGAGATTTGAATAACCTTTCAAATGAGCTAGCCCTTTCGCTTAAATTAAATGTTCAAATTGCTAAGAGGCAGGTGGGTGGCATTTTTAATATTGAATTTAAGCGAAAAACAATATTTATTTATCAAATAAACATTTTTTCCTGTTTTCGGACAACAGTAAAATGTATTTCGAATTAAATAAATTATATACATTCTTTTTTTGTCTCAATTAATTTAATTTAAAAAATTGTTTGGGCACCCTGTGTAAATAATATTGTTAATGTTTATATTATTGAATAGAAAATTTAATAACCTTTCAAATGAGCTATCACACGACCCCTATTCTTATTTAAAAAGAATCATCGATTGTGTCATCACGCCCAGATGGATAACGTCACTAGAATGATATATATGCCAAAAAATTGTAATTTTTTAGGTCACCCATTCTAGAGAAAATGAATTTATTCCATGATTTTTTAGAGCTATGCGCCCATTGAGTCTTTTGTTCTACACATCAAGGACTATCAGAACCCAAAGTTTCAGAGCATTTGACAGAGAGCCATTTCCCATAGGTTTCTGCGGGGTCCTTTGAGGCATACGCATTTAAGTACTGTTTATTTTGCCGCATACCGTATAATGTCTATTTTATAATACCAATCTGTCTTCCCTGGAGCTTTTTAATTTCGCATAGTGCTGATTATCTTTATTATTTCGTCCTCATAAACTGGTGTATCTTCAGATCAAACATTTTTTAGTAGGGGCATTTTGGTGTTTTTTATTTACCTTGTTTTATACATATAATATAAAGTTATTTCCTCTTGAGTGAAATTCATATTATTTGACATACCTCGTATAGTATTAAATATATAAATGTATAAAATTTAATATTTGATGATTGCGTTTTCGGTTTTAGACCATGCCGAGGTTTTTATGAAGAATGACTTTTTTTCGTAAAATTAATAATAAAAAAGTTATTCATATGGTTCCAAGTTAGGCAAACACACTGTATATACATATATTTGCTCCAAACGGTAGTGTGTTTTGTTACACTGCAATACATTTTCGATTAGTAGCAGGCAACTTCCCTTTTCCAATGCCGCATCTATTGCATATGCGTCAAAACACCTGTTGCCCTTAGTGGGTCTTTTTAGTCAGTATTATTGCCGACAGCGAGAACTTCAGATTACAGTCAATCGCCACTCAAAGTCGCAACTTGTCTGCATTTGGCGTCCTGGCTAGCAGGAGAGTAGCAGTATCAGAAGATCCTGCAGCGTCGGCGTCGGGACGCGACTTGTATCGCATTTGCGTCGGGACGCCTCTAAGACCTTTAATAGTCAGTATCAGCTCGATGCTGATATCGAGAAGTACAGGAATACAGTCAATCTTCGTGGGAAATCGCAAAGTTGTCTGCGTTTGGCGTACCGGCGACCAAGAGAACAGGAGTGGCGAGAGATGCGGGATCGTCGCCGTCGGGACGCCGGTTCGACGGCGTCCAATCAACAGGTGTTCACAGGTGTACATGGAATATCTAGCCGCTCGTGCCGAAATTAATTCTATTTTTATCGAGTCTTTCTTTACCTCCACTTAAGTTGGAATAGGTATTATACGGGTAGTATTATCTTACACACGAGTAATATAACATACAAATACGAGGGTTTTTTCAATTGAAACTCATCTTAGGTACAGAAAAAAATTATTGGTAAATATATCCACAACTCATTACTACTGCAGTTAACTCACACATCCCATTGTTTCACCAACCGATGTATAGGGATTAAACAGTATTAAACAATAATTTTTTGGGATTACAGTAAAACCTCTGTAAAAATTTGAGATTACAGATAACCTCTGTAAAAATTAACTTAGAACGATCTTATTACACGGCTGAGACTTTTGGTGCTTAAATCATACCCTAAATTTCAAAGCAGTAGGTCAAATAGGTTAAAAGGTATTTAATTTGTTTATCCCAAATTAATTTTTTTTGCAACGTTATACGCTCTGAGCTTCGCTGGTGTCGCTCCTAGCGGATTACTAATGCAACTTTTACCGGTAATTTTTAAATTTATTATTTAATTGTTATCGCTTCATATTTACAACGCAAAAAAGTAATTAAATTGTAATCGATTTTTTGCTAATCATTTTAACGTTCTATTAATGAAGTATTAATTTCTTACTTCGGATACTTTCACAATTATCGTGTAGATGGCGCTTAGATTAATTTATAATTACACATTACGAAATATTAAAAAAACTTAAATTTAGTATTTAAAACGAAAGTATATTTAAGGTAAAAATATACACCACAGCCTTGACCAACGAATATTATTTCAAAACTTAAAAGGGGTCAGTAAACCCTGTAGTTGGCTGTATACCTTCGTTAAAACAACATAGAATGAAGTAAACACTTCTGTTGTATGTAGGTATATTAATTTATTTAAATTCTTAAAATTTATCCACAAGGGAGTGGAAGTACAAAACGTTTTCGGTCAAAATGACCATCATCAGTGTAAACGTCCAGTGTACAAGTAGTTGAAACACCTTTTGAAGTGGCTAGTTTCAACTACTTGTACACTGGACGTTTACACTGATGATGGTCATTTTGACTGAAAACGTTTTGTACTTCCACTCCCTTGTGGATAAATTTTAAGAATTTTATTAAATTAATATACCTACATACAACAGAAGTGTTTACTTCATTCTATGTTGTTAATATTATTTCCTATTAATGTTTTTAATTTCAATGTTTTAAATTAATCACTTTGACATTTATGTCAAATTTCCAGTAAAAGCTTACAGACTTTTCACTACTGGCGCTCGCGAATTTTTAATTATCCCCCCTACCTACGAGCTCATAGCGTATAAGTCAGAAAATGATGAAGTTATAGTAATACTTTGGTTAGTTTATGAAAGAAGAAGATTTATACTATTAAAAAAAAGATGACAAAAAATAATTCTAAATACTGCAAAATTATTTTGCAAAAACATGTGAATTAAAAAAAGGTGGGCTAATTTAGTCCCTAATTGTCCTAGGACAATTGTTTTTCTTTCTACATGTGTATAAAAATTCAGTCTTTCCAAATATGAAAAAGTAATTTTTCTACTGGTAACGGTTAAAAAGTTATTCTAGTTGTTTATAAGTAAGCAAAAAATCGACGTGTTTTTGCAAATAATTTTACACTGCTTAAAATCACTTTTTGTCATTTTTTTAATGTTGTTCTGAAGCAATTTCCTTGTGTCATTTTTATGATTAACTATTTAGGTGGGAAATAAGCCACAATTAAATTGAAAAAATAATTTTATTAACGTTTCGAAGCCCAAATCGGGTTTCGTTGTCAAAATACAAAATACTACTTTTATTTTATATTTTACTCTTTTACTTTTCAGTAGTAATTTGTGTTTTGACAACGAAACTCGATTTGGGCTTCGAAACGTTAATAAAATTATTCTTCCAATTTACATGTGGCTTATTTCCCATCTAAATAGTTAATCATTTTTTTAATTAAGTCAATAGTATAAATGTTCTTCTTCCATAAACTGTCAGAAGTCTTACTGTAACCTCATAATTTTCTTAATTATAAACTAAACTAAACTTAACTTTTAAACAATTTGACCATTTGCTTTGAAATTTAGAATATAATTTAAGCACCAGAAGTCTCAGCAATTTGTGTAATAAGAAGGTTCTAAGTTAATTTTTACATAAGGTATGAATAATTATAAAAACTCAAAATTTATGATTTATTTTGCAATTTTCTAAGCAACCAGTAAGGATAAACATATTTAGCGAATTTTTAGACGATTTATGAGTTTCTTTCTCTCAAATTTGTTTAAAATGCTTAACTTTTTAGTCCTGTCGCCAGGGGGGGTACAACGGCCTCCTTTATTCAGATGGACTTACCCAAGTTTTTTTCATGTATTTTGACCCGTAGAATACGAATTTTTTGGGTAACAGTTGATCCGGATGTCGATAAGATTGTTATTGACCAAGAACTTGAGGAATTACATAACCGCGATCTCTCGCAAAACAAAACATTTTTTGGTATTTTTTGGTATTTTTTGGGTCATTCTAAGCAAAACATGTTTCTACAATTTTTTTCGTAGGATGGCTAGTTTTCGAGATAACCGCGGTTGAACTTTCAAAAAATCGAAAAATTGCAATTTTTGAACCCGAATAACTTTTGATTAAAAAATAAAATAGCCAGTCTGCTTACCGCATTTGAAAGTTTAAGTCAAATTATATCGGTTTTAATTATTTGCATTGCTAAAAATTTATTTTTTTATTGTTTAACAAAGCTATAAACACATAGTGTTTCCCGTGCCTTTACATGCATTTTAACGCATGCTACGTAGAAATAGCCTCGATTGCACTAGTACCTATTCTACCTACTCGTTAGATTTTAAATGAGAAATCATAGAAAACATCACTCACGCACTAGGTGTTTGTAGCTTTGTTTAACAATAACACAATAAATTTTTAGCAATGCAAATAATCAAAACCGATATAATTTGACTTGAACTTTCAAAGGCGCTAAGCAGAATTGCTATTTTATTTTTTAATCAAAAGTTATTCGGGTTTAAAAATTGCAGTTTTTCGATTTTTTGAAAGTTCAATCGCGTTTATCTCGAAAACTGAGCATCCTACGGGAAAACTTGTTAGAACATTTTTTACTTAGAATGACCCAAAAAATACAAAAAAATGTTTTGTTTTGTGAGAAACCTCTGTTATGTAATTCCTCAAGTTCTTGGTCAATAACAATCTTATCGACATCCTGATCAACTGTTACCCAAAAAATTCGTATTCTACGGGTCAAAATACATGAAAAAAACTTGGGTAAGTCCATCTGAATAAAGGAGGCCGTTGTACCCCCCCCCCTGGCGATAGGACTATTTTGGTTATAGACGAAAAAAGCGAAAATTTACCGTTTTCTTATCTTCATTTGTTTAAAACTATGTATATCATCAAAATTGGCTGCGGGAAATATAAAGGTTATTAATATAGATGTCAATACTACTCAAAAAATTTGGTTTCGGCCTGCAGGGGGATATGTCACGAGAAAAATCTTATTTCTCTGGACTACTAAACGTAACTGTAATGTTAAACCCACGGAATAGGTATTTTCAACGAAAACTTTGCGTTTATAAATTTGCAAAAGTCTGTGTGTTACTGCGTTGCCGCTCCTGCAATACTTAGAGCAGGTGTATTGATGGATTCTTATGTAGTTTTGCCTTCTGAATCCAAATCTGAAAACGGCATTTCGATATATCTAACCGTCTTCGAGATAATCGACCTCAAAATCTAAAATGTGACGTCACAATCCGGTTATCTCCTACAGACGCACTAAACGTCAGCTCAAATGGTTGATTAGGAAGTAGGCTACTTTTTTTTAAATCTCGATTTGCCAAGCATAGGTTATTTACATTTGAGTTTGACACTTCGTGAATGTCAAACTGAATTTTAAATTAAGTATTAATAAAACATCAATGACATTTGATAGTGAATTTAATTATTATATAAAATAAATAAGATGTTTAAAAATACAATTTGAGTATAAATATTTTAAAAGCAATAATTTATTAACAGTTTTAAAAAGGTTTATACCAGTATAAATACGGCCTCCCCTTTATGATAAATGGACTGTTCCATTTGCTATAAAATTAAAATATTATGTATACCTAGTCGTTCCCTAAACTCGACACAACTGGATAGTGATTGTAGAAGGTAATTTTTTTGTTTTTTGAGAATTTTGCCGAAATTGGCAAAATTATTAATTATTTAGTAATAATTATTAACTATTTAGAAATTATTTTTTTGTCGAATTGGCAAAATTATTGACTAAAATCACTAGCCAGTATTGTGTCTGTGTACATCCTTCTAATGGAAAAAAATATTTGAAGATTTTTCTCAAATTATGGACACCAAGAACATGTTCATTTATAACTCTTTTATTTTTAATTTGACAAATAAAAGTTATTCTTCATAAAAAGCTCTTCTTGTTCTAAGATTTATGATGCAACCGTGTCCCAAAAGTAGGGGAACCGTCGAATACTTCGCGAACTAAACATCGGATGGAAAAACTGAAAAATACGTGTTCAATTATTTTCAAAAATCTATCCAACGACACCAAACACCAACTCCCACTACACCCCCTGGAGGTGGGGTGGGGGGTAACTTTAAAATCTTAAATGGAAACCCCTAGTTTTTCTTGCAGATTTGCATTCGTTACGTAAAAGTAAGCAACTTTTATGCAAGGCATTTTTTCGAACTGTGGATAGATGGCGCTATAATTGGGAAAAACGATTTATCCTGATACCATAGGTAAATTATAGAAACGGTCTAATATCTCGAGTAATATACACTTCCAAATAAGAAACCAAAAAACAGGTTTTTAATATTTTTCGAAAACCTATCGATAAACACTAAACATGACCCTCCAACCCACCCCCTGGAGGTGGGGTGGGGGGTAACTTTAAAATCTTAAATAGCAACCCCCACTTTTTATTGCAGGTTCGAATTCGTCATCAAAAATTAAGCAACATTTATTTAAAACATTTTTTAAAAATGCTGATAGATGGCGCTAATAAATCGTATTTTTCCAATTAAAGCGCCATCTATCAACAATTCTAAAAAATGTTTCGAATAAATGTTGCTTAGTTTTTCACGACAAATCCGAATCTGTAATAAAAAGTGGGGGTTGCTATTTAATATTTTAAAGTTACCCCCCCACCCCACCTCCAGGGGGGTGGGTTGGAGGGTCATGTTTAGTGTTATTCGATAGGTTTTCGAAAAGTATTAAAAATATTTGTTTGGTTTCTCATTTGGAAGTGTATTTCTCGAGATATTAGACCGTTTCTATAATTTACCCATGGTATCAGGATAAATCGTTTTCCCAATTATAGCGCCATCTATCCACAGTTCGAAAAAATGTCTTGAATAAAAGTTGCTTACTTTTACGTAACGAGTCCAAATCTGCAAGAAAATCTAGGGGTTTCCATTTGAGATTTTAAAGTTACCCCCCACCCCACCTCCAGGGGGTGTAGTGGAGGTTGGTGTTTGGTGTCATTGGATAGATTTTTGAAAATGATTGAACACGTATTTTTCAGTTTTTCGATCCGATGTTCAGTTCGCGAAATATTCGACCGTTCCACTACTTTTGGGACACCTTATATAGAATTTTATTAATTTTATACGAGGTATACAGGGTGTAACAAAAATACAGGTCATAAATTTAATGACATATTCTGGGATCAAAAATAGTTCGATTGAACCTAACTTACCTTAGTACAAATATGCACATAAAAAAAGTTACAGCCCTTTGAAATTACAAAATGAAAATCGATTTTTTCCAATATATCGAAAACTATTAAAGATATTTTATTGAAAATAGACATGTGATATTCTTATGGTAGTAGTATCTTAAGAAAAAATTATAGTAAAATTTGGACACCCCATAAAACTTTTATGGGGGTTTTGTTCCTTTAAACCCCCCAAACTTTTGTGTACGTTCCAATTTAATTATTATTGTTGTACCATTAGTTAAACACAATATTTTAAAAACTTTTTTGCCCCTCAGTACTTTTTCGAAAAGTCAGTTTTTATCGAGATATTTTGAATATTTGGCAAATCCACCACATATTTGTATATGGCTAAGTACGATTATGGAGACTTAGTAATAATATGAAAATTTATTTATGATTTACATTTTTAGGTATATTTGAACCATATTAAAGAAGAAGTAATATCTCGATAAAAAGTGCCTTCTCGAGAAAATACAAAGAGGCAAAAAAGTTTTAAAAACACTGTGTTTAACTATTGGTACCACAGTAAAAGTTTAATTGGAACATACACAAACATTTGGGGGGTTTAAAGGAACAAAACCCCCATAAAATGTTTATGTAAACATATTAAAAAAGAAGCCGCCACTCGATAAAAACTGCCTTATCGAAAAAATACTGAGAGGCAAAAAAGTTTTAGAAATAATGAATTTAACTAATGGTACTACAATACTACAAAAGTTTGGGGGGGTTTAAGGGAACAAAACCCCCATAAATTTTTTATGGGGTGCACAAATTTCACTATAATTCTTTTTTAAGATGTTCCTGCCATAACAATGCCACATGTCCATTTTCAATAAAAAATCTCTAATAGTTTTCGATATATTCGAAAAAATCGATTTTCATTTTGTAACTTCAAAGGGCTGTAACTTTTTTTATGTGCATATTTGCACTAAGGTAAATTCGGTTCATTCGAACTATTTTTGGTCTCAGAATATGAGATTTAATTTATGACCTGTATTTTCGTTACACCCTGTATAAAAAATATAAATTTCGATCAAGAGTATACTACCTTTATAGTTCATAACATTTAAATTAGAATGATATAATTGTGCATTAAAACATAATTATTAATTCTAAACTACTTTTCATAATAGAAATTTTCCATATTATGAATTAAAATACGTAAATATACAAAGTTTTCGTTATGACAATGCTCGCATTTTCAGCTTGTTTGTAATTGTTTTGACATAAAAGAATCGTTTTGCTTGTTTATAACTTCAATGTTTAGATAAATCAAGTCCCGAACTTCATTATTCCATGATAAAAGTATTCCAGTCAAGTTTAATTTTTAAAACAAAACTGTCTTATTTTTTATCACTCTAAATCGACGATTTTCGACTTTATTTGAAGTCATCATCAGAGAGGCGTAGGTTTGCTGCTCTCTGCCCCAAGTGACGAAACTCCGAGAGTTTATCCCCGCATTGCAACTGACGTTATGGAGTAGGAGGTGCCTAGCGACATCTACTAAATAAAAGTCAAAGTTTTCAACCTAATAAAAATATTCAAAATATTTAAAAATATCCAAAATATTTCTAAAAGATATTTAATTGAAAACTTATTGGACCATTTCCTGGTAGGAAAACCAGGAAACCAATAAGTTTTCAATTAAATATCGTTTAGAAATATTTTGGATATTTTTAAATATTTTGAATATTTTTATTAGGTTGAAAATTTTGATGTTAATTTTTAACATTTTGCATCTTTATTTTTTTTCCGCTGCAAAGTAGAGCTTCTAGCCGGCTTCAATTCTGTTTTAATAATATCATAGAGAATTTGACCTCTAGTATATTTATAAGAAATCTCTGGCTAAACCTAACGTTTTTTGAGTTACATAATCTTCATTAAATTGGTTGAAACGTACAAGTAG
Organism: Diabrotica virgifera virgifera; assembly: GCF_917563875.1. Classification (NCBI taxonomy): domain Eukaryota; kingdom Metazoa; phylum Arthropoda; class Insecta; order Coleoptera; family Chrysomelidae; genus Diabrotica; species Diabrotica virgifera. The sequence continues at coordinate 220,894,021 of NC_065448.1, read as the reverse complement.
TAAAAGAAACCGAATGTCGTTGAGTCATACGTGGCATATCTTGACATGTGGCATATCTTGACTAACAAATCTTTACAGTTTTGCAATAGATGGATATCGATGAATTTGTAAGTGTTCAGTAATGCAAACATCGATATAGGTAAATGTCAAAACAATGAGATCAATCCAACTCGCATTTCACACAGTACTGATCCGGATGTAAGCTGAGGCGTATCCATAGCATCGAAGTGAACCAGTTTTGCGTAACACTAATTACACACAAGTCGGCTATAATTACATATGATAATATAGGCGCCAGGTCGTCATAGGCGGCCGTGGCTGACAGGTGGTAAACCGCAAATCGCGAAATCGTTGTTAGAACGCGAACCAGAAGGCCGTCCCGTCCCGAGCGGTTTACGCTCGCCTGCCCTGAACTGACTCGATCTTTTACTTACCTTTAGTAGTTATGCATGCGTGTTCTAATATGAATCTAATTTTAGAATGCATTACGTTAGCCATTAGGCCTTTTAGTCCATTCTGTCACGGTAAAATACTGTAAAACCTCAGAATTTTTCTAATTAAATCTAATCAAATAAAATTACTATATATACAGGGTGTTAGTAAATAAGTATGAAAATCTTTAAGAGGTACTTCTACATGAAAAAATAATGGGAGTTTGCTCTATAAACACATATTATATCCGAAAATGCTTCCTTTCCAAGACACGGAGTGTTAAAATTTTTATTTCAAACTGCAAATTTTTTTATTGCTTCAAAAACCGTTTGAGCTATGGAAACTAAATTTGGTGGGTTTTAAGATGTAGTTATTGCGCATTTTTTGACATACAAATAACAAGTTTGTGTTTATCATTGGCGCGCCTACGGGTAATGGTCTGAATGTTTTTAAAGAAAAAAATAGTACGCCACTGAGATATTTCAAATTAAAAATTATTTTTGTATTCCACGTTTAATTTACGATAAAGAACCTTTTTTGTCTTTTTTTCATATGGTGCACCGTTTTTATGCAAAAAAATAAGACATCTTCACGCGCAATTTTCATTTCTTAAGGTGAAACAGTAGCGATCAACAGGTAGCGAAAACGCGTTCCAAGATTGCGGCTGTAATTTTGAATATTTTTTCGAGATATTTGGCACACGTATTCGTAATATAATAAAGAATGGCGGTACAGAGCCCAATTTGAAAAATATATTAATATGTGGAAATTACTCTGTAATTAAATAAAATATTTAAAAAACGAGCCTGTACCGCCATTAAGATGAACAAAAAAATACACTTTCTTCAAATAAACTTTTTTATCCCATGCCTAGATTTTGTGTCATTTTGGAACTACTAATGGAATAAAAAATTTTAGTAGTTCCAAAATGACACAAAATCTAGGCATCGGATAAAAAACTTTATTTGAAGAAAGTATATTTTTTTGTTCTTCTTAATGGCGGTACAGGCTTGTTGTTTTAATATTGTATTTAATTACAGAGTAATTTCCACATATTAATATATTTTTCAAATTGTACTCTGTACCGCCATTCTTTATTATATTAAGAATACGTGTGCCAAATATCTCGAAAAAATATTCAAAATTACAGCCTCAATCTGGGAACGCGTTTTCTCTACCTGTTGATCTCTACTGTTTCCTCTTAATACATTATCAAGAACTCTCCAATATAATAATACCAAAGTAGAACAATAACAAAAAATATTGCTAAAAAGATCTTAACTATATACAAGGCTACAACAAATGTTTAAAATTACCTCTTTTAAACGTGACATAGTAATTTTATATTCACCATTGGCGCGCGTACGGGTAATGGTCTGAATTTTTTAAAGAAAAACATAGTACGCCACTGAGATATGTCAAATTAAAAATCATTTTTGAATTCCTCGTTCAATTTACGACCAAAGATTTTTTCTGTCTTTTTTCATATGTGGCGTCGTTTTTATGCAAAAAAATAAAACATCTTAACGTTTACAAAGTATTTGAAATAAGTTTCTATGTATATGGAATCTACCTCGAATAATAATTTGTAACCGTTAAGATGTTTTATTTTTTTTTGTATAAAAACGGCGCCGCATGTGAAAAAAGACAGGAATGATTTTTTTGTCGTAAATTGAACGAGGAATTCAAAATGATTTTTTATTTGACGTATCTCAGTGGCGTACCGTCTTTTTCTTTAAAAAATCCAGAGCATTACCTGTACGGGCGCCAATGGTGAATATAAAATTATTCTGTCACCTTTAAAGGAGGCAATTTTGAGCATTTGTTGTAGAATTGCACCTAGTAAAAATATTTTTAGTAATATTTTCCGTTATTGTTCTACTTTGGTATTATTATATTGGAGAGTTCTTGATAATGTATTAAGAAATGAAAAATACTCGCGAAGATGTTTTATTTTTTCGTATAAAAACGGTACACCATATAAAAAAAGACAAGAAATGTTCTTTTTCATAAATTAAATGTGAAAAACAAAAATAATTTTTAATTTGAAATATCTCAGTGGCGTACCAGTTTTCTCTTTAAAAAATTTCAGACCATTACCCGTAGGCGCGCCACTGATGAATGCAAAATTTTTATTTGTTTGCCAAAAAATTTCAACACCCTGTATCTCGGAAAGAAAGCATTTGCGAACATATATTTATAGAGCAAACTGCCATTATTTTTTCATGTAGTTAACTTTAAAGTTTTTCATACTTATTTACGGGCCTACAACACCCTGTATATCTACGGGCCTCTGCCGCATCCCGCATTTCGATCTCCACCTTTTTCGGTCGGTCCATTCTTTCTCATTTATGGCTCTATCTCTCATTATTCCTCTGATTCCTTCTCTTCATTCCAGTACTGGCCTTCCTCTCCTTTTTCTATTCCATGGAACATAGTTTAAGGCATGTTTTGGCCATCACTTATCATTCATTCACATTACATGCCCGTACCATAAAAGTTGTTTGGATTCTATGTATCTACGGTATTGTAGATCCTTCCGGTTCTTCTTCTTATTTCTTCATTTGAGATGCGGTCAAGTCTAGATATCCGACACGATCTTCTTAGAAAGTCCATTTCTAATACTTCCCGTTTTTTCTTCTCACTCATTGTCATTTGCCAACATTCAGATCCGTATGTCAAAATTGATTCTACAACCGACTTGTATATTGTCATTTTGGTTTGTAAACTAATAATTTTAGGAGACCAAAAGAACGAGTTTAGAGTTTGTACCATATATTTCGGCCCTGTTGTATTTTCTGCTGGATGTCCGATGTCGCGTTTCGAATTTCCTTTCTTCGCTATGACTGTCCCTAGGTATTTAAATTGTGGGTCTATTTCTTTGTCTTTTATTCTAAGGTATTCTGTTTTAAAATAAAAATGTATACCATTTTTATTCAGTTGCAATGCGAAGGCAAAACAATCTTACTTTTCAATTAGAATACGGAGTGCAGTCCAGTCCCTTTAATCGCGATTTTCGGCTCTTATTGGAGGCTCATCGGAAAGAACGTAGGCACTGTTCTCCATATTTTAACTGATTCGCATCGACAGCTTTTCCCACCCATTGCAACCGAAGTGATGATAGTAGGTGGCTAGCGCCATCTGGCATTGAAAGACGAAGTAGTTTTCAATCCTAATAGTAAATTATTAATATTGAAAATATTAAAAATATTACTAAAAGATTTTTAAATTGAAAACTTATTGGTACACTTTCCTGGTGACACCTCCAAGACTTCTACAACTTGCAAGTCAAATGGATGCTGCAGTGAAGACGAGAGGGAAGGAATTCTACCCTATGCAATTCACACCCCCCGTCTGCAGCTGGTGAAGTTCCATCGGAAAAATGCACCTAGTTACTCAACGGAGTAATACGACTATAAAATAAAAATGTATACCATTTTTATTCAGTTGCAATGCGAAGGCAAAACAATCTTACTTTTCAATTAGAATACGGAGTGCAGTCCAGTCCCTTGAATCGCGATTTTGATAATTGAAAAGATAATTGAAAAGTAAGATCGTTTTGCCTTCGCATTGCAACTGAATAAAAATGGTATACATTTTTATTTTATAGTCGTATTACTCGGTTGAGTAACTAGGTGCATTTTTCCGTTGGAACTTTACCAGCTGCAGACGGGGGATGTGAATTGCATAGTGTAGAATTCCTTCCCTCTCGTCTTCACTGCAGCATCCATTTGACTTGCAAATTGTAGAAGTCTTGGAGGTATCACCAGGAAAGTGTACCAATAACTTTTCAATTTAAAAATCTTTTAGTAATATTTTTAATATTTTCAATATTAATAATTTACTATTAGGATTGAAAACTACTTCGTCTTTCAATGCCAGATGGCGCTAGCCACCTACTATCATCACTTCGGTTGTAATGGGTGGGAAAAGCTGTCAATGCGAATCAGTTAAAATAAGGAGAACAGTGCCTACGTTCTTTCCGATGAGGCTCCAATAAGAGCCGAAAATCGCGATTCAAGGGACTGGACTGCACTCCGTATTCTAATTGAAAAGTAAGATTGTTTTGCCTTCGCGTTGCAACTGAATAAAAATGGTATTTATTTTTTTTTTGTAGTCGTATTACTCCGTTGAGTAACTAGGTGCATTTTTCCGTTGGAACTTTACCAGCTGCAGACGGGGGATGTGAATTGCATAGTGTAGAATTCCTTCCCTCTCGTCTTCACTGCAGCATCCATTTGACATGCAAATTGTAGAAGTCTTGGAGGTGTCACCAGGAAAGTGTACCAATAAGTTTTCAATTTAAAAATCTTTTAGTAATATTTTTAATATTTTCAATATTAATAATTTACTATTAGGATTGAAAACTACTCCGTATATTCTGTTTTGTTTATATTGAATAAGAGTCTGTGCTCCTCCATTCTTTTTACATGACTGAACCATTCTCTTCATCTTTGCATACCCCAGCTTACTGCATCTTTCACGCCACATTGTTCCATGTTGATGTTGTTTCGTACTCTATCCCTTCTTGTCTTCCCTGCTATTGCTCTTAGTGCCTTCATTTCGGTTGTTCGTAGCATGCTTTTGATTTTATTGGTGTCTTTTCGTGATTCAATGCCATAGGTCATAACAGGTCTGATGCAAGTTCGATATTATCAAATATCTCATTAAAAAGAACCTTTTTGTTTATTCTAAGGGATTTTCAAAACTCAGTAACGATGTAATTTTTCATTCTACGTTTAAATTTTTCAATAAAATTTATTAGTTTTCTAAGGATTCGAAAAAAATTAATGCATTTGCGAAACTTTGCGCCTACGCTCTTAACAATGCCATTTATACATATTATAACATACTGCCCCACGTTTTGATAATTTTTAAAATCTTATTTAATGGCACATTTTTGTAAATAAACCATTCATGTCAAAACTAAAATATTATTCAAATTAAATTCAATATTCGGTAATTTATTTAAAAAATGTTGTGCATTTTTTATAAATGTGTGATTATTTACAAATGTTTATACAAATAGACCTAAGTGGTTTATTTTTTTTATGAGCTTTGAGCAGCGAACCTAACGGTATAAAAAAAATATGATATCTAACTTCAGTTATATCTGAATATTTTGGTAACTAGAGAAATTATGATCAACGAGAAAATACCGCTAGTATAAACAGACTTTACCATAGTTGGTTAGATAGATATCATATTAATTAAAGAAAGTAACAAATAAATTTGAAAAGATATTCATTTATTGTAATTTACATAAAATACGGAATGTAAGAAAATTAAACATTCAAGAAAAAATAAAATTCATAAAATCGATTAACATCATTACATAACTAACGTAACTCAATGATAAACTCTTAGAATTTTTAATCGCAACTGACATCTTCAATCTTTATTTAATTTTATGTGATGGCGCCAAATTAAATTCATTAATATGTATAAGGTTTTGATTTAGGGATACTAAGAATAAAATTATGTTTGAATAATGGCGCTATAGCACGCTTTATTCGCTGGTTTATTAATATATTCTGCCCAGTGCGAAGATGAGAGTGAGGTATATTTCAAAAAATTTTAATTTACAACCAGTGAGAGGTATTCGGGACACGGAAATAATACCTTAAAATTAATAAAAGACAAGACATTAACACGAAGTAAACATATATTTACTACACCGCAAAAATTAAAGTGAATATTACTGTATCTTCGAATGGTATTCACCTTGTCATCACTGAATTGGCATTCGATTGCAAGTACAACCAACAGTTACATCTCTTGTATATTACTCATATATCTTGTATATGTTATAGTCCAGGGGTAGCCAAGCTCCTTGATAATCCGAGCCATTTTTCAAAATTTTGAATTTTTCGCGAGCCGCAACTAAACAATTATTTAAAAAGTGTGAAAAGGTATTCAATTTTTCTCTCAGTATTTGGATTTCACGAATTTTAAAGTGAAATAAAATGGTTCACATCGTTGTTTCAACAATGCAAATAATTCTGCAAGCAGACTACTATTTCAGGATACTTCAATTCTTCATCATCCTTTAATATTTACAAAAAAAGTGTTCCAAAAACACTGTCTTCCTTTGATCCCACAGTCACCAATTCATTTCTTTGAGGGCCAAATAGGTACCATTCTGAGAGCCTTTCCTTTCAAATATCAGCAACTTATTTATTTCCCGCTGATGTAGAGTCCATAGCTCTGGATCCCGCGTATGAAAAAAAATTTGATTAATAGCAAGCTGAAAATTTGTTAATAGCTTAAGGGTGTCTAGTCGGATAAACTTTGATATATGGGAACACTGGAACAGGGGCAGTTTTAATTGTGGAACAGGTTAAAAATTTGGAACGGTCAGACCAGGAAAACGGCACATTTATTTTGTCCGACAGAATAGACTTAAACTCTCCGAACAGAGATTAAACTCTCACGCAAAAATCAGACTGCTATTTATCACCTGTCATAATTCCTGTCATTTGACATATTCTACATGTTCCACTCATTAAAACGCCCATTTGGTGATAAATAGCAGTCTGATTTTTGCATGATAGTTTAATCTCTGTTCGAAGAGTTTAAGTCTGTTCTGTCGGACAAAATACATGTGCCGTTTTCGTGGTCTGACCGTTCCAAATGTTTAACCTGTTCCACAATTAAAACTGCCCCTGTTCCAGTGTTCCCATATATCAAAGTTTGTCCAACTAGACACCCTTAAGCTATTAACAAATTTTCAGCTTGCTATTAATCAACTTTTTTTTCATACGCGGGATCCAGACCTACCATGTTTCACTTCCATATGTAACAATTGGGCGAATAATTGGCATGTACAGTCTTAATTTAGATCTTAACAATGATGATAGGGAGTATAATGCTCTATTTCACGCAGCTGTCATTGCTGAGCTGAGACCTCTTTTTATATGCGGTTGTCATACGTGATTACCGCCCCTAGATATTTCAACTCGTTTACTACTTCGAAGTTGTGCTCATTAATAGTTATGTTCTGCCTAACTCTTGGTCTTGGATTTTTAGTTACTAGCATGTATTTCGTCTTCTCTTCATTTATTCAAAGGCCCAAACTGCCTGTTTCTTCCTCGAGTTGTGAAAACACCTCTCTCACGTCCTTTGTTGAATGAGTGAATACACCTATATCATCGGCAAAGGCAAACAATAGTTTTGATCCTCAATTCACAAATCCCCTGTCAGCTCAGATGATATTTTACTTATTAGGTACATATTCTAAGGCCAAATTGAATAGCAGCGGTGATAAGGGGTCTTCTTGTCTAAGTCCTGATGTTATACTTACATAGTCTTTTATATTTATTGTCAGTAATTGAAGACATTTCGAAACATAAAAATTAAAAGTAATTCTGGTACATTTATTAAGAGCCACAGATTATCATTCAAAGAGCCGCATGTGGCTCGCGAGCCACAGTTTGGCCACCCCTGAATAGTCAAACCCGAAGTTCCGGCGCTCCTAGGTTTGATTAGTCAATCCTCAGGTCTGACTAACGGTCTTAGTCTTCTTCTTCTTCTTCCTTCTTGTATGTAGGCTTTAAAGCCTGTTTCTTCTTAAATATTAGCCTCCTAAATTGTCTAAGTTATCGCACCATCTTTTTCTTGGTCTGCCAATACTTCTTCGTCCATTTGGTGACTTATCTCCTGCTATTTATTCGTACTATCCTATCCTCTGCCATTCTACTAATGTGTTCGGTCCACTCCTGTTTCCGTTTTGTCACCCATCCATTTATGTCTTCTATATTGCATGATCTTATGTTTTCGCTTCTTTCCCTTTTTCCCTGATATTCGTCGGAGTATTTTCATCTCTGTTGTTTCTACTAATCGTCTCGTTTTAGATGTGTTAGGTCTTGTCCCCGCCGTGTATGTCAATATAGGTCTAATTGCTGCTTTATAGATTCTTGCTTTTGTGTCTTGCCTTAGGTGTTTGTTCTTCCAAATTGTGTCATTAAGAGATCTAGCCGCTTTACTTGCTTTTAAGCTTTGTTGTCGTACTGCCTCTTCAACATCTCCGTAACTGGTTATATCTATTCCAAGGTATCTAAACCTTGCTTCCTGCTTTATTATTTTCCCATAAATTTCGATTTTACATCGTAGTGGGTATTTGGATGTTGTCATACATTTGATTTTATCTGCTGAAATTCTCATATTGTATTTCTTGGCTGTTGTATTGAAGATGTGTGTTAATTTTTGGAGATCGTCTTCTCTCTCGGCGATTAATGCGGCGTCGCGCGTCGTCTGCATAACATACAATTTGGATTTCTTTGTTCCCCATTCTGTAACCATGACCTTTACGTACTGCTTCTATTATTTCGTCCATTATTATATTAAAGATTTTACATATCTAGGTCCACTAGTTACCGCAGATAACAATGTCAGCGAAGAAATTAAGAGAAGAATACATATTGCTAATAAAACATATAATGGACTCATTAAACATCTAAGATCTAACAACATCACGAGAAAAACCAAATGCAAAATATACAAAACCCTTATAAAACCGGTCCTTATATATGGATCAGAGACATGGACACTGTCGAAAAGCGATGAGAACTTATTAGGTACGTTTGAACGAAAAATACTTAGACACATATATAAGGGGGTGAAAGAAAATGACGTATGGCGCAGAAGATATAATTTTGAACTATACGCAGCATACAACGAACCCGACGTCATAACATCCATAAAGATCGGACGTCTGCGCTGGATGGGCCATGTTGGACGAATGTTGGAGACGGTCAAAGGGAAGACCCAAACTTAGATACATGGAACAAGTGGAAAAAGATCTTAAAACACTTGAGATTACCCACTGGAAGAACAAAGCAAGGAACAGAACAGAATGGCGGAAAATCCTAGAACAAGCCAGGACCCAAAAAGGGTGGTCGAGCTACTGATGATGATGATGATGATGATTATATTAAAGAGCAGTGGGCTTAATGAGTCACCTTGTCTGACTCCGCTTTGTACCTACTAATAAACTGCGTTAGTTTTCCATTTTCCTGTCAAAACCCAATTTTATAAAATTAAGTTTCGACGTTTGCCAGACCGAATTTGTCTCTCCTAGGTTTGAGTAGTCACTAGTCAACGGCCTAAATTTGAATTTATTTCGGGGTTTGACTAAGACCGTTAGTCAGTCCTGAGGATTGCCTAGTCAAACCTAGGAGTGCCGGAACTTCGGTGTTTGACTATAACATATAATAGTGTCTTATGTAGAGGGGCTGTGCGCCACTGGCGAGAACTGCCATTCTCTGAGATACTACATTTATAGCAATAAGTATTAATTTAGTTCTCTTTTTGTTTCAGAAAAGTGGTTGTTATTACGAGCACATCCGCTGGGGCGAGGCTTTTGTTATAGTTTACTCCATCATAGACAAGCACAGTTTTAATGAAGCCAAAGAGATATTAGGAGAGTTAGTCAAACTAAAGCTTCCTTCGTACTACGCCAGTCTTCTCTTAGGAAACAAAAGAGACTTGGATCATTCTAGGTAAGACAGACGTTGAGAATCATTAGTTTTAGTAAATTTACAACTCTTTTGCAGATATTATGATTACGAGTTTATCAAAAATTAAAATTGACTTACTTAGTACATGATCTTCTGGAATTAAGTGGTTCTTACTTTTTGTTACTATTTTAATTATGTATAATTACTATTTTGTTACTTCGTTAGTTAAAGAAGTAGTAGGGATAATAAAAACAGAAAACATCTACTTCTTCTTTTTGTGTCGACATGACTGTCTGTTTTTACAATGTACCTGTGTCCAATAAGTTGTCATTCCATCGTTTCCGTGGTCTTTCCATTGATCGTCGTCCTATTGGGGAACCGTCTCTCGCCGTCGTTACTGCTCTATTTGTTGTGATGCTCTTTTGTTTTTTATCAAGTTATTAATGTTATCCAGTTTGCAATCTTCGTCGTATATCTGCATTTCTAGCTCTATCCTATAGTACATTACCATTGATTTTTCGAAGGGTTTTCACCTCTGCTGTTTTTAACATTCTTTTTGTCCTTTCTGTATCAGGTCGTGTTTATGCCGCGTATGTCAATATTGGTCTGATGACTGTTTTGTAAATTCTGCCTTTCATTTGTTTTCTGATATTTTTATTTTTCCATATTGTTTTATTCAGGCAACCTGCAGCTCTGTTTACTTTATTCCTTAACTCCATCATTGTTCTTTTATCTGACTTTCCAGCTCTAATTTACATCTTAGGATATTAATTTTGAGAAAAACTTTCAATTTGAAAGTTGTAGGAAATTAAAAATCCTACAAATTGAGCTATGGCAAGTTTAATATTGTGAATTTTTTAGTACAAGCCCGCAAAAGGTCCAAAATGGCCGTTTTTTTAAATTGACATGGCTCAAATTGTAGGTTTTTAATTTCCTACAAATTTATTTTAAAAAGTGTTTCTCTAAAATAAATATCCTGCAGCGTTAAAAATCTTTGAACATTGCAAATTTTCCAACTTAAATACGTTATAAAAAATAGGCGCCCAAATTTAGGTGTTACATTTTAGTATTAAAAATACTAAATGGTACGAATAAGTTTTTCATAAAACTTATTCGTGACATCGTCCTTTACAATACCTGATAGGTTTCAAAAATTCCTGATAGTGCGGCAGATTGGTGCAAATATTATAAGAATTGTGCATTTAATGATAGAAGCACATAATTCGGACCCATATACTATACATATCAAGGTTCAAATTTAGATATGAGGCCATCTCAGATTTTACCTTTTACAGAAATGGCGGGCATTCAAAATGGCGACGATACATATGTGACTAATAGCACGATAACTTTGAAACGAAAAGTCCTACTTCAACCAAATTTGGTGTATGGGTTCTTTTTTATGTTTAAGATCGAGTCCCTGAATCGGAGGAATTGGTTTACCATAAGTTGTGTTTTTCCTGATTTTTTTATATAAAAATATGTTGTTTTTTCAATTCTTTCACCTTGTATATATTAATTTTTCAAAAAGTTAATACCGGCATTGAAAAGAGCGTAAAATATTTTTTAGGAAATATTTTGAACTTTTTAGTTATGGTAATTACCATGTAATAAATGCATAACTTACCTTCACATGTACCTATGTGCGCCAGATTCGTGCAAATATTATAAGAATTATTGTGCATTTAACGGTAGAAGCATGTAATCTCAACCACATATACTACACATACAAAGGTTCAAATTTAGATATGAGGCCATCTCAGATTTTGCCTTTTACAAAAAAAGCGGGAATTCAAATTGCGACTATACATATGTGACTAATAGCACGATAACTTTTGAACTAAAAGTCCGATGTCAACTAAATTTGGTATATAGGTTTTTCTTTTGCTGTATAAGATCGAGCTCTTGAATAGGAAGAATCGGTTTACCAGAAATTGTGTTTTCCTGATTTTTTTTGTAAAAATATGTTGTTTATTTTTTCAATTCTTTCACCCTGTATATATTAATTTTTAAAAAAGATAATACCGGCATTGAAAAGAGTATAAAAAATTTTTTAGGGAATATTTAGAACTCTTTAGTTATATTAATTACCATTTAATAAATGCATAACGTATCTTTACATATAGGTACCTATGTGCAGCAGATTCGTGCAAATAATAATATAAGAATTATTGTGCATTTAATGTTAGAATCATATAATTTGGACCACACATACTACACATACAAAGATTCAAATTTAGATATAAGGCAATCTTAGATTTTGTCTTTTACAAATATGGCGGGCATTCAAAATGAATCTGCCGCCCATAGGTCGGCAAAATGTCAAAAATGATTTATTTGAAACGTCACTTCTAAGTGTTTAAATCGTAAAATTTATTGTAAAAATGGATAAAACACAATCAAAAGTAATGGTAATTCTCATAGAAAACTAAGTCCCGCCAGAGGAGTCCCACCACAAATTATTCGCAATCCTCTTTTAAAATTCTATGAGATTTTCGTATGTCCGATAAGCAAAATTTAACAGTAACTGAATCAGTTAGAAGAGGAGCCCAAATTTGAAGACAGATGAGCAAAAAGACTATTTTTGATTCCTTTTTGTAAATTTTAAAATTATTTGGTGTTGTTTTATAATCAAAATTTAACCCTCAGGCACAAGTTGTACATACAACTTCAGTGAGGAACTGAGTTTATTTTATATGTACAATTTATTTGCTACAAATAAACTCCATTATTATATTATTATTATTATAGGTACATGTGAACATATGTACGTTATGCATTTATTAAATGGTAATTAACATAACTATAAAAAGTTCAAAATATATTACCTTCTTGAAAAATTTATATATAAAGGGCGAAAGAATTGAAAAAGAAACAACATATTTTTACATAAAAGAACAGTAAAAACACAACTTCTGGTAAACCGATTCTTCCGGTTCAAGACTTGGATCTTACTCATCAAAAAAATAACCTATATATTAAATTTGGTTGAAATCTGACGTCTCGTTCAAAAGTTATCGTGCTATTAGTTACATATGTATAGTCGCCATTTTGAATGCCCGCCATTTTTGTAAAAAAACTGAGATGGCCTCATATCTAAATTTAAACCTTTATATATGTAGTATATGTGGTCCAAATTATATATATATATATATATATATATATATATATATATATATATATATATAAGAAATACTGGATATTAGTGACTGTCAATATCAACAAACAAGTGGTTTATTAGGGTTGCAGTCAGAAGTTTGGCCAGGATATCAAAGAAACACTCTTTTGACTTTTTGTCTAGCTTTCGGGGTTGTTTGACCCCTTTATCAAGACTCTGTAATATAAAACAAAAATGTAAGTATTTTAAAATATTACATTGTTTTAGTAAACCTACTAGTCGTTGAGATTATTAAAGAGAAGCTTGATGATGCTCAATGATGCTTAATTTGAAATGTTGAGCATCATCAAGCTTCTCTTTAATAATCTCAACGACTAGTAGGTTTACTAAAACAATGTAATATTTTAAAATACTTACATTTTTGTTTTATATTACAGAGTCTTGATAAAGGGGTCAAACAACCCCGAAAGCTAGACAAAAAGTCAAAAGAGTGTTTCTTTGATATCCTGGCCAAACTTCTGACTGCAACCCTAATAAACCACTTGTTTGTATATATATATATATATATATGTAAAAATGGATAAAACACAATCAAAAGTAATGGTAATTCTCATAGAAAACTAAGTCCCGCCAGAGAAGTCCCACCACAAATTATTCGCAATCCTCTTTTAAAATTCTATGAGATTTTCGTATGTCCGATAAGCAAAATTTAACAGTAACTGAATCAGTTAGAAGAGGAGCCCAAATTTGAAGACAGATGAGCAAAAAGACTATTTTTGATTCCTTTTTGTAAATTTTAAAATTATTTGGTGTTGTTTTATAATCAAAATTTAACCCTCACGCACAAGTTGTACATACAACTTCAGTGAGGAACTGAGTTTATTTTATATGTACAATTTATTTGCTACAAATAAACTCCATTATTATATTATTATTATTATAGGTACATGTGAACATATGTACGTTATGCATTTATTAAATGGTAATTAACATAACTATAAAAAGTTCAAAATATATTACCTTCTTGAAAAATTTATATATAAAGGGCGAAAGAATTGAAAAAGAAACAACATATTTTTACATAAAAGAACAGTAAAAACACAACCCTATATATATAAATATATATATATATATATATATATATATATATATATATATATATATATATAATCTAAACCTTTCTACCTAACGGTGTAAGGTGTTTACAAATACATTTCATACATCTACATCATATATAAATCGTCTCCAATCTTGCTTATTCTTGGCCCTTCGTTTCGCTTCAGTCCACGTTGTATTTTTCGTCCTCAGAATTTCTACCACTTCATCGTTCCAGGTTTTCTTTGGTCTCCCTCTTCCTCTCTTGTTTTGTACTTTTGCCTCCCATATGCGTTTTACCTGTCTATCATCGTTCATTCTACACAAATGTCCAAACCATTTAAGCTTGTTCCTATCTAATATTTGTGTTATTGGTTCGACTTGTAGTTCTTCTCGCACACTGCTGTTTCTTATTCTATCACGTCTTGTAATTCCTTTTACTTTTCTTAGGTACTTCATGTCTATGGAGTTTATTCTGCTTTTCGATGATTGTGTTAGCACCCAGCTCTCACTACCATAGGTAAGGATTGGCCTGAAGATTGTTTTATATACCATCATCTTTGTCCTGCTGCTTACTTCTCTCTTTCCAATGAATGTTCTGTTTAAGCTGTGGTACATTCTGGACGCCATGGTTATCCTTTCGTTGACTTCTTCTTCTGATCTTCCTCCATTCTCTATTTTCACACCCAAGTATTTATATGTTGTTACTTGTTCTAGTTTCTTGTTATTTATCTCTATATTTACTTGTTTATCTTCATTCCCCATGACCATTATCTTTGTTTTCTCCATGTTTATTTTCATATTTCTCTCTTCCAGCTCCTCTTTCCACATTATTAGGTTCCTTTTGAGGTCATCTTCGCTGTGTGCTAGTAACATCAGGTCGTCTGCAAATGCACATACTGAAATTCCTATAGGTTCTAGTCTGTGGTAACCAATGTGTAATTTGCGTGTCTTTGCTTCCATTACTTTTATGATGTCATCCATGAGTATCACAATAATTCTTATAATATTTGCACGAATCTGCCGCACATAGGTACATGTGAAGATACGTTATGCATTTATTAAATGGTAATTAACGTAACTAAAAATTTCAAAATATTTCCTAAGATGTTTTTACGCTCTTTTTAATGGCGGTATTAACTTTTTGAAAAATGAGTACATACAGGGTGAAATAATTGAAAAAAACAACATATTTTTACAAAACCAGGGAAAACACAACTTCCGGTTCAAGATATTGATATTATACATCAAAAAAGAACCTATATACCAAATTTGGTTAAAATCTGACGTCTCGTTCAAAAGTTATCGTGCTATTAGTCACATACATATGTATAGTCGCCATTTTGAATTCCCGCCTTTTTTGTAAAAGGCAAAATCTGAGATGGCCTCATATCTGAATTTGAACCTTTGTATGTGTAGTATATGTGGTCCAAATTATATGCTTCTATCGTTAAATGCACAATTGTTTCACATATCGGCTGCACTATGAATTATATTCTGATATCGATCTGTTTTTACCCAACTAGTGTATTTATTGATTTAACAACCACATTTTTCAATTTTCACTTTGTGTAGTCATTCAAGTTGAAAGAGCCTTGCTTTTAATAAAAAAATTTCTATTTAAAATTATGGTTATTCTGTTCGCATCCTCCCACAGAATAACAGCAAAGGCATATACATTGAATTACCCACAATGATTGTGCAGTTACACCTCCCATGTAAACTGCGAAAAAACAAGGCAAGAAACGGGAAAAAACTACGTCAATGCAGAGAGATGCCTTTTCACATTCGAAAGTGAAACGTTAGTTGGACTGACAGAATTTTTCAAGTACAAATACTCTAATGCGTCTTGTCTTGTGCATGCAAATCATTTTGATAGCTAATTAATCGAGTAATTGACACTCGCAATCATGGAGAAATTATTATCGTATGTTGTTATCTGTTACAGGCTATTGAGGAGATAAAAGTTTGCCGCGATTGTAAAAACAGAAGATAGAAATTAATTTTTTAGTAAAATACTCGAGAAGAACGAATACTGGGAGAGAATGTGCAAGGACATAGATAACACGATAGGGTACAAATCAACGAAACCATGCAAAAAAATAAAAAATAATCAAAGGTAATACCACGAGTTCTCCAAATTTTATCGATAATTTTTTTTGTTTTCACGAAAACTTCTTTATCTTGATTTTACCCTAAATAAAGAAGTTTAAGTATGAAAACGAAAAAATTTATCAAGCAAAATTTAGAGGACGAGTGGTATTTGAAAAGATTATTTTGTGAACCAATATGTATTATTAGTAAATACGGGCATCTGTGAAATATTTTTAAGACAACTAGGATCAATGTCTTAAGTAGGTTATAGATATGGTCCAAGAGCTGTGAGACATTTTTGAGTAGGTATTTTAGGCAACCTGAAAATTTTTCAGCTGACTATTCCATGATAGCCTAATACAAAAATGCCGGTCTGGCTGGAGGGTAGCGGTTATTTTCCCCAAAAATCCCCCCCAAAGTTAAACAAAAGGGTAAAAATTGTTATTACAAAAAATATCATTGACGTGACTTTAAAGTAAATTTATATATTCAAATATAAAGAAAATAAACAGGCCATGCGATTTAAGGGCGATTTTAACTCTGCAAGATACTTGCATGGGCGCCCCAGGATTATTTTCAGGGGATGCATCTGCTTCAGAAGATTTCATCTGAATCTGTACATACTATTAAGAAGTATATAATATACAACTATACATGCATAGCTATGTATGTACATTCCTTCCGGACAGGGAGGTGCAATTGTTATTTGACAGGGTATTTTTTAATAATAAAAATAAATATTCTAAAAAAGACAGGTTTTTTTTTGGTGAAATTTTCCAATTGTCAGGTGATCAAAAAAATTACGCGTGAATATAAATGAAAAGCGCTATAGGTCAGCAGCAGTGTGAGAAAGATCGTATACCGATAGCTGTTTGCGTCCTCTGTTGTAGCTGAGCGAGTCCGTTCGCAGGAGAAAAATCACATAACCTGGCCATATCCATGTTGTTGTTTCTCGAAACGTTAGAGTAATTATTATATATTATAGTTTTTTAAGTAACTTTTTCTTAATTAAAGAAAAATAATACGTATTTTACAATAGACTTTTCAAATATGATAGAAAAAGACAAATTTATTATTATAAATATATAGGTAGAAAAGTATAAAACTATAAACTAAATTATTTCTGTGGCCGAGTCTTGTACTTCTTCTTCAAACTCCTCATCTGAGCCTTAATATTCATTCTCTTCCTCTTCGTCAGACTCCCCTCGAGACTCAGATTCCTCTTCTACATGATCTGTAAATAGTTGTATCATTAATTAGTTTAGTTGCTACGTATTCTCCGTCCTTTTATACGGAGTCGAAGCCTGGACAATCACATGCTCATCTGAAGAAAGACTTACCGTTGTTGAGATGTGGAGTTATCGAATACGTAACAAACACGGAAACATTAAGAAAGATGAAAAAGGCAAAAGAAATACTCAACACTATGAAGGAAAGAAACATGAGCTACTTTGGTCATATACTAAGAAATAAAAAACGTGATGTGATTGGTTATATAAGGAAAAGTATTAAGCATTGGTTATATAAGTAAGAATACGTAGCAACTCAATCAATTAACCACTAATTAATTTTTCATTAATTCTAAATACATATTACAACTATTTACAGATCAGGTAGAAGAATCTAAGTATCGAGGGGAGTCTGATGAAGAAGAAGAGAATGTATATTTATTTTAGCTCATTTTTCTTTCCTTCATAGTGTTGAGTATTTCTTATTTTGCCTTTTTCATCTTTCTTAATGTTTCCCTGTGTGTTAAGTGTTGTGTGCATGATATTTTTTACATTATTCGATAACACCACATCTCAACAATGGCAAGTCTTTCTTCAGATGCGCCCGTGATTGTCCAGGCTTCGATTCTGTATAAAAGGACAGAGAATACGTAGCAACTTAATTAATTAATCACAGATTATTTTTAATTAATTCTAAATACATATTACAAGTATTTACAGATCATGTAGAAGAGGAATCTGAGTCTCGAGGAGAGTCTGACGAAGAAGATGAGAATGAACATTTAAGCTCCGATTAGAAATTTGAAGAAGAAGTACAAGATTCGGACACAGAATTAATTTAGTTTATAGTTTTATACTTTTCTACCTATATATTTATAATAATAAATTTGTCTTTTTCTATCATATTTGCAAAATCTATTGTATAGTACGTATTATTTTTCTTTAATTAAGAAAAAGTTACTTGAAAAACTATAATATATAATAATTACTCTAACGTTTCGAGAAACAACAACATGGATATCGCCAGGTTATGTGATTTTTCTCGAGCGAACGGACTCGCTCAGCTACAACAGAGGACGCAAACAGCTATCGGTATAAGCTCTTTCTCACACTGCTGCTTACCTATAGTGGTTTCATTTATATGCACGCGTAATTTGTTTGATCACATGGCAATTGGATAATGTCACAAAAAAAACGTGTCTTTTTTAGAATATTTATATTTAAAATTAAAAAATACCCTGCCAAAATAACAATTGCACCTCCCTGTCCGGAAGGAATGTACATAGGTATGCATGTATAATTGTATATTTTATACTCATTAATAGTATGTACAGATTCAGATGAAATCTTCTGAAGTTCAGATGCACCCCCTGAAAATAATCCTGGGGCGCCCATGCAAGTATCTTGCAGAGTTAAAATCGCCCTCAAATCGCCTTGTCTGTTTATTTTCTTTATATTTGAATATTTAAATTTACTTTCAAGTCATATCAATGATATTTTTTTGTAAAAAAATTTTTACTCTTTTTTTAAATTTGGGGGGGATTTTTGGGGAAAATAACCGCTACCCTCCAGCCAGACCGGCATTTTTGTATTAGGCTATCATAGAAGAGTCACCTGAAAAATTTTCAGGTTGCCTAAAATACCTACTCAAAAATGTCTCACAGCTCTTATACTAATAAATTATTTTATGATTTAAAAATGAACCAATTTATTTATTATATTGTTAATATATAAAAAACTGTTTAAATCGAAAATGAACAATTATTAAAAACACAATTTTTATAACTAATATGAGATTTTCCAATGTCGTTCGTAACGTATTATGTGAAATTTAGGGTACCTTAAGTTTTATCAGGGAAGAGACTGTTTTATCAAGGAAGAGGCTGTTTTACCAGTATTACACTCAATGATTGGCTAGAACGATGCGTGGTGATTGGCTGAAAAAGCAAAAACGTCAGAATTTGACAGGTGAAAAAAATAATCAGAAGTATTAAAGAAGTAAAAATATCATACAGATAATTACATCAAAAGAGTGGACAAAATGATTTAATCATTACACAAAATTATTGCAGGAGAATAGACTGGAGTATATCTCACAATGGTAGGGGAGCAAAATATGCTAAATATGCAGACACTCGAGCGTTATGGGGATCTATTGGGTTGTGAAGAGTAGGTCCTAAAACCAAAAAAAGTTAAGTAATTTTTTTCCATTTCAGTGGGGACTTTCAATTTTTAATTTAATTTTCCATTTCCAACAATCGTTTTTTAGATTATAGCGCCATCTATCCATAATTCGAAAAAATGTCTCGAATAAATTTACTTATTTTTACGTAAGGAATCCAAATCTGCAATAAAAAATGGGAGCTCCCATTTAAGATTTTAAAGTAACCCCCACCCCACCTCCGTGGGGGGTCGTGTTTGGTGTCATTCGATAGATTTTTCAAAAATATTGAATAAGTATAATTTTCAGTTTTTCGATCTGATGTTCATTTCGCGAAATATCGCAAGGTTCGTATTTAAAATATTAAATTTACCCCCCACCCCTCTCCGTGGGAAGTCGTATTTGATATCATTCGATAGATTTTTGAAAAATATTGAGTACATATTTTTTAAGAAAGTAGAAAACTCAAAGAGGTACCACAAAAATGTATATTATAAAAATGTCATACAAGGACGCGTTTCGGCTCTTACCGAGCCATCATCAGCTTGAAATACAGGAGCAAAGTCTAAAACTGTCCAGACCAGGAAGGAGGAAGAATCTAATGGCTTACATTGTATTGGGTTCTTTAGGTTTCATTCTAAGTTATAAGTAGTGTATTAGACATTAAGGGTATAAATTCATTTTAAGATTTAAATGACTTCCTCTTTGAGAGAAACCATCTTGCGAACAGATCAGGTGCAAGATGGTTTCTCTCAAAGAGGAAGTCATTTAAATCTTAAAATGAATTTATACCCTTAATGTCTAATACACTACTTATAACTTAGAATGAAACCTAAAGAACCCAATACAATGTAAGCCATTAGATTCTTCCTCCTTCCTGGTCTGGACAGTTTTAGACTTTGCTCCTGTATTTCAAGCTGATGATGGCTCGGTAAGAGCCGAAACGCGTCCTTGTATGACATTTTTATAATATACATTTTTGTGGTACCTCTTTGAGTTTTCTACTTTCTTACCTCGAGACCACATTTGAGAATGGATACTTCTCTTCACATATTTTTTAGTTTTTTGATCTGTGATTCATTTCGCGAGATATTCGCTTTTTTTCTTGTGAAACTTTAAGACTCACCCATTTCCTTACGCCCCGCTCAAATCGTTAGATTTTTTAAAATATACACTGTTTTGCCTGTACTTAACTGACCTTATCTTAATCTAACGATTTAGAGTTTTTCTAAGGACAGTTTTTTTTCGCCCCCAGATTTTTTAAGGACAGATATTTGCAGCATTTTACAAGTTGTAGCGGTCAATGTCAAAGTTTAGGCATCATAAGTCATCACAGGCAACACACAGTGGTCAAATGTTTTACGTTTTAAAGAAATTGTTATATCGCTTTTAAAGATGTCTTTGAGTTTTTCATAGGCTGCCCATGCTAGGTTTATTCTTCTTCGTAGTTCGCATGTTTGGTTGTCTCTTGTGATCCTTATTTCGTGTCCAAGATATATGTATTTTTCCACTAGCTCTACTTCGTTGTCTCCAATATTGATATTTCCTCTAGGTACTAGGTTTGTCATGAATTTTGTTTTGGAGATGTTTATTTTAAGGCCTACACTGGCACACACTAACTACTAACTGAAGTTCATGTAGCATTGTACCTGCATACCTATCTCCTTGAGGTTGTCAGAGAATAAAACTATGTCATCTGCGAATTTCAAATTTGTTAATCTTCTACCGTCAATATTCAGGCCTCGCTCTTTAGGCCTCCCAGGCCTCCCAGTTAAGTTTTTTACAAGCATATTCTAGTACTGCGGTAAACAGTTTAGGCGGTAAGGTATCGCCCTGTTGGACTCCTCTGCCGATTGGGATATGGTCCGTGTTTTATGTAGTATGTATTGTAAATTAACCTTGTGTATCGGTAGTCAATGCGGTATACTTGTAGTGTTTCTAGAATTTTGTCAAATTCTAGATTTTGTCAAATTCTAAATTTTGTCAAATTCTTTGTCAAAATCTACAAAAGCCAAAACGAATGGTCGATTTCCACTTGTTTCATAAATATAGAGGTTTCTAAATTTTGGTGTGTCCGAAATTGGACGTGATTTTGGTGTGACGTAACTGGAGTATCCCTGAAAATTTGTCGGACAATACTACCAGTTTATTGTAAATATTTTTATCAAACAATCTTGCGAAAATCAACTTTCAGGCGCACTATAGTGTCATAAATGATATTTTTTGCAGGATTGTTTGATCAAAATAGTTACAATTTACTGGTAATATTGTCTGACAAATTTTTAAAGGTACTCAGTTGTCGGACGTTCCAGAGATTAGAAACCTCTATATTTACGAAAAGCCCCCCTCCCGAAAATTTTCCAAAATAGAAAAGTTTCCCGACTCGACATGAATAACTGAATAAAAAAGTCTCGTGAGGGAAGTAATATATTTTTTTAATTGTGGGCCCAAGGACTATTACGAAACAACGGAATTTAAGAGTTGTCGTTTGCAAGTTGTAGACAACTTGTCTGACCAATGGTCATACTGGACTTCTATGTTCAGTTAATATTTGCGAAAAATATTCATATTGTAAATTTGAAAGTTAATTAAAAACTTTTACGAAGCTTTTGGCTATAAAATCTTGTTTTTGCTATTTTCCAATGACTTGTCGAATTTAGCCTACAGCTAATTTTCTAAACTCAAAATCGCTTCCCGTTAAATGTTTTTCTTATATGCTACCGTATAATTTCAATTTTTATCCGCTTTGATACGGTAGCGCGTGTGTTTAAAAAATTTAAATATTCTTATTTTCTGCTGGATGGCATGCTAGATAATGAATGACAAATGACAGTTAATGATTTTTAAGATAGTCAACTTAAAAACACGTACTAGGAAGTTTCTTTCTGTCCTTTTCCTAGACCAGTGATACTCAACCTGCGGCCTGCGGGCCGCATGCGGCCCTCTTGCGTTTTTTATTTGGCCCGAAGGCTAACTTAAGGGCTCTGTAAACGATCAAATTATTTTGAACTTGAGTAAGATAGTTGGTGGTGGCTTTTAGCATTTATTTGCGACATACCAGGAAAACTTAATCGTCGTTTACAAATTAAAAGGTTAACATAAAATTTTTTCGCAGTTAAAGAATAAAGTATTTGCTTTCGAAGACAAGCTAAAGATGTAGGTACATCGAGGAAATCAATATAAAAAATCTGTATAACTTTTCGACATTGGTAAAAGGTCAACCAGATGGAATTGATGTATCTCCAGAAAACTTTGCTACTATTTCTAATTACTTAGTTTTCTTGAGCGATGAATTTCAGGAAAGATTTAATGATTTTCGAAAAATTAGGAAAATCTTCTATTAGTGTAAAATCCCTGGCACTTAGAAGTAGCCGCTACTTCACAATTTGCGGCAATGGGATTTAATAGCGCAAAGTTGTCAGATGAACTAATTGATTTTAAAGATGATACAAATCTGGAGGCAATTTTTAAAGGAAAAAAGAGACGCAAATCAATATTGAGAATTTTGGAAATTAACACCGAATAACTATAAAACTCTCAAAAGCTGCGCTTACTTGCTCTTCACGTTGTTTGCTTGATCGTGCCTGTGCGAATCTTCATATTCAAAAATGAAATATGCAAAAAATGTTTAAATTGCTTAATGGAGCATTGAATAACCTTTCAAATGAGCTAGCACAGGAACTTTATTCTTATTTAAAAAATCATCGATTACGTCATCACACTCAGATGGATGATGTCATTAGTATGACATATATGTCAAAAAATCATAATTTAAAAATAAAAAATCGACCTGTTTCAGGATTTTTCCTTATAGTCGCCAATTTACGAAATAACGAATTTATTCCTTTCATTTGTATCATACTGTATATTACTTCACCTAGATTGCGGCCCGCAAGGTATGGCAATAGCTACTATGTGGCCCAGGAAAAAAAAAGGTTGAGTATCGCTGTCCTAGACGAATGAAAACGGAATGTGATTGCATATAGTGGAGTCCTTTTTGTTTTCTATATTCGTCGTCTGCGGTCTTATAAATTGTAAAAGTCGCAGATTAAGGATGTACTAGAAAGAACTTTCAACACGAAAAGTCTCAGATTTAAATAACTATTTACCATTTTAATTTTATTATAGTGATGAATTCTGCATCTGAAACTTTTCTATTTGTTTAAGCGATGTCGCTGGATCGCGTCCCAATGGGAATTTCAATCATCATCATTCTCTTTGCCTTATCCCTATGCGGGGTCGGCTTCCCTAATTGCATTTCTCCACACAATTCTATCTTGGGCCATATCACTGTTAATCCCCTGTACCAACATGTCCTGCCTTATCGTCTCCCCCCAGGTCTTCTTTGGTCTTCCTCTCCTACTCCTTCCAGGAATCTGCACTTCAGCTATTCTTCGTATTGGGTGGTTAACGTCTCGACGTTGAACATGACCAAACTATCTTAACCTATGCTCTCTCATTTTGGCATCAATTGGTGCCACACCTAGACTTCCCCTAATATACTCATTTCTAATTTTATCCTTCTTTGTCACTCCACTCATCCATCTAAGCATTCTCATTTCCGCCACATGCATTCGCTGTTCCTCTTTCTTTTTTACTGCCCAACATTCAGTTCCGTACATCATAGCTGGTCTTATGGCTGTTTTATAGAATTTTCCCTTCAGCTTCATTGGGATTTTTCTGTCACACAACACACCACTCGTTTCTTTCCACTTCATCCATCCAGCCCTAATTCTACTGCATGCATCTCCATCTATTTCTCCATTACTCTGTAATACCGATCCTAGGTACTTAAAACTATTGCTTTTTACAATCATTTCACCATCCAAAGATACCATTTTATTTGTAGTTGCTCCATCTTTAAATGAACATTCCAAATACTCTATTTTTGTCCTACTAAGTTTTAAACCTTTTTCCTCCAGAGCTTGTCTCCACTGTTCCAGTTTTTGTTCTAAGTCTCTTTCACTATTTCCTACTAACACGACATCATCAACATACATTAAGCACCATGGAATGTTACCCTGTATTTTCGCTGTTATCTGGTCCAAAACTAATGAGAATAAATACGGACTAAGCACAGAACCTTGATGCAATCCTACTTTTACATGAAATTTATCAGTCTCTCCCACACCTGTCCTAACACTAGTCGTTACTCCCTCATACATATCCCTCACAATCTTTACATATTCACCAGGGACTCCTTTCTTATTGAGTGCCCACCACAGAATCTCTCGAGGAACTCTATCATATGTCAAAAAAAACCAAGATTGTAAACTTTTCATACGGTGAGAGAAGAACGACCCAACCCGTTTTTGAACTTAAAATCAGTAACAGAGATGTGGTAGTCAGCACAGCAACACATACAACATTTTTAGGCACAGTTATAGACGCTAATTTAAGTTTCGATAAACACATAGATCATTTGTGTAAGCAGCTTAATAAGACGTATTTTGCGATAGCGGCATTAAAAAATGATATGCCATCAAGTACATTGATCTCTGTTTGCTATGCGCAGGTATATTCTCGTATCGCGCAGAACATCATTATTTGGGGCAGAGCTTCCGAAAGTCTGCGCATTTTTCTCTTACAGAAGCGTATTATCAGACGAATTTTTGACATAAATTACCGTGACAGTTGTCGGGAAGTTTTCAGAAAGAAAAGAATTCTTACGGTACCTTCCGTGAATATATATAAACTGTTAACTTTTATTTTCCAGAAGGTTGAACTGTTTAAGAAAAATAGCGATCTTCATTCACACTTTACGAGGAACTGTGACAAAATTCGTTTGATGAAATGTAACCATGCCGGTTTTAAAAAATCCCCTCACTATACTGGCCCTTCTCTATTTAATAGACTACCGCTAAGTTTAAAAAAATCAAAATAACTTAAGAAAATTTCAAAAAGAGCTGAAAGAGTTTTTGTTGAATAATGCATTTTATTCCTTGGAAGAATTCATCCAAGAGACATCTGGGTAGTCGCGGATATGAGAGTATTGTATAATTTCTGTTTTTTTTTTGTATTTTAAGTGTGCAAGTTATTTGTGAAATTTTTATGCTTTATTATGTAATATTTATTATGTACATAATTCTATATTGACTTACCTTCATACTTGTATGAAACAAAAGGTGAATAAATTATTTATTTATTTATTTATTTATGCTTTCTCAAGATCAATGAATACCATATGAGCGTTTGTTTCTTTACTCCTGTATTTTTCCAGCAACTGCCTTATAATGAAAATTGCATCTGTTGTTGATCTACCCTGCATAAAGCCAAATTGATTCTCGGATATTTCGGTCTCTTCACGTATCCGTCTATCAATTACTCTTTCCCATATTTTCATGGTGTGGCTAAGCAGTTTTATAGCCCTGTAGTTTGTACATTGTTGTATATCTCCCTTGTTTTTGTAAACAGGTACCAGTATACTGCTTCTCCATTCGTCTGGCATTTGTCCCACTTCCATAATTCTATTAAATAGACCTGCTAGCCACATTGTTCCTGTATCTCCCAATGCTCTCCATACTTTCCCAGGAATATCAACTGGTCCTACCGCTTTTCCTTTCTTTATTTTTTGAAGCGCTTGAGCCACTTCCTCGTTGGTTATTTTGGTGACCATTGCTGCTACTGTCTCCGTTGACTCTACAGGCTGTCTGTCAAATTCTTCATTTAATAAGCTGTCAAAGTACTTTCTCCATCTCTTTTTGACATCCCTTTCGTGAACTAGTATTTTATTATTTTCATCTCGAATACATCTAATCTGATTAAAATCTTTTGCTTTCTTTGCTTTCTGTTTGGCTATTTTATATATCTTCGTTTCGCCTTCCCTGGTATCAAGTTGATTGTATAGGTTTGAATACGCTTCTGCTTTAGCTTTTGCTACTGCTACTTTCGCTTCCTTTTTGGCGACCATATAGTTTTGAAGATCTATGTCCGATCTGGTTTCTTGCCACTTTGCCAATGATCTTTGAAATTCCCCTTAAATAGATGTTCGAGCTGTTTTTCGATTTAGAGGTGTGCAAGCTAGCGCTGTTGAGGAAGCCTGACATGGTTGAAACAGCTATCCAGCGATTGTGCATCCCTCTGAATCGAAAACAAGCAAAAGCATCTTTTACTTTAAAAACATGTCTTTAAGAACGTCATAATTATTGAATTTTAGTTACTGAGAATTCATTTTAAGGTGCGCACTGACTTGAGCATTTTTCTCCGAACAAACTGAATGAGCAGAGCGAATTGCTGTAATCAGTACGTGTTCGCGAGCAAAATTCTGCCGAACCAAACGAGCCGATCATTTTCTAGTCTAAGAGCTAGTGAACCCTCCGACTAACGGTCATCCTGTAAGGCTAGAAATTTGTCTAGTGATAATTCATAACACACCAAGGCTAAAAAACATGACCTGGGAGACATCAGCCGTGCACGTGTATCTACCAGGTGAATCGAAAAGTGCAAATTTAGGGGGTAAAATAAACTTTCTCCTGTAAAGATTAAATTTAAGTATGTGTTTGAGTAAGTCATAAAAATTTCAATGTTGCCAAGGTAGGTAGATATTCTTTAAACATTGATTGATGAAATCCCGAAGAGTTTTTTGCAATACAATATCGAAAACCCCTTTGTTTTTTAATTGCTAATCAAGCGGGCGCGACACTGTAGTATAAATGAGGACGTTTGAGTTTGCATAAATTCATTATCTCGAGAATGGGCAAATTTGAAGAGAAATCCTCAGACAGGTCGATTTTTATGGCATATATATAATACTAGTGACGTCATCCATCTGGGCGTGATGACGTAATCGATGATTTTTTTAAAGGATAGTGGGGTTGTGTGATTGCTCATTTGAAAGGTTATTTAATTCTCTATTCAATAATATAAACCTTAACATAATTATTTATACAGGGTGTACACACAATTTTTTTCTTCCTTTTGTCTAAATTAATTTAATAAAAATTTTTTTTGTACACCCTGTATAAATAATTAAGTTAATGTCTATATTACTAAATAGAAAATTAAATAACCTTTCAAATGAGCTATCAAACAACCCCTACTCTCATTAAAAAAAAATCATCGATTACGTCATCACGCCTAGACGGATGACGTCACTAGTATTATATATATGCCAAAAAGTCCTAATTTAGGGATAAAAATCGACCTGTCTGAGGATTTCTCTTTAAATTTGCCCTTTTTCGAGATAATGAATTTATGCAAACTCAAACGTCCTCACTTATACTACAGTGTCGCGCCCGCTTGATTAGCAATTAAAAAACAAAGTGGTTTTCGATATTGTATTGCAAAGAACTCTTCGGGATTTCATCAATCAATGTTTAAAGAATATCTACTTACCTTGGCAATATTGAAATTTGGCAAAATTGAAAATGGCCGATTTCGCAATTTTCAAAATTTTTAATCGCTCATATAACAAAAGCTATTAACTTAAGAGAAAGATCACCAAAGACCTTTTCTGTTTGGAATGATTCAAAAAACCTAAAAAACTTTATTCGATGCAGAAAAAATAATTTTAGGAAAAACTTATAATCTTTCCCCTCGCCTGGCAAGGTCTTATGCTCTTCAGAATCGCCTGTCATTGTACACATTTCTTCTAAATGACTTACTCAAACACATACTTAAATTTAAACTTTACAGGAGAAAGTTTATTTTACCCCCTAAATTTGCACTTTTCGATTCACCTGGTACATACACGTGCACGGCTTATGCCTGCTAGGTCATGGTTTTTAGCCTTCGTGTGCTATGAATTATCACTAGAAAAATTTCTAGCCTTACAGGACGACCGTTAGTCGGAGGGTTCACTAGCTCTTAGACTATTCGGAGGAGTGTCGGTCACCGTGGAAAGATCAAAAGCGAGCATATGAACTATATCCTGTGTTATGGGATCCAAAACGCGAGCAATTTTATAATATAACAAAAATATGATGCATGGATATTGATAGCTGAAGAAGTAGGATGTACTTCCGAAGGGGCAAAGAAAAAGATTGATAGTTTGCTTGCCAGTTTCCGAAGAGAAAAGGCAAAAAGTATCAAATCAACGGGTACCGGACCCGGACAATAACTTTATTTCCTCTCTCGGCCCTTGAATTAACGGTTAACATATTTCTATAACGTGACACCCTATATACATTTTTTAGAAATTTTAAATAAATATTGAAAACTCGTGTATGAGTCTTCTGTCGATAAAAACCGTAAAGTAAGCGATCTTGAAGAGGCCTAGTTTTCGAAACAATTGTATTTTTTCTTGCAATTGTAAGACCTACTAGACAAATTAATTTTCAAGGTTCAGTCCATATCTTCCAACAGAGTTGTTTTGTTACTACCTAAAAACAACCTTCCTTATGCAATGTCTTTTTGATGTTCTTTTAGATTTCTTTCTATTTGTAATAAATTTAATAAGAAAAAAGCTCCAGCGAGTATAACCTGATTCTCTGCTTCCATGGTCGGACGAACACTGAAATAAAATGAACAGAATATGGGAACGCGGCGAATGAAACGAACACGCCTGTTTGTGCGCGATCATTTGGTTGAAAATACGGAAGAAATATGGAAGAAAATACTCACCTTAGTAAGGTGAGCACGTGCTATACGGTGTGCACTCGTTAACAGTGGAGCAGTAGCAGGCATTCTGGATATGATACCAAATTCCGTTAATCTGTTCCGAATTGGCACTTTACGAACCGAACATTACGGGCCACGGGCTATGGAAAGATCATTTCGCAGTTATTTATCTGTAACATGATGTGTACGCAAAGTCTGTAGATGTAAATAACGATCATCTGCGGGGTTCAGACACCTGGGACGTCCTGTAACTGATCTTCTTGTGTATCCCCCACTTTCTCTATACCTTCTTAAAGCTCTTGAAACGCTGGATTGGTGGATTCCCCAACATCAGGAAGATATTGCTGCGATCGTCCATCTCCAGTTAAAGCTACAACTTAAGCTGCTTTTTCTGACGATATATTACTCATTTTTTATAACAACGCGCCTTCTCATTGAAAACTCAAGCAGACAAAGTGCACAGAACAAATTCTCGAACACAAATGTCCAAACTAAATATTCTCTTTTAATTACGTTTTATTTGCTGTTTGTTTCTTCGGCAAAAACACGCTTCAACTTGAAATGTTGTTCGACACCTAAAGGAGACGATAGACGACCATTATAATCAACTATTTTCAATGGGAAATAAGCCACAATTTTACCAAAAAATGATTTTATTAACGTTTCGAAGCCCAAATCGGATTTCGTTGTCAAAATACAAAATACTACTAAAATAAACAAAAATGTTGTTGCTAAGTGAAAAAAAATAAAAAAAATCTTTTAATAATTTAGGGGAGTGCATATAGATTTTCACTACGGAAAAAATCAAACAAGATAGAACTTTTTGTAATTTCATTAAAAAATGTTTAATAAACAAGATATCAAAAAGTTCTACTCGAGAAGTGGGTGCTTCATTTTTTATTAAACAAATGAACTGCGAAGTTTAATGTTTTTTATAATAATTCCGAAAATATAAATTTTAGAACAAAACTGGCTTGACCATTGAAAAATTCAGAAAATTTTACAAAAAAAAACCTTATATGAAGAATTTTCTAAAATTAAATCTGTATCTTCTATAATTTTTTATTTATAACGCTAAAGTCACCCTTCTCACAAACATTGGCGCACTGTAAACTAGCATACGGCGAAGTGCACGGTTGAGTTATTTTAATGTAACTCTTTAACTAATGGATCAAATGAAATTTTACAAACTGAACCTAAAAGAAGAATAATTAAGCTATCTTATAATTATAATAAAAAGAAATAAAATGTATGAGCACAAGTACGGTGGGGGCGGAAAATGAGCCTTTCTTGAATTTTGTTTAAAAATGATTTAAAAATGTGTACTAATACAATTTTTCTTATATAACCCTCAATTTTGCACAACTTACCTTTCAAGTATCGCACTAAATGATGTTTCATTCAAAAAAAGTCTTAAAAATTTAATTCAAATGATATGACGTCTTAAAAAATGTAATTTTTGAAATATTCGTAGTTTTATAGAATTACCACCACTTTAAGACGGTATTACTCAAGTTTGAACAGATCTATTACAGCTTTATAAGTGCTTTTTTAAATCTTAGGATGTAATCTTTAAAATGCACTAAATTATTTTACTTTAGAAATAAAATAAAATATTTCTTTTTGAGAAAATTAAGAAAGATAACAAAAATGTAATAAAAAACCGAAAAATACCAGCTAAAAAAATGTTTATAAAAAGTGCTCAAAACCGTTTTCTGTAAAACTTACCTAAAATACATTTAATAATAAACTTAAACAATAATAAATGTTCAGCAAAAATTTTTTTTTAGCTCATACAATATGTCTGCGTAACTTGGAACCTATTGATAACTTTTTTATTATCAGTTTTACGAAAGAAAGTTATTCTTTATAAAATACTCTGCATCGTATAAAATCTAAGATGCAATCATCAAATATCAAATTGAATTAATTTTATACGAGTTATGTCAAAAAATATGAATTTCACTCAAGAGTAAAGTATCGTTAAATTTCATAATATCGAAGATTGTTATAAAGAAAAGTTGTTTGAAATTAAAAAATTTGTTTTAGTGTTCAATTACATCCTTCTAATTAAAATATTGTGAATAATAAAGGCACTTAACTCTTAAGAAATATTTATATTTTTTACATACCTCGTATAAAATTAAAAAAGTTTAATATCTGATGGTTGTATCTTAGATTTTAGACCAGGTAGAGCATTTTATGAAGAATAACTTTTTTTTTGTAAAAGTGATAATAAAATAGTTATCATAATTGTAATAAAATTATGATGAGTATCCGTAATTTGAGAAAAAATTGAAAAAAATGTTTCGATTAGAATACTGTAATTGTACATTTAAACATAGTTTTTAATTTCAAACAACTTTTCATAATAGCATTTTTTGATATTCTGAAATATAAAGTTACTTTACTCTTTAACGAAATTCATATTTTGACATAACTCGTATAAAATTGATAAAATTTGATATCTGATAGTTAAGTTTTAGATTTTTGACTATTCAGAGCATTTTATGAAGAATAAATTTTTTCGTAAAATTGATAATAAAAAAGTTTTCCATGTGGTTCCTAGCTACGCAGACATACTGTATAAGAGCTTATGTATAAGAATTTTAAAATTGTAATGGCATATTCGGTTTCAGTATAATCAAAAACAAAATAGAAACATATTTGGTCACAGTAAAATGATGAATTTAACGATATTCTAAAATTATAAATACAAAACGATTGTTATTGTTTAAACAATTAATAAACAATTAGCGGCCAAATCCGCGAGTAGAACTTTTTCCTTTAACATGTATATAAACTAACAATAAAAGTTTTAGAAAAATATAAGCTTGTTTGAATTTTTCCGAAACAATGCATGTTTTCGTTCTAATTGCACTCCCCTAATTTATTTAATCTGACTCATTTATATTGGCAATTCAGAGGTATTAAAGTAGAAGACTTTAAAATGATATCGCCAATATTTATGAGTTGCGTTCCTGGGACTTATATTATAACTTGCCAATATTTTTTTGGTAAAATTGTGGCTTATTTCCCATTGAAAATAGTTGATTATAAAAATGCCACAAGAAAATAGCTTCAGAACAACATTAAGTATTATAATATTCTGCTAAAAATTAAAAACTATTTTTAAACTTTTTTTCTGTTTCAAAAATTATGCGATACTTTTTGTGATTAGTGTATTTCTACTCATATCTGAGAAACATCATACTCTTACTTTTCGTTTTTCTTCATTGTCATAATTATTTTCTCCGGCGTACTCGTGCGGGACATTTCTTCACGGCCTTCATCTTCGCAGTCAATCACTTATCGCTCATCACTTCGTTTGTTGAAAAAGAAAAACGAGAAACGACGCTCATTAAATCTATTAAAATAAAATATGATCTCCATACAGATTAGTCAGGTACGGACACGAACCTTCAAGTCAAAAAACTTTTTTAACTTCTTCGGTAAGGTTTTCTTCGCTAGCGTCCAGCGGCGCCCAATAAATCTCAAATTTTATTGTTATAAGTAGACTTAGTTCTTCTTCTTCTTTTTCTTTTATATAGGCAGTATTGTCTGTTTTTTTTTCAACGGTGCATTTCATTATGTCCTAAAATTTGCATTCTATCTTTTCATTGGGCATACTTCTTCCGCCTAACGGTGACTTGTCCCATAGCTATTCTTACTATATTTAATTCAGACATCCTCCTTACGTTTTGATTCCACTCTTCTTTTCTGTTCTTTACCCAGGTATTTATATTGTCTACCCCACATATGCGTCTGATTTCCTCACTTCTTACCCTGTCCTGTAGTCCTTTTCCAGCAATCCTTCTTAAGATTTTCATTTCGTTAGTTTACAGATGTCTTTTTGTTTATTTATGAAATATTACAGTATTATCGAGGGTAAAAAGTCCCTGAGAACTCCTATAATGATTATTTTAATAAATCACGGTGAAAAGAAAAAAGAAAATTTAGTCGGATTTTTAATTTCAAATATATCATTCAAAAGAAATTTTTGTTTATTCTAAGGGACTTTCAGCCCTCGATAATAATGTAATCCTTTATTCTGCGTTTAAATTTTTCAAAAATACTTAGTTTTCTCAGGATTCGGAAAAAATTAATGCGTTTAAAAACAATTCGATCGAAATTTTGCGCCTACGCCCTTAAAAAGGATTAAAGTATTATACATTTATGTAATTAGTATTTCAAACGTTTTACATGAATTATCACATGATGTACTTTCCCATTTAAAAAAATCAAAGTTTTGCCTGTCACCTGAAGAGGGATCGCGTAAAGTTCGAAACATTGATGTTATAATATACTTTGATTATTTTAAAAATCAACCTGTCCGAGCGTTTTGCTTATGTGCTAGAAATAAATAAGTTATTAAGGGGGGTAACACTTATTCCAGCGAACTGTATATTCGGACCTTTGTTTCCACTCTTAGGTGTAATATTTAATTTTAAATTTACGTAGTAATAAAGTAACAGTAGGAGCTCATTTTGTAGTGACAAAAGAAAAAATTAATAAACTAAACCAAAACTGAACTGTGTTGAAGGAGAAGGGCAATAGCAAATCAAATAAGATAATATTTATTAAGTTAATAATTTAATTTAGTTAAGTTGTTCTTGTAATAACATGTTTCTTATGTACTTTCTAAAGTTAACCAGAGACAAGTCTTTTATTCTTGTTGGTAGCCCGTTCCACATTTTGACAGCTAGATAAGAAAATGATTTTTTGAAAAGCCGCAGTTCTGTGACGCGGAAGAAGAAATGTTCCAGTGTTCCGTGTTGTATGTATTCTAGACAAATCTGAAATTTTTTCTTTTAAATATGGAGGTTCCCAGTCTTAAAAATTTTGTATATAAAATTATAAATATGTTGCCTTCTTCGATAAACCATTTTGAGATATATGAAAATCTTACACAACTATTTTGGATTTTTGGATTGACTTTTTAAGTAACCAAGATATGGAGTCGCCATAAACTACGTCACCATAATCAAACAGGGACAAGACAAGAGTGTTGCAAAGATTATTTCATTCATAAGAGATTCTGACCAATAGAAAGCTACAGAAATAAAAATTAAACTGATAATTTTTGATAATATCCCGTCGTCAAGTGTATTACGTCAGATGCCCTTCGTTGCTACGAAAAAATACTTTCAGTGACATTAATGACAATTAATGTTTTAAAAATTATAAAAGTGATGACTTTCAACCGTCAAATATTTATAACAACTGTGTGTTTAATTGTACTAATTTGTACTTACATAAATAAATTACAATAAAATTTTGATTTTGAACAGTTTTGTTTCATGAAATAATCGCAACAAATTGCACTCGATCTCTAAAATTATTATCGAATTTTTGCCCTCGTGACACTTTGACATAATTTCACTCCCCTTCGGGTCGTGAAATTAAAACTGTCAAACTGTCACTTGGGAAAAATTCGATAATTTTAGAGCTCTTGTGCAATTACTACTGATAATATTTTGTTTAGATGTTAAGTATTTTTTTATTTAAATAGTAATAGTAAATTTTTTAAAAGTAGATTTAGTGATTGATTTTTTTTTTCAACTTGGACTCCATTTAATTGGCTCGGCCTCTGGATGTGAGTTACAACTAAAGACTATTTTTTTTTCTTTTGAGTTTATATTAATAGATACGATCAAGCAGAATTCGGAGACCGTTCAATATTTTCTGACAGAATTACTGTATCGTCCGCGTATCTAATTACAGTAAGTAGTTCCCTGTTGATTTTTAATACATATGGCCGAGTAAACTTTGAACAATGTTGGAGACAACACGCAACCTTGTTTAACTCCCAGTTATATGGAGATTTTGTCAGTGTAGCTATTTCCAATTTTTACGATAGCAGTTTGATTTCAGTACAAATTATTAATGACACAAATATTTTGTCATATATGTAGTCCCTATATTTTTAGCATTTGTATTAATTTTACATGCTGTACTTCATTGTATGCCTTTTAGAAGTCCACGAAACATGAAAAATCTTTTGTTTCATTGCAGTATTTTTGTAATAGGATATTTAGCGCAAAAAGTTCCTTGATTCCCATAGCATCTCGAAAATCCAAATTGGGTCTCTTCGAGATCTTCTCATTTGCGTCTAATTTTGCTGTGGTGTATTCTCAGAAAAATCTTAAGAATGTGGCTCATTACGGTCTCATACGGACTGTGGAAGGATCATTTCGCAGTTGGCTAGCTATAACATGACGTGTACGAAAAGTCTGCAGACTTCGTCCACGCACTTCTGCACGTCTGCAGGGTTCGTGCACCTAGAACGTCCTGGAACTGGTCTTCTTATGTAACCTTCCGTTTCTCTATATCTTCTTAAAGCTTTTAAAACGCTGAATTGGTGGATTACCATAATATCAGCAATTTATTGCTACGATCGTCCATCTCCACTTAACACTAGAAAGTCGGAGGGGCCAATTTTGCCCCTGTTGCGAATTGAAGTTATTATAGTTTTTTATTTGAGGCAATAATACTTTCATATTTTATGACTTTTAATATTTTGATACAAAGACTTATTTAGCACAAAAAAAATACTGTACCAATAAGTTTTCAATTTAAAAATCTTTTAGTGATTTTTAATATTTTTCAATATTATTAATTTACTATTAGGATTGAAAACTTGCTTCGTCTTTCAATTGCCAGATGGCGCTTGCCACCTATTATCATCACTTTGGTTTGGATGTGTGGGAGAACCTCTCGATGCAATTTAGTTGGAGTATGTAGAACAGTGCCTACGCTCCTTCTGATAAAGCTCCAATAAGAGCAGAAAATCGCGGTTAAAGGAACTGGACTGCACTCCGTATTCTAATTAAAAAGTAAGATTGGTTTGCCTTCGCATTGCAACCGAATAAAAATGATACACATTTTTATTTTTATTTTTTTTTTTTAAATACTGTTTACTAAATTTATTAAATTTCTAACAAATCTACCATAGATTGGTAGTCTAAAGGGGCCAAATTGGCCCTGTGTAAGTTATTATCTTTTCTGGTAAATTCGACGATCCTTTCTTTCAAATTCCTGTCGAATTAGTAAAATTATATTTATGTATGTTTATTGTAAATGGTTACCCTTATACTGGTACGGATCATCTATGTAATAAAGATAAAATTGTTGGTGAACACAAGTGAACACAAAGATACAATTGTGGGTGTAGAGGACCAAATGACGCGTCTTTATACTACAAAAGTACAATGGAAAAAGAAAGAGAGGTTTTAAATACAATTAAAGTTAGAAAACTGCAATATCTGGGACATGTCATGAGAGGCAGGCGTTATATTCTGCTAAAAATTAAAAATTACTTTTACACTTTTTTCTGTTTTAAAAATTATGCGATATTTTTTGTGATTAGTGTATATTATTGAACCCGCCAATGAACGTTTACCGAAACATCTTCTTCAGCGAATATAACAGTAATGACCGTTGCGTAATTGACTGTAAAATATGGAAATAATTAATCAAGTTCGTCCGTGTTTTCCTATTTAGAAATGCAGCGATGCATCTATCTATGGTCCTCTCGTGGTATTGTGAATGAATGGGACCGCAGCAATCGACTATAATGACATTATTTAAATCACGATTTTTATTGTTAGACAGCTCATTACGAACGATGCGCCACGGACGATACATCAAGTGAATTTTGAAATTTTTGTCGTTAGTACGGTAAATATCAGTAAGTATATAGATGATGATGATGTCCCACAAAATTCTGTTTTTGTAAAAAAATAAAAAACCTATGAATAACTAATTTTGCTACCACTTTTTTCCATAAACCCTTTTTTTTCATAATCATCAATCAAGATTAAAGTTGCTCATTCGCCATGAATAGCGGGACTTCTCTATTATACAAAAATGGATTAAGTACATCTTTGACTCTTAGTCTGTGTTTCTATTGTTCCGAAGCATTCTTAAAACTAAATTGAGTTTGACCAGTGTGTTCGTCTAGTTTATTGCATACTCTATTCTGTATTATTCGTAGGAAAAGCTTCAGCATATGATTCATTAAAATAATCCTATGGTCTCTCGATCATGGTATGGTTTTTAGATCTCTCAGCGTATTTCTTGCAATTCTTCTTTATATTTTTCGAACTTTCTATGTAACTTCTTCATTTTTGGTAATTTCTAATGTTTACGGTTCTAGGATCATGTGTTCTTCCTCTGCATACAGTTTCTTTAAATAGTTAAACCATGTATCCTTTTATTTGTGTTTTGTTTTTATTAGTTCCTTTACCTCTGTTCTTTGACCTCTTATAAAGCGTCATATTTCCTTTTGCAGACTATAAAAATCATGTTCCATTTCTTTTGAAAAACGTTCCCAGTGATCGTTTTTTATTCTTCTTACGAGTGAATGTGTTTCGTTTCTTATTGTCTTACAATTACCGTATGCCTCTTGTGTCTTGGTTGACAATGTGCATAATGTACATGTCATGTACATTATGCAAGCTTTTTCCTTTTCTTTAAAATTTTCATTCACTTGTGTACAAAACCATGAAGTTTTTCACCTTGGAAGCGATTTATTTTATTACTATTTCTTTCACCAAGATTCATTTTTATAATGTTTTTTTCACCAATATTTCCTTGATTGAGGAAATTAGACTTAATTTTTGTCCAGCTTTCTTCGACTACGTCACTTTCTGTGATATATATTGTTATGCTCTATTATATCTATTTAATTAGATTGATTAGCAAATTCTTACTTTAGTTAATTATTCAATTATTTTATTTACTGCCTATATAAAACAAAAACTAAATTCAAATTAAATTTTCAAATCAATTTTATTCTCAGGGTTAATTTTGTATTGTATACAATACCTGTGATCTGTGGCTTCTAATATTTCTAATTGCTTACTTCTTCCAGGGTGGAAACAGGGAAATTGAAAACACTCAATATCATATAAATGTAATCTATTGTTTTTATCAAATAAGCCGTGTACATGTGATTCAAAAAATACTAAATTTAAACTTTGTTGCAACAATCTCTTACTTAATCAATTAAACTCTAACTCTGATATCTCCTTGTTTTGACAAAAAGATTATTTAATTAATTTATTATTTACTCATACTAAATTTAATAAAATTTACTTTTCTTCTTTTGACTTGATCTCTTAAATTTTAAATGACTAACTGCGTAAAAGAAAAGTTCAATAAACAAATAAACAAATATGGGTTTGATATAAACAAATTTTCTCCATTCCGACAAATAATTTGACTGACCTTTTTGTTTCTTCACTGCCTCGTTCTCTGGATTGCGCCGTCCTTGATTCTTCCAAACACGTACTCTCTGGATGTTGCGAAAAAGTCCCTCTCGTCACGACTGCTTCCAAAAATCATACAGGATTTGCTCGAATTCTGTTACTCAGTTTTCCTTGTTCGATATCTTGTGCAAAAAGATATTAATCAGCTACTCGTTTTAGACAAAACAAAGGAAGCTCCCTCGGACCAGGAAAATTGACTCTTCAACCGGTCGACAATTTGGTTTCAACTTGATTCTGCTCGCAAAGGCCGATTACACACACTCTACACTGATTACTAAACTTTTTAAAACAAAAAACTGGACTGCCTTCCACCGATGTTAATTACACAGTGAGCTCTCGTCTCTCGCCAAATTCTGACTCCTAATTTCTTCTCCCTTCTACCTCATCTTTCCCACTCTATCAAAAACACGCCTCTCTCAAAACCATTCATACCCATTTCTTCTGAACCAAATATTTTTTCCACAGAACTTTCCCAATTTGTCATATTTCAAGAGATATCATAATTAGTTATTTCCTACTTTCTACTTTAACATCTAAACCTCATACAATGTGTATACCACATTAAAAACCTTCCCGGAAAGGATCTTAAAACCGTCTTTATTTTCGACCACGATGTCCACTTTCTAATCACCGCATTGTTTGTTCATGTCCCATCCATTTCGTCGAATCATTTATTTATCGTTTCACTTTTTCCCGAAACACTTGCTTAATAGCAAAATTAAATTCTAAACAAATTTGGTCATATACAGGGTGATGAAAAACTATGATTACATGGTCGTTGATATAAATTTAATTTTTCTGAATTTCTTTACAAAAAAAAACAATTCTACAACAATATGTTTCTGTCTCTTTCTGTTATTCTTTTTTGGAATAGGTATCTTGTGAAGTCATCCTGTAAGCTTTCGACTTTTATCTTGGTGTATTCTGGTGTTTTGTTATCACATGTATGTGTTTTCATTCTGATTTTGCACAATGCCAATTTATGATCGCTTCCTATTTCTACTAATGTTAGTGCTCGTACATCCGAGATTTGAGACGGGTATAAGTATTCGACAGAATAAAGTCTACCATAGATCTTTGGCCTCTAGTGTTTTCAATTATTTTGTATACTTGATTGACTGCACTATTCATAAGTCAACTTATTATTATGTAATAACGTACTGATGGACCAACACTGAGAGATTATCTTTTGAAAATAATTTAATAAGCGGGCCTCATTTCGACAAATACAGATACTGAATACGTCATTTTTTATTGTAACTATACAAATTGCATATTGCAATACCTTTCATCACAAAAACACGAAGAAAATAAATCCCTTATGAGAAGAAGAGTTGCGTTTAAATACCACACGGATTAAAAATTTTTAGCAGACTTAACAGATAAAAACTTATAGAATATAATATAATCCTGCAATAATGCAGGATTAATAATAAAAAGGTTAATTAACACTAGAAGCACCAGCATTTTTGAATACCTAGAAGCACCGCAGCGGTCAAAATGACGGGTATATATTATAATTTTCTATTGCCAGCCGTTTTTGAATTCTTTTTTACTTGATAAAAACCTATATTGAGTTAATAACTAATAATAAAAGACATATTGAATTAATTTAAATAAATTATTTAATTATTTAAGCACAATTTATGCAGTAGCAAAATTTTTCAATTTTGCTTGTACAAGACTCACACAAATGTTATTTACATATGTATATGACAAATTTCACATGCTTTTCACTTTCACCTGCTACGTCTTCTCTGTTGTTTTTTGTGGTGTTGAATCGTGGACCTTGAACAAAGATATGTGCAGAAAATTGGAAGCATTCCAAATGTGGCAATATCGGAGAATACTTAAAATCACGTGGACTGGCCGAGTCACAAATGAGAAGGTCCTCAGAGAATAAAGAATAAAGAAGAACCGAGAGGCACTGACCACCATCAAATCTCGAAAGTTACAATACTTCGGACACACTATGCGAAACGAATCCAGATATACCCCTCTAGAAGCCATCCGGCAAGGAAAAATATTTGGAAAACGGGGCCCAGGAAGAAGAACATCCTGCGCATAAGGTAAAAATTGCCATGATGGTCGCCAACATTCGTCACGGATAGGCACATCAAAAAGAAGAATATGCTCAAAAATATTATATACCTAAGTGAATATATAAATAGAAGCTAGTGAAGCTACTAATATAATATAGTTGTTAACCTGGTGTACTAGCGCTATTGTAAAGTAACTCCCATCCTATGGTGACGATGGAGGAATTCTCTAAACTGCTTCCGCGAATTCCTTTTACCCGGTTGGTAATAATTCTTGAAGAGGTATTGGAGTCTGCATTTGAAGTTGAAGCAGAAGTA
Source organism: Diabrotica virgifera virgifera (assembly GCF_917563875.1). Taxonomy (NCBI): domain Eukaryota; kingdom Metazoa; phylum Arthropoda; class Insecta; order Coleoptera; family Chrysomelidae; genus Diabrotica; species Diabrotica virgifera. The sequence continues at coordinate 220,853,247 of NC_065448.1, read as the reverse complement.
CTGAGCATCTCCTCAATCTCAACTTCATCTTCAGAATCGCTACCCGATGAATGTCCTTGATCAACTTTATCAAGCACATACTCGTCATGTTCATCACATAACTCTACTTCAGATTCATTATCTGACAAATTCTGTAACCACTCCAATAGTTATTGCTCAGTCGAATATCGACGAGACATGATAACAGCAGAAAAGAGAGATCACAATGAAAAATCAAAATACCAATCGAGCACGCACTTGCAAAGAGTATACTCAAATTACCTAATAACATATGTTTTCGATGCATTTTATACATCAAATAGGTAAAAACTTCCCAGAAAAGTAGAACAAAAAATAGAATACCTTGTCATTACTACCCCATTTTTCTAGGTAGACATCAACTATATTCAAAATGTAATTATATAGTAAAAGTACCTGTAAAAGAGAAATTATAATCCTCAAATAAATATTAAAGTCCCAAATTATAAATTTTGTAAGTAAAATAAATATGAATGAGTGATATAGAGGGTCAAAAAGGGAAAGCAATCAAAATGACTGCTTTGGTGCTTCTAGGTAGACATTAGTATATCTTAAAAAGTAATTCCGCTAAGTAGCTATAAAAGAGAAATTATAATCTTCAAATAGATCTAGGAAAAGTCATAAATTATCAAGTTTCTAAAATAACTATGCATGAGTAAAACAGAGTGTCAAAAATAGAAAGCAGTCAAAATGACCGCTCTGGTGCTTCTAGTGTTAAAGAGTGTTGCAAGACATAGTAAGGAAAAAATGTGAACAAAAAGTGGAACCCCGATAAGTCGGCCCCCGATAACCCGGAAGTCCGGCTAACCCGCACCGATTTTCATCAGATAAACATTTTGATTTTCAATATTTTATATTTTTCAATTTAATTGTGGCTTATTTCCCATCAAAATAGTTAATTATCAGACAAACCTTTCAACAATAAAAATGTATGTAATATAATATTTGAGAGATAATGTGTATGTGTGTAATTTGAACTATACGATATTAAAAATGACTCATAGCACACGCCGCAGAAACAACAGCCACCTGTCTGTAGTAAAAATACCTATTCCTTTTTATTTCAAACTGTTTTAGCATTGTTTAGGAAAGACTATTTAAAAAATTCTTTTATAAACAATGGTCTTTAGTTTTCACTGTTCTTAAATAACATTACATCGTTCTGCCTGTATTGTGTGTCTTGTATTGTTCGCTTCCGTTTGCTTACGTTTGTGTTTGGTGTTTTTTTTAGTAATTTTAATGAGTAGGTTTACTGTGCATATTTATAAATATATTTTATGTTATTTCAATTCTAACGGAGTTTATCTGTAAGTATACCGTATTTTATTAATTTTTACCATATTCTCCGGCTATCTCGGATTTTCGATAACCCGGATCGGCCGCGGTCCCGATTAATCCGAGTTATCGAGGTTCCACTGTATTAATATTATGTTCATAATTTTACTTTTTTTGGTAATTGGCAATACTATAACATAAAAAAGTGACAAACTTTGACATTAATAAAGGGTGAAGTATACATAGTGAACTAAATTGCTAAAAAGTAAACATAGGGCGCTGATATACTATATGCTCGAGAGCACCGTTGCTCAGTTGTTCGTTCCTGGTAGATTATAGGCCAAGTTGTTCATAGAGGTGGGGAACACAAGAAGGATAGACACAAAACAACATTAAAAGAGAATGTCAACAACAAGAACATACCAACAATAGCGGAGCAAAGGAAGTCGAAGAATAAATCATCTATAATCTCATACACAATACATATGCAACACACAATACACAAACCCACATTCATGTACAAAAATTTTAGAAACCTAAATCAGTTCGAAGTTTTAGATCCTAAGATCTAATATAAAGACTTATACTGGAACCAAGTTGTGGCAAACAACTTTCAAAGCAAACGTACTATAAATTACAAGAAGGCTAGCAGGAATCTAAAATTGAATTTCACTAACTGTCTATTTATCTAGGTAAAAATTCCATCGAATCTTCATTTCCTGTACTCAGGCAGTAGTAAAAATAATAGAAAGTGAAAATGAAAGACAGCTCAGAGGTGACCATCATCCTCTTAAGTACGTTTCACCCTTTTATGGCTCTTCAGAGAAGCTCTATAGTCTACTCTAAGAGGAAAAAGATAAGCTGTCTCCCTAAGCAAAATAAGATACACAAATAATTCGCATTCCGACGCTGCTGTAGCGACATCTACTTAAAACAGTTTAAAGTTTTAGATCCGATGATAATATAACATAAAGATTTCTAGGTACTGGAAGCAAGTTGTGGTAAACAACACAAATTCGTGCTTTCTAAAACTTGCAAAGCAAATGAACGATACATCAGAAGAAGGCTAGGAGGAATCCAAAATTGCATTCGACTAAGTACCTGTCTATTTATCTAGGTAAAAATCCCATCGAATCGTCCCTGTACTGAGATATGATATGAGTACAATTATGGTCTGTTTTTAAACCAGGAGGAGTAATTCAAATTTACCGCGCGGTAATGCTCGTTTGTAATTGGTCCAAAAGCAGGCAAGATTACTCCACTGTTATGAAATTCTGACACTATTGACATCTATGCACTTTGCAACTGTTGGCATTTCATAGGTTAATTAAGCTTTAGCGGCGATTTTTTGTGTTTTCTGAGTTATTCCTTTAATTTTTAGATTTTTAGTTTGCTTTTATATAAAAGCAGTTTCTTTTAAAACTCTTTAGCGACGTATTAATATAATATAATATAATACATATTTATAGATTACCGTCGAACGCCGACATGATCAAGCAAAAAAGAAGATGTATTTGGTGATTTTTTTAGTGACTTTCTTGGGTGTGAAGCTGTCTTTTTAGCTTACTCCTCCTGGTTTAAAAACAAAGCATAATAGAAAATGAAAATGAAAGGCAGCTCTGAAAGAAATTGAAATACAAGCTCTCTTTCATTTTCATTTTCTATTAGTTTTATTCTTTTAATATTCGAATATTTTAATATTATTTGTAACATACCATGGGGTATTTTTATGATAATTAGAAGAACCGTTGACTGGAACCTCTCCAAGGTTTTAATGTTGGAGTTTCATCCAGTACCATCGCAAGTACTTTATTATTTATTGAAGGTGATGATATGTGACCAAATCAGTCAGTATAGGTTGTGTAATTTGAGACCAAGTTGTTTACGTTTCATAAAAATGTGTTTTCTAGTTTAATTTTTGGTGGAGGTGCATTCCATGGTATTTGACTGTTTCTTGTTATTTTAGTTGGTAGTTGTTGATATACAGGGTGTAACAAAAATGCAGTACATGAATTAAATCACATATTCTGGGCCCAAAAATAGTTCGATTGAACCTAGCTTACCTTAGTACCAATGTGCGCATAAAAAAAGTTACAGCCCTTTGAAGTTACCAAATGAAAATCGATATTTTTCAATACATACATAATATATCGAAAACTATTAGAGATTTATTTTTTATTGAAAATTGACATATGCATTCTTATGGCAAGAACATCTTAAAACAAATAACAGTGAAATTTGTACATCCCATTTGTGTACGTTCCAATTAAATTATTATTGTGGTACCATTAGTTAAATACAACGTGTTTAAAACTTTATTGCCTCTTAGTATTCTTTCGATAAACCAGTATTTATCGAGATGTGGCTTCTTTTTTATTATGTTTACATAAAAATTTTATGGGAGTTTTGTTCCTTTAAACCCCCCAAATGCTTGTGTACGTTCCAATTAAACTATTATTGTGGTTCCATTAATTAAACAAAACGTCTTTAAAATTTTTTGTCTGTCAGTATTTTTTCGATAAGCCACCTTTTATCAAGATGTGGCTTCTTTTATAATATGTTTCAAAATAGGCCTAAAAATGTAAATTATAAATAAATTTTCATATTACTACCAGGTCTCTCTAATCGTACTTAACCATATTACAAATGTGTGGTAGATTTAAAAAATATTCTATTTTTATATATATTTAAATATTCTTATCGAAAAAGTACTAAGAGGCAAAAAAAATTTAAAAACATTGTATTTAACTAATGGTACCACAATAATAATTTAATTGGAACGTACACAAAAGTTTGGGGGGTTTAAGGGAACAAAACCCCATAAAATTTTTATGTAGTGTTCAAATTTCACTGTTATTTTTTTTCAGATGTTCCTGCCATAAGAATGCCACATGTTAATTTTGAATAAAATATCTCTAATGGTTTTCCATACATTGAAAAAAATTGATTTTCATTTGTTAACTTCAAAGGGCTGTAACTTTTTTTGTGCACATTTTTTGTACTAAGGTAAGTTAGGTTCAATCGAACTATTTTTGGTCCCAGAATATATATAATTTAATGTATGACCTGCATTTTTTTACCTTTGCGTTTTGTAAAGGTAATATGAACCGACTTTGTTTCATTTGTTTGGAAACGCCACCGTTTTAGCCAAGTTTGCATCGGCATATAAAATATATAACTTATATTTGCATATAACACTGGTCCCAAGACACTGCCCTGAGCGGCATTTTTTTAATGTGGGTAGTTGTTTAATATTTTTGCTTTTTAAAAGTAGGAGTTCTAGCTGGTATGGGAATTCCAAAAACTGTTAAATTGATGCTTCAAAGTTTTGATTACTCTCAGTTGGGAAAGGTTGAAAGACGTTTGTGAGAAATTTCGCAAATAATTTTTCTTTATTTCTTTTGGCGCATTCGCCATTTTCTGCGCGAATAGGAGATCTGGTTGATGGTTGATTGAGGTCGTTTAACTTTTTCGTAGCCGTTTTAGACCAGGGCGCATCTGTAAAAATATTAGTACTTTTGGATGCTGAGAGGTGACTTATATTTTTTGCGGAAATTGCATTAAAATAACTCATATAATAATATTTGAATTATCCTTCCACTCAAAAAGGTCCGGAACATTGTTTAAATAATCAAAATGTCAAAAAATTAAGGAAAAATTCGATTTTTTCTTCGTTTTTTGATTATAACTTTAAAAGTATTCATTTTCGAGAAAAGTTGTACTGACATAAAAGTTGTGTAATTAAATTTCCTACAATATAGGATTAGCTACAAATTTTTGAAAAGTGTCACCCTTGTTGCAAAATAGCAATAATTGCGAAAAAAAAAACATAATAAAACAAGTATTCGCATTTTACGTTTTTCAACAATTTATGCTAAGCTTAGAACCTTCATATTCCACCCAGAAAAACTATATTATTAGTAAAACAATACTGTAAATTTCATTAAGACTGGTTTAATAGATTTTGCAAAATAAATTTTGCAATCCACTTTTCGCAAAAAAAATTAATTTTTTCAAAATGTTGCAGGACTGAAAATAAAGCAGATAGTAATTTGAATTTTTTTACGTATAGAAGTAATACTGTTCCTTTGATTTGCAATTGGTAAAATTAAAATTTGTTAACAACCACGGCGTCAGGAATTTTTTTAAATAAACATTAATTTTTGGTGCTACTCGCATTCCAATGACCTTTGATAATGATTGATAAATTTTAATTTTTAGTACATTTTGATATAAATAAATAAATTTGTTTATTGCAAAATAAAAACATATACTCTGTCCTTTTAAATAACACTTTTTTAGCAAAAACTGCCTTTGTTCATATATTTTAACTTGGAGAATAAAATTTTATATGAACATATATATTTTTTATTATGAACATATGCAATTGTTTAAACAATATATCACAAACAATAGCCAAATTAGTTTGATTTTTGTGATATTAAAATATTAAAATACAACAAAATATAGAGTAAGAAAATAATATATTAGATAAAGATTGGAAGAAACTTTGGTGGAAATCAACTTGTGTGAATCGAACACCGCTGTCCTGCGCGTAGCACCAAAAATTAATGTTTATTTAAAAAAATTTCTGACGTCGTATTAGTTAACCGATTTTAATTTTACAAATTGCAAATGAAAGGCATAGTACTCTTCTATAAACAAATAAATTTTCAACTTGTTATCTGCTTTATTTTTAGTCCTGCAACATTTTGAAGAAAGGAATTTTTTTTGCTAAAGCTGGATTGCAAAATTTATTTTGCAAAATCTATTAAACCGATCTTAACAAAATTTACTAGAATCTTTTACTATATTATATAGTTTTTTTGGGTAAAATATGAAGGTCCTATGTATAGCATAAATGGTTGAAATAAGTAAAATGTGAATACTTGTTTTTTATGTTTTTTTTTTCGCAATTATTGATATTTTGCAACAAGGATGACAATTTTTAAAATTTTTAACTATTCCTATGTTGTAGAAAATTTAATTTCGCAACTTTAATGTTAGTACAACTTTTCTCTGAAGTGAATACTTTTAAAGTTATATTCAAAAAACGAAGAAAAAAATTGAATTTTTCCTTCATTTTTGACATTTTGATTATTTAAAAAATATTCCGGACCTTTTTGATTGGGAGGATAACTCAATTATTATTATGAGTTAATTCCAAGCAATTTCTGCAAAAAAATATGAGTTACCTCTCAACGTCCATCTCAAAACAGATGCGTCCTGGACTATTTGTACTTTCTGTTACTGAAAGATTTCTAAGATATTCTTTAATCTCGTCGTTTTTGTAGTGTTTTAGGAAAGTTTTGAGTTAAAGTATTGCCTGGAATCTAGTTTTGCACTGGGGTCCACGGGTTCTCAATCCTTATTTAGATATTTTTTTAATTTCTATAATAAAACTTTTTCTCTTTTAGGAAAATTTGCATAGACGACGGCCACGAACTATCGCTAAAATACGGCTGCCAGTTCTACGAAGTTAGCGCGGCAGAACACTTCGCTGGAGTATCACTAGCCTTCCACTCCCTTCTCAAAGAAGCCAGATCAGTCCTACTGTTGAGATCGCTGCCGATCAGAAGAAGACTCGGAGTGAACAGCGTCTCGAAAGTGCTGGGCAACATCTTCGGCAAGAACTCGAAAGGAGACCGCAAGAAGAGACCTTCCTTGAGCATATAACTTAATTTATAAGAGTAATTACATTTTATAGTTCCTTATTTATTTAAAATTTACGAGAATGTGCAGATTTAAAAGTTTTTTACTGAGAAAGGGAATAAACTAGGTTAAAATAAAAAAAAATTACAAATCTATTCTGACAGACTTTTTGGATTACTCAGTAATTTACACAGATGCTTCTAAAAATTAAACATAAGGTACCTAGAATGTGCTATCTATCTAATGTTAGTAGCATTTGTTCAGCTGAACTTTTAGCCATGAATAAATCTCTAGAATGGGTTCAACAGACCAATATTAAAAAAGCTGTGATAATATCAGACTCTAGATCTGCAAGCATACTATAGCGAACCCAAGAAACTGTGGGAAGCAATGAGAAAAATGCACGTTAGAGAGAAATGGGTGAATATAACACAAGACTATATAAAGAAACACAGATGCAATTAAAGTTAGGCAATGAAATAACAAAACCGGTCATCGCAACAAAAAGACTTAAATAGGGATGTGGTCTATTACCTACACTCTTTAACATATACATCGATCAGGCTTTGAAAAGATAATATAGAAAATATGGAAGAATGGGCATACCAATATATTACATTCACTACTTTTCGGCGATGACCAAGTCATATTTGCACAAGACATGGAGAACATGGAATATGTGATAAGGAAATTAAAGGAAGAGTATGAGCTATTAGGACTCAAAATAAATATGTATAAGACCGAATATATTGTAAGACTTGTAAGAGTTGTAAGACTTTTAAATATTTAGGGTCAATGATGAGATGATACTTGTATGAAAAATATAATGAAAATAGCACAGGAAAAACAAGCCATGAAAGCACTCCATGGAGTGATATGCAACACTCTAACCAAATAAAACAAAAAAGTATCTTTCAGAGCATAGCTATAACTGAATATTACCCTATATGGAGCGAAAGCATGGCCAATGGCAACAACAATACGAAATAAAATACGAACAGTTGAATTGGAGTTTATGAGAAGATATCGACAAAGCACCAGAGAGGATAGCAGAGGAACAGAGCAAATATGGAACATAATGGAAATAAAATGCCCAATTACAAAAAAGTTGTAAAACAAAACTTTGCAATGGTACAGGCATGTACAAAGAATGCGAGAGCACAATTGGCCAAAAAAGATACTGGACTAGGACCCGCCGGGAAGAAGACGGAAATAGAGTGCGTAAAGCCGAAGAAGAAGAGAGCTGCAAAATATGCAATTGGAAACACAGATTTCAGTTCATACAAATAAATCAAAATATTCAATGGCGTGCATATGTATAATCTTTTAAATATTCCATTATAGTAAATTATAGTAAATATTGTTCCAAAAACCATAAAACTTTCAATAAAAAGCAAACCACTTTTTTCTCAGTTAATTACCTTTTTTATCTGTCTTTTTTTACTAAAAAATGTGATAGCAGACATTTACCATTCACTTTTGTTCTGCTATATACGACATAAGACTGAAATTTATATAAAATGGGCATATCAACAACATTAAGAAAACTATTTTCTTATCAGTTGTTGGGGCCTGTTTTAATTGAATGTATACAGAATGCACATATTACTAGATTAAAAAGTTTGTTAACTTAACTAAAATAATTTCTATACAGTGATGAGCACGCTAAAAACCGGCAAAAATTACGCAAATGACGGAAAACATAATACGTTGTGAAATAAAAAGAAATGAAACTAGTAGAGGTGGGAAATTATCAATAGAAACCCATAAGATGAACAGCATTTCATTTCGATTCAAGCTACCACAAGTCTTCCTGATGAGAGGTGAACCTCGAAACGTGTGTGGAGGAATGGTGAATTTCAAATTATAAAAAAATCCTCTGCTTTAATTTTAACGTATTTACTCTACGTAAAGAGTGCAATGAAAATATCATATAATTTCCATAGAAATCAAATGTAGGATAGAGTAGGCAAGATTTGCATTTCAAAAAATGGCAAAGTTATTCAAATGACTTGTCGATACCCATAAAAAGCAGGTTACTACGATGTTATATCTATCCCATACTGTTGTACGGAGTTGAGTCGTGGACTCTCATAGACGCCACCTGCAAGAAAATTGAGGCTTTTGAGATGTGGCTTTATCGTCGAATCCTGAAGGTATCTTATACCGACCACGTTACTAATGAGGGTGTTTTGCTGAGAAAGCAAAAAGAAAAAGAGCTGTTAACCACAATAAAAGCAGCCAAAATCGAATACCGCGGTCACATCATGGAGAATAGTGAAAGATATGGACTGCTGCAACTAATCTTGCAGGGAAAGTAGAAGAAAGCGGGGACACGTACGTGGTTCAACAAAACAACCACAAATCTTTTTAGAGCAGCAGTGTGCAAAGTACAAATTGCCATGATGGTCGCCAACATCCGAAATGGATAGGCACTACAAGAAGAAGAAATAGTACAAAAGATGGTATTTTGCAAGGATAAACTGTAGATGTATTGTCTGAATAAAAGGTTATCCACGACATCGTCCTATAGCTTCCAGCAAGCTTATATTTACAGTTTACCTTATTGTGAGTGTCCTCAACATAAGACGAGAACCCAACTTAGTTTAAGTTTAAACTCAGTTTAACTGACCACTTTGCTAATTCATGTATGTTTACATAGTTTACATAATAACGTTGATAATACACAGTGGTAGCGAAATTTGCACTATGGTGAGATATGTAATTTTCCGTAAAATGCGTGAGGTGTCGTTCGACTGAGGATTAGATAGAGAATGATTCTTTTGAGAGTGCGAAATAGAAACAGAAGAGAAGTCTAGGAATGAATGTCCTAACTGAAGGGGCCTGTACTATCGTCAATACGACAAAAATGTTCTAACATCTTTGAGAAAAAACAATAATATTCTTTTGCTTCTTTCGGTGCCATACTTACCATATATTTTGTAATTTTTCATATTCTAATAGTTTTCGGTAACTCATCAAAGGCTCTATTTTTAACTCAGTTTGGTTGGTCTGGCTCGGTGCCATGTAACAATACTGACCAAATATAGCATTTGATCATTCTTTGGCGCAATTTAAGATTTAAGGCCCAACTAGTTGGCCCAACGTTTACTGGGGCTATCATGTAAAGTGAGTAACTCTCTCAATAGACCAGTAAGGATCTGTTTTTAGGTGGATGTGAGAGGTGGCATTCAGATTTTTGCGGATAAAGTTAGGTGATAACTTCGTTAATAGTAATTGATTTATGCTCCTTCTCTCTCAAATATGCCCGGAACATTAATAAAAAAAATAAAATATTTAAAAATTTCAAAAAATTTCGTTTTTTTTATAGTTTTTTGCTTATAACTTAAAAACTATTCATTTTAGAACAAAGTCCTATAAGAATAAAACAAAGATAATTAAATTTTCTATCAGATGCGATTGGTTAAAAATATCTTAATTTATCACCCTTGCTTCAAAATAGCAATAAATATAAAATAAGGGGGCAAAACAAGCCTGTCTTTATTCAATGATTTTCCATCACTTAGGTTATACTTGGAACCTTCCTAATTCTCTTAGAAAATTTTTGTAATGTGCTAAAACCGTACACCAAATTTCATTAAAATTGACTTACTATATTTTGCATAATAATTTTGCAATATAAACTTTTTTTTTTAAATTAAATTTTTTTAAAATCTTGCACAACAAAAACTAGAACATACAAAGATTTGTGAAATTTTTTTGCATATAAAGAAGTACTCCACCTATCTAATGCACTTTACAGAATTGAAATCGGATTATTTAAGCAGCCTCAGCAATGTTTTAAATTTATAAACAATTTTTTGGCTTATAAACAAATTAGTGCTGTGGCTAGGAGGAGGTGCTACGGGCTCCTTTATTTAGATGGACTTACCCCAGTTTTTTTATGTATTTTGATCCGTAGAACACGAATTTTTTGGGTAACAGTTGATCCGGGTGTCGATAAGATTGTTATAAACAAAGAACTTGAGGAATGACATAAAATCGATTTTTCGCAAAATAAAATATTCTTTTGTATTTCTTGGGTAATTCTAAGCAAAAAATGTTCTTACAAGTTTTTTCGTAGGATGCATACTTTTCGAGATAAACGCGGTGAAACTTTCAAAAAATCGAAAAATTGCAATTTTTGAAAGCGAATAACGTTTGATTAAAAAATAAAATAGCAATTCTGCTGACAGCATTTGAAAGTTTAAGTCAAATTATACCGGTTTTAATTATTTGCATTGCTAAAAATTAATTTTTTTATTATTAAACAAAGCTATTTGTTTATAAGCCAAAAAATTGTATATAAATTTAAAACATTGCTGGGGCACCTTAAATAATCCGATTTTAATTCTGTAAAGTGTATTAGATAGGTAGAGCACCTCTTTATATGTAAAAAAATTAGCCAACTTCTAAATGGTCTACTTTTTATTCAGAAAGATTTTTAAAAATTTGAACTTTTTTAAAAACATTTAGATTGCAAATTTATTATGCAAAATTTATTAGGTCGATATTAATGAAATTTGGTACACGATTTAAGTATGTTACAAAGAATTTCCTAAGCTCATTACTAAGGTTCTAAGTGCCACCAAAGTGGTTAAAAAATATTGAATAACAACAGACTTATTTTGCCCCCTTATTTTGTATTTATTGCAGAAAAGGTAATACCTTAAGACATTTTTTACCAGTCGTATATCATACAAAATTCAATTATCTTTATTTTATTTCTGTACGACTTTGTGCCAGAACGAATCGTTTTAAAGTTATAAGCAAAGAAAGCAGAAAAAAATCGATGTTTTTATTAATGTTCTGGGCATATTTGAGAAGGAGCATAAGTCAATTATTATTACTGAAGGTGTCACCTAACTTTATCTGCAAAAATCCGAATGCCACCTCTCACATCCAAAAATAGACGTTTTTTCGCAGATCCTTACTGGTCTACAATGTTTTGTTGATCTATCTGTAGAGCAACATTGACGCGAGGCTAGAGAATAAATATCATAAATTTTGTAATAACATATTTAAATTTATTTTTGTATGTAAACGTGCCATTCTGTATATTATTATAAACCTATGTTGGACAAAATAAATATTATTTAAGATTTACGAAATATCTGATATATAATTTTATAATATAAAATTCGTATTAAAAGTAGCAGTAAAATTCACTACTGTAGAAAAGTAAAGGCGTACGAAATATGTAAAAGGTATGTTTCAAAAACATGTTACGCAGGGTTAACACAAATATAAAAATTATTTAATTTTTATTTGTAAAGTTGTTTTCAACTATCAAGTATTTGATGACACATGCATTACATCAACCTCTCCCCATTACTTTCATAAAGAAACTTCTTAAGTTTAATGAATGATTCACGTGCTATGTTAATAAGTGTCTTAATTTCTTTGATTTTGTCTACATTTAATGTTATCCATATTCCTAAGTATTTGACGGTATCCACACTCGCGCTTCTTTAAATACCGCTTCACTGTAGACATTGAAGATTAGTGGGGACAGCGTGCAACCCTGGCGGACTCCTTTTTGTATTTTGATATCTCGGGTGTTCTGGTTATCTACTCTTACCTTGACAGTTTGATTCCAATATAAATTAGATAGGTATATTTTTTATTTCACGACTGTCAATATTTTTTCTATTTAAGAAATTTACAAGCTTTTATGTTGAACCATGTCAAATGCCTTTTTAAAGTCTACAAAATGTCCTGTTTCATGCCCATGCATCTCTGGGTCAGCACATTCAAGCCGAACAAAGCATATATTGTGCCTCTTACATCTCCCACACTATTTCTAAAGCCAAATTGTATGTCATTAATTTCATATTCTGATGTGTATTCTTTTCAAAAATCTTGTTTTAAGTGTGTGACTCATTAAAGCTATTGTTCTGTGATTGCTTGAGTTTTAGGGAATTGTTACAAAGATCGCATGCAGCCATTGTCTGTACTGTGGCAGTCTGATATATTAAATTAAAGACTTCAACCATTACACCAATAACATCTTCATCAATGAGTTTTAATAATTCGATCAGTGGTCCAGTAGCTTTGCCTTCTTTTATATTTTTGATGGCATAGATGACTTCTTGTCCTAATACTGGTGGTACGGTATCCTTTGTGGTTTCTAATGATAGTTCTTATCTTTCATCATTAAATAGTTGGATGTAATTGATCCAGTGAGAGAATCTCTTCTTCACATTAGTATGATGTCCCCTTTATCGTTACTAAGGATATTCGTTCTTGTGCTTTATCTGGAAGTTGTCATTTCTTTGGTTTTTCTGTTGTTTAAATTAAAGCTATCATACTTTTTATCCAGATCTATCTCCTTTCCCCTGTCGCAGAACCATCTCTCTTTTGCTCCATAAAAAGTGTTATATTGAGCTATTTCAGGAAAAACAAGGGGAATTTACAGGAAAACTGGAAACTTATAAATAATAATTAAGAGTAAAATGTAGGTATACTTATTCAAATTTATGAATAATTTTCAAAATCAGAATACGTATATTGATAAAATATATTTAAAAATAAAGCCGTTTAATTTTTAATCCCGGCGTTATAATTTTTGAATCATGCTTATTATGTATATAACCATGTAATACCTATGACATGAGAGAATTGAAGTTTAAAAATGTCAGTACTATTACCTTAATGTTGTAAGTTTTAAGGACAAACTATTTATTTTAAGGCATTTCCTGCACGTTTCTTGCTTTACTTAATAGGTTAGTTTGTTGTAGTTAGACATTACTACGAGGCTTTTTGTAAAAATGCAAATTTATTATATCGGTTAAGATTACGTATATTTTTCTGTAAACTTTCATATACAAAAAACAAAAACTTGACAGCTTGAACCAAGAGTAGAATTTTGAAATATTTGCTTTATGATAAATTTTCTAATAAAAGATATTTAAATCCCTGTGTAAAAGGTACCTATATTTATAAAAATCCCTAAATCCTAAAATCCCTAAAAGCCCTAAAAATCGCTATATCACAGAACGTTTTCTAATAATAATTCCATCATCAGTCCTTATTAAAACAGGTCAATGTACATGCCTGAGCCACCAAGATATTTAGGTAAAACACTTTAAATGTTATAAAGGTGTAAATTGTTTACGTTGTGTAATATATACAACTGAAAAAACATATATGGGGAGCACATTATCAAATCTGGACCTGTTGCTTTGTTATACTTGAGTATACTGATCGTCATGCTTATTTAATTCCCGGGTATATTTTTTTATATGTTTAGAGATAATCTCCATCTCCATAGAGATAATATTAAATTACTGTTTTACATATATTAACTTAGCTACTGTAACAATATTAATGTCTATGCGGTAAATCTAATGGTGTCTGTCTCTTTAACCGTTTTGTTTCCTGACTGTTGTCTGACAAATTAATTGCAAGCACATTCGCGTGGCTTTCAAGACGTACGATGTATTTTGCACTTAACTCCACTATCACTTCACTGACGGTTTTCGTTTCCAGATCATTGTAAATATCCCTGTTAGTAACAAACCACGGAGCATCGATTATTGAACGTAACACCTTGGACTGGAATCTCCCAATTATGGATACATTCGACTTGGATGCTGTTCCCCAGAGCTGCAGACCATATGCGCAGACTGATTTGAATATTGTGTTGTAGACTAGCAGTTTATTTCTTGTCGTGAGCTTAGACTTACGCCCTAGAAGCCAATAATGCTTACTAAATTTTATGCCCAGTTGTTTCCGTTTATTCCATATATGGGTTCTCCAGGTTAATCCCCTGTCCAAGTGCATGCCCAGATATTTTACAGAGGTAACTGAGTGAATTACCTTATTATTTATTGTTACTGTAGGTGATTCACTGTGACATTTTGTAAAAACAATATGGTTTGATTTTTGTTCATTCAATTTAATTCTCCAATTTTGTGCCCATGTATTTATTTGATTTAATTGTACTCTCTGGAGTTTTGCAGCAGCTTCGACGGGATTTTTGTGTACTGCTAGGATTGCAGTATCGTCTGCAAAGGTGGTGGTCGTTGTATCACGATTTGTGGGTAAGTCGGCTGTGTAAACCAGATACAGTTGTGGTCCCAGAACGCTTCCTTGCGGTACCCCTGATCTGATGGGATATAGTTTTGTATAGGCTGACTCAAACTTCACTCGAGAGTATCTTTCTGATAAATACGACTTAAGGAGTGTATATAGTTCCTCTGGTAAGTTCTTTTTCAGTTTATACAACAGTCCTTGATGCCAAACTTTATCAAAAGCCTGGCTAACATCGAGGAATGCTGCTGAACAGTAACTTTTTTCTTCAAATGTTTTATTTATAACGTTGACCACTCTGTGAACTTATTCGACGGTACCATGCTCTTTCCTAAAGCCAAATTGGTGGTCGGGTATCATATTTCTGTCTGTTAGTATTTGTAGAAGTCTTTTTTTCTATTATTTTTTCCATGATCTTAGAGATTACTGGTATTAAGCTAATTGGTCGATATGAAGTGGGCTCATTTGGAGGTTTTCCTGATTTTTGTATAAGGATAATTTCCGCAATTTTCCATTGGATTAAGAAGTGTTTTAGCCTTAGTACCGCATTACACAATTGAGTTAGCATTTTAATTGCTTTGGTAGGTAGATTTTTAATTACCTCACCTGTGATTAAGTCATAGCCAGGTGCTTTCTTTTTTATTAGATTATTGTTGATTATGTTTTGAACTTCTTTGGGTGAAACGTGTAGTGTGTTTTCTCCTGTCGGGGTTTGGTTCTGTAGGAAATTGTAGATTTCTTGATCGTTATTTGTTGCAGCAGCTGTTATAGGTTTGAAAACTTCTTCTATGTATTCGCCGAAAGTTTCTGCCTTTTCATTGTTTGTTCTGGCTCATGTTCCGTTGGATTTTCTAATTGGTGCGATATGGCCATGTTGCTGTTTTAATTTTTTTGTAGCCTTCCATAGCGCATAATCTCTGGCATCTGACGGCGTTAAATTTTCTAGGTATTCTTGAACGCTGTTATTTTTTAGTTATTTTAGTAGTTCCTTCAATTGTCGTGCTGCTCTATTGAGCCTTAACTTATCATCTGGATGTCTAGTTTGCTTCCAAGTTCTACTCAGATACCTTTTTTCAATTATTTTTTCTCTGACATTTATTGGACAATTAATTTTGTGTTTTGCTTTTGTTGGTGGTGTTGTTGATTTCCATGCAGCTTCCTGAATCATTGTTGTGTAATTTTAGATTTCTTTTTCTAGTTCTTCTGGTGACTTTAGTGATACGTTTAGTTCAATATTTGCTTCAACCATTTCTCTGAAAGCTTGCCAGTTCGTTTTGTAATTGTGCAACTTGGGCAGAGGCTCTTTTTCTTTAATTGCTGAATGTACAGTTGCTACTACAGGAGTATGATCAGACTCTATATCAAAATTTGATTCGATACTTAGATATCCCCTTGAGAACCCTTTTGTAACAAAGAAATCTAAACAGTCAGGAACTTTCTGCGGGTCGGATGGCCAGTAGGTAGGCTGATACGTAGACAAATGGTCCAAGTGTTGTTCTGATATGATTTGATGTAGTACCCTGCCTCTTCCAGGAGCGCACAGTCTTGAACCCCAACTAGTATGTTTGACGTTATAGTCTCCACCTGCCAGGAAACAGTTACCAAGTTGGTTAAAGAGATTACTTAAAGAATTTTTGTTAGCTCTATAATTTGGTGGGCAGTATACAGCAGCAATCGAGATTGGTCCAATCCAATCTTCTACCCGGGTATATTAGGTTATTTTTCCATTTTTATATAGATCCCGGCAGTAGTATTAGTTAGTCTTCATGTATATGATATATTTTCTCTGATGGTTCTCAGGACTCTTGTTTGGTCTTCAACTTCAACGGCTCAAGTTATGGCTTTGAAGTCTCTTGTTATGTAGCGTATTTTGCTAAATAGATAAATAGAATCTAAACTGATTTTATTAATAATGGCTGTCAATGTCTTTTCATATTATATTGTGATAGTATCCTTGTTTAATAACCTAGCACATTCGTTTTATTTCTTAGTTGACCTTTCTTATTTTTTTTTCACTGTTTACACCGCTTTGACAAAGATTTCTATATTCTTAATTATTTTAAAGGTTTTCAGCTGTTATCCAGTGTTATTCAGTGTTAACAATTTACAGAATTATTTAGCTTCACAATGGTGAAGATACTCAGATATTGTTAAGATAAAAAATGCAATTATATATCACCTATTACTTTTATTAGGTTTTTGTGTTATGTATGATGAAAGTTACTGATAGCTAAGATGTAAAAATAACAAAAATCTATATTTTTCATTTTATATGGTATTGATCTCATTTTAATGTATTATATTGACATAAAATTCGTATACGAAGAATAGAAAGGGCTTAAGTCATACTGCAATTTTTAGTACTTCTTTTTTATTTGTTAACTCTGTTCTAATACATCAAGAACTTCAGTTAAGCATTTTTTGGTAGAATAATAGTATTCTAAAAGATAAATAAACCAATAAAGAAATGGATACGCCAAAAAGTATCCAGAAACTACTTTTACTAGACAACTGTCTCTTTAGTTAAGTCACTGTAGTGTCTAGAAATTTATAAATAGGGTCGTTGTGTCCTTTTCTGTATGTATTTATAATATAGTAGCCGGTCAAAGTTGACCGGCATTTACGGCAAAGATATAAACAATAGGATCATAATTTTCGAACCATCATCTTTTTACTTTTGTCCTCTTTCTCCACACCAATTTTTATATCTTTAAAATACTCATAACATATATTATTATAATAAAAACTATCCATATTACGAGTGAAAATTGCCAAAAATAGCAAAATTCCAATCAAAAATTAGGTTGGAGAAAATGTAATCTCAAAGTTCAAAATCGGTATACGTTAAAAAAAATCATTTTCTCGGCTTTCCATGGAGCAATTTTCTTCATTCTTTTTTTTTTGTTCCCAAGTAACTCGAGTAGAGCCGTCTAACTAAGGCATTATTAAATGTCAAACTTGCTTTTGTTTTGTTATAATAGATTAATTTATTTATAAGAAAAGAAAACTACATATTTTTTCCAGTTGTAGACTTTTTTTAGATAAACTTACTACCTACAAGTGTACCTTTTAACGTTTAAAACACAAATATTCTCATCTGAAAGCTGTATAATTATTTAAACAATCTTTATTTAAACAAATTATAAATTTTTTTATAATAAATAAATTAATTTATTATTACAAAACAAAAGCAACTTTAACATTTAACTCTACTCGAGTTACTTGGGAACAAGAAAAGAATGAAGAAAATTGCTCCATGGGAATCCGAGAAAATGCATTTTTTTAACGTATACCGATTTTTAACTTTGAGATTACATTTTCTCCAACCTAACTTTTGATTGGAATTTTGCTATTTTTGGCAATTTTCACTCGTAATATCGATTGTTTTTATTATAATAATATATGTTATGAGTATTTTATAGATATGAAAATTGGTGTGGATAAAGAGGACCGAAATAAAAAGGTGACGGTTCAAAAGTTACATAGGCGTAACCAGGGGGTGGTTTTGGGGGTTATAACCCCCCCTTTTGGATGTACTTTTGAGCTCTATACGCATAAAACCATTATTATTCCATACCCCCGAGAGACCTTCAAGTAGATGAAGCCCCCCCTTAGAATCATCCTGGTTACGTCTCTGAAAAGTTATGATCCTATTTTTATATCTTTGCCGTAAATGCCTGTCAACTTTCACCAGTTGTATCTCAGGAACCAGTCATCACAATTAAACTTTTTTTCTTTTAAAAGAAGCGTCCTGCCGCTGTTTTCCAATGTTGTTTTAATGATTTAATTTAATTTAATATTTGTTAATTTGTTATTTGTTAATAAGCCAAAAATTGTTTATAAATTTAAAATATTCCTGAGGCCGCTTAAATAGTCCAATTTCAATACTGTAAAGTACATTAGATAGGTACAGTGTCTTTTTATACAAAAATCACAGTTATTCTTATGTATAATAATTATTGTGGTTATTCAATTCAATTGTTACTAAACTGTTCATTCAATTTCCATCTGCTTCTGGAATTATAATCTATACGAAAAGAGCTGCTATATTACCAATTTTTTTAATTATTGATAAACCATTATCTAAAATTTTAGTTGAAAGTTAAAGATTTTGTTGGAAAACCCCGCATTTTCCGAGGAAACTTTTCGTCGAAGTAAATCGGGAAAAACACGTCTCTATGCAGAATTTAATTACGGTGAATTTTTATTTGGGTGTTTTTGATGTAAAGTTAAAATCTTTGGAGTTATAGAGCAAAAATTGAAAAAAACACGATTTGCAGGCGCCATTTTGTTTATAAAAAAAGTAGCACACTATCTGCGGACTTTGCATACCTATATTATTAAGGGGGTCGACTAGTGTTTAGGCGGTATTTTTAACGCTTTGTTGGGATTTTTTTTTTTTTAGAAAAGGATTTAAATAAAATAATCTATAATTTTTATATCATATTTATTAACATTTTAACAAACTTTATGAATTTTTTAAAGTCGATATAGTGTTTTTTTAATTACATCAGCCAACAGGGACACATATAAAAAAAAAAAGTTTCTTAACTGCTGCCATGATTTCGGCTGTTCTGCTTATCTGAAATCAAAAAATCAAACTCCATTTGAATTGTGAGACTTCAGGCTCTACATGGAACTAAAATAAAGTCGGTATTTCAAGAAATAATTTTTTTGCACACTTTACAAAAAAAATTCAATTTTTTCCACATTTTTGGGAGTCTATTTAGCTATTAAAAAAAATCTAACAAAGCAATCTCAATTATTTTTGTTCACTGTATAGCTATATATATATATATATATATATATATATATATATATATATATATATATATATATATATATATATATGTTATAAAGATACTGTGAAAAATTTGAGCAAAATCGGTTCAATAGTTTTTGAGATTTTATGGCAGCAAATTGAAAAAAAAACGTGTTTCGAGAAAAACGCGTTTGAAAGTTAATAATAAAAAAATGATCTCACCATAAATCTGCTGCTATACCTGGACCATCCAGTTCACCTTCTTCTTCAAAAAAGTCCTGCAAAGCCGTTTTATGTTCTCTCTTTAAAACCCGGACTTCTTTTGCGAAATCGCTCAAGCGTCTCTTTGAATGGTCGATGCGAGAACTGTCACGTGACAGCGCTGACACGCCCCGCTGAGCGAGCTCCCGTGCTATCCGTATACCTGCTCCGATATACGGTTGTAACTTTTAAACCACTTTCAATTTCGAAAAATCCTTTTACCCACGTCTTCTACACATACTTTAGATAATATTTATCAAAAAAAAATAAATCGATTTTTTTCACCCGAGACACTAGACGACCCCCTTAATATATACAATAATAAGATTCGATTTCAGCAATAAAATTGCTGGTAAATACCTTTTCCCAAAAATGGCCTATTGTCCTATAATCTGCCCAGACTATCTTAATTTTTACTTAATGGCAGCAAAAATATCATAAGTTGACAGCCATCAATTCAGTGTTGCCAAGCACTTACAAACCTATGCGTAACATAGACTGTGCAACTTTGTTGGGAGTAAATACTTTTTCCACCTACCTCTACCGAAAGTATACTTTTCCGGACCTGATTGTAGGGAGCAAAGTTGTACTTTTCCTCCCTAGGGAGGAAAATATTTTTCCTCCCTAGGGAGGAAAAGTAAAAGTGACGTCATGGTATTTCTTTCATGAAATATAACTTATTGACGCCCTGTACAATATCTATTTTCTATTATTTAAGTATCTATACATTTTAACGTTTATTTAAAAATACTCTGTATTTTGCAGAATGGTAAAAAACAGTAAATTGTTATTTTGGTTTAACAATGTTTACATTAATGATTTGACTTATATTTGACAGTTGACAGTTATATTGTACCTACTTGTTAGTTTTAGTTCTAATAAATTTTGTTGGTTAGTTACATAAATAAATTAAGTAAAAATTAAAAAATGACTTGTTATTTGAGGAAGGTGGAAAAACCATATGTATAACATGGGAGTAAAGTGCCTTTTCCTCCCTTGAATGATTACTGCCCTCCGCTACGCGTCGGGCAGTAAACTTCATTCTCGGGAGGAAAAGTAGCACTTTCCTCCCTTGTTATACAAATAGCTATTTCCACCTACCTCTACCGAAAGTATACTTTTCCGGACCTGATTGTAGGGAGCAAAGTTGTAAACTTTCTCCCTAGGGAGGAAAATATTTTTCCTCCCTAGGGAGGAAAAGTAAAAGTGACGTCATGGTATTTCATTCATGAAATATAACTGATTGACGCCCTGTACAATATCTATTTTCTAGTACGTAAGTACATTTTAACGTTTATTTATAAAACATCCTGTATTTTGCAGAATGGTAAAAACAGTAAATTGTTATTTAGATTTAACAATGTTTACATTAATAATTTGACTTATATTTGACAGTTGACAGTTATATTGTACCTACTTGTTAGTTTTAGTTCTAATAAATTTTGTTGGTTAGTTACATAAATAAATTAAGTAAAAATGAAAAATGACTTGTTATTTGAGGAAGGTGGAAAAACCATATGTATAACATGGGAGTAAAGTGCCTTTTCCTCCCTTGAATGATTACTGCCCTCCGCTACGCGTCGAGCAGTAAACTTCATTCTCGGGAGGAAAAGTAGCACTTTCCTCCCTTGTTATACAAATAGCTATTTCCAACGATAACAACTTCCATTGTTATGTACGTAAGAGCATTTTTAGCTGATTAAAAAAAATTGTACCGTGCCATCCGTACCTATATCTTAATATAACCATGTTTTTTACGAAAATAGTGTGCACCTGTATGACTTAGTCCAGTCTTTTATCAAAAACTAAGTACAATTTAGAGAATATGGTTTAAAAAATATTTAATTATAAAAAAACATACCTTGCTTATTTATTTCTAAGATATATTAAGAATATAAATTATATTGCATTTTCGCAATTTAGATGTAAAAACGACCAGTTTTAAACAAATATGCTAGAGCGAATAAAAATGTTTATTTTTGTATTCTTTTATGTAGCGTATAGTTTTATATAGAATAAATTTTATTGATCAATAAAGGATTTTTTCAAAACATTTTTATAAATTTCATTTGGATGTACTTTGATCTTGATTGTAACCCCCTTAGGATCATCCTGGTTGCGCCGTTGAGTTCAGAGCACCATTAGATATGAAAATGAAACAAAAGGATTGACACAAAAGAAAAGAAATTAACTATTTGTGCACTTTACTCAAAGTAGAACACGAGAAAGGCACGAAAAATATTAATAAGAACGATGAAGCGCAGACGAAAAATGCAGAAGAAAGAAGGGAAGATATGAAAACGACCAAATACTAAAAATGGAGGAAAATTAATCAGGGTGACACTAGAGAAGAATACAATTTCCTGAAACATCTCAGAGAGGGATGTAAACCAGATAAAAGAAATAGTGAAAGACAAATTATCAGTCAACATCCAGCAATAAAAGCAGGCTGATAAAACTATTCCGACAGTCTGCTAATAACAGAGGAAATACAAACAAACAGAGCCCTTGCAGTAGCGGATTTCGAGATAAAAGAAGATTAGAACCAGAGTAATGAATTGAATGAGAACATCCAGAAGACAGGAAATAATGGATTCAATTAAAGCACTGAAGAGTAATAAACCCCCAGGTATTGACAACATACCAGGTGAAATTCTCAAAATTGGAAGACACGCTTTAATAGATGGATTTTATAAATTAATAACAAACGAGTAGAACATAGATGAAATTCCAGGAGACTAGAAAAAGCAATTATATGCCCAATCCAAAAGAAAGGAGACAAACGCTGCTACAAAAATTACAAAGGTATATCCTTACTAAGGTGTTTACGTGGATCATAAACAGGACATTAAGCAACTTTACAAAGCAAATTATATGAGAATACCAGGCCTAATTCAGACCAAGAAGGTCTACTGCTATTTCAAGCCACAATTGACAGAATTGTTGCTTGTTTTAGGGCTTTATTTTTAATCACGTTGACGGATAGTCCTATTTCTTTCGCATTTTCTCCAAGCTCTACATAAAGTTCTAAGATGTTCCTTGCGGTTCGTCCCATCAAGTTTACATCATCTGCGTACATCACAATTTGCTTATACTTATTGAACAATAAATTTTTTTGGCTTTACATGCTTTTTCTTATGACATATTCCATAAATATGTTAAACATAGTCGGAGCCAGCCCATCTCCCTGTTTTACCAATTAACTACATAGGTGGCGCTAGTAGTACTGAATACAATAAAGAAAGCAAAACGGCGGTTTTATAAAAATTATGAGAAATATCTTAAGGAACTGTTTTACCCAAGGAGACTATTTTTTCCTACTTTCCACTATTTATGTGTTTTTACTTCTTTATTGGCATTTGTAAAATCTAACTTTGGACCAACTCCAATTTGTAAATCCCTTTTAACTTCTTCTTCTTCAGGTGCCATCTCCGCTACGGAGGTTGGCAATCATCATAGCTATTTTAATTTTTGAGGCAGTAGCTCTAAATAGTTGTTTTGAGCTGCATCCAAACCATTCTCTCAGGTTCTTGGGCCATGAAATTCGTCTTCTTCCGATGCTTCTTCTGCCATCTATCTTTCCTTGCATTATGAGTCGCAGGATGCCATAATTCTCGCCCCGCATGACATGTCCGAGATACTGTAGTTTTCCTTCTTTAATTGTAAGTTCAACTTCCTTCTCTTTACCTATTCTTCTCAGTACTTCGTTGTTCGTTACTCTATCTACCCAGGAAACCCTCATAATTCTTCTATAAGTCCACATTTCAAAGGCTTTAAGTCGTCTCATTGTCTCTACATTTAACGTCCATGATTCCACTCCATAGTATAGTACACTGTATACGTAACATTTTGTTAGGCGTACTTTAAGAGCTAATGTTAGATCTTTGCTACATAGGACCGTTTTCATTTTCATAAAATTAGAACGTGCTTTTTCGATTCTGACTTTGATTTCTGCAGTGTAGTCATTATTTTCTGTTATAAGTATTCCTAGGTAAGTGTACTTTTTTACTCTTTCGATCTGCTGGCCCTCTACTATCAAGATTTCGTTATTATTATGGTTGTTTTTACTAATT
Organism: Diabrotica virgifera virgifera; assembly: GCF_917563875.1. Lineage (NCBI taxonomy): Eukaryota > Metazoa > Arthropoda > Insecta > Coleoptera > Chrysomelidae > Diabrotica > Diabrotica virgifera. The sequence goes on along the minus strand of NC_065448.1, from coordinate 220,829,172 downwards.
TTCATAAACTTCGTCTTTTTGATATTGAGAGAGAGTCCGTGCTCCCTACTACACCTTACTATTTTACTCATCGAGTCTTTGCAGGTCTTGTAAACTATCGGTTATTATTACTGTATCATCTGCATATATGATGGTGTTAACTAAGACTCAATTTACTCTTGTGCCGACTGTTTCATCTTTCAGAGTTTCTCGCATTACCTCCTCAGAATAAGCGTTAAATAATAGAGGTGATAGTATGCAGCCTTGCCTGACTCCTCTCTTTATTTCCATTTCTTCAGATGTTTCTTTTTCAATTCTTACTACTATTGCTCGCTAATTGTAATAGAGGTGTGTTATTAGTCTTACATCTCTTTTATCTAGGTTTTTAGTTTTCAGAATTTCCATGAGTCGATCATGTTTTACTTTATCAAACGCTTTATTGTAGCCTATAAAACAGACGTAAAGAGGACAATTAACATCCAAACATCTCTGTGTCAGCACGTTGAAAGAGAATAATGCCTCTCTGGTACCCATACCATTGCGGAACCCATATTGAGTGTCACTAATATCCAGCTCCAGTTTAGAGTGTATTCTGGCGTGGATAATTTTCAGCAGAATTTTCAAGGTATGTGACATTAAGCTTATGGTTCAGTAGTCACTGCATTCTGTGGAATTTACTTTCTTTGGCAAACACACAAATGCTGATGTCAACATTTCTCTAGTTATGATTCCCGTAGCGTTGAACAGTTCTACTAATAGTTCCAGGTTTTTCTCGTTGACCAAATTTATCAGCTCGCTAGGTAATTCATCTGGACCAGCAGATTTATTGGTTTTCATAGAGTCTATTGCCTGACTAACCTCTGATTTGGTTATCTCTGGGCCCACATATCCGGTTTGGCTATTTACGGATGTAGTAGCTTCTCTCTGGTCATGAAATAGTTCCTCGATGTACTCTTTCCATCCTTTTAACTGCAACAAATTAAACTCAAAAATTAATATCTAATAGACTGTTAATACGTTACAAAAATTAATACAATAAAATGTTCTAAAATATTTGAGTCAAATCGGTGTGACTCGACTCAGTCGACTGCTCTTCCGCCACACCTACACCTTGCAGATACCTCTCATAAGCATCATATTCTTCTTCTGTATCAAACTGCGATTGGGCTGCTTGTGCGTTTTCAAGAAGTCCGAACCTAACTAGCGTTGAGTGAATACTGGTATAGCATTTTTTAATTTCGCTTCTACTTACGTCGTTCATTAAAGGAAATTTGCTGTAAGGGATCCATTTTCTGTTATGATCTAGCTTTACAGGTTGGGAAAACACTATACCCTTCGGTATATTAAACGAACCTAGAAGAAGTATAACTACTTTTTAAACATGTCAAGATCGCTAATTATTGTCATCGTTCTAAAATTTCTGAAATAGACAATTTTCAGAAGTGGAAATCGAAACGTCAAATATACACTAAGCATCAAAATTAACGCACCACCTTAAAAATGGGATATTTTTGATGTCTTGTATTTCCTAAACCTGTTGTCCGATTTTAATGATTTTTTTAATATGTTATAGCTTTATTCTTCAAGAATATCGGCGTAATAATATTGTTGCTAAACAGATAAGTGTCATTGTATACTGGGTGTAACAATGATAGTGTGTTTTTTCCTCAAAGTTTGGAACATCCTGTGGAATATTTTAGCCTATATAAAATATTTAAATTAAAAATCAACTTAATGTTGTTCTGAAGCTATTTCCTTGTGGCATTTTTATAACCAACTATTTTCAATGGGAAATACGCCAAAATTTTACCAAAAAAAATGATTTTATTAACGTTTCGAAGTCCAAATCGGGTTTCGTTGTCAAAATACGAAATAATACTAAAATAAACAAAAATGTTGTCGCTAAGTAAAAAAATTCTTCTAATAATTTATTTAATATGACTCATTTATATTGGCAATTTAGACGTATATTATACGTTTTAAAGTAGAAGACTTTAAAATGATATCGCCAATATTTATGAGTTGCGTTCCTGGGACGACTTTACTAAAAGATAGTTCATTCGATTACATGAAATCAATCCCAACTCAAGAATATCCGTCACAAATAAATCATAGCATGTGATCTGTCTTTAAAAAGACAACCAATTGCAACGATGACAGTTAAATTCTCGCGTTAGAGATTCCATACTAAAAAAAATTATTTTTTTTTGAAAGTAAATTAAATGTAAAACCAAATACTTACGATGTCGGGATAGTATCACGAGGTTTTTCCTGGTTTTCCCTCGTGATTTACTATGTAATCTCTAACGCGAGAATTTTACTGTCATCGTTGCATTTGGTTGTCTTTTTAAAGACAGATCACATGCTATGATTTTTTTGTGACAAATATTCTTGAGTTGGGATTGATTTCATGTAATCGAATGAACTATCATTTGATATATATACATATATGACATATATGATATCATTTTAAAGTCTTCTACTTTAAAATGTATAATATACGTCTAAATTGCCAATATAAATGAGTCAGATTAAATAAATTATTAGAAGAATTTTTTTACTTAGCAACAACATTTTTGTTTATTTTAGTAGTATTTTGTATTTTGACAACGAAACCCGATTTGGGCTTCGAAAAGTTAATAAAATCATCTTTTTTTTGGTAAAATTGTGGATTATTTCTCATTGAAAATAGTTGATTATAAAACTCAACTGTAACCTAGGCTTTCTTAATATTCTACTTTTTGATTCATTCGCTTACGTTGGATAATAATAAAGTTAGGTACTTTAACAACTAGCAACGTTCTTCATCAATACAGGATGTTTCTAAATAAGTGCGACAAATTTTAAGGAGTAATTCTGCATAAAAAAAGATGATCGTTTGCTTTATAAACATATATCCGCAAATGCTTCATTTCTGATATACGTAGTGTGACCAACTAGCTCGAAAAATCCGGGACATAGCCCGAATTACGAAGTCGTGTCCCGGCGTCCCGGACAAGGCTTCCGGGCCATCCGAATTTTTAACGTTTTGGTAAAATTCCATATTGAAATTTTTAATACATCATTCTTCTAAGAATTTACATCAAATTGAATTGGTGGGACGAAAAAATGTCGACAATTTCTAGACTGTTATACTAATACCCCATCCAAAACGCATGCATTTTATATCGTCGTATTATAGTTCTATAAAAACTCAAACTCTGGACTTTTTCCGGTTTCTGTATTTTAATTATCGTCTTCTGAAAAGACGATTTAAAAACATGAATATCAAAAATAATGATAATTATATTTTAACCCAAGGTTCAATTTACATGGAAATCCAACATTAGTTTTCTAATTTTTCGTTTTTTGAGAACGATTTCCGATTTTGAATGTCAAAACGTCAAAAACAAAAATTATCATTACAACCCTTTCCATCAAAAAAATTTTTGTCAACATAAAAATGTTAAATAATCAATAAAATGACGATATTAAAGTTTTACATTTCCCGGATTTTAGGTATTTTTTTCAGTCTTGTCCCGAATTCGACTAAATTGGAGTTGGTCACACTAGATATACGGGATGTACCCCAGGCTGTGGGTGAAAAAACGTGATATAATTCAGGAATTTTTGAAACCTATCAGGTGTTGTAAAGGACGATGCCAGGAATAACTTCTACTAAAATGTAACCAAAAATATTGTGCGCTTTTTTTATATTGCGATTTTCATTTGTTTAATTTGCAATTTTTAAAAATTTTTAATTTTGCAGCTCAGGATATTGATTTTAGGGAAAAACTTTTTAATAGAAAGTTGTAGTAAATTAAAAAACCTACAATTTGAGCTATGATAAGTTTAATTTTGTTTATTGGTTATTGCAAAACAGCCTGCAAAAGATCCAAAATGGCCGTTTTTTACAATTGCATTATTTATTGTACAAATCATTTCTTTATATTTTTTAAAGGTATTAAATGAAGATCTTTCAATTTCAAACATAAAAAAAAGTTGTAAAGCCAGATTAACGAATTTGTTGCTTAGATATTATAAATTGTTTATCCCAAGAGGTCAAATGTTGAAGGCTATAACTTTTTGAAAAAAAATCGTAGAGAGTTGGTGAAACATCCAATCTCCTTCTAAAGAGTTATATTTTCATATTCTGATGTAAATAAATGCGTAAAACATTTTTAAATCTCTAATTTTTGGGTTTGAAAATAAGGGGGCAAATTTCGTTATAAACATTTAGAGCTGAAGCGGCCCTGTACATCCTATGAGTTTCTAACTTACAGACTAAGGTTGCTGAAGACGAAACGAAGATTTATAAAAAAATAAAAATTTTCTACAACCAACTGAAGCCGAGATAATTGTTTTTTTTTTCTTAAATCGTAGTGCCTTTATTTATAACAATTAAGAAATTATTTTACAGTCATTGACTAAAGAAAGACTTATATTATCTTAAAATAAAAATTATTATAAAATATAATTACATTTAATTATTAAAAATGATTTTTAAATTCGGTGCATTTGCGAGCGGCCGAATTTTGCAAATCGCCCGGCTCGCTTCAAATCCGCGCGCTCGGAAAATTTGTACGTAACTTGTATTAAATTTTGACAGAAAACAATTTAATAATATTACCATTATAATATACAGTCTGTTTACGACTGTATTTGTTTTTCTTGATAAACTTTTATATGTGAAATCCCATTTCTGAAGAAATAATATTACAAAAATGATACATATATATGAAATATAGAACTATATTTTTAATTTTCTCATTGGTATATAAATATAATAATAATGTTACTTCTTATTATACAATATAAAACTTTTTCTTCTTGTAGTGACTATCCGTTTTGGATGTTGGCGAACATCCAAAACGGATAGTCACTACAAGAAGAAAAATTTTATATTGTATAATATTCTTATTATATTTATATAACACTCGACCTCCATTATATTTATATAACAATGAAAAAATTAAAAATATAGTTATTATTATATGTATCATTTTTGTAATATTATTTCTTCAGAAATGAGATTTCACAAATAAAATTTTATCAAGAAAAACAAATACAGTGGTAAACAGACTGTATATTATAATGGTAATATTATTAAATTGTTTTCTGTCAAAATTTAATATAAGTACCGTAAAAATTTTCCGAGCGCGCAGATTTGAAGCGAGCCGGGCGATTTGCAAAATTCGGCCGTTCGCAAAAGACCGATTTTAAAAATAATTTTTACAAATTAAATGTAATTATATTTTATAATAATTTTTATTTTAAGATAATATAAGTTTTTCTTTAGTCAATGACTGTAAAATAATTTCTTAATTATTATAAATAAATGCACTACAATTTAAGAAAAAAAAAACAATTATCTCGGCTTCAGTTGGTTGTAGAAAATTTTTATTTTTTTATAAATCTTCGTTTCGTCTTCAGCAACTTTAATCCGTAAGTTAGAAACTCATAGGATGTACAGGGCCGCTTCAGCTCTAAATGTTTATAACGAAATTTGCCCCCTTATTTTCAAACCCAAAAATTATCTCGGCTTCAGTTGGTCGTAGAATTTTTTTATTTTTTTATAAATCTTCGTTTCGTCTTCAGCAACAATAATCTGTAAGTTAAACACTCATAGGATGTACAGGGCCGCTTCAGCTCTAAATGTTTATAACGAAATTTGCCCCCTTATTTTCAAACCCAAAAATTAGAGGTTTAAAAATGATGTACGCATTTATTTACATCAGAATATGAAAATATAACTCTTTATAAGGAGATTGGATGTTTCACCAACTCTCTAAGATTTTTTTTCAAAAAGTTATAGCCTTCGACATTTGACCTCTTGGGATAAACAATTTATAATATCTAAGCAACAAATTCGTTACTCTGGCTCTACAACTTTTTTTATGTTTGAAATTGAAAGATCTTCATTTTATACCTTTAAAAAATATAAAGAAATGATTGGTACAATAAATAATGCAATTGTAAAAAACGGCCATTTTGGACCTTTTGCAGGCTGTTTTGCAATAACCAATAAACAAAATTAAACTTACCATAGCTCAAATTGTAGGTTTTTTAATTTACTACAACTTTCTATTAAAAAGTTTTTCTCTAAAATCAATATCCTAAGCTGCAAAATTAAAAATCTTTAAAAATTGCAAATTTAACAAATGAAAGTCGCAATATAAAAAAAGCGCACAATATTTTTGGTTACATTTTAGTAGAAGTTATTCCTGGCATCGTCCTTTACAACACCTGATAGGTTTCAAAAATTCCTGAATTATATCCTGAAATCGACCTATTTTTCACCCACAGCCTGGGGTAATGTTAAATTTTTTCTTACAAACTGACGATTTATTTATTGCTCTAAAACTGGTTGAGATTGCAAATAAAATTTGATAGGTTTAAAGAGGTAGTTATTGAGCATTTTTTGGCACACAATTAAGAATTTTATATTCACCATTGACGTGCATAAGGGTAATGTGACCGTGTAATATGACCCGTATGCACGCCAATGGTGAATATAAAATTCTTAATTGTATGTCAAAAAAAGCACAATAACTACCTCTTGAAACCTACTAAATTTCATTTACATATCTCAACCGGTTTTTGGAGCAATAAATAAATCGTCAGTTTGTAAGAAAAAATTCAACATCCCGTTTCTCGGAAACGAAGCATTTGCGGACATATATTTATAAAGCAAACGGTCATTATTTTTTCATGTAGAATTACCCCTTAAGGTTTGTCGCACTTATTTAGAAACACCCTGTATTGTTGAAGAACGTTGCTAGTTGTTTAAAGTACCTAACTTTTTTATTGTTTAACATAAGCGAATGAATCAAAAAGCAAAATGTTAAGAAAGCCTAAGGCTACAGTTGAGTTTTAATTTCAATATTTTATATAACCTAGAATATTCCACAGGGTGTTGCAAACTTTGAGGAAAAAACAAAGTATCATTGTTACACCCGGTATACAATGACACTTATCTGTTAAGCAACAATATTATTACATCGATATTCTTGAACATTAAAGCTATAACATTTAAAAAATCACTAAAATCGGACAACAGGTTTAGGAAATACGAGACATCAAAAAGTCCCATTTTTAAGGTGGTGCGTTAATTTTTATACTTAGTGCATTTTCAGTTAAAATTATAATTTATTTTCATTAAATAAAATACTTATATATGCTAGTTATTACTGTGTATTATACTATAGATACTATACTATCGTGGGAACCTGTACTGTAACCCCTTGATAGCGTGTCCCTAGGTGGCAGATAGGGCCATGCCCAACCTGGCATTATCGTTGAGTAGGAGGGAAATAAAATACCTCCTGTGGACTAACAGGTACTTGTTAAAGGCTGATTTATGTTACACCAAGACGTGGACGGCACGGCGCGCAGAACAATAGAAATCGCACGTCCTCGGAACTTCCCGGTCTCGCCCCGTTCTGTCGTAAGATAAATCAGCCAATGCTTTTCATATCGGACGATCCTTCAATAGTGCCCCGTCCCGTCCACGTCCCCGTTGTAACATAAATCCGGCTTAACCCGCCTTGCCAGCAAGTTAAGACCAAAACATCTCTTATGAAATGTCGAATATCCGAAACGAATTTACCCCAGATGAGTAAAGATTAGGTTAGAAAAACGGAAAAGCAATTGGACCTGATCAAATTCCTATTGAGTTACTCAGATTGTTAGATGAAGAGGAAATTACGATACTTCAGAGATTTTTCAACCAAATCTAAAAAGCTATAAAAAAGAAAAATTCCCTGTCCATTGGCTTGTATCTACTTTTATCCCTTTGCCAAAAAAAAAACAACGCAACGAAGTGTCAAGACCACCGACTGATAAGTCTGATGAGCCATTCTTTAAAAATATTCCTCAAAGTTCTTCACTACAGAATCTCCACAAAATGCGATAAGGTTATTGGTTGCTCACAATTTGGATTTCGAAAAGGCCTGGGTACCAGGGAAGCACTAGTTGCAACCCAAGCGCTAGCTCAGAACTGCTACGATCAAAGAAAAGATGTAATGATGTGCTTTATAGATTATGAAAAAGCCTTCGATCGAGTACATCATAAACTCGTACATATACTAAAACAACCATGGGCGCCCATACCCACGGCAGGGGGGGCGTGGCCCCCCTGGCTTTTCGGGTGCTTTAAACGGGTGCTTTATATATGATTATCCAAAATATTATATGGGCGCCCGTGAAAACAACTCGACATAGATCAAAAAGACATTCGCTGCATAGAAGCTCTTTACTGGAATCAAACAGCTATCGTCAAGGTGGATAATGAAACAACGCAAGCTCAAAAAATTATCAGAGGTGTAAAACAAGGATGCATTCTCTCCCTACTACTGTTCAATCTATATTCAGAAAGTATCTTCCAGGAAACTATTGAGGAATGCGAAAGCAGCATCAAAGTAAATGGTACCTGAGTCAATAATATGCGGATGATTCGGTCTTAATAGCATACAATATAGAAGACCTCCGAAACATCCTTAATGAAATTGGAGAACATAGCGAGAACATGGGACTTAGCATCAACATAAAAAAGACGAAGTTCCTTATAATTAGCCGTCAATTATGTCAACATCAAAATGCAAGACTAGCATATAACAACCAAGATGTAGAGCGCGTAAGAAAATTTAAGTACCTGGGAACCTGGCTATGTGAGGACTGGATGTCGGATATGGAAATTAAATGTCGGATAGAAAGGGTCAGATATGGAAATTAAATGTCGGATAGAAAGGGCCAGAAGTGCATTCATGAAATTCGGAAACGTCTTTACGAACTCTGACTTTGACCTGAACCTAAGACTAAGATTCACGAAATGCTATTATATGGTCGATGCTCCTATATGGCATGGAAGGATGGACTTTAAAAATAAACACAATGAATAAGCTAGAGGCATTTGAGATGTGGATTTATCGACGAATCCTTAAAGTTCCCTGGACCGCACGAATAACAAATGAAGAAATCCTGAGAAGAATTGGTACAGAACGACAACTACACAATTAAACAGAGAAAACGGCATACCTGGGGCACCTAATTAGAAATGAAAGATACCAGTTTCTGCAAACCTTAATTGAACGAAAGATTGAAGGAAGAAGGGGAGTGGGCAGAAAGAAAATATCATGGCTCCGTAATGTCAAACAATGGACAGGACTAAAAAACATAGGAGACCTAATACATACTGCAATAGATAGAGGAAAATGGTTAAATGTGATTGCCAACATCCATTAGTGGATTGCATAAGAAGAAGAAGAGTAAAGATACTGTCTCAGAATATCGCACTGAAACTTTAGGCAATCTCATGGATTCTGGGGACAGAAATTCCCAACTCCCAACTAAGGGGTTGCTGGCCTGGATAGGAGCTCTTTAAACGGACCTTAGGTAGCAATTACTTAAAAGGAAAGTTTTAATATCTTCTTCTTATTGTGCCGTCTCATAACAAAGTTTGGTGATAACTTCTTTGAACGCTTCCCTATTTTTTGTGACTGAAATAACTGTTCAACACTGAGGTTAATCCAATCTCTGATATTCCCCAGCCAAGATTTCTTTCCAAACCTTTCCTTCCCTTTACTCTTCCTTGCGTGGTGACGTGTAGCGGAGAGTATTTATCGTTTCGAAGTATGTGGCCCACATACGTTGTTTTTCTTATTTTAATTGTGTTTATAAGCTTTTGCCATGTTCAATTCGGCTTAACATTTCTTCGTTTGAGACTTTTGCAGTCCGAGGAATTTTCAGAATACGCCTATATAGCAGTGGCGGCTCGTCAGAGGAGGCAAGGGAGGCTCAGCCTCCCCATAAATTTTTTACACACTCTATACTGTTTTGTTTATCATGAATCGCGAAAACAACAATTACTCTCACTATTATACAACGTGTAAATTCCATATTATCACTAATTATCCATACGTACGGAGCATTAGCATTAGAACGCATGATCGCGTCTCAGTTTTATTACATATTATTGTAGGCAGGACCCTGGGTTATCCCGAGATGCATGAACGGAGCCGAGAAGCCCAGCTTTCTCCGTTGCTAATGCTCCGTGCAGCGCAGCAGGCGTTTAAGGAGACCCGGTCTCCTAACAGTGGCATCTACGGCGCCATCACACGTTGCCCGGAGATATACCAAGGGAGGCAGTGTAGCTTCTCAGCTCCGTTGGGTGGTTGGGTGCGTCTCGGGACAACGAATTTTAGGGTCCTGACTAAATATAATGAAAAATCTAAAAGTGCGAATTTTGTTATGAAATTTGGTATGTGGAGTTATAATAATATTTGGAACAACTTGCTCAAATAACTTTTTCCGATATCTCTAACTCAAAGCAAAATATCGGTAATTTATGGTGTTTTTGAATTCGCAGTAGGCCGCGTTTAGAATTAAAAAAATTCAGTTGAGTATCTTAAAAATTTGAAGCTTCATTATGTATGGACTGCAAGACTTCAAATCTGTATTTATTTTGATATGCATAGGTATCTATTTACATATAGATGGAATTGTTAACAAATAAACGACACAAACTTTGGTATTAAACTTTTACTATTAGACTAACTACTTTTAAAATGATGATATCATGAAATTATGAATTAGGATGATATTATGAAATGTAAATAAAAAATGGTCAAAAGCTGGGGCCTTAAATTACATTTTTTAGCGCATTTTTTTGCTAGTGCAAATTTGTCTAGATATTTTACAGTTAGGTATAGCCTCCCCTATTGTAAAAATCACGAGCCGCCACTGCCACATTTCGAGTGACTTAATTTTTGGTTTTCAACTTTCCAACATAACATTAGACGACTAATATTATAAAATAGTAAAAAAATACAAAAAACTCTTTACAAATTCAAAATTTCATATAATTTACCGTTAGAAGCTACTCCCAAAGATATAATTTCGTCTCCAATTTCGCTTGCTGACCAAAGCTTCAATAAGGAAACAGTAGCTCTCACTTTACTATAAATCGGTGGTCGATGTATTTTGGCAAACATTCTTTTCTAAAAAGGAAGCATTTAATCGAGAAAAAAACAATTATCTATCACTTAACAACATAATATAAATATAAAATAGTTTCAGTACCAGTGCTCTGCAATATATATACACACACACGCAAGATGTGCTCGAGGAGAAAGTTTTATAGAGTTTAATAGAAGTATAGAAAAGAAATAGAAGTAAATAACAATGACTACGTACTACCTACAGAATTCTCTGAGACCCAATTCTTCTAAAATATAACTGTACCTTCCACTTTCGCGCAAAGGAAGATAAACGAAAACTCCAAATTGCATGGAATGGTAATATATTAGAACTCACATACCGACCAAAATATCTTGGGGTAACTGTGGACTGGCTTCTTACCTACAGACAACATTGCATTAGAACGAGAAGGAAAGTAATAACTAGGGAAAATAAACTCAGGAAGCTAACTGGAGGTAAAAGGAGTTCATGTCCTGATGTCTTAAGAACAACGGCACAGCACAGGCACTGTGTTCTTCAACTGCTGAATATGCGGGCCCCTTTGTAATAGATCAAGTCACATTAAACAAGTTGATAATGCGTTAAATGAGACATGCTGTATTAGTCCATTGAAATGTTACATTTAGTGTGCATTTCTTAGAGGAGTCAATTTTATTTTTTTAATATGTAGGGGGGTTCAGTAGAAGCTTAAGTTCAAGTTTTTGGGGTTGAGGCCCTTGTCCCCCGGCCGCCATCTTGGAAAAAGAGGTGCAAAGTTCTTTCGCGCTGTATCTCGTAAACTAGCTACCCTACAGAAAATTTAATTTCACATAAAATGAAGCAAATAAAATTTTCTACAATTTTATATGTATTACTTTTTATCGTAAAGTGACCAATAAAAAGTTATAAACAAAATTAAGAGAAAATTTTGTAAGAAATTTCCTTTTGGACGTTGTAACTTTTTTTATGTTCATTTCACAATAAAATAACATCATAGCGATTTTGTAGAGGAATTTTCAATAAACAATTTTCACTATAAAGTTGTTTAATTTTATTTATTATCTAGGTTTTACAGCGCTCCAAACTTGACCAGGTTCTCGAATTCTCGTAGAAAAATAATGCTTTTCTATCTATATACTAGACGAGCGGATTTACCGTTATGACAACCACGAAAATCAAATTTAAGGTGAATAATCAATTTTGGTCTATTTTTATGTTTTCGAGGTCGCTGAATCCGAATATAAAGTTTATTTTTATCTAGAGTTGGTGGAACATGTTAAAAAAATAAATTTTATATAAGAATGCCAAAAATCAATTTTGATGATTTTTCAAATTTACCTCGCTGTATCTTTGGTCGCTGTAAATATTTCCTTTTAAAAATTTTACTGTGTTATCTTTGAAGTATGTAGATAACAACGAAATTTATCCAAAATGTTTAAACACATTAAAAAAGGAGTTGTTAATTTATTAACATTTTGTCATCATATTTCGTTAGTTTCATGTTTACTTAAAAAAGTTGAGTGACAAACTTTTTAGTTTATAATTTTAACCAACATAACAATAAAATAAAGTTCATGAAGAAGTTTTTTGGAAAATTTTAAGTCAAAATATTTAATAGGAAAAAAGTTATGTTACTTCATATACAAGCGGCACACCCCAAAAAACGCTTATATCTCGAGATCCTGACCACGGTGTGGTGAATGGCTAATTTTTATCATAATTTATGATTTTGATATCAAAAATCGTTTTTTTGCTCTGTTTAAGAATTTTGCATTTTGCGGTTGCGTCATTCTTCTTCTGAAGCGGCGAATTTGTCCTCAAACAACTTCTTGGGCCTTTTCTATATATGCTTAGAGTTATAAGTTTTATAGTGGTAAGAAAGGTCAAAAACAGATTAATAATAGCATAGGAATGTTAAAATTATAATAAATTGTATGGATCAAAATATATATAGATAGAAAAGTAAGCCTAACTTTTGTTTTTATTGTATCCCTATGAGCATTCGAGAATCTGGTCAAGTTTGGAGCGCTGTAAAACCTACATAAATAAATAGAATTAAACAACTTTATAGTGGAAATTGTTCGCTGAAAAACGCTCTACAAAATTGCTATAAGGGTATTTTATTTTAAAATGAACTAAAAAAAAGTTATAACATCCAAAGGAAACTTGTTAAAAAAAATTTACATATTTTCGGTTATATCTTTTTTGTTGGTCACTTGACGATAAAAAGTAATAGAAACAAAATTGTGGAAAATTTAATTTTCTACATTTGATGTTTAATTAGATTTTCCGTAGGGTTGGTAGTTTACGAGATATAGCGCGAAACCCCTTTGCACCCCATTTCCAAGATTGCGACCGGGGGACAAGGATGGCGACCCCAAAAACTTGAACTTAAGCTTCTACTGATCCCCCGTGCACATTAAAGAAGTAAAATTGACTCCTCTAAGAAATGCAAGGTACGGCCTAAAAAATGTAACATTTTAATGGACTATATAGTATCCGGATGCATGAAACCGACGCCACTTTCAAATCTATATAAAACAGCGAGTTTAACATGCTGAAAAATGTAGCAGAGTACATAAAGAAAATTCAGAGCCTATACAGAGCTCAAATACCACGAAAGCGACTAAAATCGAGGACAAGTTTCTTTGTAATAGTCCTGTGAACAGCCCGAATATTTTCCTCATCCTCAGAGACTTTAAAACGTAGAAAACTATAAAAAGGATGAAAACGGGGGGTCGCTCCAATAAAATGAAGCATGGCAAAATGGGGGAAAATAGACCAAGATGATGTAAAGTGTGACCGTGTAGAAATACAAAGTAGGGAACATGTTCTTACATGTAGAAACTGTCCTCGTCAGTGTTCCCTCGAAGATTGTGGCTCACTAACAAAGATAGAAACCGACGTAGGCTAATACTAGGCTGAAGTTATATGAATGACATAACGCAATGAAGTAAAATAAGTAGTATAAAAAAACAAAAATTTTACTCACATTATGTTCTTCTACTTCGTCTGATATATCCGTTACACTTTTAAGCATGTAAGACATTATTCTAATTTCAGTATGTACGGTACCTAAGGGAAGACTAGTGTCTTTGGGAGCAGTAAGGCTTCTGGAGAAAGGATAAGGATATTACAAAATCTGAACTTTCAAGGTCTGTAGAGCGAATAAATATAAATATACATATTTTTTTAATGCGACTAGAATTACTGACTACAATTACGGCGGCTCTTGGCCTCACACACTGCAACTTTCATAGATTCTTTTTGCTCCCCTTTGTCACTTAAAACACCTCCACCTCATCCAGTCCTATTCTCTTAATGAGCTTCCATACGCTTGAGAGTACAGTGGATCCCCGACAAGTCGGCCTCCGATAACCCGGAAGTCCGGCTAACCCGAACCGATTTTCATCAGACAAATATTTCAACAATATAAATGTTACTGAGTTTTTTACCAAGAAATGAACAATACTGTATGCCACTGTACGTAATTTAGATGTACTATGGTGCATATGTATTTCATGTTTTTGCAATTATAATGGAAGTTCATCTGTAAGTATCAGTATTTTATTAATTTTTACCATATTCTCCGGCTAACCCGAATTTTCGATAACCCGGATCGGCCGCGGTCCCGATTAATCCGACTTATCGAGGTGCCACTGTAGTCCTTTTACCATAGACATAGACTGATCCTTTTGGTTAAGGTACTAGTACACTTTAGAAGGCCAAAAATAAGCATTTTTTCAAAAAAAAATTTCTCAGAACCTTTATTAAAAATGAACATAAAACTTATTACATATTAATATTTATCTCTTAAAGAATACAAAAAATATATCTTTTTTCATTTACGCACGTACACTAATATTGTAGAGGGCGTCAAAAGGAGGCCTCGAAAAAAAGTAGTTCCGATGGCGGACAGTTAATCTCAAGATTGGGATCTCTTAAACAAAAAAATCGTACGGCATTTCAAAAAGGAAGGTTTCTTACGTGACAATTTACCACCGCTAGTGAAAAATTCCGCAAAGAAAAGATTTTAAGGAAATTTAAAAAAAATTTGTTAAAAAAATCGCCCGTTTTTCTTTAGTTTTTCATGGTTAAAAAACATTTATTTTTTATTTTTTGATCATATTGTGGTAAATTGTCACGTAAGAAACCTTTTTTTTTTTTTTCACATGCAGTACAATTTTTTTGTTTCAGATTTTTCGAGGCCTCGACTTTTGCGCCCTCTACAATATTAGTGTATTTGCATAAATGAAAAAAGATATATTTTTTGTACTCTCTAAGAGTTAGATATTAATATGTAAAAAGTTTTATGTTCATTTTTAATAAAGTTTCTGAGAAAAAAATTCTTGAAAAGAATTATTATTTTTGGTCTTCTAAAGTGTAATAATAGTACCTTATTCTCTCCGAGTTCTAGATACCACAACCTTGTGAGGCCTTCACGCTGACGTGTACCGCTATTGAATAAGCTACAAATAATTGTAGCGAAACGTTGAAAGCAACTTACATTACTAAAGCTGTGCTAGAATTGTGTACACACATTATACCTATTTACCTTTTAAATGGCCTATACATTTCGGCTTTGTAAACAATATTCCTCACATCAACGAACTGATTCATTCCAACGAATCCCCATACGGCAGGTGCACTAATCCTGTCCACAGGAACTCCTGTATTCTTCGAAACACTTGTTATATACGGAAAAGCCTTATCTGCAGTTACAGCAACTATATTGGACAGTTTCTTTCGACGGCATGTAGCTACAATACACGAAGTCATAAAACATACCGGTCCACTGGTTGCCATGATGACTTTTACACTGCGTTTGGCGACGTGGTTGAGCAACTCGGCGAACATTCTCATTCTGTAGCTGCATCGGTTTAAAAACATTGCTTCCGTTTCCACATCATGTCTGTAAGGAATTTTTAATAATATAAAACATTGGTAAATATGCATTGATTGCAATGTTATATATATTAAATATTAAACCGGTTTTACAGCGTCATAATACTCCTTTGCGTTTCTAATCGCTACTCCATCTATTGTGGCTGTCTTCATCTCTTAAATTTCTTCGCAACATGACTTTGGAGATGCCATTTATCGATGTGGTCACTGATCTTCCTCGTTTTCGTTTTTCTGTTGAGATCCATTCTAACACGTTTTTGGGGGATTTTTACGTCCTCCATTAGTCTGTTCTGTGCGTGTTCGGGACTTCCTCGCGTAACATAAATTAAAATAAGTGTAAAAACAACAACTTGTCAATAATATATTTATTTGTGTCGGTAAAATAGAGTGAATATTGCTCGAAAGAGGGTTTGTTATTCTTTGCGAGTGTGGTGGTGTGTCCGCGCCGGGTGGTTGCTGTGACTATACTGAAAAAAAACACATGTCTGTGGTTTTACGTTGAAGACTAATTGATCGACATAAAGAGGCTGGTCCTTTATCTGATGTTTTAAAAGCTGAAAACATTTCTGTCAAGAAGCGTCATCAAATGCATTCAAAAAGTGATTCATTGACATGAGGTCTGATAAGGTTTACTATTTAATGGGGAATTTTTAAACTGAGACTGAACAGGAACAGGCCATTACCATCTGGTTTCGTATAGAAAGAATTGTGAATTTTAAATGACCCATATAATTTCCGTTTAGAAAAGAAAGGTAATATTTAAAATTAGCAATTAAAAAAATACTAAATGAAGCGTGTCGCTATAAGTCTTACGTAACCGTACCATAATAACTGTTGTCTTACGATGTCATGTATGATTGGTCTATTTCCATGCCATAGATCTTCTTACTAACCTCCTCCAAAAATCCATCTCAGTTGCTAGTAATTTAGCGTTGTACCTACTTCTTGGTTAATTGCCAGACTTCAGTTAATTTTTAACTAGTATTAACACTCCTTTCGCATGTTCTCCCCTTTTCATTCCACCATATAACAGCTCCGCGGAGGTTATCCCAAACCATTGTCGGAGGTTTTTCAACCACGAGATATGACGGCGTCCCGGTCCTCTCCTGCCTCCTTCACTCTTTTAAAATCGTAGAACTAACCTAAACACCTGAAATGCCTGAAAATACTTGAAAACAATCTCTTCATTTGGATAATATATTAATAAAATCAATACTAACTTTAAAAAATCCTCAAGGTCAATGACAATATCAGCATCCTGAATAACTTCTTTTAAATGTTCGCACAGATACACCATCTCATGCTTTCCAAATCTTTTCAACGAATTCAAATACATCACATACTCTGTCGTAATTTCCAACTTTTTGCCATCTGTTGTTTGGTGGTAGTCATATAGCTTAAAAATTATCCCTTGCGACTTCCATAACGACTTTATTTCCACCAGTTCGAGTATTAGAAAAGAAGTTATTGGACTGGATGCGCCTAAAATGGCGATTACTTGGACATCTTGTATGCTGCTGGCTACCATATTTTCTTTAAAAAACTATAACCAGAAAGTTATAAGTCGTTGATTAGTATATTTAATTCATAAATTCCTAAATTGAAAGTCGCGACCTCCTGGGGGTCAAAAATATGTTTTAAACCAAACATTTTTTAAAGAATAGTCCAATCAACAGCCATTTTCTCGTTGAATTTTGAGAATCAAGGTCGATTTCCTTTGAAATTCCTGAGATTTGTTAAATTTCCTGAGAATTACTAAATTTGGATTTAGATAGTATTTATAACCTTTGTCAAAATCTACCCTACGCCGAAACGGGCTTTTGCCTTGGATATGGAAAAAAGATGGATATTTTCGAAGAATTTCGAATTGGAGAACCTTCAATCTCAAATAACTCAAATGTGGTGCAATTTTTTGGGAAAACTTAACATATATCTGTTGAAGTTCATTACAAAACCTTTCAAATGAGCTCTGATAAAAAAAATGCATAAGAACTGACTGACTTATGACGAAAATAAAATCCCTTCCTGCTTTTTTTTCAAATGTAATAATTAAACCCTCGTCGTTACAATCCTAATAGAACTGAATGCTTTCGACTTGAAATTAACTTTATTTGCGTATAATTGGTACGATCCATGCGATTTAACTGGTTTGGAATGCTTAGTTTATAAATAGTTGATCAAATCGAAAATGACATTTTTATAATTAAAAATAAAGTGCATTTTTCTTAAATAAATCTAAAAGTACCTATTCAAAATATCAAAAAATGTTTCAAATATTAATTGTAGGATTTTTTTACCGAAAATTTTGATTTTTTTTTGTTTTTGTATCATGAACACTTTTAGGTTTATTTAAGAAAAAATCACTTTTTTAATTACAAAAATGTAATTTTCGATTTAATCAACTATTTTTTCTAAACGAACCATTCAAAACCGGTCAAATTACATGGATCGTATCAAATATACCTAAATGAAGTTAATTCCACGTCGAAAGCTATTCATTTCTATTAGGATTGTAATAACGAGGGTTTAATAATTGTTACATGTCAAAAAAAAGTAGGGACCGACTTTATTTTCGTCATAAGTCAGTAAATTCTTATGCAAAAACTTTCATCAAAGCTCATTTGATAAAAGTTTTAATGATCTTTAAAATATGTCTGTTACATTTTCCCAAAAAATTGCACTATATTAGAGTTATTTGTGATTGAAAGTTATCCATGTCGAGGTTCTTTGAAAATAACCATGCTTTAAAGAGCAATAACTCAGTCGTTATTGGGTTTACATAGGTCTTTCCGAATCTCTTTAATTTTTTATTAGCTACAATTTTATTCCAAATGATTTTTTCTATAAAATTAAAAATTTTTAAGTTATGCACGAAAAACGGTTCTAAAACGTGAGTTTTTCATTGAAAAATGCATAGTTTCAATCGCTAATAACTTGTAAAGTATCAACTTTGCTAAAAAAAATTATTGAACAAAAGTTACTCAGAATTGGTCAATTTATCGACTTCCATAGTTATTTTGATTGAAAAAATTTTCATCCCCTAGATGGGGTTGTTTTCACCCCCTGGACAAAAGCCCGCTTCGGCAACAAATTCTGGTCTCAACCTAAATCCGAGCTTTCTACAATTTACAAAGCAAAACGGGCAATAAATCAATAGACGTGGGGAATCTATAGGTAAAAATCTAACGAATTGTAGCAAAAGAATGAATCACCGGCCGCAAGTAGCAGCTCAAAACGGTTCCATATCGAGAACAGTCTGGCAGAAACACGATATACGTGGAAACAGTGGAGAAAGGTGTATGTGGAAGGTCACACAATAGCTAGAGGTGGCTAAGTCTGGAATGATCGAGAATAACGTTATTTGTTATTTAAGCGGAGCGCGCTTTTATTTTAGTTTAGTTTAAGCTAGAGATTTGGAAAGAAAACTTGTATAAATAAATTAATAAAGTTGTATATAAATACGAACGCTCGTTTGAATATTACAGTGGTGTCCGGTGTTCGGTAAACTTAGTGCGATATAAATAAGTGAATTAGAGAAAGACTTTAAAAGACTTTTGAACTTTATTCGTCGGGGAAAAATCGGAGTGCGTTAATTGTTCGGTATTCGGAAAGACTTTTAAAAGACATTTTGAAAAGTGTGTGTGTGTGCCGACCAAAGATGTTGCTAGAAGAACTCTCTGTAAAACAGCTCCGTGAACAATTAGAAGAGTACGAGTTAGACGCCAGTGGGTCCAAGAAAGTCTTGAAAGCACAACTCGAGGAGGTCCTCAAGAAGAATGGAGATGATCCAAAGACGTTCCACTTCCAGTCAGCAGAACAAGCAATCTTATCGAAATTCGAAAATGTTTCTCAAAAGATTGATGAAACTTCTATAAAGAACAACGAGAAACTTGAAGAAGTTAGTAGAAAAAGCGACGAGAAATTCAAGAACGTTGCTAAAAAATTTGACGAGACTTCTCAAGTAATTAAAGAAGTTTGTAGACAGAACAACGAAAAACTCACTGGCGAAGCGTCCATGTAACCACTGTTACCATTGGTAACAGTTAAAAATCTTGCAAATAAATATTTTATGACTACTATGAAATAATTCCATTTATATTTTTTACTAACAGAAAAAAAGTAGCAAAAAGTAAAATGTAGCAAAAGAATAAATCACTGGCCGCAAGTAGCAGCTCCAAACGGTTCCATCTCGAGAACATTCTGGCAGAAGCACGATATACGTGGAATCAGTGGAGAAAGACGTGCGGTATGTGGAAGGTCACACAATAGCTAGAGGTGCGAAGTCTGGAATGATCGAGAATAACGTTATTTGATATTTAAGCGGAGCGCGCTTTTATTTGAGTTTAGTTTAAGCTAGAGTTTTGGAAAGAAAACTTGTATAAATAAATTAATAAAGTCGTATATAAATACGAACCCTCGTTTGAATATTACAGAATTTAATTCCTAGCATGTACACAATTTGTGAATAAATGAAGGTAAAGAAAGACAGTTTAAGCTCGGGTTTAGGTTGTGACCAGAATTTATTTTCCAACGTAAGAAATCTTTAGATTTCTAGCTCTTTGTATTTCGTTTTGCTTACAATAGATGTCACTGTTGCGTCTGTTGCAAATTATTTTTAATAATTTACTAACGTGGCAGGAAGGTTTGGTTTCGATTCAGAGAGCGCACCAGGAGTCGCTCCGGGGAGTCCAAGAGAATGAAAAAATATGCATAAGCGAATGGTGGTGGTCTTTGTATCGAAACTAAATCTTAAACTATCTTTCTTCAAAAATGTATAAACATTTTCAATTTCTTTGTAACATGAAAATGCAGCAGCTGCATAATGCTCTTGTTAAATCGGAGAGTGCAGGAAGAGTCTATACCGGTTTCGGAGGTCTTTTCCCCTCATCAGTAGTCCCATATCCTCTTCTCTCCGATTTTTCCAGGCATCACACTTTGGGCCTTTCCGAATTGTATAGAAAGAAATGTCACAAATGAACTAGAGCCATCTACCGAAAAACAAAGTAAGTTATCAATCGAACCAATCGGTATGGGAACGATATTTATTGTCGTTTTCTGTGCTACTTCGTTTACTCACAAATTGAGTACTATAGTATTTTTACTACAAAAACGTTATTACGTAGGTCAAAATTTTTGACGTAAGAGAACTGTCAAAACATTAGAATGTGACTTTTCATTATTGCTATGTTTATTATAAACACGGCAATAATGAAAAGTCACATTCTAATGTTTTGACAGTTCTCTTACGTCAAAAATTGTGACCTACGTAATAACGTTTTTGTAGTAAAAATACTATATGATTCAAATTTCACGTATCGTGGTCCAAATCCACGTATCGTGGAATGCAAATTGTAGATTCCTCACGTCTATTCATTTATCGTCCGTTTGCTTTGTAAATTGTAGACAGCTCGGATTTAGATTGTGATCAGAATTTGTTTTCCAACGTTTGGCTATTTGAATTTCTTTTTGCTTCAAACACGTTTTGTCATATTTGCTTCAAAAATTGTACCTTTAAATTATCTGCGGCCAGAAATTCTAATTCTTGTTTGGATATAAGCGATTCGAGACCATAATAGCAATAGACATGTTCCCAAAATTCAGATAGGCCTCCAATAAGATGCTTTTTTCCACCCCACATATTGATTTCTTTCCAAATTAATGGACTTTCCGAAACATACCATTTGTTTTCTTTGTTCAACTGTTCCAAATAAATCTAAAACAGATGGAAAGTGTTATTGATTTTATGCTTATCTTTACAATTGGATGGCCATACTACGAGGTCAAGGTAGGGAGTATTGCAAGGAAATCCATAGTCTATTATCCAGAGTTAGAGTGTCTATTCGGAAAGGGAAATGTAGTCAGATGGTAGGTATATAAAAACTAATAGACTATGATGGACAGGGCATGTGATACGCAATAACGACAATCTGTTCGAAAGACCAGATGGTAGAAGGTCTGTAGGACGGCCTAGAATAAGGTGGAAAGGTGCAGTCAGACAAGATATGGAGAAAATGGGAGTGAGACAATGGGAAGTAGTGGCACAGGACAGACAGATGTGGAAGGCAATAATAAACACGGCAAGGACCCACGAAGAGTTGTAACGCTATTGATGATGATGATGATATTCACCAATATGTCTGTTATTTTGTTATTTTTATACTCTTTGCTGTAGAGACCTAAATAGTTAACTTACCGCCCACTCCATAGAGAGTTTTTCCACTTTCTTGAAAACAAAGTTTGGAAGTTTATCGGCCAAATATTGGGCCACATAAATTGCGTGGACAAAGTTTGGACAGCTAGGTTTTCCATTAATCACAAAATAAGGCATCCTGTTAACGTTTATTAGTGCTTTATTTTTTGCAAAAATGACAACTGTCAATATTATACCTATAAAATGGCAAAAACGTTTTCATGATCAACTTTTTACTTCTATCATAGATTATGAAGTCGTGTAAATTGAAACTTTGAATTAGATCTAGTTTTGCTATCTTCGTCTTTTTTCCCTGGCAATACTACTTACCCCATATCCCTACGTATAGTCTGTGGTTAGCCTGAACGACCCCTGGGGTGCGAAAAGTTTTTTTCCTTCCCTACCCTTGATTGTTCAATTATATTCGTATCTATTGGTAGGTTTAGTTAGGCGTTAGGCGTTAATTTTAAGAAATATTGCTGGCTAAATGGCACAGTTCCCAAAGGCCATAAAACAAGAAAAAAAAACTTTTTACTACAGTGAATGAACGTAAAAATCAACCATTACTCCGAGTTCGGCGAATCTCCATCGATTTTCATGAAAATTGGTGAGAGGTTAGAAACTTGCGCGTTTACTCTCGGAGTGGATGCCGCCACTTCTCGGGGGTGATAATTGTTTTATTAAAATAACCACATAAATCGATACAGTGACAAATTTTAATAGTACATTCTTTCACGGTTTTTGCTCTAAATTTTAAAAAACCGCTTGGATTGACATGAAATTTGGCATACGTATAGCTTACATGTCAAAGAAAAAAAGTGATATTGTGCCGATGTGTGCTTTTGCCCTGGGGATGACTTTCACCCCGTCTTGGGGGTGAAAAAATATATGTCCAAAATAAGTCCGGAAATGGGTAAACTGACTAATTTTAAGTAACATTTGTTCTATAGAGCTTTTTCGCTAAGTCAACACTTTTCATTTTAATTTTGAAAAATATGCTTTTTTTCAAAATAACTTAAAAATTGTAGAGATACCAAAAATCTCGAAAAACACAAAAAGTCAGCATTGCTTTTCTGAATATCATGTATTTTTTTGTTTTTCTGTTAGACAAAAATTGATTAAGATTTGGTGTTTCTAAATTTGCATACATTCGTGATCAGTGACTCGTTCAACCCCTTTTAACTACAACCTTTTCAATAACAAGGACTTTGAACCGATGAAACTTACAGATCATATAAACAATACATACACGAGTCAAGAAACTTGTGAAGTCGTAACGATTAAGTTCATTTAAGATACTAATTAGGGGGTGATTTTCCCGATTTTTTTACCAAAACAAAAAGGGACTAACTTTATTTTGAGCGTAACTTGTTTACTTTTGATGCTAGAAATTTTTTTTTATAAATCAAAAAAGAAGCTTTTTTTAAACACTTTAAATAAGTTGTAATGAGTTTTCCCCGAAATGTGCTTCATTTTTGGTTATTTCACGTTAAAGTATTCCATTTGGAATTTGACGAATATGAACCTATTTTTCATTAGCTATAACTCTGCTTCTACTAGGTATAGAGACGTGATATATACACCATTTTTTTAAATTTTTTACAGGCTATATTTTTGCTAAGAATGTTTTTTCGACAAAATATTTACTATTTGAGTTATTTGCGAAAAACCGTCTAAAAGCGTGGTTATTTTGTTGAAAAAATGAACATATTCACTGCCAAATAACTCGAAAAGTATTGACTTAGTGAAAAAACTCTATAGAACAAAAGTTACTTAAAATTAGCCAGTTTATACATTTCCTGACTTACTTTGGACGAATATTTTTTCACCCCCAAGAGGTGGTGCAAACCACCCCCAGGGCAAAAGCACATATCGGCACAATATCACTTTTTTTCTTTGACATGTTAGCTATGTGTGTGCCAAATTTCATGTCAATCTAAGCGGTTCTTTAAAATTTAGAGGTTTTGCGATATTTTACCGTTAAAGAACGGACTATCAGCAACATTGGTTATCATAAAGTTGTTAAGATAAATCAATATTTTTTGAGTTAATAAAGATCAAATAATTTAATTTTCCATGAAAAAAATTGCATGCAAAAAGGGTAAAAGCGCAAGTTGGCACCATGTCACTTGTTTCTTTGGGTATCCTCTAACTACTTATCAATTTTCATGAAAGTATCGATGGAGGTTCGACGAAATCGGAGGTGAAAACCTTCAGGTGCCTTCAGTCACTGTAGTTGACTGTACTATTATAATCGTTTATTTGCCTTTCCGTTGTATACAGAGTTGCCTATGTCTAAGGAATATAAATACATACGCAAAGATGGCGCTTTTTGACAAAAGTGACAGTCCCTCTCATTGTTTTGATTTTAATTTAAAGTCGTTGTCAATTTGTCAAATTCATTTAATTGTTAATGAACATCTGTCTGTGCAAGTGCGTGGTGAAGTGAAATAGTTCAAAAAAAGTGTTCGCGAATTTGTAAAAATATTTATCGGAATGTTAGCAGTTTCACAGTTCGTGTAAACAATTATAAACATGATTGAACAATTCGTCTTAAAAGGACCGATTTTCACAGATAGGTGAAAAATTATGGAAGAATATGAAGATGAACCAGATATAAATGAACAAATTTTTCACAACAACGTGAGGGAGCAAATTGTAAGTGATTTTTGAATTAATTAGTGTTAGTGTTACTTGATCATTTCGATTTAGAGTGTGTGCTTATTTAAAAAAATATCCTTGATGTATTATTAGTTCATACACGTTATCAATGAAATAATTAGAACACAAATATAGACAGTTGATAATTATGCATTTTTTTGTGGTTTTTGGGTCAGTTCACACCGTTGTTATATCATTGTAAAAAGTTGCAAAGAGATTTGCAATCTTTATGCATAAGTGGTTCATGGTTTAACAATTGACTTGGTGCTAAATGATTAGTCAGAGTGTCTACTTTTTTAAATTGGGTATTGAATAATTGTTCTTTATATCTTATCTGAAAAAATACGTACTTACCTGAATTAAGTACTTTTTTTAGAGATTGTAATCAATTTTACATAATTTTTGCAGGGCCGTAACTACGATGTTAGGGGCCCCGGGGCAAAGGTGATCTGGGGGCCCCCTACCGGTGGGTCTTAGGGTTTACCCCCCAGCGGAAGGCGGGGTCCGGAAAAATGTTTGATATTTAACCCATTGAAAACGCGTTTTAATGGATTCTATGACTGAAGTTTCTTGAATCTACCTATTGCTATTTTAGTTGACCAACACAAAAAAATTTTGAAATCACCTTATTTTTTATTCGCTTTAAAAAATTTAAAAGAAAAACAACAAAATGAATAGATAGTAAAACAAAATGAGATAATATAGTGAAACAATAAAAAGAAAATATCTTGAAACTTCAAAACCGAATGGAAAAATATGAAGATATGAAGGTTTATTTAAAGAAAATGTAGGAAGAGGTAAATCAGATTGCTGAGAAAATACAGAAAATTGAAAAGGTGGAAGACAAATTCAACAATGCGGTAAAATTCGATACTTATGGAATAAGTGGAAGAAAAATTGACGGAGATAGGAAAATGTCAAAAAGGAGGAGACTAGTTGGGAACTAATTGTATACAGCTCTAATTAGAGCAGAATCCTATTTGACGAGGATATTAGAAAACGATATCCGGTAGCTTCAGCAGTGACACTCTCGAAGACGAATACCGTCACTGCTGTTAGATTTATTATGCTGTGGTACTGGTAGGGCTGATTCCAATGTGCTCATTGCATCTTACCCTTACCTTTCTTTTCAATATGTGGTACCATGTGGTTCCTTTCACGTACCAAGATGTGGTCTGGGGTAAATTGGTTAAGACAAAGTAGCTGGGACCAGGGCCGCTATTCCGGTTGCATTTTAGTTTTTATTTCACCAAAATAACTAATTTCCTCAGTAACAATTTATATCTTTACGAAAGGTCTCGGGGGCCACAGCTTAGCCCGGGCCCCTCTTCCAATGGCATTTTAGGTTTTATTACGCTGAAATAACTAATTTCCTAAATATTAATTTAAATTTTTATGTTAAGGTCTCGGGAGCCCCAGCTCAGCTAGGCCTCAGGGTTTCCTTCTAAGGGTTCTGTTCCAATTGCATTTTAGTCGAAAATACTAATTTCTCCAGTGAAAAATTAAAACTTTATAGGGTGCCCCTGTAAGGTCTTTTTAAAATTGTGTCATTTGAAAATATTTCGTTGGCATCGGCTTTTAAAATACATATTTTTATTTTTCTCGTTAAACTCTATGCACGGTCAAAAAATGGGCACCTGGGGGGCCCCGGGGCGCCGCCCCGGTTGCCCCAATGATAGTTACGGCCCTGAATTTTTGGTATATACAGTCTCTGCTCACATTAGACCTAGTCCAAGTAATGAAGCTTAAAATAGGCCAAAACCTCGCAATTTTTACAGAATGGATCGATTTGCTTGAAAATTTGAGAATAAGTAGTGGATAGTCCAAGGATCAAAATCTATATCATGCCAAAAGACGCTTTTACCATGGGGGTGGTTACCACCCCCATCTCGGGGGTGGAAATTGTTATTATATTTTGAACGCAAGAGCTGGTAAAAACATTTATTATAATCAAAAAACTTTTGATAAAATTAATAGTTTTCGATTTATTCGCTATCGAAAGTGTTAGTTTTATATCGAAAAAATCAATGTTTTTAATCAGTTTTCTGCTAATAACTCAAAAAGTTTTCGTTTTATCAAAACAACTTTACTTAACAAAAATGTACAGCTGGTTCCTAGAAAAAACTGATACGACTCTTAATAAGATTTGATCATTTTGAGCAGTGTATGATTGGTCTGACATTATGTTATATTTATTATGACAGATAAATAATGAAATAAACAAACAAACAGCCATTTTTTGAGGTTGAAGTTATCTGACAAATTTTAAGATTTGGCAGTGACAGTGAGAGTATGTAAATAATAAGTTTATCCTTCAAAATATAATAAATTAAATATAATTAAACTCATATTCATTATATCACACCTCATCAAAAGCTTTTTACAAGAACATAGTCAGATATTTTGATATGGCTTAGAGCCAGACTACATCAAGATCGCCTATAAATCGTGCTGGTAATTGCCTTGCAGCGAGACCAAAAACAAAAAGAAGAAGAAGAAGAAAATACACTGCTCAGTTTTTTTTGGAACCAGCTGTACCTTTTGAGAAAATAAACAAAACCGTTTTTTTTTTATTTTCTTTAAGATTAATAGTAATCGAGCTATACTTTATTATATGTTAGCTCTTCTTCGTCAAATGCTAAATATTGTAGTTTCAAAGTCAAAAGACGGGAAAACTATGCATTCTTCGAGGATAACTTGTTCAAAATAATTTAAAGTATTTAAAAATATCTATCTCCAGAAATAGAAAAAATGTCTTTAGCTCAAAAATTAAGTAACTTATAATGAAAAGAATGTCAGTACCTCTTTTTTTCAGCGAAAAACTGATCAGAAGCAACCGCCCTAATCACCACCCTAATTCAAATTAGTCATTGACCTTATTTGGTTTTCTTGATTTATGTATTTAATACGTTCTAGAAGTTTGATCGGCTTAAAATGATTAGTTTTTAAAAAAATGGAGTTAAAAGCGAATAACGGGTTTTTGTAGTTTGGTAAAAAATGCCCTTTTCTTCAGAATAGAAAGATTAGAATCAGAGATATGAAATAATAATTAAATATGAAATTGTACCTTATTTAATTCCCAAGAACTTGGTTTGCAAAAATTTTTTTACAGCAAAAATTGAGTGAGCTATTGACAATTAGGTAAAACTGTAATATCATGCAAAAACCACCTTTATCAACCCTTTCAATGCCACCTCTTTTTGTGACTGAGAATTTTAAAAGGATTTAATATTAATAGCCTTATAGATCTTGTAAAAACCTACAAAATTCTTTTCTAACGAACTTTGTAAGATAAAAAAATAAAAAAGTTACGGTTAAAAAATCAATATATTAAAAAAAGGAGAAATCCAATTGGAAGCATAATAATGTAAGTTAGCGGTGTTTTTAGTCATTTGTCTTATTTATTCTTCTTTATTTATGTATTATTAATAGATTGCGAATAACGAATGGTTGCGATTTGGTAAAAAATTCTGTTTTCTTCAGAATAGAAAGATTAGTATCAGAGATACGAAAAAATATTTAAATATGAAATTGTAGGTAATTTAATTCCCAAGAACTTGGTTTGATTAAAATTTGTTCTACAGCAAAAATTGAGTGAATCGTAAATGAGTATACCATCGAAAAATATTGATTTTTTAGATATAAAACTAACACTTTCGATAGAGAATAAATCAAAAACTATTAATTTTATCAACAAAATGTATAGAACATTTTTTGCTTAGAATGAATGTTTTTATCAACTTTTGCCGTCAAAATATAATGAAAAATTTCCACCCCCGAGATGGGGTGGCGACCACCCGCATGGTAAAAGCGCCTGTCGGCTTCATATAGATTTTGATCCATCGACTATCCACTACTTATTCTCAAATTTTCAAGCAAATTGATCCATTCTGTAAAAATTGCTAGGTGAAAAGCTTTGGTTCCTGGACTAACTTGCTTTTTTTATAATCAATTATAACGAGCGATCAACAATTATTGGGATCAAAGCTAGCTGTGCAAAAAATTACGTATGTCTTGCTTTAATCTGAATTTATATCATTGGTTTATCAATTAATTTTGATTAACATTATAAAACATAAAAAATCAGTCAAAACCTTTAACACAGAACTTTAATCAAAAATAAAAAGAATTAACAAAATTATAAGTAACAATACAAAATAAAATCAAACAAGATGCTGTTATATCCACCACCACCAACATCTCTACATAACCTAACTTTTCTTGTTAAGTTGATGTCTTAGAATATATATGTTTATTTTATATTCTAAGGTTGATGTACACTGCAAAGTTGACGTAAACTGGAAAGTAAATCAGAATTAAGAATAGACATGCACTGTATAGCTATCTCTGTCGTTCAGAGCCACCTATGGTGACAATAATTTTGGATCACACGTTATTGTTATAACTAGGTATGTTGGCTATATTATATTATACAGGGTGTCCCGAAAAGATTGGTCATAAATTATACCACACATTCTGGGGTCAAAAATAGTTCGATTGAACCTAACTTACCTTAGTACAAATGTGCTCATAAAAATAGTTACAGCCCTTTAAAGTTACAAAATGAAAATCGATTTTTTTCAATATATCGAAAACTATTAGAGAGTTTTTATTGGAAATCGACATGTAGGTATTATTCTTGTGGCAGGAACAGCTTAAAACAAAATTATAGTGAAGTTTGTCCACCCCATAAAAATTTTATGGGGGTTTTGTTCCCTTAAACCCCCCAAACTTTTGTGTACGTTCCAATTAATTCATTATTGTGATACCATTAGTTAAACACAACGTTTTTAAAACTTTTTTGCCTCTTAATATTTTTTCGATAATCCAGTTTTTATCGAGATGCAGCTTCTTTTTTAATATATTTACATAAAAATTTTATGGGGGTTTTGTTCCTTTAAAGCCCCCAAACGTTTGTGTACGTTCCAATTAAACTATTATTGTGGTACCATTAGTTAAACACAGTGTTTTTAAAACTTTTTTGACTGTTAGTCTTTTTTGCCAAGTCACCTTTTATCGAGATGTGGCTTCTTTTTCAAAATATACCTAAAAATGCAAATTATAAATCAATTTTCAGATTATTAACAGGTCTCTATAATCGTACTTAACCATATACAAATATGTGGTGGATTCGACAAATATTCAAAATGTCGATAAACACTGGCTTATCAAAAAAGTACTAAGAGGCAAAAAAGTTTTAAAAACATTGTGTTTAACTAATGGTGCCACAATATTAGATTAATTGGAACGTACACAAAAGTTTGGGGGGGTTTAAAGGAACAAAACCCCCATAAAATTTTTATGGGGTGCACAAATTTCACTTTAATTTTTTTATAAGATGTTGCTGCCATAAGAATTGTCCATTTTCAATAAAAAAATCTCTAAGAGTTTTCGATATATGAAAAAAAATCGATTTTCATTTTGTAACTTCAAAATGCTGTGACTTTTTTTGTGTGCACTATTGTATATTAGACCAGGGCGCACCTGTAAAAATATTAGTACATTTGGACGTTGAGAGGTGACTCATTTTTTTTTGCAGAAATTGCTTGAAAATAACTCAAATAATATTATTTGAGTTATCCTCCCTCTCAAAAAGGTCCGGAACATTGTTTAAATAATCAAAATGTCAAAAAATGAAGGAAAAATTCGATTTTTTTCTTCGTTTTTTGATTATAACTTTAAAAGTATTCATTTCCGAGAAAAGTTGCATTGACATAAAAGTTGCGTAATTAAATTTCCTACAATATAGAATTGGTTAAAAATTTAAAAAATAGTCACCCTTGTTGCAAAATGGCAATAATTGCGAAAAAACCATACAAAAACAAGTGTTCGCATTTTACGTTTTTCAACCATTTATGCTACACTTAGGAGCTTCATATTTCACCCAGAAAAACTTTATGATACAGTAAAACAACATTGTAAATTTCATTAAGATCGGTTCAATAAATTTTGCAAAACGAATTTTGCAATCCAGATTTCGCAAAAAAATTCATTTTTTCAAAATGTTACAGGACTGAAAATAAAGCAGATAGCAAGTTGAAATTTTTTTTTGCGTATAGAAGTGTACTATACCTTTCATTTGCAATTTGCAAAACTAAAATCGATTAACTACCACGGCGTCAGGAATTTTTTTAAATAAACATTAATTATTGGTCCTACGCGCAGGACAGAGGATAGTTTGCTCTGATTG
Source organism: Diabrotica virgifera virgifera (assembly GCF_917563875.1). Taxonomy (NCBI): domain Eukaryota; kingdom Metazoa; phylum Arthropoda; class Insecta; order Coleoptera; family Chrysomelidae; genus Diabrotica; species Diabrotica virgifera. The sequence goes on along the minus strand of NC_065448.1, from coordinate 220,798,312 downwards.
GGCATTCCAATGACCTTTGATAATGATTGATACATTTTAATTTTTATTACATTTCGATATACTTAAATAAATAAATTTGTTTATTGCAAAATAAAAACACATACTCTATCCTTTGAAATAACACTTTTTTTAGCAAAAACTTTCTTTGTTCATATATTTTAACATAGAGAATAAAAGTTTATTATTTTTAAACATATGCAATTGTTTAAACAATATTTCACAAACAATAAAAAAATTAGTTTGATTTTTGTGGAATTAAAATATTAAAATACAACAAAATATAGAGTAAGAAAATAATATATTAGATAAAGATTGGAAGAAATTTTGGTGGAAATCAACTTTGTGAATCGAACACCGCTGTCCTGCGCCTAGCACCAAAAATTAATGTTTATTTAAAAAATTTCCTGACGCCGTGGTAATTAATCGATTTTAATTTTGCAAATTGCAAATGAAAGGTACAGTACACTTCTATAAGCAAAAAAAAATCAACTTGCTATCTGCTTTATTTTCAGTCCTGCAACATTTTAAAAAAATGAATTTTTTTGCGAAAGTTGGATTGCAAAATTTATTTTGCAAAATCTATTAAACCGATCTTAATGAAATTTACAGTGTTGTTTTACTATATCATTCAGTTTTTCTGGGTAAAATATGAAGGTCCTAAGTGTAGCATAAATGGTTGAAAAACGTAAAATGCGAATACTTGTTTTTGTATGGTTTTTTTCGCAATGATTGCTATTTTGCAACAAGGGTGACTATTTTTTAAATTATTTCTATATTGTAGGAAATTTAATTACGCAACTTTTATGTCAGTACAACTTTTCTCAGAAATGAACAGTTTTAAAGTTATAATCAAAAAAACCAATAAAAAAATCTAATTTTGCCTTCATATTTTGACATTTTGATTATTTAAACAATGTTCCGGACCATTTTAAGTGGGAGGATAACTCAAATATTATTATCTAAGTTATTTTCAAGCAATTTCTGCAAAAAAATTTGAGTCACCTCTCAACGTCCATCTCAAAACGGATGGACTATATAGGTAAGTGAGGTTCAATCAACTTATTTTTGACCCCAGAATCTGTGGTATAATTTATGACCAATCTTTTCGGGACACCCTGTATAAAAGGATTACACTAATAATAGTATTAACCTTTTGTGTGTGTATTTATTGAAGAAATAAATTGAAATCATCACATAATTTTACTACAATACTGATATTTTGTTAAGCCACCCTTTTAATAAGAAATGCAGCCATTTTCGTAGGCATGCTATTTATGCATGTTGTTGCTATTTCTTTTAAAACATTCTCTATCAAGAGACTCATATTCATATATGAGCCAAACAGCCACATAGATTTTTCCCGTAGACCAGCGTCTCACCCTTGAACCAGGGATCGCACTGCAAATAATGGCAATTAAAATAGCTATGATCTATGAGGACCAAACTTAAAAACCTCCTTGGTAGCGAAGGGATTAAATGATCATGGTCAATAAAATGATTGTGGCCAATAAATTATTTCCTCTATCAACTGAATCTTGTTTATTACTACCTACTTCCTCTTCCAATTTTCTTTTTGGACACTCTCAGACATTTGGGGTTCATGACAGATGAGGTTCATCTCTGGTAAGTTCCAGGATCATAATAATAGAGGAATTTCTTGTCTCACTAAAAAATTAATGTTTTAGCTGTATAGAAAGTTGCTCTATCCTGCATAAAGACCTTGCGACTATTACCAAACCATTGATGTATTTGTGGAACCAATCCTGTCTGCTAGACTCTATACTGATCCTGTTGCATAGTTTTTTCTACCACATATAAACATCCAACTCACTTTCCATGTCGCTCATTAACTCAATGAGTTCCTTTGTCACGCATTACAGACCAGATCATTACTGAGGTGGGATATTTAGTTGTTTTTATAATACATCTGTTCTCATATTTTTTTCCTGAATGTCTTGGAACAAATTAGTCATTATTATCAATAATTTGAAATGTTGCTTCATCTCTAAAGCAAACCTGCAAATGTGTCATTCAATACATCAATAGTCCAGTCTTTATGCAAATTGGCCCCAGCTAAGCATTTCTTGATTTCTTGAGCTTTCTTCTTCAGATAAAAATCCACTAATGGAGGTTAGCGATCACATTTTCCATTAACTCTCTGTTTTTTGCAATGTGTATCAGAGATTGTATGGCCTTGTATCCCTGTCCATTGCCTTGTGTTTCGGACCCAGGACATTTTCTTGCATCCTATTTCTCACTTGCCTTCAATTTCTTGAGAGTGTGTGGTGTTAATTTTGGCTTCTTAACAGGCCTTTGGCATTTGAACAAATTTCGGTTTATAGGCCAACTATACTGAACACCATGCTTCTTCCAATTTATTCCTTATATATCTATCTTATAGGTGCCTCTTCTAGCCAAATTATTTAAAATGTGTTGCCTTCTGGGGGCAACTGGCAGCTTTCTGCCACAGTGACCCCTCTGAACTGATATAACAGGATGTTTCTCTTGCAAAATATAAAGGAAAAGATTCCTCTCATTGGCTGTATACCATAATAAAAAAACTTATTACTAAGGAAGTAAAACTTCACTTGTAGGTAGATGGTATATAAATTTATTAAATTTTTTATCTAAAACGATCTCTTGCAGTTTTTGTCTCAACCATCAAATGACGAGGTTGACGATTGAGATACACCACATGTTCGTGCTACATATTTCTCTTTGACTAGATGTGGTACTTTCTAATAGAGCAGTAACAAAAGCGATTTGCTCACCACAAAGATCTTTACATTTACTCATTTAAAAAAAATTCCAATCAGACCTTAATTGTTCTGTTTTATGATAGAAATTACTTAACCAAATTCAAAACTAACATCACCATAGAACATCAATACCAATCACTAATTTAATTAAAAAGTCAAGTTTGAAAAAGTCGAGTCAGTGCTTACTTTAGCACATTCTAGTGTCATCTGTTAAGTTTTGACAGTTCAATCAAAAAGTTCCACCATTTTTATCTTAATTATTTATGTAGCAAGATGGTTCACTAATTGTTATGCAAAATTCAGCAGCTCTGTATCACTTTGAAGATTTTAAAATGCTTGGAATTCAAAAAACTGATATTTTTATGGTGAGTAATAATTTGAGCAGGTACTGTATATAATGCTATCTATGGATCAATTTTATAATGATTTTTTAATAAGCACATGAAATATTTAAATAGTTTATCTATGCTTAACTTGTTCAATATATGTAAGTACATTCAGAATAAAAATATTTCAGTTGTATAGATAGCATTCCTTTATTATCTCTGTTACGTTATGTGTCAAGTTATACCCCACAAAGAATTTACATTCTTATAAATTTTTTCTTGGAACCTTTATTTTCTATATTTAAAATTCATTAGTTAATATTCTTGAATTTCAAATTCTCCGACGCCCCTGAGGGGCATAAGGAGTTTCGAGAAAGAAGAAGAAGAAGAATTTCAAATTAACTTACTAGCAATATCTAATTTTCCATTTTTCCTGTGTTTGAAATTTCTTGGTTTTAGTCAAGTTATCAATATTGTTCTTTACCTATGGCACACTCTTCTTCTTTAAGTGCCGTTTCCCAATAAATAGGTAGACGGATATCATCATCACTATCTTTACTTTGTCTAAGTACTTACTGCTGCTCTGACTATTGAACTGCATTTAAAACCAGTCCCTTAAATCTTTGAACCATGACACTTTCCTTTTTCCTATACTACTAAATCCTGGTATCTTTTCGTATATGATCAATATGAGCACTTCATATCGCTGGCCTCCTCATTACAGATCCCAGATATTGTAATTTTCGTATATTTCTTGTATTTATTATTTTGTATCCTTACTCTTTGTCCATTTTTCGCAATACTTCTGTGTCCATGCTATTCAAGCATCCTTCTTTGACACCACATTTCAAATGAAAGTAGCGTATTATAATATGTGTTTTTACTTCAGTGTCCAACTTCCAAATTCATATTTAGTCTTAGCAGATTATCGGAAAATAGGCCATTTTTGGGAAAAGTTATTTACCAGCAATTTTATTGCTGGAATCGAATCTTATGATTGTATATGTTACGGTCAATGATATAAATTGGACATTGACGTTAATGGCCGGGCATTGTCGTGAATGTCCATTTTCCTTGGTTATTAACGACAATGCCCGGCCATTAACGACAATAACCTTAGCTATTGGCCAATGTTTTAAAAACTTAACGTAAAATTAGATTTTTCATCAATAACCGGTCAATAGCGACAGTGGCCAGAAGCAAATGGCCAATGTTGATAAATCGATGCCTCAGAAGATAATCGGTGTGAGTCAATAAGTGTTTAAAATGAGATACTAAGATGTTTCTGAACGTAGTTGCAGAAATATAAGTAGTTATTAAAAACAAATAAAACGTCTTTATTTATCATAATATGGGTAACATATTCATAAATACAAACAAGGAAATAATAATATTTTTATAATATACAGTTGTAGCATAATATAATACTTGACTGGGTGTTTTCGTCAACTGGCATAATCAGTCGCTCTTTGCCACTTATTGTAATTACATCGTATTTACAAACCATTCTATAGTGCTTTGTTGTTTTTTAGCACCCACTGTTCTCAAAATATTTTTCGCTTCTTTAATTTCACTTATTCGGCTATTGTATTCGTCACAGTTTAAAAATGATTTATTGTCATCACGTTTTGACTTGACTATTGCGTTTATATAATTATTAAACCGAGTGCGCACATCGTTGATATCCAATATAACACTTATTAAATAACTTTACGAGTAATTTCAGCACGAAAACAATACACAATATACACACATGAGGTAAAAAATAGTAAACCTACACATAACCTATCTTTTAGTCAAAATTTCAACATTGACCGATTAACAACGGGCATTGTCGACATTGGCCGGGCAATGATAGAAATGTTATCAAGAATTTAAAATTATCATCAATGTCCAGTTTCTATGGACAATAACGTTAATATCCGGCCATTGTCGACAATGACCAATTCAACCGGCCATTGTCGTTATTGGCCGGCCAATAACGTTATTGGCCGGATTTGCGTCATTGTCCGTAACATATATATTAATAATATAGGTATGCAAAGTCCGCAGACAGTGTGCTACTTTTTTTATAAACAAAATGGCGCCCCAAAATCGTGTTTTTTTCAATTTCTGCTCTATAACTCCAAAGATTTTAACTGTACACCAAAAACACCCAAATAAAAATTCACCGTAATTAAATTCTGTATAGAGACGTGTTTTTCCAGATTTACTTCGACGGAAATTTTCCCCGGAAAATGCCGGTTTTTCCAACAAAATCTTTAATTTTCAACTAAAATTTTAGATAAGTATGTAATTGTTTATCAATAATTAAATAACTTGGTAGCATAAAAGCTCTTTTCGTATAGATTATAATTCCAGAAGCCGATGGAAATTGAATGAACAGTTTAGCCACAATTAAATTGTTAATTAAAAATTTACGGTCGCTATAATAACCACAATAATTATGATACATAAGAATAAATATGATTTTTGTATAAAAAGACACTGTACCTATCTAATGTACTTTACAGAATTGAAATTTTACTATTTAAACGGCCTCAGGAATATTTTAAAATTATAAACAATGTTTTGGCTTATAGTCCTGTCGCCAGGGGGGGTACAACGGCCTCCTTTATTCAGATGGACTTACCCAAGTTTTTTTCATGTATTTTGACCCGTAGAATACGAATTTTTTGGGTAACAGTTGATCCGGATGTCGATAAGATTGTTATTGACCAAGAACTTGAGGAATTACATAACAGAGATTTCTCGCAAAACAAAACATTTTTTTGTATTTTTTGGGTCATTCTAAGCAAAAAATGTTCTAACAAGTTTTCTCGTAGGTAGGACAGTTTTCGAGATAAACGCGGTTAAACTTTCAAAAAATCAAAAAACTGCAATTTTTAAACCCGAATAACTTTTGATTAAAAAATAAAATAGCAATTCTGCTTACCGCCTTTGAAAGTTCAAATCAAATTATATCGGTTTTGATTATTTGCATTGCTAAAAATTTATTTTGTTATTGTTAAACAAAGCTACAAACACCTAGTGCATGAGTGATTTTTTCAATGATTTCTCATTTAAAATCGAACGAGTAGGTAGAATAGGTACTAGTGCAATCCAGGCTATTTCTACGTAGCATGCGTTAAAACGCATGTAAAGGCACGGGAAACACTTTGTGTTTATAGCTTTGTTAAACAATAAAAAAATAAATTTTTAGCAATGCAAATAATCAAAACCGATATAATTTGACTTAAACTTTCAAATGCGGTAAGCAGACTTGCTATTTTATTTTTTAATCAAAAGTTATTCGGGTTCAAAAATTGCAATTTTTCGATTTTTTGAAAGTTCAACCGCGGTTATCTCGAAAACTAGGCATCCTACGAAAAAAATTGTAGAAACATGTTTTGCCAAAAAAAACCAAAAAATGTTTTGTTTTGCGAGAGATCGCGGTTATGTAATTCCTCAAGTTCTTAGCCAATAACAATCTTATCGACATCCGGATCAACTGTTACCCAAAATATTCGTATTCTACGGTTCAAAATACATGAAAAAAACTTGGGTAAGTCCATCTGAATAAAGGAGGCCGTTGTACCCCCCCTGGCGACAGGACTATTATAAACAAATAGAATATCTCGGGAAATATTAAATTAAATTAAATCACGAAAACGGTATTGGAAAAAAAGCGGCAGGACGCTTCTTTTAAAAGAAAAACGTTTAATTGTGAAGAATGGTTCCTGAGATGCAACCGGTCAAAGTTGACTGGCATTTACGGCAAAGATATAAACAATAGGGTCATAATTTTCGAACCATCACCTTTTTATTTTTATCCTCTTTCTTCACATCAATTTTCATATCTTTAAAATAATCAAAACATATATTATTATAATAAAAACTATCGATATTACGAGTGAAAATTGACAAAAATAGCAAAATTCCAATCAAAAATTAGTTTGGATAAAATGTAATCTCAAAGTTCAAAATCGGTATACGTTAAAAAACGCATTTTCTCGGCTTCCCATGGAGCAATTTTCTTCATTATTTTTTGTTCCCAAGTAACTCGAGTAGAGCCATCTAACTAACGCATTATTAAATGTCAAAGTTGCTTTTGTTTTGTTATAATAAATTTATTTATTTATTATAACAAAATATTTAATTTGTTTAAATAAAGATTGTTTAAATAATTATACAGCTTTCAGATGAGAATATTTGTGTTTTTAACGTTAAAAGGTACACTTGTAGTAAGTTTATCTAAAAATAGTCTACAACTGGAATAAATATGTAGTTTTCTTTTCTTATAAATAAATTAATCTATTATAACAAAACAAAAGCAAGTTTGGCATTTAATAATGCGTTGGTTAGATGGCTCTACTCGAGTTACTCGGGAACAAAGAAAGAATGAAGAAAATTGCTCCATGGGAAGCCGAGAAAATGCATTTTTTTAACGTATACCAATTTTGAACTTTGAGATTACATTTTCTCCAACCTGATTTTTGATTGGAATTTTGCTATTTTTGCCAATTTTCACTCGCAATATCGATAGTTTTTATTATAATAATATATGTTATAGGTCTGGATTCCGCGTATGAAAAAAAAGTTGATTAATAGCAAGCTGAAAATTTGTTAATAGCTTAAGGGTGTCTAGTCGGACCAACTTTGATATATGGGAACACTGGAACAGGGGAAGTTTTAATTGTGGAACAGGTTAAAAATTTGGAACGGTCATACCACGAAAACGACACATGTATTTTGTCCGACAGAACAGACTTAAACTCTCCGAACAGAGATTAAACTCTCACGCAAAAATCAGACTGCTATTTATCACCAAATGGGCGTTTTAATGAGTGGAACATGTAGAATATGCCAAATGACAGGAATTATGACAGGTGTTAAATAGCAGTCTGATTTTTGCATGAGAGTTTAATCTCTGTTCGGAGAGTTTAAGTCTGTTCTGTCGGACAAAATAAATGTACCGTTTTCGTGGTGTGACCGTTCCAAATTTTTAACTTATTCCACAGTTAAAACTGCCCCTGTTCCAGTGTTCCCATATATCAAAGTTTATCCGACTAGACACCCTTAAGCTATTAACAAATTTTCAGCTTGCTATTAATCAACTTTTTTTTCAGACGCGGGATCCAGACCTATTATGATTATTTTAAAGATATGAAAATTGGTGTGAAGAAAGAGGATAAAAATAAAAAGGTGATGGTTCGAAAATTATGATCCTATTGTTTATATCTTTGCCGTAAATTCCGGTCAACTTTAACCGGTTGTATCTCAGAAACCACTCCTCTCAATTAAACGTTTTTTCTTTTAGAAGAAGCGTCCTGCCGCTTTTTTTCCAATGCCGTTTTCATGATTTAATTTAATTTAATATTTCCCGAGATATTCTATTTGTTTATAAGCCAAAAAATTGTTTATAATTTTAAAATATTCCTGAGGCCGCTTAAATAGTCCAATTTCAATTCTGTAAAGTACATTAGATAGGTACACTGTCATTTTATACAAAAATTATAGTTATTCTTATGTATTGTAATTATTTGGGTTATCATAGCGACCGTAAATTTTTAATTAACAATTCAATTGTTGCTAAACTGTTCATTTAATTTCCATCGGCTTCTGGAATTGTAATCTATACGAAAAGAGCTTTTTTGCTACCAAGTTATTTAATTATTGATAAACAATTACTTATCTAAAATTTTAGTTAAAAATTAAAGATTTTGTTGGAAAACCCGCATTTTCCGGGAAAAATTTTCGTCGAAGTAAATCTGGAAAAACACGTCTCTATGCAGAATTTAATTACGATAAATTTTTATTTGAGTGTTTTTGTTGTAAAGTTAAAATCTTTGGAGTTATAGAGCAAAAACAGAAAAAAACACGATTTTTGGGCACCATTTTGTTTATAAAAAAAGTACCACACTATCTGCGGACTTTGCATACCTATATTATTAATATATAGAATCATAAGATTCGATTCCAGCAATAAAATTGCTGGTAAATAAATTTTCCTTGTATTTTGCTAATTAGCCCAGAGTAATTGTAGTATCGAAAATTAGCATTTCAGAGCTCTTACTCTCAGTTCTAATCTAAGGTCTTTATCTCAGAAAATTGTTTTCATTTTTATAAACTTATATTCGTGCTATTTCTATACTGGCCCTTATTTCTGTTTGATCATTATTTTCTGAAATCCAGGTTCGCAGGTAATTTGTATTTATCAACTCTTTCTATCAGTACATCAACAAAACACTCAATTTCCGTGCCTTATGTTTTAAAGTGCACCTTTTGAGTTAATACATTTTGTGTATATTCCCCATAAAATAGGTGTTGAACAATAAAACACTCATAAAATTTTGTTGCTTCATATTAAAACTCATTTTACTATCTATAAAGATTAAACAAATATATTTATTGACTTACGTACTATGATGTAATTAGATAAAATTTAAATAGTAATTGTGCTGAAGTTTAACATTTTTTCTTTGTTATACCTTTTATTCATTACTTTTCTCAATTTGAAAGAATTGTTCATGAATTTATTAGTTATAATTCTTGCACATTGTTATGTCGTATGTTCTTTTTAAAGATACGAGGATATAGTCATATATACTGGGTGGTGAATCGTTTAATGGGTCATAGCAAACTCAACTGGACTTTCTAAACTGTTGAATTTCTAGAGGACTGAAATATGTATTGAAAACAAAATGTTAAAATTGTTCTACGAATTGAACACATTCCAAAATTTTGCAAAACTATAGTTACATTTGCCAGAACATTGTTGTCAAAGATAGGCCACACATACTGCAGAATGTATATACAGTTGAGTCCGCGAGTCTTTACCCGTGCGTCATCATTTAAAGCATACGAAATAAGTCGGAAATCTATTTCACGCAACAAGTGACAGAAAGTGGCTACTGTTCCGATTACGGATTTTATTATAAAATTTGACGTTATCAAATATATAGAATGTCAAATGTAAGTTTTGCTTCAAAATGTTTGTGCAGAATTACAGCTACATTTGAAGTAGCTTAATAAATTCTTTTGTTATTATTGATTAATAAATAAACAATTTATAAAAAAATTCAATAACATAGTTTATTTTTGTTATTTTATTCACTTTGACGGAAACCTAAACACAGTCATTTCTTTACTGTGTGAATGACGTTAGCTTTGTATGTTTTAAATATTAATTGCCAAAATATAATTGCTTACCTTAAAATTTCAAAGCCCAATATAAAATTAGTTGTGAAAACAACTGTTTGTGTAATATAAAGAAACTTCGACACGCAAAAATTCGACAAAAACAGCAAAAAATTTAACTGACTGACAGCCACAAAAGTAAACAAAGCAGAAACGTCAAACAAATTGTGCTTAAAATATGAAAACATACCGAATCGTCTTTTTTGTACCTATCTCTTTTCAATGCACGGAGTCTAGATGGTTCATAAAAATAACATGTGTTTTTACTTAATAACAAACGGCAGCTGGTTTGCCATGAGTTTCATGCGTGGAAGAGGATGATGCTAGATAAAAAGTATGTGTTTTCTCTTGCCAGGTATTAATGACGCACGGGTAAAGACTTGCGGACTCAACTGTATAACAGGTTACATTCAGTCACAATGAAATTGTTAATATTTTATTTTATGATTTATTGTTCAAAAGCAATAAAGTTCGTGAAATATACTCAGTTCAGGAAAAATCAGCAATAATGTTTTAGTCAGTCAATAGTGTGAGCACTGCCAGATCTTTGGGTGTTCAGAAGATTATCAAAATTAAAGACACCAATAATAAGGAAAAAAAGGACAATATAATATAAAGTAATAACAAAGATAATCGAAGACTTCTACATACAGCTCGCAAAGCCAGTATAATGAATCAACAAAAGAAAACGTCAAAAGAAAAATAAAAAACGTGGGGATTAGAGGTACTACCAAATATAGACGTATAATAATAACTCAGACACTCATAACACTATAGAGGACTCAAAATAGAAAGTATAATAATAAGGTACACATGGCCCATACTCGTTACTCGAGAACAAAAAATATTATTTCATATTTCTTCACTCCAATTTAAATACACAATGATAAGTTTGAAATTTCTTATACAAACTCATGTTCACATCGCGTGAGAATCTAAACAATTTTTGTATATAGGGAAAATCCTGGATATATTTGCTTATCGTAGTAGAGTATTCAATTAGTATAATGATAATTTTTCTATTTATTGATAACCTTGGAATAAATAAATTAAACGTTTTTCTCGTATTTGATTAATTTATCAAGTGGCCTTCGATAATGTATTAAATAAAATATGTAGGATATTGACCACTAGTTTGTTGTATATAGACCATAATCTATATAGTTGCATTAAATAGTATGTGTATGTGTTTACTAAAAATTTATCACCGACCATTATGACTAATATTGCGTATTATTAGGCTATTAATTATGTACATTAGAAAGGAACTACAACGTCAAAGGTGTGTTATTGTTTCAACACGTCAATGGACTCCCAAATATGAAAAATCCGCGGAGTGCTACCATTTAAGTGGGTGAATTAGTCCCTATGCACTAGGGTGCATTAGGATGAATTCTATCCACCTATCGTACATACACTTACGTATACAGAAAAGTTGTTTAAAATTAAAAGTCAAAAATATTTTTTTTACAAAAATATATTCAGAAGACGAAGTAAAAAAATCACGAAAGATCGCGATTTTGTTTTATGCTCCATACATTTTTCCATGAGGATATAGGTGTATAAACAGGGATTTAGGTATATAAATAGGCATTGCTTCCCAGAAAAAAACTTCTATCGTTCCTTCTCAAAATGACGTTTGGTAGAAGTTATTAGAATTCATAGTTTCCAGGATACGATTTTTTAAAGTTCGCATCTCACATCATTTTTGGGTAAATTTTCCCTATTTTTTCTCATAGAGAATATTTTCCCTTTTCATTTAAAAGAAAGAAGAAGTCAGATTTTTAGGTTTTTTGGATCATTCTGAACAAAAAATGTCTGTTGTAATTTTTCTCTAAAGCTGATCGTTCTCGAGTTATACCTAACAATTTAAAACGGAAAATGAAAAGGGCTTAAAATCACTAGTAAAAAATATTACATATTTTTGAAATTACGAACTGTCTAAATTCAAGTTCAAATCTACTTCTGTCAGCTCCCAATAAGAATTTTTGGCTCGTTTTGTTCTAAAACATTGTTTTTTAAAAAAAGGTAAAGGCAGTTTTTGTTTCTATTTGATTCAGAGTTGGACCACCATCTCCAGATAGCTATTTCTGCATCTATGCGTCTTCAGTGGAGCTATGCAGTCACAACTCTAAACCAAATATCAACAACCAGGGCCGTAACTACCATTGGGGCAACCGGGGCAGTGCCCCGGGGCCCCCGGCCAAGGGGGGCCCACAGGTGCCCCTTTTTTGACCGTGCATAGAGTTTAACGAGGAAAATAAAAATATGTATTTTAAAAGCCGATCCCAACGAAATATTTTCCAATGACACAATTTGAAAATGACCTTACAGGGGCACCCTAGAATAGAACAAAAATTTTAATTTTTTACTCGAGAAATTAGTATTTTCGACCAAAATGAAATTGGAACAGAACCCTTAGAAGGGGCCTCTGATGCCTGAGCTAAGCAGGGGCTCCCGAGAACTTAACATAAAAATTTAAATTAATACTTAGGAAATTAGTTATTTCGGCGTAATAAAACCTAAAATGCCATTGGAAGAGGGGCCCGGGCTAAGCTGGGGCCCCCGAGACCTTTCGTAAAGATATAAATTGTTACTGAGGAAATTAGTTATTTTGGTGAAATAAAAACTAAAATGCAACCGGAATAGCGGCCCCCGGTCCCAGCTACTTTGTCTTAACCAATTTACCCCAGACCACATCTTGGTACGTGAACGGAACCACATGGTACCACATATTGAAAAGAAAGGTAAGGGTAAGATGGAATGAGCACATTGGAATCAGCCCTACCAGTACCACAGCACAATAAATCTAACGGCAGTGACGGTATTCGCCTTCGAGAGTGTCACTGCTGAAGGTACCGGATATCGTTTTCTAATATCCTCGTCAAATAGGATTCTGCTCTCATTAGAGCTGTATACAATTACTTCTCGACGGTCTCCTCCTTTTTGACATTTTCCTATCTCCGTCAATTTTCTTCCACTTTTTCCATATCGAATTTTAGCGATTTTCTTGAATTTTTCTTCCACCTTTTCAATTTTCTGTATCTCATCAGCAATCTGATTTAGATATTTTTCTTCATATTTTTCCATTCGGTTTTTGAAGTTTCAAGAAATTTTCTTTTTATTGTTTCATTATATTATCTCATTTTGTTTTACTATCTGTCCATTTTGTTGTTTTTCTTTTAAATTTTTCAAAGCGAATAAAAAATAAGGTGATTTCAATTTTTTTTTTGTGTTGGTCAACTAAAATAATAATATATGTAGAGTTCAAGAAACTTTAGTCATAGAATCCATTAAAATGCGTTTTCAAGGGGTTAAATATCAAACATTTTTCCGGACCCCGCCTTCCGCTAGGGGGTAAACCCATACCCCCCGGCAGCACATACGTAAACTGCAGACGCACAAGGCATGGGCGAACGATTCGGCTTTTTCCGATTAGCGGGTAGTAGAGTGCGCTACACTCTAATACCCGAAAGTTAAGTTAGGACCGAAGGGTTGGGTCTTCCTCCTTTCCGAATTCGTAAAATTCGATATTTGTACATAAAGATAATTAAAAACGTTGATAATACGAATATATACTGTGTTTTATTTACATTTTTTAAACAGGCTTAAATAATTGTAGACGTATATTGGCATCACGATCAATCGTAGTAAACAGCAGACATATAAAGGCTAAGTACGTCTGCACTCTACTACCCGCTAATCGGAAAAAGCCGAATCGTTCGCCCATGCCTTGTGCGTCTGCAGTTTACGTATATGCCCCCCGGCAGGGGGCCCTCAGATCACCTTTGCCCCGGGGCCCCTAACATCGTAGTTACGGCCCTGTCAACAACCTGCCTATTTAAGAGAAAACAACAAAAACAGCTACATCTCTCGTAATACGGGGAAGACGAAAAGCCCTAGATACATAGTATGGAAGTAATCAAATCAACATTTGTTCCACTTGGACCGCTTTCAAAAGAAGCTCAAGAAGCAAGGAACAAAGATTGCCGCAAGTTCCGGGACCAATATACCAGAAACTGTTCACGTATTGCCACGACTACAGATTTACTTTCAATGTTGATCACACCATCACCATCTGATCAACTGATAAATAGCCTCAGAGAAATTCTAAATAAAAAAGCTGGTGAATTGTACCCAGAGGATTTAAAGTAGATTATATCTCCTACAGTAGAGTCTCAACCTCTGTCAAGTCCACTTCAAAATCAGACGAATATTTATTTATATACCTATTTATGTACTTGTATTTATAATGTATTAAATGTATATTAAATGTATATTATAATGTATTAAATATTAAATCAACTCCAATTGAACCGTTAAGAGTAGAAACTGTGGAACCTCCATTAGAGCTGAGAAGGCAATTATTGGCAGAAAAAATGATAATCAAGTGCAAAGTCAAAAATTCATCACTTACTCAAAAGATCTCCACCCTAAATATTCAGGACCTTACAGGATCATACTGGTCCAATAGAAACTCACCTCCTTTATGTGAAGGATTTAGAAACTCAATAGACTTCTCCCCTACAACAGTTAAAGCCAACTTAAATGTTTTATTGTTGAACATTCAGGTAATTATACCTAGATATTCTGAATTAAGATATCTTAATAATGAAATAATCAATCAGCTATTAAACAAATATCAAATGTATACTGCTATTTACACAGATGCATCAAAAGATCCTTATGGCACAGGTGCGGCGTTTATTGTCCCACTGCAAGTACAACGCAGATTTAAATTGAGTAGAAAAACATGCATTTTTACAGCAGAAGCGTTTGCTATTTTGAAAGCCATAGAATATATATAATGGAAAATAACATTTCATACTCCATAATTTTTTCTGATTCACTTTCGGTTTTAAATCAACTCCGCATATAGTCATCCTTACATAGCCAAAATAAAAACTTTGCTATCTCAAATGCAAAAAACTAGAAAATTTATTTTTGTGTGGGTGAAAGCACACTCAGGTATCACATTCAATGAACAAGTTGATAAAGCGGCTAAAGAAAGCATACAGTTGGGAGAAGATGTTACACCCTTATTAACATTAGATGAGAGAATAAATATTGCTAAGGATAATTTATATAAAAAATGGTCTAAACAATACAAACATTTTATTTTGACAAAAGGCACAAGATATACATTACTAGAACCCGATATTCGAAAAAATTACTGGTTTAAAAATTACGATTATCCGAGAAGTTCCATAACAACCATAGCTCGGATGAAATTTGGACATGCTTGCTATCCGGCACATTTATACAAAATAAAAATAATTGATAACAATCTTTGTGATATTTGCAATGAAACGGCGGACTTGGATCATATATTTTTTAATTGTAAGAAGTACACACATCAGTCGGACATTCTTACAAAAAATTTAAGAAGTTTAAACGTTTACGGTCCCTATAATGTTATGTATCTTTTGGCACTGAGTGATAAACGTATTTTTGATTTTATTTTGTTTTTCCTATATGACTGTAAAATTAAGTTATAGAATGACTAGATTAGGCTTGTAACCTTAAATGTCTTTCCTTTTGATTGCCTACATGCCTGCCTTACCGTGTGGGGTGGGTATATAGGTAATCAATAATTATTAAGAAAAAAGAAAAACCCTTGAATGAGAAAAGTGACCCTTGTCCTTATCCCAAAATTTTTATTAAGATTAATTTAGCAAAAATTCACTTTGAAAATAAAATATTTATTATATCTATTCTTAACAAAAAGGTCGGTCAGACTTAGATAACCTTAAATTAGATTAATAATAATTAGATAGTTTAGATAAGATATATTATGTTTATGTATGTACTATTTACTTTGTTTCTGGCCGCATGGTCTAATCCTAAAGCCATTAAAAAAATATATAGAAAAACTTTTGTTTTTAATTTTTTTATTTATTTTCTAGGCTTCTAGACCTCTCTGATTCAGTTGTTAACTAATAAAAATGATTTATTTTATTATCAAATTATATTATTGCTCGATACAAATGAAAATATAATTTTGTCCACCTAGCTTGTTCTAATCGACACACTGTGCGTTGCGTTGGATCTCCCAGCTTAAGAAAAACAAGATTTATGCCACAAATTTTTCCTAGTTTAAATTCTCATTATACAAATAGAAATATTTTTCCGAACGAACCCGAGCTTTTCGGCTTGTCTATGTGCTGTGTTGCTGAATTATAAATCATGCTTCTATCTGAATATAAAACCGAATTGATGCTTTGGAATTTTTAATTGCCACGAGGCATAAAAATTACAGTTAATCAATTGCTGAGAGAAGTAAAATCATTCTATTTGTATTCGGAGTTTACATGACCTTCCTTCTTACCAAATGTAAACATCGTTTAAAATAGCTGTAAAATAGATAACAATGATGTGTAACACGAGCCAGCAGTACAATACAAAGTTACGAGAAAAGTTTTTTTCTGTACTAAAAATATACACGGAGTCTCCAATCTCCAAAGTCTTTGTACAGGCCATGGGTATTGTTTCGAATTTACTGATTTTTAACTTTTTAAACACTTTATTATTTATTAACTTTATTTTAAGTGAAAAACTTATTTTATATTCTTTATTTACACACACAGGGGAACCTCGATAAGTCGGATTAATCGGGACTGAGGCCGATCCGGGTTGTCGAAAATCCGAGTTAGCCGGAGAATATAGTAAAAATTAATAAAATACAGTACCTATACTTACAGAAAAACTCCATTATAATATTGCAAAAGCATGAAATACATAAATATGCACAGTACATCTAAATTACGTACAGTTGTACCTATAATACAATATTGTTCATTTCTTGGTAAAACACTCAGTCAAACTGAAAAAATGTTTGTTTTGCCTGATGAAAATCGGTCCGGGTTAGCCGGACTTCCGGGTTATCGGAGGCCGACTTATCGGGGTTACACTGACACTTATTATTAATTTATTTTTTATTAAATTTACTATAATTTATAATGCGCTAAAACTAAAACATATACTAATACATATAATTTTTATCTTGATTACTCTGTAAAATTTATTTCAATTTATAAACGCGCACTGTTACATCGGTATTAAACTTGCGACATTTATCTAACGACTGAGAGTAAAACCCGAACAATTTAAGTTAGCTACAGTCGGAAAAATGAAAGAATACCCCATATAAAACACGCTGTATTTTCCTGTCATCGTGTCACAAAGAAAATTGTCCAGTGCAAGTACATGTAACAATAATTATTACATGTACTTGCGCTGGCCAATTTTTTGTGTGACACAGTGACAAGAAAATGCAGCGTGTTTTATATGTTCGTTCATGGGTATTCTTTCATTTTTCCTACTGTATATACTACGACCCTATGTTTTCCACTATTCTGGACCGGGCCTGGAATAGAAAGAATAATATCGAATAAATAGAACTGAATAATACATATGACCCCTTGCGTCTAAAAAGAGTCAAAACTAGTTTCTCGGCTTGTTCTCTCCGTCTCAGGAAGCATAGATAGATTTCAGGGTTGGCCTACGTGATGTTCGGAAACGTAACATTACCTAACATATTTTTCGTATTACTCCAGAGAAATAAGCAAAAAAAATACTCTGTTCGGGACTTTAAATAATGCAGGTATGGGGTACTTTTTTTTTAAAGGTATGGGGTACTTAACAAACCGTCAAAATTTTAGAATAATCCATCAATTACATTGTTTAAAAGTTAGTCTATTTTAGTCTGGGCTGATTATCGGAGAATAGGCCATTTTTGGGAAAAGTTATTTACCAGCAATTTTATTGCTGGAATCGAATCTTATGATTGTATATATTAGTAATATAGATATGCAAAGTCCGCAGATAGTGTGCTACTTTTTTTATAAACAAAATGGCGCCCGAAAATCGTGTATTTTTCAATTTTTGCTCTATAACTCCAAAGATTTTAACTTTACACCAAAAACACCCAAATAAAAATTCACCGCAATTAAATTCTGCATAGAGACGTGTTTTTTCCGATTTACTTCGACGAAAACTTTCTCGGGAAAAAGCGGGGCTTTCCAACAAAATCTTTAATTTTCAACTAAGCTTTTAGATAAGTAGTTGTTAATCAATAATTAAATAACTTGGTAACGTAAAAGCCCTTTCCGTATGTATTATAATTCCAGAAGCCGATGGAAATTGAATGAACAGCTTAGCAACAATTGAAATGTTAATTAAAAATTTACGGTCGCTATAATAACGACAATAATTATGCATAAGAATAACTATGATTTTTTCATAAGAAGACACTATACCAATCTAATGTACTTTACGGAATTGAAATTGGACTATTTAAGCGGCCTCGGGAATATTTTAAAATTATAAACAATTTTTTGGCTTATAAACAAATAGAATATCTCGGGAAATATTAAACTAAATTAAATTGTGAAAACGGTATTCGAAAGACAGCGGCAGGACGCTTCTTTTAAAAGAAAAAACGTTTAATTATGACGAGTGGTTCCTGAGATACAACCGGTCAAAGTTGACCGAAATTTACAGCAAAGATATAAACAATAGGATCATAATTTTCAAACCATCACCTTTTTATTTTTGTCCTCTTTCTCCACACCAATTTTCATATCTTTAAAATCCTCATAACATATATTATTATAATAAAAACTATCGATAATACGTGTGAAAATTGCCAAAAATAGCAAAATTCCAATCAAAAATTAGGTTGGAGAAAATGTAACCCTCAAAGTTCAAAATCGGTATACGTTAAAAAAATGCATTTTCTCGGCTTCCCATGGAGCAATTTCCTTCATTCTTTTTTTGTTCCCAAGTAACTCGAGTAGAGCCATCGAACTAACGCATTATTAAATGTCAAACTTGCTTTTGTTTTGTTACAATAAATTAATTTATTTATTATAACACAATATTTTAATTTGTTTAAATAAAAATTGTTTAAATAATTATACAGCTTTCAAATCAGAATATTTATGTTTTTAACTTTAAAAGGTACACTTGTAGTAAGTTTATCTAAAAAAAAGCCTACAACTGGAAAAAATATGTAATTTTCTGTTCTTATAAATAAATTAATCTATTATAACAAAACGAAAGCAAGTTTGACATTTAATAATGCGTTATTTCGACGGCTCTACTCGAGTTATTACTCGGGAACAAAAAAAGAATGAAGGAAATTGCTCCATGGGAAGCCGAGAAAATGCATTTTGTTAACGTATACCGATTTTGAACTTTGAGGGTTACATTTTCCCCAACCTTAGTTTTGATTGGATTTTTGCTATTTTTGGCAATTTTCACACGTATTATCGATAGTTTTTATTATAATAATATGTTATGAGGATTTTAAAGATATGAAAATTGGTGTGGAGAAAGAGGACAAAAATAAAAAGGTGATGGTTTAAAAATTATGATCCTATTGTTTATATCTTCGCCGTAAATTCCGGTCAACTTTGACCGGTTGTATCTCAGGAACCACTCGTCATAATTAAACATTTTTTCTTTTAAAAGAAGCGTCCTGCCGCTGTCTTTCGAATACCGTTTTCACAATTTAATTTAGTTTAATATTTCTCGAGATATTCTATTTGTTTATAAACAAAAAAATTGTTTATAATTTTAAAATATTCCTGAGGCCGCTTTAATAGTCCAATTTCAATTCTGTAAAGTACATTAGATAGGTATAGTGTCTGTTTATGAAAAAATCATAGTTATTCTTATGCATCATAATTATTGTCGTTATTATAGCGACCGTAAATTTTTAAATAACATTTTAATTGTTGCTAAACTGTTCATTCAATTTACATAGACTTCTGGA
Source organism: Diabrotica virgifera virgifera (assembly GCF_917563875.1). NCBI lineage: Eukaryota > Metazoa > Arthropoda > Insecta > Coleoptera > Chrysomelidae > Diabrotica > Diabrotica virgifera. The sequence goes on along the minus strand of NC_065448.1, from coordinate 220,778,270 downwards.
ATTATAATATATACGGAAAGGGCTTTTACGTTACCAAGTTATTTAATTATTGATTAACAACTACTTATCTAAGAGTTTAGTTGAAAATTAAAGATTTTGTTGGAAAAACCCGCTTTTTCCGGGGAAAGTTTTCGTCGAAGTAAATCGGAAAAAACACGTCTCTATGCAGAATTTAATTGCGGTGAATTTTTATTTGAGTGTTTTTGGTCTAAAGTTAAAATCTTTGGAGTTATAGAGCAAAAATTGAAAAAAAACACGATTCTCGGGCGCCATTTTGTTTATAAAAAAAGTAGCACACTATCTGCGGACTTTACATATCTATATTATTAATACATACAATAATAAGATTCGATTCCAGCAATAAAATTGCTGGTAAATAACTTTTCCTTGTATTTTGCTAATTAGCCCAGAGTATTTGTTTATCCTAGAGACCTGTTTTTTACAATAACATTGAAAGAAAATTATAATGATACGGTAATTCTACGCACATCAAAAAAATAAAAGTTTAAATCAATATTTATCAAAAAAGGTTACAAAATAGGTATTTTTGTACCTAGTCAGTAAAGTGACTCTTTATCGAACGAGTCTGATAATATGAGCAGAGCGAGCGAGGCGAATAACAGACGAGTTCGATAAAGAGTCTTTACTGACGTGGTGCATACAAAATTTTATCACCAACATAATTTGATATTGGTTTTAACACTTACTTGCATTTTACAATTCAAGAACTTTTTAAATTTTAGACGTAATAATAATTTCATGACAGTGATGACAGATAAGTTTTTCAAGATGGCCGCTTTCGATTTTTAATCGATAAATCGATAAATTCTTCTTTCAGTGCAATAAAGTGTTACTTTACTGCCGCAAATGAGGGCAAATGAGTACAATAATGAATGACTTTAGTGACGGTTGGCGATACAATTGTATAACCAAAAATCATTTTGCAAAATTATGGTTATTTTTAACGTATCAATACCTAATAATTAGAATGACGTATTTATTCCTAGACGAAATATTTTTCCATATTTAAAAAGCTGACAATTTTACATAAATTTAAACACAAAGTTTACAAAGTTATTCTAGAAATCTAGAACAATTAGGTAAAAAGTAAGGATAAGATTAAACTTGGACAGCATTGTCTGTGACTGATAAAAATGAGGCTGAAATGAAAATTGGTTGCAGTGTTGAGGGGAAACTAAAATTTCAAGCGTTCAAAATAGTGTTAATGAACTTCAAGGTAATGTAAGTTTATTTATCTCGGATTCTAGTTGATATATTTTGATCTTTTTAATTCGTATGTATTTTTTGCGTATGTATGATACAAATGCAATGTTTTAATAATATTAATGAACAAATAATGTAATTTCTTTAAACTGTAAAAAAATATATTTTTCCCGAAAAATTCGAAAATTTGATTCAATTCTAATTATTAATCGTCTACTGTATGATGAAACTTTAAGTCTTTATCTTTAAAATGATAGATATTAATATTAAAAAATCAACAATGAATTGTACAACATTCAATATTAAACTTGCGGTTCTTACATTTTTTTAGTATATATAGCGTAAATACCATGATTAAAATGAGTATCTAGAAATTTAATACCAGTTTCTAAACATGTGTACGACATTTTCTAATATCATTACACAAACAAAACACATTCTCTAAATAGAAAACGAGATACGTTGAGCAAATATTATTTGTTATATTATACCTGTTTAAATAGAAGAATGTAATATTTAGATTTAGCAACCACACGTGTGGGTTAAACCAAACAATATAAATTACAACGAGAAAATCAAATCAAACAATTCTGTAGTGCGCAGTGTCAATCGCAATATAAACTAGGTAGTTAGACCAGAGAAATTAGCAAATAAAAAGACTTTTCGTGACTGATACAGGAACATACATGTTTCGATGTGAAATAAGCCACAATTTTACTAAAAAAATGATTTTATTAACGTTTCGACTCCCAAATCGGATGTTGTTGTCAAAATACAAAAAATATTAATGAATTAAACAAAAATGTTGTTGCTTAGTAAAAAAATTCTTCTAATAATTTATTTAGTCTGACTCATTTACATCGGCAATTCAGACATATATGATAAATTTTAAAGTAGAAGACTTTAAAATGATATTGCCAATATTCATGAGTTGCGTTCCTGGGACGACTTTATTGAAAGGTAGTTCATTCGATTACATGAAATCAACCCCAACTCAAAAATATCCGTCACAAAAAAATCATAACATGTGATCTGTCTTTAAAAAGACAACCACATGCAATGGTGACAGTAAAATTCTCGCACTAGAGGTTATATCGTAAATCACGAGGGAAAACCAGGAAAAAACCTCGTGATACTATCCCGACATTGTAAGTATTAGGTCTTACTTTAGTAAGTCTTAAAAACCTCGTGATACTATCCCGACATCGTAAGTATTAGGTCTTACTTTAGTAAGTCTTACGATTTCGGGATAGTATCACGAGGTTTTTTCCTGGTTTTCCCTCGTGATTTACTATGGAATCTCTAGCGCGAGAATTTTACTGTCACCATTGCATGTGGTTGTCTTTTTAAAGACAGATCACATGTTATGATTTTTTTGTGACGAATATTCTTGAGTTGGGGTTGATTTCATGTAATCGAATGAACTATCTTTCAATAAAGTCGTCCCAGGAATGCAACTCTTCTACTTTAAAATGTATGATGTATGAATTGCCGATATAAATGAGTCAGATTAAATAAATTATTAGAAGATTTTTTTTACTAAGTAACAACATTTTTATTTAATTCATTAATATTTTTTGTATTTTGATAACGACACCCGATTTGGGCGTCGAAACGTTAATATACCCTATTCCACGAACATACGCCTATTTTGGATTACTTCGACAACGAATATTTTACTGTGCAAAATAAGAAGAACGAAAGTAAATTGCAAATTACATTGTTGTTTATTGGAATAATTATTAGCGCCATTTACTTTCGTACTTCTTATGTTGCACAGTAAAATATTCGTTGTCGAAGTAATCCAAAATAGGCGTATGTTCGTGGAATGGCCCATACAATCATTTTTTTGGTAAAATTGTGGCTTATTTCCTATCAAAACTAATTAATTGCAAAAATGCCACAAGAAAATAGCTTCAGAACAACATTAACACAATGTATTAAACAACATGCGTCTGACAAATTTGGTGATAACAATTTGTAATCAACAAAATATACAAAAGATGCCATATAACAACATTAGATGTGCTGACACAGATGGGGAAAAGCCCATGGGTCGTATTTGCGAAATAAATCGATTTTTTTCGTATAGGAGTTAATTCGAATGAAAAATTTCGCATACGAATCTAAATGTGTATTTTTGAATGTCATTCGAAATGATATATCTACGTGTACGAGAAGAATTTACACCGGCAACAATGCAACTTCGAACAATCAAAACTAAAATAAAGAAAGAAAAGGAGAATAAAGCAAAAAAGAAGAATATTTTTTCAAGATTTTATGGTGATTTTGTCATCTAAAATAATTAGATACTTGTAAATTAGCTGAAAAGAGCCAAAAATAACATGAAATATGGTGGTTCAGTATCGGCCGAACAAAAAAAAAAGAGTTTAGAAAATTTATTGAGAGGCATCCAATGTTAAAATGTAAGTTCAATGTAAAAATATTGTATTACAAACTATGCTTCTTTTCATGAGCATTTTTCAGTGCGTCACAAATGATAGAAAAAAAGGTAAGTCCGTGATAATATACATTTTAGTGACATGACATTTTAGTTAAATCTGACAGTTGTGACATTTTATTTGCAATTTGGCATAAAAACAAATCAATTTTGTTTATTGCATTTATAAAATAGTATTTTCTTTGATTTGTATATGTTTTATAAATTGTACAGATTATATTCGTAGATATATTATATAATTCGTAAATAATTTTTTTTTCGATTTTAGCGCCATCTATTGACAAGTAGAATAAATGTTATAAATGTCACCGATGAAATGTAATCACCGACTTGCGTTTTTTCTGTCACATACAATTTAATGCGTAGAATGAAATCGAAAAACTGTGACGCACTGAAAGATGCTCACGAGAAAAAGCATATCAGCTGAGATCTTATTGGACATAAACCCAACGAACTGTCAATACGGATGGAATGGCCCCGTCCCATTCAAATAGTGAATCGAGATTGCCGCCAACATACAAGAGAGAGGTCCTAGAGAGACATAGAGAATGGGCAGGAAAATTTGACAGGCCGTGTAATTTGAGTTGCCTATATAAATGGATTCAGTATTGACAGTTCGTTGAATGGACCTCGTATTTTAACTTGAAGGCTGATTGGCAGTACATAGTTCAAAATTTAAATACTTTTTTGTATTTATAGAGTAAATAGAGTACAGAGTACCATACTTGGTGTTTAAATACTTTTCAGAATTGTGATTTGTATTTATCAAAGCAAATACTTTCCTAAAGTATTTGGGAGTTAAATAATTTTAAAACTATTTAAATACTAAATTAGTGACTGTTTTATATAAAGTGAAGAAGTCCTTGATTATGTTTTTATGTTACTTTTATATTTAGAAGTTTATAAGAATTATAAATTAATATAAGGTCCAATTCCCCGATTTAAGTTGATACAGGCAACTCAAATTACACGGCCTGTCAAATTTTCCTGCCCATTCCCTGTCTCTCTCTAGGACCTCTCTCTTGTATGTTGGCCGCATTAATTTTCTTCATCCCTATTCCATCCGTATAGGGCTTTTCATCGATTGTCATTTGTTTCGAGCTTCTGTCAGGTGTCACATAATATTAGTATATCTACGTCATACGTCTTTGGTTTGTATCATTGGCAATACCAATAACGTATGACGTAGATATATTAATATTAGATGACACATGACAGAAGCTCGAAACAAATGACTGTGAATGAAAAGCCCTATTGACAGTTCGTTGCATAAACCTCAGATAATGACAAATTATTACTTTAATTCGTATACGAGCATCAAAATTCGAATGGTTTAGCCCACTCGAGTCGTCGTATACGAAAAAATTCGTTCACGAAGTATTCGAAAATACAAGAAACTAAATTTCGAGCGAATTTGTTCTAATTTCGTATGCGAAATGTGCTCGAGTGCTCGAATGAATTCGAAAATACGACCCCTGACCTCTAAGTGTGACTGTGGTACCCAACGACAGACTATCCGTGTTGAAGAATATCCCCGAAGGCGGTTCTCTGGATTTTTTGATGCGACCAAAAATGTTGAGATTATATCGACACATTAGATGTTCGTTTGTAATATGTAATAATACTCCACGTAATGTTTCCTATTGTTTTAATTATGTGTTCTTGTTCTTTTTGTATGCTATACGCTAAATAAATAAAGATGCCACAAGAAAATAGCTTCAAACAATATTTTACGTAAAATGTTATATAATCTCATTTATTGTGTCAAATACACATTTTATAACAGTAGTTATATTATTATATTCTCGTTAAAGGCCCGACCCAAAAAATCACTGAATTGACACTGTTACGCTGCATAACCATGTAAAATCTCCACTGATTATACTCCTCATAGGCCAGGGCATTTAGCACTGAAAACACCGGAATAAATCGATTTTTAAATACAGCACATTAGACCAGTAAGGATCTGTTTTTAGGTGGATGTGAGAGGTGGCATTCGGATTTTTGCGGATAAAGTTAGGTGATAACTTCGTTAATAATAATTGACTTATTCTCCTTTACTCTGGGCTAATTAGCAAAATTCATGGAATAGCTATTTGTATAACAAGGGAGGAAAGTGCTACTTTTCCTCCCGAGAATGAAGTTTACTGCCCGACGCGTAGCGGAGGGCAGTAATCATTCAAGGGAGGAAAAGGTACTTTACTCCCATGTTATACATATGGTTTTTCCACCTTCCTCAAATAACAAGTCATTTTTTTCATTTTTACTTAATTTATTTATGTAACTAACCAACAAAATTTATTAGAACTAAAACAAACAAGTAGGTACAATATAACTGTCAACTGTCAAATATAAGTCAATTATTAATGTAAACATTGTTAAATCAGAATAACAATTTACTGTTTTTTACCATTCTGCAAAATACAGAGTGTTTTTAAATAAACGTTAAAATGTATAGATACTTACGTAATAAAAAATAGATATCGTACAGGGCGTCAATAAGTTATATTTCATGAATGAAACACCATGACCTCACTTTTACTTTTCCTCCCTAGGGAGGAAAAATATTTTCCTCCCTAGGGAGGAAAAGTACAACTTTGCTCCCTACAATCAGGTCCGGAAAAGTATACTTTCGGTAGAGGTAGGTGGAAAAAGTTATTTACCGGCAATTTTATTGCTGGAATCGAATTATAAGACCCTATATATTAATAATATAGGTATGCAAAGTACGCAGATAGTGTGCTACTTTTTTTATAAACAAAATGGCGCCGACAAATCGTATTTTTTTCAATTATTGCTCTATAACTCCGAAGATTTTAACTTTACAACAAAAACACCCAAATAAAAATTCACCGCAATTAAATTCTGCATAGAGATATGTTTTTCACGATTTTCTCCGACGAAAATTTTCCTCGGAAAATGCTTGTTTTCCTAACAAAAACTATAATTTTCAAATAAAGTTTTAGGTAAGTAATTATTAATCAATAATTAAATAACTTAGTGATTATTAATCAATAATTAAATAACTTAGTGACATCAAAGATTTCTTGGTATAGATTGTAATTCCAGAAGCCGGTGAAAATTAAACGAATATTTTAGCAACAACTCAATTGTTAATTAACAATTTACGATCGCAATAATAACCAAAATAATCATGATACATTGATCAAACTTATAAAGATTATAAAGATGAGATGCTTGTTTAATATTTTATCGACAAACTATAAATTTTTCTTTTTTTTGCATAATCTTTAAATTTTGAAAAAAAAAATAGTTATAATACGTAGTCTAATTGGTAAAGTACAAAGAAAGGTTATTTACCAGCAATTTTATTGCTTTAATCGAAATATAAGATCCTTAATATAGGTATGCAGAGACCACAGATAGTGTGCTACTTTTTTTATAAACAAAATGGCGCCGACAAATTGTATTTTATTCAATTATTGCTCTATAACTCCGAAGATTTTAACTTTACACCAAAAATACTCAAATAAAAATTCACCCCAATTTAATTCTACATAGAGACATGTTTTTCCCGATTTGCTCCGACGAAAATTTTCCTCGGAAAATGTGGGTTTTCCCAACAAAATCTCGAATTTTCAAATATTTTTTTTGGGCCAGTAATTATTTATCAATAATTATATAGCTGGGTAAAATAAAAGCTTTCTTGGTACAGATTATAAATTCAGAAGCCGGTTAAAATGAAACGAATATTTTAGCAACAATTCAATTGTTAATTAACAATTTACAGTCGCAATAACAACCAAAATAATCATGAGACATTGATCAAACTTAGAAAGATTATAAAGGTGTGATGCCTATTTAATATTTTGTCGACAAAATATAAATTTTTCATTTTTTTGCATAATGTTTAAATGTTTAAAAAAAATTGTTATAAACAAATTAACATTTCTTATAAATTGTTTATTATATTCTAATTCTAAAAAATACTTAAAATGCGTATTTCATAGGTCTTGAAAATGAATGCTTTAAAAAAAATTTCCAACCATTTGCAAAAAAGTTATGAAACAGCAAAATAAATATACGATATTTCCATTGTTTATAATTTGTTTTAATTGTTTCAAAGCTTAAAAGTGAGTCTATGTTACAATCTAATTACTCACAAAGAATGTCAAAAATTAGTGCAATGGTTATATTTTAATCAAAGATTAAAAATACTTTTTTTTGTAATTTTTAGCGCGAAAGTAGGCTTGATACAGAGCCGGAGATAAAATGTTCCCTCGAAGCGACTGACACGCTTAAACTCGCGCGAGTTGTGTATGTGGGCGGGTAGCTACGGTACTGTATTATTCTACTTTCGCGCGTGTAAATTACAAAAAAATATATTTATAATCTTTAATTAAAATATAACCATTAAGCTGATAATCGATATTGTTTTATAAATAATTAGCTTGTACTTTAAACTCACTTCTACGCTTTGAAAGAATTTAAAAAAATTATTAACACCGTAGTAATCGTATGTTTATTTTGCTGTTTCATAACTTTTTTGCAAGTGGTTGCAAAAAAGTTTTAAAGCATTCATTTTCAAGATATTTGAAATGCGCATTTTAGCTATTTTTTAAAATTATAATATAATAAAAACTTTCTGAGAAACGTTAATTTGTTTATAACTATTTTTTTTAAACATTTAAAGATTATGCAAAAAAATAAAAAATTTATATTTTGTCGACAAAATGTTAAATAGGCATCTCACCTTTATAAGATTTCAAAGTTTGATCAGTGTATCATAATTATTTTGGTTATTATTGCGACCGTAAATTATTAATTAACAATTGAATTATTTCTAAAATATTCGTTTAATTTTCACCAGCTTCTGGAACTATAATCTAAACCAAGAAGGCTTTTAAGTTACCAAATTATTTAATTATTGGTAAATAATTACTTATCTAAAACTTTATTTGAAAATTAAAGATTTTGTTGGGAAAACCCGCATTTTTCGAGGAAAATTTTCGTCGGAGCAGATCGGGAAAAACACGTCTCTCTGCAGAATTTAATCACGGTGAATTTTTATTTGAGTGTTTTTGTTGTAAAGTTAAAATCTTCGGAGTTATAGAGCAATAATTGAAAAAAACACGATTTTCGGGCGCCATTTTGTTTATAATAAAAGTAGCACACTATCTGAGGACTTTGCATACCTATATTATTAATATATAGGATCTTATAATTCGATTCCAGCAATAAAATTGCTGGTAAATAACTTTTCCCAAAAATGGCCTATTCTCCGATAATCAGCCCAGACTACTTCTCAAATATGCCCGGAACATTGATAAAAAAAAATAAAATATTTAAAAATTCCAAAAAATTTCGTTTGTTTTTTCTACTTTCTTTGCTTATAATTTTAAAACGATTCATTTTGGAACAAAGTCGTATAGGAATAAAACAAAGATAATTAAATTTCCTATCAGATACGATTGGTTAACAATGTCTTAATTTAACACCCTTGCTGCAAAATAGCAATAAATATAAAATAAGGGGTAAAACAAGCTTGTCCTTATTCAATGTTTTTCCATCACTTAGGTTACACTTGGAACCTTCCTAATTCGCTTAGAAAAATTTATATAAAGGTAAATTAAATTAATTGTATTTTGCTTGCAGTACTGCCTTTTAATAACTAATTTTATTTACTACATACAATTGTTTACGTTTTAATAACATAACCTGAATCTTATTTTTTCTCCTTATTATTTTTTTGGATTATGGCCTTGACAATTATCCAGTAACCAGGAGTAATATAATTGGCCAATATAATTAAAAGTGCGAATAAAGTTGCAGAACGTAGAAACCAGGTGTCGTTTTGCCGAACTTGCACGGTCCCAATAGACTCAGAAATAGTATATGTAACACATAAATCGAAGCGTATTGAAAGGTTTGAATCTTTAGAGTTATTTCTGTTTAAACAGTTTAGTAAAAATGACTCAAAATTAGTAAATTTGTATATCAATCCTCGCAAAGTTACACGAAGAATTCAAATATCGACTTCCAATTCTACTTTCGATTACTTTGGGTGAAAACCTAGGACTTACGAAGTCCAATTACTTGTTTACTAAATGCCCTGGTCTATTATTATACTCCTCATCAACGAATAGGAGTGTCAGCGAATGTGCATAACAAACAACAGAGGATGGCTGCAACACACCTAAATTCCATCACCATAATACATAATAATTATATCTTTATTGTTTAATATTTTAGCCGGAAGGAGGGGATCAGTTAACACCAACGTGATTACTGTTAGTGCGAAACCACAGTTGCATATTTGCAAATATTTTTATATCATTTTTTATGCCATTTACAGTTTGTCGACAACAATAATTCGAGTATACTGTTAACCCAGATATAAATCATTAGGGCGACGCGCGACGCTTAGGAAAATATTCCACCAACACATCTCAGTTTACTCTAAATTCTAATTGAATCGCAGTCATTTGTACTCGTAATACCGAGTATGGTGTGGAATAAAAATAAAAATAGACAGTTTCGTTTTGATTTAATTAAAGTCTTCTTGCCATTCTCTGAGACGTAGCAGTCTAATTTTTGCATGAGAGTTTAATGAAAGGGTAACAGATCAATTGGGCCATGTTAAACAAAAAGCAACCAACCCTCAATTTGTAAATTAAGAGAAAATTCACTTTTTACGTTTTTCTAAATATTTAATTTTCCGTCGTATTTTTTTAAATGATAACTTCACGAATCAATAGTTTAATTTTAGAGCAATTTTATCATAGTAGTATCAAAATTATCCTAATAAATTTTTACAAAAAAAAAGCCATATTGTGGGTTGGTATCTTTTTGCTGTTGGAAATATATCTAATAAAATGCAATCTGCAAAATCCAACCAACCCACAAAATCCATGAATAAAACCGAATAATTTCAGTCAACTCAGTAATACCATACAGTAGAATTTCTACTAATAAACATAATATCAATACAAATAAAAAATATGCGATATTCAGTCAAAACAACAAACCATAATATTTAAAAATTAAGATAAACTTAGCCTTAATCCTAAAACTTACCATTTTCTGCAATTTCGCAAGCTTCTTAGTTATTTTAACAGTTCTTGATTTAAACATATTTTTCGCATTAAAGATTCAAAGATTTCTTCATAATATAATAGATATAACACAACAAATATTTTAATATTTAAGCACTAAACTAATATTGGTCAGTACCTCAACGTAAAAACAAAAAGATGCAACATTCCAGGAACCGTATTCGGCATAACAATATCAACCCACTTGGCTGGTACTTTTCGACAGTGCAATGTAATAATGTTCAGTCACACAAACAATCCAAGTGGGTTGGTTGTCCTATGCGAAATCTTAAATGAACTATTATTAAACAGAAATAATTTGGAGTAGTATTTTTCATGGTTTAATATTTAGAATGGCTTGGTTGCTTTTTACACAATGTAGAATACACATTTTTAAATCGATATGTGACATTATCTTGTTTTCCTCAAAAATGTGGGTTGGTTGCTTTTTGCATAACAAGGCCCAATTGGAAGTTCTGTCCAACAAAATACATGAGACGTTTTCGTAGTCTGATGTTTAAAACCTGTAACCTGTTCCACAATTAAAACTTCCCCTGTTCCAGTGTTTCCGTACATCAAAAGTTTGTCCAACTAGACACCGTTAAGCTATTAACAAATTTTCAGCTTGCTATTAATAAACTTTTTTTGGTACGCGGGATCCAGTCCTATTATTTCCCTGGAGTAACATGTAAGTTCTTACACTATAAAAGTAGGCGCGGATTAAGAAAAGCTTTAAAAACTAGTCATACTAACTACAGAGACTAAAAACGACTGAAATGTAGGACAGGACGTCTACGTCTGAGACGCAGACGCAACAAAAATCATATTTCTTAAAAAATTTCTTATTGTTAAACTACTTGAACAAACAGTAACTGTTGTAATTTTCTTTCATATAGATTATAGATAGATAGATCAACGTTCGTGACCTCAAATAGCATCGTGTGCATCTTCGCCTTGTAAATAGATACATCCTACCAAGGCAGGCTTAAGGTTACTCGCTAAAATACACACAATTTAATTGTGTTCATACACAAACATTCCTTTCAATGCAAACTCGAAAGTTTCGAGAAGATATTTTTAGTCAGGAAACATCCAACGACATGAATGTGAAGGTGTACATCAGTTTCCGTTATTATTTGCATGTAGGCTCATCAGCCAATGAACTCATTAATTAAAAGGTTCTGAAACTGTTTTCTTGTCGCATCTCTACCTTAAAAATATTGTATTTATATGCAATTAAACCACAATTGATTGAATTAAAAATACATTTTTAACTAGTTTTGCTTTCCACTCCGAAAATTTTTTTCAAAAAAGATTCATTTATAAACTGTGCAAAAAGTATAGGTAACCTTGGCCTCAGTGGCGGATCCAGGGGGGGCGATGGGGGCGATCGGCCCCCCTCTCAACCCAAGTGATTTATTTTTTTTAATTATAATAGAAAGATTACAAATACATTCATTTTTTTTCAAATGGATAATTATAATACATGTTTTAAAATTACAAGATTATTTGAATTATGAATTACATATAAATATATTTTATTAGTATGGGACTTGCCTAAAACAGGCCAGTGACGCCAGTGTATTTGGAAATGAGTAATTTATAATCCTTATAAATTAAGAATTAAAAATGATCACAATAAACATATTTAAAAAAATATGTAATCCTATATTGGGACCGTGCAAGTTCGGCAAAGCGACCCCTATTTCTACGCTCTGTACTTTTATTCGCACTTTTAATTATATTGGCCAATAATTAGTCCTGGTTACTGGATAATTGTCAAGGCCATAGTCTAAAAAAATAATAAGAAGAAAAAATAAGATGCAGGTTATGTTATGCAAACGTAAACAATTGTATGTTGTAAATAAAATTAGTTATTAAAATGCAGTACTGCAAGCAAAATACAATTAATTAAATTTACCTTTATATAATAATTGCATATCATATCAATATTGTGGAGCAATATATAATTTTTCTGCTTCAATGACAGAAGGTATGAAATATACGTCAATTTGACAATTTCAATTGAAATATGAATTATTTAAGATAGTTGCAATATTTCTCCGCTACTCGCGCACGGTCGTTTCTCGTTTCCACTTCCACGTATTTGCACACCGCGAATACTGTGAACGCATACTTAAGCATCTCCACGTATAATTATAAAATCGTTTGCAGATAACAGATTCGCCGAAAATCTCTCGAAAATTGCGCGTCTAGCAAAAACTATATTAATTCGCCTAAAAATATAAACATGTTCACACGCCGATAGCTGACCACGAAAAAAGAACACCCTTTGCTTATTAATTATTAGTAATTAGTGTATTTTGGGTATCGATGCAAGTAACATCTCTAATACTGATTCGTACAGATCTTAGTTTGTAAATTTTTAGCGTGATTAATAGTATTTTGAGTTTATTCTTCTTTTTTTATATCAATATAGTTTGTGATTTATGAAGAGTTATAAGATGTCAAATAAACGAAAGGAACCAGAAGCTTCTACCAAGAACTTAAAAAGTAAAAAAATTCAAATGTAGCAATATAACTGATTATTTTTTTAAAAATCAACGTAATTCGGGTGATAATATTAATAGTAATGATGATAATAAATATGTACAAGGTACGTCTTGTCAGATAGACCATACTATGAGACCTACTGATCTTGGATCAAATTTAAGTTCTGAGAGCATTCAAAACAAGTCATGCGATTTTTCAGTGTGTCCGATACAAATCAACGATGATGCAGTAAATACCAATTTTACTTAGTTTTATGGAAAAAGGTATGTCTTATATGCATGAAATGTATGTCTTATATATTATATAATTTTATTTTATATCACGTTTGACAGAAGTGAGTATTTCTCCACGAGTCCGATAGATAGTCATTTATGTCGCGTGATGCAATCACCCACATATAAAATTATGGTAATAAATTAAATTTTAAACTTCATATGGGAAAGTACATCATGTGACACCTCATTTAAAAACTTTTGATATACTGATTACAAAAATGTATAGGCAATACTGTGCAAAATGTCAGTCCAATTCTTTTTAAATGCATTCATTTTTTTATAATCCTGAGAAAACTAATAAGTATTTTTGAAAAATTTAAACGCAAAATGCAAGATTACATTATTACCGAGGGTCGAAAATCCCTGAAAACTTCTATAATGTTTATTTTAATAAGTTACAGGGGTGAAAAAAAGAGAAAATTGAGTATGATTTGTAACACGTTGACGGACAGCGTGTCAAATGTATAAGCAACTGTTGTGACAATATATGTATTTTGCAAAGTAGAATAGGGGAAAATGCAACATCTCTAGACGTAATATTTTATTCTGCGTTTAAATTTTTAAAAGATTCTCGTATTAGTTTTCTCAGGATTCGAAAAAAAAAACATTTTTGTAATCAGTATTTCAATCGATTTTTAATTAGGTGTCACATGATGTACTTACCCATTACGAAATGGACAAGGCGAAAACGGCGGGTTCGTTGGAAAAAATATTCCCATGAGATTTTTTTGCATAATCATATTCGTGAGACATCCCAGAATAAGGTTCAAGAAGTCGCCCACGTAAAAATTTGTCCAATTTTTTTTTCAATTTTTTTTAATCCAATTGCAAAAATCAATCAATTGGGGTTTTTGGACCATTCTGGACAAAAAAGGTCTCTTATAATTTTTCTCTAAAGTTGCTCGTTTTCGAGTTATAAGCAATTTAAAATTGAAAAAGACGAAAAATGGCGATTTTAAGGCTTAAAAACTCGGTTAAAAATTATTATTATGAAATTCAGAAAGTGACCAAATCAAAGATTATAGCCTCCACTACATGATCCTGAAGAAATTTGTGTCATTAATTTATTACAAAGCTGTTATTTTTAATTATTAATAATGAGCCGTAAGATCGTATTGACGCGGCTGTAAATGTGAATGCGAGTAAGATTCACCATTGACTGCCGGAATGACATCTCTCTCGCACTCATCATTGCCGGCCGCCTAATACGTGCATGGCGCTTATTTTTACTTAAAAATAACAGCTTAGTGATAAAATAATGACAAAAATTTCTTCAGTTTCTTGTAGGGCGGGCTTTAAACTTTTATTTGATCACTTTCTGACTTTCATAATTTAAATTTTAACTGAGTTATTAAGCCTTAAAAATAGCCATTTTTCGTTTTTTTTTTCAATTTTAAATTGCTTATAGCGCGAAAACGAGCAATTTTAGAGAAAAATTATAAGAGACCTTTTTTGTCCAGAATGGTCCAAAATACCTAAAAAAAAAATGTGCCCAGGCCGAAAATACTGATTTTTTGCAATTTGAATAAAAAAATTTAAAAAAAAAATTTGGGCCACTTTTCACGTGGGCGACTTCTTGAACCTTATTCTGGGATGTCTCACGAATATGATTATGCAAAAAAATTTCATGGGAATATTTTCTCCGACGAACCCGCCGGTTTCGCCTTGTCTAAAATAAAATTAAAACTATTTCGACATGAATTTTTTTGCTTTGAAAAAAGTAAAGTATTTTGATTTTTTGAAAATTACATTCGGTTAATTCATTATTACATTTCCAAAAGTACTGTAAGTTGTTAACTTGTAAAGTCTCATTTTGTAGGTTTTTTAAATTTTAATGATAATTCACTACAATATATTTATTTTTATTTCATCAACTTTATGTATAGAGTGTCCCAAACCGAAAAGTAGCGGAACCGTTGAATATTTCGCGAAATGAACATCGGATCAAAAAAATGTAAAATAATTGTTCAATAATTTTAAAAAATCTATCAAATGATACCAAACACGACCCCCTACTCGACCCCCTGGAAGTGGAATGGGGGTAACTTTAAAATATTTAATGGAGACCCCCAGTTTTAATTGCAGATTTGGATTTCTTACGTAAAAGTAAGCAATTTTTATTCGAGACATTTTTTCGAATTCTGGATAGATGGCGCTATAATCGGAAAAACGATTTATCGTAATTTATAGAAATTGTTTAATATCTATAGAAACACACTCTCAAATGAAAAATCAAAAAACACAAGTTGAATATTTTTCAAAATCCTATCGACGAATGCCATCAAACAAGACACGGTGTCATTCGATAGGTTTTTGAAAAATATAAAACACGTGTTTTTTAGTTTTTCGTTTGGAAGTGGATTTCTCGAGGCAGACTATTTCTATATTATTCTATTTGTATAGAATAGAAAACATGGCTCGAATAAATGTTACTTACTTTTACGTAAGGAATCCAAATCTCAGCAAATCTGCAATAAAAACTGGGGGTTTCTATTTACGATTTTAAATTGAGCCCCACCCCACTTCCAGGGGTTGGAGTAGGGGTGGTATTGGGTGTCATTCGATAGATTTTTAAAAATTACTGAACAGGTATTTTTTAGTTCTTCGATCCGATTTTCATTTTAGCCAATCGGCCCCCCTCTTAATGATGCTGGATCCGCCACTGCTTGGCCTGGATCTTATAGTCAATAACCATGCTTCTAATTGAACAAATTTGAGGGTGGTTGTTGGGAAACCATCGATAAATGTATAAATGTGTATTCTTTTAAATGAAACTACGGCTACCCCTGTAAATTGTTAGATGTCCGAATACTATATATGTTATTATTCTCTAAGTGCCGTCTCTCAATCGGAAGTGGATTTCATCATCACTAACTTAAGAATTAGTTCTATTAAACTGCATTTAAACCAATCTCTCAAATTTTTTAACCATGACACTCCCCTTCTTCCTATGCTCCTTACTCTTCTTATCTTCCTAGCAGTTCCGTGACCAGACATCTCGTAACGCGACAGTTCGTCACCGGACAACTGGTAACGGACAATTCGTAACAGCGACTGTTCGTAACTCTACAAATTCGTAACGGACAATTCGTAACGTCAAAATTGAATTATTCTGCTTATTTTTGTTAACGTGGAAACTAACTGTTATTACAGTTATAATTAAAATTATGTTTATTAATTTGACGAATCAGTACCGGGATGAACATGTTTAACACATTTTATTTTTCGTGTTTCAGAATATATTAAAAGTCTTTAAACACAAACAAATATTTTTTAAATACATACAAACTTTTAACAATATTTTTAAAAGTTTATTCCTCTTATTGTTCCTTAAATTTGCATATACCTAGACAACGGAATAATGAAGTAATTCGTGAAATATTTAAGCCAACAACCGTCTTAGTTTCCACGTTAACAAAAATAAACAGAATAATTCAATTTGGACGTTACGAATTTGTATAGGTACGAACTGTCGCCGTTACGAATTGTCCGTTACCAGTTGTCCGGTTACGAACTGTCGCGTTACGAAATGTCATGGAACCAGCAGTTCATATCGCTGTTACCGCATTACGTGCCCCAGATTTTCTTAATTTGGGTGCGTTGATTATTTCGTATTCTTTGCCCATTTCTCGTAATACTTTCGTCTTCATTTTCTTCTGTGTCCATGCTATTCTAATAATCAAGGGCGAATCCAGAGAGGGGGCCATGGCCCCTCCCGAGAATTTAAAAAAAGTATAAATTATTGGTCGTCGCCTCTCACCTAAGCACTACGTGCCTCATTAGAGCAAGGATGAAATACATCCACCTGTTTTATAATAATCTTAATACATCGACTTAATAGCGCATTGTTCATAATGTTAAATATGTAACGTAACAATGTAATTAAAAGGTTTTCACATCTACTAGAGTAGCGAGTTTCAAATACATCTCCCTACACTTGTACACTGGACGTTTACATTGAAGATGGTCAGTTTTGACCGAAAACGTTTTGTGTTTTTGTGATTTTTCATTATCGTTTGGATAATATTTATAGACGTTTTTTATAAATTCATATTCATACATAATACAGAAGTGTTTACTTCATACTACGTTGAAATAAATATAAATTTAGACCCCAAGATCCCAAGACTGCCACACTCGCATCAACATCTGAGTTTCTAGTGTCAATGATCCCATCAATTGACATACTAAAATTATCTTTGTCAATAAGTCGACTTCTACCAACAAAATTTTTTCATGCTAATCTGGCGACTAATGCCTGATTTCACCAACGATACCTAAACAGTTGCCTTCTTAAATAATTCTTATCGATAGGAGCTTCCTAAGTCAATACTTAAGAACAATAGCGTTTCATAACTAAAAGAACTGCTTACCTAGGAAATTCTTTCCTAGGTATTGATTCGGGTACGTTTGAACTATTTTTGATAAATAAAAAGAAGAATAAGATGACATTACCTTACTTTTTCGATTATTTGTCATTATAGTCTGGGCTGATTATCCGAGAATAGGCCATTTTTGGGAAAAGTTATTTACCAGCAATTTTATTGCTGGAATTGAATCTTATTATTGTATATATTAATAATATAGGTATGCAAAGTCCGCAGATAGTGTGCTACTTTTTTTATAAACAAAATGGCGCTCGAAAATCGTGTTTTTTTAAATTTTTGCTCTATAACTCCAAAGATTTTAACTTTACACCAAAAACACCCAAATAAAAATTCACCGCAATTAAATTATGCATAGAGACGTGTTTTTCCCGATTCACTTCGACGAAAACTTTCCCCGTAAAAAGCGGGTTTTTCCAACAAAATCATTAATTTTCAACTAAAATTTTAGATAAGTAAATGTTAATCAATAATTAAATAACTTGGTAATGTAAAAGCTCTTTGTGTATAGATTATAATTCCAGAATCCCATGGAAATTAAATGAACAGTTTAGCAACAATTGAATTGTTAATTAAAAATTTACGGTCGCTATAATAACGACAATAGTTATGATACATAAGAATAACTATGATTTTTTCATAAAAAGATACTATACCTATCTAATATACTTTACAGAATTGAAATTGGACTATTTAAACGGCCTCAGGAATATTTTAAAATTATAAACAATTTTTTGGCCTATAAACAAATAAATAAAACTTAAACAAAATATCTCGGGAAATATTAAACTAAATTAAATTGTAAAAACGGCATTCGAAAAACAGCGACCGTGAGCTTCTTCTAAAAGAAAAAATGTTTAATTATGATGAGTAGCTCCTGAGATACAACCGGTCAAAGTTGACCGGAATTTACGCAAATATATAAACAATAGGATCATAATTTTCAAACCATCACCTTTTTATTTTTTCCTCTTTCTCCACACCAATTTTCATATCCTTAAAATACTCATAACATATATTATTATAATAAAAACTATCGATAATACGTGTGAAAATTGCCAAAAATAGTAAAATTCCAATCAAAAATTAGGTTGGAAAAAATGTAACCCTCAAAGTTCAAAATCGGTATACGTTAAAAAATGCATTTTCTCGGCTTCCCATGGAGCAATTTCCTTCATTCTTTTTTTGTTCCCAAGTAACTCGAGTAGAGCCATCGAACTAACGCATTATTAAATGTCAGACTTGCTTTTGTGTTGTTATAATTAATTAAACTATTTATTATAACACAAAATTTTAATTTGTTTAAATCAAAATTGTTTAAATAATTATACAGCTTTCAAATGAGAATATTTATGTTTTTAACTTTAAAAGGCACATTTGTAGTAAGTTTATGTAAAAAAAGCCTACAACTGGAAAAAATATGTAGTTTTCTGTTCTTATAAATAAATTAATTTATTATAACAAAACAAAAGCAAGTCTGACATTTAATAATGCGTTAGTTCGATGGCCCTACTCGAGTTACTTGGGAACAAAAAAAGAATGAAGGAAATTGCTCCATGGGAAGCCGATGAAATGCATTTTTTTTAACGTATACCGATTTTGAACTTTGAGGGTTACAGTTTCTCCAACCTAATTTTTGATTGGAATTTTGCTATTTTGACAATTTTCACACGTACTATCGATAGTTTTTATTATAATAATATATGTTATTAGCATTTTAAGGATATGAAAATTGGTGTGGAGAAAGAGGACAAAAATAAAAAGGTGGTAAATTCTGGTCAACTTTGACCGGTTATATCTCAGGAACTACTCATTATAATTAAACATTTTTTCTTTTAGAAGAAGCTCCCTGCTGCTGGTTTTCGAATGCCGTTTTTACAATTTAATTTAGTTTAATATTTCCCGAGATATTCTATTTGTTTATAAGCCAAAAAATTGTTTATAATTTTAAAATATTCCTGATAAATACATTAGATAGGTATAGCGTCTTTTTATGAAAAAATCATAATTATTCTTATGCACCATAATTATTGTCGTTATTATAGCGACCGTAAAATTGATTAACATTTACTTACCTAAAATTTTAGTTGAAAATTAAAGATTTTGTTGGAAAAACCCGCTTTTTACGGGGAAAGTTTTCGTCGAAGTGAATCGGGAAAAACACGTCTCTATGCAGAATTTAATTGCGGTGAATTTTTATTTGGGTGTTTTTGGTGTAAAGTTAAAATCTTTGGAGTTATAGAGCAAAAATTGAAAAAACACGATTTTCGGGCGCCATTTTGTTTATAAAAAAAGTAGCACACTATCTGCGGACTTTGCATACCTATATGATTAATACATACAATAATAAGATTCGATTCCAGCAATAAAATTGCTGGTAAATAACTTTTCCTTGTATTTTGCTAATTAGCCCAGAGTATTATTTTTTATTTGCCAAGTTGGTTTTATCCAGTTTTGTACTGTTATAGTTATTTTATTTAGTGGTTAGTTATTTGTGTATTAAGTTTGTTAAGTTTTGTATGTTATTTGTATATGTACAGTGATATGGAGGAAAAGAAAAGAGTTGTAAGTTTCACATATGACGAAAAATTAAAGTTAGTTGAATTGTCATTAATGAAATAACTTTAAAATAAATAATATGTTGAAAATTACTTCGTTTATTATTAATTTTTAATGACACACTTTTAGTGATATCATGAATGGGTTTTTGAAACAGAATACTAGTTTGTTAGGTAGCCTACATAATTTTGTCAATAGACTTGTAAAAAACTCCAAATGGTTTTCCATATTTTCCAACACATAATATATTTTTAATATAAAAGATAATACATAATTAAAACTAATAAAATCTCATATTACAGAATAACAGAAAAATTAGGGTAAGAAGCAAATTATTGACAAACGTCACAAGTGCATTAGTCAAAATTTGTAAAAATATATAACCTGACTGTCAACGATAAGTAATACCTAAAGTTTAAGGAGATCAAAAACCGTATTCTAACGTAAGCGGTTTAGGCAATTAGGGATTCCAATGAACTGTCAGTGGTGGCCGGTGGATGGCTAAACTGACATGGCCATAGACATAGATAAGGGGGGGTGGTCATCGCGTATCTAATGTTTACATTAAATATTGACAAATTTGTAAAGAATATCCTGTTTGGTTTTGTTTTTTGTTAATTGTGTAGCGAAATCTGTGAAATTGTGATAGCAAATTAAATATGAAGTGGTTTAATAATTGGATACGCCTATGGATGACAGTTTTGCCATCCAGCAGCCATATTATATCACGTGATTTGGAATGCCTAATTCTTATCGTATGGTGAAATCCGTTTTAGAGTTAGGAAGTACCTAAACCCACTTAGGTAATTCTTAAATATTTAGGTATCGTTGGTGAAATCGGGCATAAGACTGTTTCCATTACCATGTCGACTTTGAAAGATAGAAGATCTAACTGCGAAGAAAGTTTTAGTAAGATCTTTACCAAAGTTAAAGAATTAGCAGACGAATTGGATGTTAAGGTGAATTAACCTAGATTTGTGGGTAGACAGATTATCCAGGTGGCCCAGAAGATTATTAGCAACGTTCAATTTACATGCCTCTTCTAGATAATGTTTGTACCGATTTAACGCCTAGACTATATCCTCCTCAGTCCATAGGTGCAGCCCGCTGGATAATGTTTACTAATTTTTTGCACGGTGATTAATCAGGTTGGGCATCGCTGCGTCCTTTAGTGCAGCATATTGGACTTCCTACTTATCAGTAAAATTTACTCGTTTGCAAAATTTTACTACAGCGCCTACTTCGTTGGTTTGTTGTTATACGTGGTGAAACTTGTGAGGTTCTGAGCGGCGTCTCCACAAAAATGCAGTAAGTTGTAGACTAGATTCAGTGTAAATGCGCTAACAAGACTAGATTCTTTTGTGTAAAATGCAAAATATACTGTATTTCTCCTTAATGAGAATGTTTTTTTCAGTTTCATACTTAAATTAAATGTAAGTTAAGTCCTGATGTCCATTATGCTGGACCTGTCATAATTATGTCTGTCAAATATTTTTTTTTAGTTTTTATAGATTTTTGTTTATTTTTTCACAAATCAAGAGAGAAAACAGAAAATATTGCTAAAATAATAAAAACTCTTTTCTTGGGACTGAGGAGGATATACCTTTGGAATGCAAGGGCCTACGGGGAATTATTTTCACACTCCTAACTGATTCCCAAGGAGAAAAAGAACTGTTAAAGTGGAACTATTAAAATATTTGAAGAGCGCAATTTTTACCTATCATGGACATTGGTGATACACAGACAAACATTATTCTATTCAAGAGTGAACTTGATTTATGGAGAAATCATTGGAAGAACGAAAAAGAGAGAAATGCAAAATTTCCAGATGAAGTAACAAAGGTGTTTTACGTTTGTGACGCCAATACTTTTTCTATAATTCACAACTTTCTAAAAATCTTGGCTACTCTTTTTCATCTAAATTATATCATATATCATCTTCTTCTTCTTCTTCTTTTAGCCCATTTTTATCCAACTTTGGACATAGACCTTCCCCAAATCTTTCCATTTCAGTCTGTCCTTGGCTGCGTTTTTCCATTTAGTTCCTGCAGCTTTTACAATATCGTCCTTCAATCGCATCTAAGGTCTTCCTCTTTTTCCTGTCCACGGTCTCCAGTTTTGTATTTCAGTATTCCATCTTTTATCTTCCTGTCTCGCATTGTGGCCCGCAAATCTCCATTTTAACCCTGTTATATGTTCAGTTACATCTTTTACTTTTATTTTCTCTCTTATCCATTTGTTTGACTTTCTGTCTTATAGTTTTATTCCCAACATGGAATGTCATATCTACGTCTATCTACGAATGTCATTTAATTATATATTACATATATCAAAAATCTATTTCATAAACTAGACTATATTTCTTTCTTTGCACTTGTTGGACTTCATGGGGTTTAGATTAAAATTTGTTGATTTTTCGTTGCTAGACAAATATTAATATCGATAAGTTTTGAATGTTTTTATGGCACTCAAAAGTGTGTGAAAAGTGCCTTAAAATTCACCATTTAACCCTAATTTTTTTAAAATTTTAAAATTAGCATACCATGTATGCTATTTTCTCTCTATGCAGTCAGTCACAGTTTCTTTTAGACCCATTTCTTCCTTTATTGTGTTGTTTCGAACCCTATCAAGTTTAGTTTTTCTAGCTGATCTTCAATGCATCCATTTCTCTGGCTTATATTTTCCTTATTTGATATTCCTTAAGACGCCATGTTTCAGATCCATACAGCAGTGTGCTTTTTATTATTGTGTCTTATATTCTCAATTTTCTTTGTTTTCCTATTTCAGTACTCCATAATATTCCATTCAGAGATTTAATTAATTTTCTAGCTTTACTTATTCTGCTGTTTATCTCTGCGTCATCCGTTCCTTCTTTGTTAAAATTTATTCCCAGGTATCTACAGTCTTCACATCGTATTATTGTTTTCCAGTTGTAGGTCAGGAGTTTCCTCTCCTACGCAGAGGTAGGTCTTTTCCATGTTCATTATCAGACCCCATCAAATTTCTCATTCAATTTTCGTGTCATGTACACGAGATCCTCTTTTTCATTTGCACTTGATCATCGACAAATTGGAAGGTATACAAGCAAGTGTCATAGTCCACATGTATGCCCATTCCTTTGCATTTCGATTTCCACTGGTGGAGAGCTTTATCAATATAGATTTTAAAAAGTGTCGGTGATATGCAGCACCCCTGTCGTGGGCCTTTATTGACTCTGTGTGGTTCCGATATTCTGTTGCCTAATTTTATCTGGGCTTCCATGTTATTGTATATATTCTGAACAGCCTTTATGAGTGTATGATTGATTGAAGTTTCCTGGAGTACCTGCCATAGTTTCGAGATAAATATGTTATCATTAGAGAGCGAAATATATGCAAAGTGCATATAGATGCATATATTGCATATTTTCAGACAACAAACACAACATTGCATATTTAAGCTAAACACGATTTATTTTGCATATTTTACAAATAAATTATATAAAAGTTTAAAATTTTCCTCTCTTAGTTGGAATTTTATAACTTCGATATGAACGAGCTCGTTATTTATCTATCTATCGCTCATCTGGACTTTCCCATTACTACTTGAATTTAACAATTATGGGTGTTCCCAGAAAAATATTATGTTATTAGCGTAGCAAGTCGTAGGTACCTACCTGCTTTTAAGGGTCTAATAATTATTTTGTCAGTTTCCGGCCAACATTTGTTTAAAGTAAACGTTGTATCGTATTTAGTGTTTTTGAAGTGATTGGTATATATTAAATTTAAATATGTCTATCATTCAAAAAAGTGCTTGGATAAAGTGTTTTCCCGAGTTAAAGCTAAGTGGAGACAAAGTATTTTGCAAGGCCTGTTCCAAAATCGTAAGTTACATTCATTTTCACATTTCATTTTTTAAATGAGGAACTGACAAACAAAAGCATCATGTCCCACAAAAGAAATTTTTCTGGAAAGAGTGTTTTTATTCGACAAATTCGCTTTTACTTCTATAAAGACGGACATAGAGAGAAGCATCAAAATACAAAAATCCATCAAATTGTAGACAATTCCGCTTTTGTTCTTCAGCTTAAGTAACGTACTTTGTTCTTTAAGTAACGTACAAATTGCTAAAGAACTTATGTTCATAAAAGTTAATTTTAGTTTTTTACCAGATCTAATAAAGTCATTAGAACAAAGGAATTTACAATTAAGTGATTCGGTTAATCTTGTTAACACTTTTTCTGCTCATTGTCAAAAAATTCCCGGAAATACAGGGATTACAATTAGAAATAAATTAAAAAATGTTTTAGAAAAAAATGAGGGCTTCGATTGTTTGAGGAAAGTTGTACGTATTTTTGAAGGCAACTTTTCTGAAGATCTTACGACTTAATATATTGTTTTATTTTTGAGTATTTTTAATATGCATTTGCATATTTAGACAAATTTAGAAAAAATACCTGCATATTTGTAGTAAAAGTAATGCATATATATGCGCATATTTTGGTAATGTTGTGTTGCATATATTCCGCTCTCTAGTTATCATATATATATAGGCTTTTTCTAAATCTATGAATGTAAGGTGTGTTGATCTATTTCATGCTAGTTTCTTCTCTATAATTTGTTTTAAGCAGAACACGTTGTCTGTGCAAGATCTACCAGCTCGAAACCAGCTCTGCTCTTCTTCTTCTTGGTTTTTGTACTCTTCTTCGATCATATCTCTGATTTATTCTTACATATATCCTACTCACCGTACTTGTTACTGATAGCCCTCGGTAGGTATTGCAGTCTAATTTGTTACCTTTTTTATGTATCGAGGTTATGAAAGCTGTTTTCCATTCCTCTGGGATGCTTTCTCCATTTTAAGGTCCCATCAGTAATAAAAAGAGCACTTACAATAGAAATTTTTATTAAAAAATTAGGTAGAGTTGCAGTTGTATTATGAGTCGCATGTTAAAAAACACTTTTAAATAAATAAATAAATAAAGGTACATGGCATCCAACACAAACTTTTTGTACGGCTTTCCTTTTTCTTTTGGGAAATCCAAAACAGTTCCAAATTCGCATCAAGGATATCTTTACTCATCCAGTATGGAGCAGAACAGAATTTAAATATATGCTTTAATTATCTCTCACAAAAGAATTTGAACAAAAAAATACGTTAAATGCGTTGTGGATAATACCATGACATTGAAACTTGAGTATTTATGCTAATGAGCCAATACCATATGTAACATTTTTTCGCTACGCTACCTGTGAAAATTGACTATTTGAATAATGAGTGTATTCATCCATTATTATGTCTGTTAAATGAAATATGGTCCTTGAACAACAAATAAAAAAATGTATTGGTAAATTATTATAGACTAAACGGTATAATTATACAAAACTTCACGTCTATTTACGTCAAACTCCGTTGACTAATACGCCTTTCTGTAGTTCTTGCAGTGCTTGCTCGAAGATATATTCAGAGTACCTACATGTTAAATAACACCGGGGATAGAATGCATCCTTGTCTCACTCCTTTATCTATGGAGATTGCCTCTGTCAACTGATCATCCACTTTAATGTTGGCAGTTTGGTTGTAACATAAATTATAGATATATAATTTGTATTAGGATAAATTAAGTATTTATTGAAAATACATACGAAATAAGAAAAATAAGAAAAAATACATACGAAATTTATTTTTTGATGAGAGGGAGAACCAGTCCCCAATACCTACGGAAACAGGACCACCTATACTAGTGGCAGAAATAAGAGCAGCCATAATATCACTAAAAGAGAAGGGAGAGCTCCAGGACCAGATGGAGTACAATCTGGATTTCTTAAACTTCTTGATGATGAATCTTTAAGAATACTATGTAAAATCTTCAATAATATCAGGCAATATATATTGAATAAAATCTTCAATAAATAATGACTCAGGCAATATCCCAAAAGATTGGCTAGTTTCAGAATTTATTACCTTACCAAAGAAACAAGGAGCAAAAAAGTGCGGAGAATATAGTCTAATGAGCCATACATTAAATCTTTTTCTTAAAATTATATACATCGTAGAATATACAAGCTATGCGAAGAGAGAATACAAGACACACAGTTTGGATTCATGAAAGGCGTAGGTACAATAGATGCACTGTTTAGTCTACAGTCTACAGGTATTATTTCAAAGATGCAGAGTGCGACATTTACACCTGCAGAGATGCAGAGAGACTTGCGACATTTACACCTGCTTTGTGGACTACCAAAAAGCATTTGATACAGTTCAACACCGAAAAATGATGGATGTTCTAACAAAAGCCCAAATGGATGATAAAAACCGGCGTATAATACAAAATTTATACTGGAACCAATCAGCCACAATAAGAATGAATCTTGGAGGTGAATCAACGGAAGCGATCCAGGTGCTACGAGGCGTTAGACAAGGTTGTATACTTTCACCTGTATTATTTAACCTATATTCAGAGGAAATATTTAGTGAAACCTTGGAAAATTGCGAACATGGAATACTTCTAAATGGAGAACGCCTAAACAATATCCACTATGCAGACGACACAGTTATTTTTGCAGACAGTTTGAACAGTTTACAGCAACTAATAAACAAAGTAAATGAAGTAAGTGAAAAATTTGGACTTCAAGTAAATATATCAAAAACTAAATTTATGATCATTGGCAAAAATAAAATTAGACACGCCCAACTACTTATCAATAATACAGCAGTGGACCGAGTAAAACAGTATACCTATCTTGGAACAATAGTAAACGAACAATGGGATCACTCACAAGAAATAAAATGTAGAATAGAGAAGGCTAGGAGTGCATTCAATAACATGGCCAAACCTTTAAAAGCCACAACCTTAATCTGGAGATAAAAGTAAGTCTCCTACGATGTTATTTTTTCTCAATATTGTATTACGGAGTTGAATCCTGGACACTCACTGAAGCAATGGAGAAAAAACTGGAAGCCTTCGAGATGTGGCTATACAGGCGAATCCTAAGGATATCATGGACGGACAAGATAACCAACGAGACCGTATTACGAAGAGTGGGAGAGAAAGAGAGGTGATGTATACCATTTAAAGGAGAAAGTTAGAATATCTCGGACACATAATGAGAAACGGCACTAAATACAGATTACTGAAGGTAATCCTTCGGTAAAGTATTTTGAAAGCAAGGAATTGGGAGAAGATGAATATCGTGGTTAGAGAACCTGAGGAAATGGTTCTCCACAACAACAACTAATCTATTTAAGGCATCAGTTAATAAAATAATTATAGCCAGAATGATCGCCAATATTCAAAACGAATAGGCACTAAAATAAGAAGAAGTCTTTATCAACTAAGCCCGTTTTTTTTAAGTTGGTTATGAGCTAATCATGTTTTATTGAATCAAATTTTGTAAAATCTTTAATTTGTAAAAAAGATTATGTACTAATTACAATATTTGATATTTTTCCGTTTCTTTTCAGATATTTCTCCTGCTCTTTATCATCTTATACGTATATTTTTCCGTTTCTTTTCAGATATTTCTCCTGCTCTTTATCATCTTATACGTATCCAGTTTCGCCTTGCTGTGCAGATTCAAACGACGAGGCAAAGAAGACTACTTCAGTACCGACGAAGATGAAGTCACCGTGTACAGGATCAGCACGTGGCTATGCTCTTTCTCTTTGGCGGTTTCTATATTGGCAGTACTACTGTTGCCCATATCGATCGTCTCCAACGAGGTGCTGGTCAACTACCCCAACAGCTATTACATAAAGTGGCTGAATTCGTCGCTTATACAAGGTAAAAATTTTTCATTTAATATTTTCATTTTTATACAATATTACAATTTGATCATTTGGATATCTGCTGGTGTCTTAAACACACTATCAGGACACTATCTGGTAACACACATCTACGGACAGAAACAAAGGCCAAGATCTATAGGACAGTAGTTAGGCCAATTATTATGACTTACACTGCGGAAACAAGACCTGACACCACAAGAACAAAAAGACTGATGGAAACGTGTGAAATGAAAATAGACAGCGATGTTATAATATGCATGTGAAACTTAAACTATGAATCAGAAATGAGAAAAAAGCTAGAGATTTGGGAGAAGAAAATCTTGAGAAAAGCTTTTGGTGGTATAAAGGAGACTAACGGGGAATGGCGCAGAAGAACAACCCAAAAGCTAATTGAGATGTATAAGAGACCAAAAAAAATACAAAAAGGCATGGCGCAGAGACTTAGATTGTTGGGACATGTTTTACGATTGCCAAAAGTAAGAAACGTCCCAAGAGTCCTACAGGGAGGAGAACAAAGAAAGAATAGAAGATGGATGCCACGAAGGAAGTGGTTTGATGCCATCTGGACTGACATAGAATAAATGAGAACAAGGGACTTTCCTTTCCAAGAAAACAGAGAAATTTCCCTAATATTTCATGCTTTTATTTTCAAATCGGAAACCATCAGTTTTTAACTAACTGGTTATCATTTTTAATGTTGATAGTACGTATTGTTTTTTATTTGTTTTATTTGGGTGTTGTTACTATCAGTACGGGATCCGAATAGGAGGTCGAAATGTACCCATCTGCTTGCCGGATGAAACATTTTTTTTTATTATATTTCATACATATACAAACACGACCAGCATGGGTTGCCTATCAAAATTATGTCATAGCTATCCTTAAGGGGGGGCGTAGGGGTTGAAATCAATATTTCAAGCACATTTTTTTAGAGTATGGTAGAATTATTTTATTTTTAAATTACATAGGCATATTCAGTATACGTCATAGATCACTCAAGAAAAAATTCAAGGAAAATACTGAAAAATAAGCCAACGGTGGCATATTTTTAAAAAACACCTCAAAATATAATGAATTTTGCGGTGGACATCAGAACGCATCATTGGATCATGGTAAACAAAAAATTCAAAAAGATTTTATTAGCTTATGAGTTTCTCAAGGTAATGCTCTCGAGTTTTTTTAGTTTTATCTAATTTTGACTTTTTGATATCACCCAGAAGTCAAAACAACGAATTTTTTTTTGCAAAAAAACGGTGAAAATTAACGTATTTATTATTGTCAAACAAAAAATAAGCATACAACAAAAATGTCTCTGCAGCGTTATCTCAAGGAATGTCTAAAAAAAATATACAAAATTCCAGGTGGATCGGTTCAACAAGTAGTTTTTGAGTTATAATGTTTACAGCCTTTGAAAAAACCAGTTTTGAGGAAAACGCGTTTAATGTATTGTCAACTTTTATTTTCAATTTATATTTTGTCTTTCAAATCGTAAAATGATGCACACCGGAATATCTTTTTGAATCGCGGAGTAATTTACTAAAGAAAAGGAGAACAGTTGTTCACTATGTTCAAGCGTTCTGACGCGAACCTGCTGCAAATCGAGTCGAAGGTAGGGCCACAGTATAAAGAGGGACAGTAGAACCACTCTCCGAAAAATTGGAAGTAAAATCTGTAGTCGCGCATGGCGACCGCGCAATGTTGGCAGTCGCTTTTGCCCCACTCTCTCTTTGCTAGTCGCATAGAAACGTACGGATTTTAACAGGGAAAACCCGCATCCACCACTAGTGAACTACCAATTGCGTACTACCGGTATTACTTCTTGAGATCAAAGCGCTGACAGAGGAGTGGTTTTACTGTGGAATCTCTATATACTGTGGTAGGGCTATTCAACACTATCTCCCTACCTTCGACTCGCTTTGCAGCAAGTTCATGCCAGCGAGCTTGAGCGTAGTGAGAAACGGTCAACGGCTGTTCTTAGGGAGCGTTCAAGTATTACGTAACGTGATTTTTGAAGATTTTTGACCCCCCTCCCAACCGGATTTAAAAACATATTCCGGTGTGCATCACTTTACCATTTGACAGACAAAAAAATAAATTAAAAATAAAAGTTGACAGTATTTTAAACGCGTTTTTCTCAAAACTGCTTTTTTCAGGTTGTAGACATTGTAACTCAAAAACTACTTGACTAACTCACCTGAAATTTTGTATATATTTTCTTTATGCATTCCTTGAGGTAACGCTGTTAGGATATTTTTTGTTTTATGTTTATTATTTGTTAATAATAAATCTGTTGATTTTCACTCTTTTGCAAAAAATTCTTTGTTAAGACTTCTAAAAGATATCAAAAAGTCAAAATTAGATAAAACTAAAAAAACTCGACAGCGTTACCTCGAGAAACTCATAAGCTAATAAAATCTTTTTGAATTTTTTGTTTACCATGATCTAATGATGAGTTCTGATGTCCACTGCAAAATTCATTATATTTTGAGGTGTCTTTTAAAAATTTGCCACTGTTAGCTTATTTTTCTGAATTTTTTCTTAAATTTTTTCTTAAGTAATCTATGAATTGTACTGATTATGCCTATTTAATTGAAAACCAAAATAATTCTTCCATACTTTCAAAAGAAAAATGTGTTTGTAATATTGATTTCAACCCCTTCGTCCCCCCTTAAGGATAACTATGACACGATTTTGATAGGCAACCCATGCTGGTCGTGTTTGTCTATAGTCCTGTCGCCAGGGGGGGTACAACGGCCTCCTTTATTCAGATGGACTTACCCAAGTTTTTTTCATGTATTTTGACCCGTAGAATACGAATTTTTTGGGTAACAGTTGATCCGGATGATGTCGATAAGATTGTTATTGACCAAGAACTTGAGGAATTACATAACCGCGATCTCTCGCAAAACAAAACATTTTTTGGTATTTTTTGGGTCATTCTAAGCAAAACAAGTTTCTACAATTTTTTTCGTAGGATGGCTAGTTTTCGAGATAACCGCGGTTGAACTTTCAAAAAATCGAAAAATTGCAATTTTTGAACCCGAATAACTTTTGATTAAAAAATAAAATAGCCAGTCTGCTTACCGCATTTGAAAGTTTAAGTCAAATTATATCGGTTTTAATTATTTGCATTGCTAAAAATTTATTTTTTTATTGTTTAACAAAGCTATAAACACATAGTGTTTCCCGTGCCTTTACATGCATTTTAACGCATGCTATAGTCGGTTCGCTAAACTCAGACGCAACTGGCTAGATATTTTAGTCGATAATTTTTTTGTTTTTTGCCAATTTTGCAAAAATTGGCATAATTACTAACTATTTAGTGATGATTAACTATTTAGTAATTATTTTTTGCCAATTTTACTAAAATTGGCAAAATTACCGACTAAAATATCTAGAAAGTTGCTTCTGAGTTTAGCGAACAGACTATACGTAGAAATAGCCTCGATTGCACTAGTACCTATTCTACTTACTCGTTAGATTTTAAATGAGAAATCATAGAAAACATCACTCACGCACTAGTTGTTTGTAGCTTTGTTTAACAATAACACAATAAATTTTTAGCAATGCAAATAATCAAAACCGATATAATTTGACTTAAACTTTCAAAGGCGCTAAGCAGAATTGCTATTTTATTTTTTTAATCAAAAGTTATTCGGGTTTAAAAATTGCAGTTTTTCGATTTTTTGAAAGTTCAACCGCGTTTATCTCGAAAACTGAGCATCCTACGGGAAAACTTGTTAGAACATTTTTTACTTAGAATGACCCAAAAAAATACAAAAAAATGTTTTGTTTTGTGAGAAACCTCTGTTATGTAATTCCTCAAGATCTTGGTCAATAACAATCTTATCGACATCCTGATCAACTGTTACCCAAAAAATTCGTATTCTACGGGTCAAAATACATGAAAAAAACTTGGGTAAGTCCATCTGAATAAAGGAGGCCGTTGTACCCCCCCCCCCCTGGCGACAGGACTACTATGTATGAAATTTAATAAAAAAATGTTTCATCTAGACTATATTGTAATGCATCAATTGCACATGCATTGCACATTTTTAAAATACATTCCACTGTACTAAAATCGTTTGAATAAAAATAATCGCAAACAAGCTATATCAGTACGTGATTGTTAATTAAAACAATGTTTTACAAAGTGTTTTGATAAAATACCCAACGCTAATAAACATCATGTGGTAAATAGGAACTAACAAAGCGTGCGTAGGTGTTTTCATTCATCGTCAAATGCATATTTACAGAAAAATAATTATTTTTTTGTTATTTTCTGAATCCAGCTTGCTCGATAGGTTGGTAGAAGTCGAGCTTATTTTGGCGGTTGTATAGCTATTACGTCCAAAAGTTACAAAAACTAGAACATAGCAGTACAATACAAAAAAGTATATACAGTGGAACCTCGATAACTAGGATTAATCGGGACCGCGGCCGATCCGGGTTATCGAAAATCCGGGTTAGCCGGATAATATAGTAAAAATTAATAAAATACGGTATACTTACAGATAAACTCCGTTATAATTGAAATAACATTAAATATATCTATGCAAAGTCACAGTACACATCTAAATTACGTACATTAATTTGTATAGAGTATTGTTCATTTCTTGGTAAAAAACGTAGACAAAAAACACGCAAGCACAAATCTATCTGACGCACGATTACAGAACGAAAGCGAAAAATACGACTGTAATACTACACACAATAAGGTCACAATCGACACAATGTTATATTATTTAAGAACAGTGGAGACTAAGTCCATTGTTTAAAAAAGAATTTTTTTAAATAGTCTTTTAGTCTTTTTTGAACAATGCTAAGACAGTTTGAAATAAATAAAGGAATACATGTGCCTGTTGTTTCCGATCATCCGAGACCATGAACGTCACTCTGCCGCCGTATGCCATGAGTCATTTTTACTATCTTATAGTACAAATTACACAGATACACATACACATTATCTCTCAAATATTATATTACATACATTTTTATTGTTGAAATGTTTGTCTGATGGAAATCGGTCCGGGTTAGCCGGATTTCCGGGTTATCGGGGGCCGACTTATCGGGGTTCCACTGTACTGATTCAATGAAACTGCGTTCTAACATTATTTACAGTCTAATATTTACTTGATAACAACAGTATTTACAAATTTATAATCATATGTTGAAAATTAGCATCGTATTTTACCAACATAAATTGTTTTCTTAAAGAGAACATGTAAAAATATCTTACTACAACTTCCTGACTTCCTGATAAACAAAAACAACGATTGATAATAACCCAGCAGCTTCCATAAGTCGATGTAAGATAAAAGGGTTGTGTTTATGTTGAAAAAAAAAACAAGAAGACAAACCAATCAAGTGACTTGTTTTATTGTAACCTTTCGTAAATCTAAAATATGACACAAAAAGAAGAATGTATGTAAATTATTTAACTCAAAATGCATTCTACTGCTAACAGAAAACAGAAAAAAATAAATATTTGATAAATAAACATTGTTTGTTGCTTCAATTCAATATTACTCTGGGCTAATTAGCAAAATACAAGAAAAAGTTATTTACCAGCAATGTTATTGCTGGAATCGAATCTTATTATTGTATGTATTAATAATATAGATATGCAAAATCCGCAGATAGTGTGCTACTTTTTTTTATAAACAAAATGGCGCCCGAAAATCGTGTTTTTTCAAACTCCAAAGATTTTAACTTTAGACCAAAAACACCCAAATAAAAATTCACCGCAATTAAATTCTGCATAGAGACGTGTTTTTTCCGATTTACTTCGACAAAAACTTTCCCCGGAAAAAGCGGGTTTTTCCAACAAAATCTTTAATTTTCAACTAAACTTTTAGATAAGTAGTTGTCAATCAATAATTAAATAACTTGGTAACGTAAAAGCCCTTTCCGTATATATTATAATTCCAGAAGTCTATGGAAATTGAATGAACAGTTTAGCAACAATTAAAATGTTAATTAAAAATTTACGGTCGCTATAATAACGACAATAATTATGATGCATAAGAATAAATATGATTTTTTCATAAAAAGACACTATACCTATCTAATGTACTTTACAGAATTGAAATTGGACTATTTAAGCGGCCTCAGGAATATTTTAAAATTATAAACAATTTTTTGGTTTATAAACAAATAGAATATCTCGGGAAATATTAAACTAAATTAAATTATGAAAACGGTATTCGAAAGACAGCGGCAGGACGCTTCTTTTAAAAGAAAAAACGTTTAAGTATGATGAGTGGTTCCTGAGACACAACCGGTCAAAGTTGACCGAAATTTACGGCAAAGATATAAACAATAGGATCATAATTTTCAAACTATCACCTTTTTATTTTTGTCCTCTTTCTCCACACCAATTTTCATATCTTTAAAATCCTCATAACATATATTATTATAATAAAAACTATCGATAATACGTGTGAAAATTGCCAAAAATAGCAAGATTCTAATCAAAAATTAGGTTGGAGAAAATGTAACCCTCAAAGTTCAAAATCGGTATACGTTAACAAAATGCATTTTCTCGGCTTTCCATGGAGCAATTTCCTTCATTCTTTTTTTGTTCCCTAATAACTCGAGTAGAGCCATCGAACTAACGCATTATTAAGTGTCAAACTTAATTTATTTATAAAAACAGAAAATTACATATTTTTTCCAGTTGTAGGCTTTTCAACGAAAACTTTTCGTTTATAAATTTGCAAAAGTCTGTGTGTTATTGCGTCGCCGCTCCTGCAATACTTAGAGCAGATGTATCGATGGATTCTTATGTAGTTTTGTCTTCTGAATCCAAATCTGAAAACGGCATTTCGATATCTCTAACCGTCTTCGAGATAATCGACCTCAAACTGTAAAATGTGACGTCACAATCCGGTTATCTCCTACCAGGCACTAAACGTCAGCTGAAATCTTTGATTAGGAAGTAGGCTACTTTTTTAATCTGAATTTGTTTAGCAAAGCAAATGTTATTATTTACATTTGAGTTTGACACTTCGTGAATGTCAAACTAAATTTTAAATTATTTAGCTATTAATAAAATATAAATGACATTTTATAGTGAATTTAATTATTATATAAAATAATATGTGTAATAAATGTATAAAAATACAATTTGAGTATATTTTGAAAGCAATAATACATATTATACTATATTAATAATGAATCAGTAGAAACGATTATATTTAAATTTGGTAAATTATCTAAACTCCACTCGACCAGCGCACACAACTCAAAACACAAGTACGCAAATACGGTTGCGTGAAGCGTGGCGCAAAGCCGTGGAATTTACGAGACTCGCTAGGTCTGTAGATCCAAGTAAAGTTCATCAGTAAAAAGTATCTTTATCATGTATGTATTATTTATTTTACAATATTGGAAAATTGTTATTTAAAATGTGGTTTGGAATAAAAAAGTATGTTCTGATATATGAAATTACATCTTTCTAATGGAAAAAAATATTTGACGAATTTTCTCAAATTATGGATACCAACATCATTTTCATTTATAACTCTTGTATTTTTAATTTGACGAAGAAAAGTTATTCTTCATAAAAATCTCTTCTTGGTCTAAGATTTATGATGCAACCATCATGAATCAAATTTTATTAATTTTATACGAGGTATGTAAGAAAATATGAATTTCGAGTAAAGTATCTTTATAGTTCACAACATTTAAATTAGAATGATGTACTTGCACATTAAAACATAATTTTTAATTCTAAACAGTTTTTCGTAATAGCAATTTTCTATATTATGAATTTAAATAGGTATATAAACAAAGTTTTCGTTATGATAATGCTCGCATTTTCAGCTTGTTTTAGATAAACTTACTACAAGTGTACCTTTTAAAGTTAAAAACATAAATATTCTCATTTGAAAGCTGTATAATTATTTAAACAATTTTTATTTAAACAAATTAAAATATTGTGTTATAATAAATAAATTAATTTATTATAACAAAACAAAAGCAAGCTTGACATTTAATAATGCATTAGTTCGATGGCTCTACTCGAGTTACTTGGGAACAAAAAAAGAATGAAGGAAATTGCTCCATGGGAAGCCGAGAAAATGCATTTTTTTAACGTATACCGATTTTGAACTTTGAGGGTTACATTTTCTCCAACCTAATTTTTGATTGGAATTTTGCTATTTTTGGCAATTTTCACACGTATTATCGATAGTTTTTATTATAATAATATATGTTATGAGGATTTTAAAGATATGAAAAGTGGTGTGGAGAAAGAGGACAAAAATAAAAAGGTGATGGTTTGAAAATTATGATCCTATTGTTTATATCTTTGCCGTAAATTTCGGTCAACTTTGACCGGTTGTATCTCAGGAACCACTCATCATAAATAAACGTTTTTTCTTTTAAAAGAAGCGTGCTGCCTCTGTCTTTCGAATACCGTTTTCACAATTTAATTTAGTTTAATATTTCCCGAGATACTCTATTTTTGTTTTTAAGCCAAAAAATTGTTTATAATTTTAAAATATCTTTGAGGCCGCTTAAATAGTCTAATTTCAATTCTGTAAAGTACATTAGATAGGTATAGTGCCTTTTTATGAAAAAATCATAGTTATTCTTATGCATCATAAGTATTGTCGTTATTATAGCGACCGTAAATTTTTAATTAACATTTCAATTGTTGCTAAACTGTTCATTCAATTTCCATCGGCTTCTGCAATTATAATATATACGGAAAGGGCTTTTACGTTACCAAGTTAT
Source organism: Diabrotica virgifera virgifera (assembly GCF_917563875.1). NCBI lineage: Eukaryota > Metazoa > Arthropoda > Insecta > Coleoptera > Chrysomelidae > Diabrotica > Diabrotica virgifera. The sequence goes on along the minus strand of NC_065448.1, from coordinate 220,741,288 downwards.
TTAATTATTAATTAACAACTACTTATCTAAAAGTGTAGTTGAAAATTAAAGATTTTGTTGGAAAAACCCGCTTTTTGCGGGGAAAGTTTTCGTCGAAGTAACTCGGAAAAAACACGTCTCTATGCAGAATTTAATTGCGGTGAATTTTTATTTGAGTGTTTTTGGTGTAAAGTTAAAATCTCTGGAGTTATAGAGCAAAAATTGAGAAAAACACGATTTTCGGGCGCCATTTTGTTTATAAAAAAAGTAGCACACTATCTGCCGACTTTGCATATCTATATTATTAATATATACAATCATAAGATTCGATTCCAGCAATAAAATTGCTGGTAAATAACTTTCCCAAAAATGGCCTATTCTCCGATAATCAGCCCAGACTATATTCAACCTTCCAAGAGGCAGATGGGTGGCAGATTGAACATTGAAATTAAGCGAAAACCAACGGTTATTTATCAAAAAACATTTTTTCTGTTTTGTGACAGCAGTAGAATGTATTTTGAATTAAATAAATTACATACATTCTTCTTTTTGTGTCAATTAATTTAATTCAAAATAATTTGTCTTGGACGCCCTGTATAAATAATTATGTAAATGTTAATATTACTGAATAGAGAATTGAATAACCTTTCAAATGAGCTAGCACACGATCCCTATTCCCTATTTAAAAATAAGGAGAGGGGAAAGTGGAAGGGAGGAGGTTGACAAATGACAGATGTATGTACCGTAAAAATGTGTCCTCCTTAGATAAAAAATTGACCTGTTTCTTCATTTCCTTAAAATCTAATAAATACTGCCAAATATAGAGGTGGACTCTTTTCTTTGACCCACACTGAAATGTAAGACGGAAATTTAAACTTTATATTTACTTTTATTTACAATTTATTTTTATATTTTCTATTTTAGGTTTATGGAATTATGTGTTCCTGTTCTCTAATCTTTCTTTATTTATCGCCCTCCCTTTTGCCTACTTGTTCACCGAATCGGAAGGATTCTTCGGTCATCGCAAAGGACTGATGGCACGAGTGTACGAAACGTTCACCGTCCTGGGTCTGCTAGCACTCGTCGTCTTGGGCATGACCTATGTGATATCTGCACTTATCGATAAGGATAAATCTAGTATACAAACTATCTTAAGTAAGTATTTTTTATTTGTTTTTTGTATTATTCATTTTCAAAGGCTTCTGCCCTGGTCTACTAGCCGATAAAGTTTATATTATATTTTTGTACCTAATTATGTTTTTTATTTATATTGCAGGCCTTTGGACTTATTACCTGCCATTTTTATATTCGTGCATATCATTTTTTGGGGTCTTGATGCTTTTAGGTAAGTTCTTAAAGTCACCTGGCAAATTTGCAAAAAATAAATATGTACATATTTATAATAAGTGTTTATAATAAAATGTTCACCATTCATCTCGGTATACATACTTCAAATAACGGTTTTCGATCTAATTAATAATGCGAACCATTATTGCGAGATCTTAGACGTTTTAGATCTTCGCACAAAAGCTCTGTTTTTAAGTATGTACACGTCCCAGATTGAGAAATCTATAGGAGTAATATCTGGCGACCTTGGAGGCCACAGGTCGTTTCCACGTCTACCAATCCATCCAGGAAAATGCTGGATTATCGTAATCTAGCTTTGTAATCGCAATCGTGTGAGCAAGACTGTCTTAATAAAAATACAAGTTATTATCACGTAAATTAAAACGTAAAAACCGGAATGTCGGTTCGCTAAACTCAGACACAACTGGCTAGTGATTTTAGTAAATAATTTTCCCAATTTGGTAAAATTGGCAAAAAAATAATTACTAAATAGTTAATAATTACTAAATAGTTAGTAATTTTGACAATTTTGGCAAAATTGGCCAAAAACAAAAAAAAATCGACTAAAATAACTAGCCAGTTGTGTCTGAGTTATAACCGACTATATTTCTGAAACTGAGAACTGAACAAAAATTGAACCAAATAAAAATGAACAATGGACGCCAACTTATCTTTTCTTTGAGGGACAAGGAAAAGACTGAAAACGAAAATACATACCATAACCAAATAACAAACTATTGCTGGAGGGCGAACGAAGCCAAAAACGTCTACTTGAACCTTAGATGAACTAAGGAGAATTGATGGTAATGGGACAACTCTAGCACTTGGCCAAAATGCCAGACCCTCTACCTATTCAAGATCTTAATCGGGAATTGGCGTCTCCAGTACCTCACTGGCTGAGTGCCGGATCCTGACTAGCCAAAGGCCAGACCAAGACTGATTCTTACCCTGTAAAATCAGTCCCCAGCCGACGATTTCCACTTAGCGAGCGATTGGATCATAGTTATAATAACACATAGATTAGGCCAGGTCCGAAAAATAGTGTAACACGGAGCAGTTCGGGTCGGTGGTCTATCTGTCTCTCTCAACGGCGCTTAGCTTTCTCTCTCTGGCATATGATGGCCGCCGCCTCTGTGTCTGTGTCGTTCCATTACTCCCACCTCTTGGTAGATACGCTCACACTCGTACGACAGACAAAGATAGCTAGACCACTGTTCTTGATATTGGCGTTACACCCCGATCCATTGATTGGCATATCCCTAGCCTGGTCTATTGTTAACATGTCTGTGGATTGGATTCGGCTTCTCGGCTTTTGTTAATGTAAAGAAACAATTATTATGCTTATTTGTGAGATTGTGATTCTAGAAGCATTAAATAGGAACTTATCGAGATTGTACAAATTAACACCTAGAGTAGGCCTTCCTAAGATTTGTTAAACGCAACTTAAAACCTTATATGAGCCCATCAGAATCAAAACTTGCTAAATCCTAAATTTTTCGTTTTCCCTTTTTTACACAGTTCCAAAGTCCAAGTATCTATTAATCTACAGGCATAAGTTTTCGGCTCAAATCCACCATTTTATGACATTTATTGATGCCACTTTGATTAAGAAATGCCGAATACTTTTTGGGAAATTTACATTTTTTTTAGTGCCCTGAAAAATTTCATAAAATAGATCCAGCGGGTTTTGATTCTATAGGCCTCATATAGAATGGGATTTGAAATACGCAAATTAAAACTTTATACAGGACGAAACAAAACAATGCTACAATAATTTTATTACAATTCACCGGCCTTAAAAGTGTGCATACCTTGATAATACACTCTGGGCCAAAATTAACCGTACACCTTAAAAATGGGTCATTTTTGATGTCTTATATCTCCGAAGCCTGTTGTCCGATTTAAGTGATTTTTGAAGTTATACCTCTTTAGGCGCGATTGAGAGTAAAATTTCATAATACTGCGCGCATACGCACACAGACAGTATGGCGTTTAGTTGCTAAATCTTTCAAGTTATGTACAGTCCGTCTAATTTACTTACCGTTGCACGTCATTATCTACGCCAAAGATCTAAGTTGACATAGTTGCCAAAGTATAAAAAAATCCTGAATCCATTTTAAATCAAATACAGTACAACCTGCCATATCCGCACGTGTGATATCCGGACCTCCCCATATCCGGACGGTTCTGTGCCGTCCGGATCTGCCGAAATCTACCGAGAAAGGCAGTTGGACAACGCACTAAAAGAAGAACTAAAAGATGGCGAAATAATGTATTATAGAATCTATAAAACGTGTCTATGGACGAAAGTTATTGACGGCGTTGATTACTGGAATGTATGAAGGAGAAAACGTTTCAGAGACTGTAAAAAAAGTAGTGGTCTTGATATCCGGATTTTTTCATATCCGGATCGGTCTGTCGCCACATTGATCCGGATATGGCAGGTTTTACTGTAGATCACATAATTATTGTAAACGTGGAATATACAACAAAACAAATTAATATTCAATGTAAATAAATAAAAACTTAAGAAATAGAGAACAAGAATTAAGTTATAATCTTTTAAGATTTGCAGTGCAAGCGTTTTTGCACTGCATTGTTAATAATTATTAAAAAACGGCTCCGAACTCTTGGGAGAAGCCGATAGGTTTCTTTGTATAATATGTCTACAATAACAACTAAAAAAGTTGTCAGATACCTGGATTATTCCAAGTCGTGATAAAATTAGGTGAAATTTATATTTTTATAGTAGAGGATCTTTTTATAGTAAAGAATATAAACAAATATGAAGTGTCATCACCACAACTGTCAAATAAATGTTACCAATTTATTCTAAAATGTCACCTTCGTTCGATTACAGTTACAGTGTGTTCGGAACAAATGTGCTTCATAAAAACGCCTTATATTCCATTTATACAAATTAAATTAAACATATTATTGTGTATTTCTTTAGGTTAACATTAATAGAAATCTTCAAATATTATTTCTACGCGTATATAATAAAATATGTCTAGTGGCTGTAATTCCGGTGTACTCGGCAAAATGATTCTAAAAAAGAACACACCTACCGCCAAATATTTCGTGTTGGTATCATGCGATGTCACAGGCTATGACGCGGATGACGTGCAACGGTTAGTAAATTAGACGAAGTATATAAATATATCAGTGCAAGAAAAGGTGCGAAAAGAATATATTAGTGTTTTTAGTAAATATATTTATTATAATTGTTGTGTCTTTGGATTTGTCTTCCTCAGGAGTAAGATGAGTATTATTAAAACATTTTATTGTATATTTATTATACTTCACCTTGTCTGTTTGTTACCGTGAATTGTCATTAGGTACGTCCGAACCAATACAGACACAGTCCTCGTAGCGTATTTGGTATAGCATTCGGTCAGAGATCGAGAGGTCTTGAGTTCGAATCCGGAGCAATCCTATACTTTTTTTTATTTTTTTTTTTTTTTTGAAAGCGGTAAGCACAAAATTAGTTTGGTGTTTAAAAAAAATTAAAACAAACTGTTTAAAGTATATTTATTTTTAAGAAATCATATAATAGAAGTATAACTTCTTACGTGCGTACAAAGTACACACACATTCTATTTTTTTTAATATGTTATAGCCTTATTCCTTGACCGTTAAATTTTCATTGTATACCGGGTGTACGAATCAAACTGTGATTTTTCTTAAAGTTTGCATCACCCTGTGGAATATTCTAACATTTGTAGAATACTGAAATTAAAACCTAACTATAGCCTCATGCTTTCTCAACTTTTGTTGTTTGATTGATTCGCTTATGTTGTATAATAAAAAAGTTAGGTGATTTAACAACTAGACATGTTTTTTATCAATACAGGGTGTTTCTAAAAATTTTGGCAAAGTTGAAGGGGTAATTCTGCATGAAAAAAAATGACAGTTTACTTTATAAACCTATGTCCGCAAATGCTTCGTTTCCGAGATAACGGGTGTTGAAATTTTTCTGACAAACTGACGATTTATTTATTACTTTAAAACCGGTTGAGATGTGCACATGAAATTTGGTGGGTTTTAAGAACTAGTTATTACACATTTTTTGGCATAGCTGTAATAATTAAGCATTTAATATTCAATATTGCGCGCATACGGGTAATATGATGGCTCATATTACTCGTATGCGCACCAATGGTGAATATTAAATTCTTAATTGTATGTCAAAAAACATGCAATAACTACGTCATAACACCCACCAAATTGCATTTGTATATCTCAACCGGTTTTAAAGCAATAAATAAATCGTCAGTTTGTCAGAAAAATTTCAACACCCCCTATCTCGGAAACGAAGGCAAACTGCCATTATTTTTTCATGCAGAATTTCCCCTTAAACTTTGCCAATTTTTTTTAAAAACACCCTGTATTGATAAAAAACATGTCTAGTTGTTAAAGCACCTAACTTTTTTATTATCCAATAATAAGCGAATCAATCAAAAAACGAAACGTTGAGAAAGCATGAGGCTATAGTTAGGTTTTAATTTCAGTATTTTACAAATGCTAGAATATTCCACAGAGTGCTACAAACTTTAAGAAAAAAACACAGTTTGATTCGTACACCCGGTATTCATTGAAAATTTACCTGGTTAGAAACAATATTATTGTAACGATATTGTCAAGGAATAAGGCTATAACATATTAAAAAAATCACTTAAATCGGACAACAGGTTTAGGAGATATAAGACATCAAAAATGACCCATTTTTAAGGTGGCCGGTTAATTTTGGCCCAGAGTGTATATTTCATGTATGTACTTATATCATAACGTTATTTTTTTTCCTATTTGCAGTATGTACTCCTTTAGGATTCGTAAGACTTTTCGACGTAGTCGGCCAGTTTCTCGTCAAACCCCAGTTTCTTCGCGATCTCAACGAAGAGTATTTCTCGTGCGCCTTAGAAGAAGAATGTCTGCGCAGACGCTTCAAACAAGCTCAAAAAACCGGGAAGTCGTACGTAGATCCGGCGCCCATGTCCATCTACACAGAAGGACCAATCAAAGACGCCGACTACCAATTGCCTGACAATTTGTTGAGATTGAGAAACGGAGAGTTACAGTTTGGACTCGCTAAAAGACTGACTGAAATCGAGAAGAGGAGACTAATTTTAGGTAAGATATATCTCTTCCTATTTGAGCCACTCAGATCCATAGTACTAACCCCTTAAGTTAAGAAGTAAAATTTTGACTTATGCCACTTTTTCACTTTATTAGGTTGTTGCTATCAATTGACAGAGTGTTACAAGTCCCCACGCCTTTTATAATAACACATATTTGTAACTATATCTCTTCAATAAATAACAATAACTTTGAATAATATAACATCACAAAATATTTCGACAAATAATTATTATGGTACTACATTCCATGTCAAATCACTGAGGGATTTAACATAAAAATAAGACATTTAAGACCGAACAGTCGTTTGTATTTTTAGTGTTTTAAATATCATTTTTAGCGATCTTACAGTGATTTGGTATTTATTTAAATAAATGTGTATATTTTATCATAAAAGAATCAATGGAAAAAATATTGTTTCAACAAAAGAGACTCAAGAATGTCATTATAGGCATTACAACACAAGTTATTTTGATGTTTTCGATCAACTTTTACTGTAGAAAACGTTAAAACGCCATTTTTTACATTTTCCTAAATTCCCAAAATACATGCGGTAGGTGGGCGTAGGCGAAATTAATTAAAAATGATAAAAATAAGTTAACAACGAACAGTAAAACATTTATTTATTTTGGTAACAAAAAGGTGTTGCTTAGTTAGATCTCGGAAAAGGGTCGGTCGTTAGCGAGTAGTGCCTCGGTTGCACGCTGTGAATAGACTGTTAAGAAAAGCCACAACCTGTGGCTTTGAATGGCACAACTTTGAATGTTTCGGCTACTGGCAAGTCAATCGCCACGTATTTCGTAGCTCCGAACAAATCGTTTGATTTTGTATAATATACTAATTATTAATTCATTAGACATAAACTATCCTATTAAGTGCAATAAACTCTACAAAAAGTGCTAATTAGTTAGTGTAAAATTTGCAATCTAAAGTGCCTTTTGGAACAGTTTTTGTGAGTACATTTTATCATATTCGTAAACCTTATCAGCATATTCACAGTAAAAACTTTACAATGCCTACGTCACCTAATTGTGGGAACTGTTTAAAACCGATACCTGCCAACGATCGAAAACTCCAGTGCGATGGATGTAAACGACAAATTCACATGGGCTGCACAGAGGTTTCACTTGACGATCGGGTAACCAGACAGAAAGTTCGTGGTATTTGTATTCTGTGCAACTCTTGTAACACAAACGTTGCTAACATTTCTCAAATTAAGGATCTTTTATCTGATCTCAAATTAGATATTAACAGTAAAATGGATGCATTTGATAATAAACTGACCGAATTAAATGAAAAATTAAAGCAGATTGACTCTCTTAAATCAGTAGAATTTGCGGATAATATAGCTAACGAAGCTGTTGATCGTATTACAAGAGCCAAAAATGTGTTAATCAGAGGCGTCCCCGAAGTGGGTTCTACATCTCAGGCTAAAAAAGATCATGACAATAATGTTATTACATCGGTATTGAGTTCTGTTGGGTGTCAAGAAACTCCGCTGAGTTTTTACAGGGTTGGCAAACCTAATCAACGTTTCCCTCGTATGTTAAAAGTGGTTATGTCTTCCGACTATTTTGCTAAACAAATTCTACGCAACAAATCCAAGCTTCTAGAAGATAAAGACACTGAATCCTTCTCCATAATTGACGACAAAACTCCAATTCAACAACAACGTCTGAAAGACCTTCGAAGCGAACTGGAAACTAGAAAAAACAATGGTGAACGGGACTTGACAATTAAGTACATCCAAGGCATTCCTAAAATTACTACATTTCGCCATTGACCCAAACTCCTCTATGTTCAACGATTGGCTACTTCTTTATACAAACATTGCTTCACTTAATGCTAAATTTACTGAATTTGTATGTAATATTCAATTAATAACACCTCATATTATCTGTATAGCTGAAAGTTGGTTGAATAATAATATTCCTGACTCTTTAATTGCCATACCTAGTTACACTATTTATCGTAAAGACCGACAAAATCGCGTAGGAGGTGGGGTCTGTATTTATCTTTCAGAGTTAATTACTAATAACTTTTCTATTTGTGCTAAAGATATTCAGACTGCCGGATTAGATATTCTTCACCTGACTATCACCAGAAATTCATTTATCATGAATCTAATTTGCTTGTATCGTCCCCCTGATACCCAACCAGGAAATGATAATCTTTTTATTGAATTACTTGAGGAATTATCACTTCTTGACAATCTTGTTATCGTAGGTGACTTTAACTTTCCCGATATCTCATGGCCAGCTATTTCGTTATCTGACGGTGTTAGCTCTCATAATTTATTTAAAAATTTTATTATAAATTCCAACCTGTCGCAACTTATCACCAAACCTACTAGATTTAGACTTAATAATCAACCATCAACGGTCGACCTGGTAATTACAAACGAAGAACAATTAATTTCAACGATAGACATATCTTCTCCAATTGGAAAATCCGATCATGCAGTGATAACTTTCCACATTCAGTTTAACTTATCGAAAAGTCTTAACAAAATGTATACAAAGACTATAACAGTTACAGATTTCTTTAAAGTTAATTCCGCTTTACATCAACTTAATTGGAATAACCTTTTTCATAACTTAATCGATCCCTCGTCAATGTGGGACACTTTTCTTGACACTACAACTAGAACTATTTCAGTTCATACAACTGAACGTCAGCTGTTTAGAAATCAATTAAAACCTTGGATCAACCTTGCCGCTACACGCTTAATTCGACATAAACGGAAGCTTTGGCAATCTTATAAGCGCACAGGTTCCCTTGATGATTTTCTTGTTCACCGTAGATTTTCCAATAGAGTAAAACAATATTTGCTAAACCTAAGGAAAGATTTTGAAGAATCTATCATTGCAAGTGATAATAGTAAGAAAATTTTCCGGTACATTCGCACATCTTTATCATCTAAAGTCTCCATACCATTGCTTCAAAAAGCCGACGGGTCTTTATGTTCCTCGAATAAAGAATCCTCTGATGCTTTATCGCTGTTTTTCACTCAGGTTTTTACAGATGAACCTAATGATGCCGTTCCTCAAATAATGTGTCCACGTTTGCATGCAACTCTTAATGACATCTCTTTCACACCGGAGGTAATTAAACAACATTTACGGAAACTACGCAACAATTCATCGCCTGGTTTGGACGGACTAACCTCCTTTTTCCTAAAACAATGCGCAGATTCTGTAGCAATCCCTCTATCCCTTATGATGAATACTTCCTTTAATCAGGGTTATCTCCCTTCATCGTGGAAATTGGCTTCGGTTACTCCTATTTTTAAGAAAGGCAATAAACTTGATTGCAATAATTATCGCCCAATCAGCCTAGTACCTATTGTCAGCAAGATCATGGACGCCATTATTTCTTAAGCTATGTCTGAGTTTCTCCTTCACGAAAATGTGATTCCTCACCAACAACATGGTTTTATTAAAGGTCGTTCAGCAATCACGAATTTACTCCATTGTGTTAACGATTGGTCGTCATCTTTAAACGATCGGCATCCTGTTGACGTAGTCTACTTAGACTTCTCCAAAGCTTTCGACCGTGTTCCCAAGCGTCGACTACTAGCTAAATTGGATCACTTTGGTATCCGCGGAAAGTTAAACCTTTGGATTCAGAATTTCCTATCTGATAGGTATTTCCGAGTTCGTGTTGGGGAAGCATATTCATCAGATAAACCTGTCAAGAGCGGAGTTCCGCAAGGATCGGTACTTGGACCACTTCTCTTCTGTGTCTATACAAGCGATCTTCCACTCATTATATCTAGTAAGGTTTCCATTTACGCTGATGATACCAAGTTGTACGTTAATCCTATTGTTAACCAACATGTTCTTCAACATGATCTCGATACAATATTGAAGTGGTCCTTGGAATGGTTACTTCCTCTAAACATTGAGAAATGCGTTGTACTACACATTGGCAAGAACAACCCGTCACTACCGTATTTTATAAATGGACATCCCTTAAGCTCGGTAACCTCCCACAACGACCTCGGAGTGATAATTAACAGTGACTTAAATTGGTCGGAGCATATTGTGTCGGTGTGTAAACGTGCAAATTCGAAACTATTTCTGATACGTAAGTGTTTTACACGTATTTCTTTAAATTCCATGTGCAGACTTTATTCAATATACGTCAGACCTACTCTTGAGTTTGCAGGACCGGTTTGGAATCCAGATCTCGCTCGTGACAAGGTATTAATCGAAAATGTGCAGCGTAAAGCTACAAGACTCGCATTCGGCCGCGTAAGACCTTGTTATGAAGATAGACTCACCATGGCTCATCTAACGACTTTCGAGCGTCGGCGTCTTCGAGGTGATCTAATTTTGTGCTTCCGAATTCTGAAATACAACTTTGGAAACCTAAATACCATGTTTACCATAAACCGAGATGATAGATTAAGAGGCCACCAATACAAATTAAAGAAGGAGCAGGGAATAGCACGGTCCAGAGTAAACTTCTTGCCTAACAGGATATTTAATATTTGGAATAATTTAGATCGAGACACCATATCAGCAACTACAGTGAATACGTTTAAAAACAGACTGGATACGACAATATTTCATACATAAAAAATTGCACGATGTTAAATTTTCTATGGATATTTTACTAATATCTCTTATTTTATGTAACTGTCAGTAGTTATTTTACATTGTTATTTTTCTTTGTTTTTGGGCATAATAGGAGCTTGCTCCTCTGCCCTTACTTGTTATGTAATAATAATAATAATAATAACCTATTATAGATATTATGCCTTTCTACAATATGGTCCGGAGAGGACAATAAATCACTCCGATCTGACGCATAAAAACAGACACACTTCTGCAGTTTTAAAAAGGAATGCATGTCCCAAAGTGAGTTGTTGACATAATGGTCTGATATGGTAATTAATTTATGGGGACTTCAGTTTGTTAAACTGACACTCCAAAAACATATGGTCAGGGGTTGCATTCGTTTCGTAAAACCATGTCTTTCTTAGCGTCTGGTTTGTATTGTAACGAAAGAAAACTCTTGATCGGCGCCCGTAATAGTAAACAACAAGAGAATGACGTAATCTAATCTTCGCGGCGAGAATCCCGAGAATTCTAGAAGGTAAATCACGTGGGCGTGCTGGCAGACAAATGAATCGACTGGTATAGAGATGGGAGATATCGAGATGGGCGCGGATATTTCTGGAATGTTCCATTATAACTATAATCGCATATATAAATACGGCATATTTGTAAATAGAGTTTAGTCTTAAGCTAAAGTTTGTAAAGTAAACTTGTATAAATAAATAATAAAGTCGTAAATAAATACCCGAACGCTCGTTTTTGTTACAGTTGGTGTCGGTGTTCGGTAAACTTAGTGCGATATAAATAAGTGAATTACAGAGAGACTTTAAAAAAGTTTTGAACTTTATTCGTCGGGAATAACCGGAGTGAGTTAATTGTTCGGTATTCGGAAAGACTTTAAAAGACTTTTGGACTTTATTCGTCGGGAATATTAGTTAAAGTGCGTTGATTGTTCGGTATTCGGAAAGACTTTTAAAAGACATTTCGGAAAGGACGTGTGTGCCAGTGTGCCGACCAAAGATGTTGCTACAAGAACTTACGGTAAAACAGCTCCGTGAACAGCTAGAGGAACGGGATCTGGATATTGGGGATGGACGTACTAAGAAAAGTGGGGGCAATATTGGATGTTCAAAATGGAGTTCTCAGGATCAATGGTGAAGAGTTGCCCTTTCACGACGACAAAGAAGATGCCATCCGCTTACTAACTACATGCGACGTAACCATACCCGGTAATAGTGAGAAAGTTCTGATGACCATGCTTGATGAACACTGCCGAGAGGGAAGTTTAAGGATGGTCGAAGATGTGGATAATGTCGAGTTCCTAACGGCGAAAACTTTGGTAAAAGTTCGAGATGTCATTCCTGTAAGAGTTATGAATGTAAGGGAAACTGCTATTAAGTTAAGTAGAGGAGCTTTGATCGGACAGTGTGTTCCCGTGGCTTCCATTTGCTCTATGAATACCAATGAGAAATCATCAAAGTCAAAGTATCCAAAAGACCTTGTCGAGATGATCAGTGAAAGATGCCAAGATCTTGACCATGAACGAACGGAAAAAGTGAGGTCTATGCTGATAGAGTACCAAGATGTTTTTGCTATTGATAAGAAGAATAAGGGCAAAACAAGCATAGTAACGCATAAAATAAATACCGGAGACGCTCAGCCAATCAGACAACGGCCTAGACGGCTTCCATTTGCGAAAAGAGATGAAGCCGAAGAGATTATCAAGGATATGGACAAACAAGGGGTAATTGAACCATCGAACAGTCCATGGACATCACCAGTAGTTCTGGTAAAGAAGAAAGATGGTTCGACGCGTTTTTGTATCGACTACCGCCAGCTCAATGCGGTAACAAAAAAAGATAGTTATCCTTTGCCCCGAATAGACGATACATTGGATACTCTCTCTGGTTCTCGATGGTTTTCCACACTCGATTTAAAAAGTGGATATTGGCAAGTAGACATGGAGCCAGTCGATCGGGAGAAAACCGCATTTTCGATAGGATCAGGGCTTTGGCAGTTTACGGCTATGCCGTTTGGTTTATGTAATGCCCCTGCCACATTTGAAAGATTAATGGAGGCAGTTTTAAGAGGTCTAACGTGGAAAACATGCCTGGTTTACTTGGATGATGTAATTGTGGTTGGAAAGTCATTTGATGAACACGCCAAGAATTTAATAGAAGTCTTTCAACGATTGAGGGCAGCGAACTTGAAGTTAAGTCCAAAGAAATGTCACATGTTTCGACGAGAAGTTAAGTACTTGGGACATATTGTATCGAGTAACGGTGTAACAGCTGATCCTGAAAAGATTGAAGCAATTAAAGATTGGCCAGTACCAAAAGATAAACATGAAATTAGAAGTTTCCTTGGCCTATGTACATATTACCGACGATTTGTCAAAGGATTTGCCAATATCTCCAAGCCCCTAACAAAGTTGACGGAGGAGGGCAAAGAATATATTATATGGAGTGAAGAGTGCCAAAAAGCTTTCGAACAACTACAAATAGCTCTGATCAGTGCACCGATATTAAGCTACCCGGTACAGGCAGGAAAATTTGTTTTGGATACCGATGCTAGCAACAGTGCCATAGGAGCTGTTCTCTCCCAAATCCAGGATGGACAGGAAAAAGTCATCGCTTATTTCAGCAAAGTCCTGTCGAAACCAGAAAGAAACTATTGCGTTACCAGAAGAGAACTGCTGGGTGTAGTGAAGGCTTGCGAACATTTCCATAAATACTTGTATGGCAGAAAGTTCCTTCTTCGAACAGATCACGCTGCTCTAAAATGGCTCATACAATTCCGTAATCCAGAGGGCCAGATGGCAAGATGGTTAGAACGATTACAAGAATATGACTACGAGATAGAACATAGGGCCGGAAGAGTTCATTCAAATGCTGATGCCCTTTCGAGACGACCATGCAGTGCAAATTGTAATCACTGTGCCAAATTAGAGGAACGATTTTGCCCCGTAAGACGAACCACCGTAGTTAATGAACAATGGCAGCCCCAACAGTTACAACACGCCCAAGAAGATGATCCATGTATAAAAAGAGTATTGGATTGGATGCGTCGAGGTGAGAGACCTAGTTGGCAAAACATTAGTGCATGTAGTCCGGAAGTCAAGGCCTACTGAAGCCAATGGAATTGCCTGATACTAAAAGATGATCTTTTGTACAGAACCTTTGAGAACGATGATGGTACAGAATCTAAGCTTCAGTTGATTGTACCTAAAAGTAAAGTGTCAGAAGTATTGCGTCAGTTGCATGACGGTACATCAGGTGGACACTTTGGTATTACGAAGACTCTGCAAAAGGTTCGAGAACGGTTCTATTGGGTGAACTGTAAAGATGACGTAAGAAGATGGTGCCAGAAATGTGAACTTTGTGCATCCGGTAATGGTCCAGTTGGTAAAAAGAGAGCACCCATGAGACAGTATAATGTTGGCAGTCCTATGGAAAGAGTAGCAATCGACATTGCAGATCCATTTCCAGAAACTGATGCTGGAAATAAATACATCCTGGTAGCCATGGATTATTTTACGAAATGGACCGAGGCCTATGCATTACCAAATCAAGAAGCTGCTACCGTTGCAGAGGTACTTGTTAAAGAATTCTTCAGCCGATTTGGTGTTCCCTTGGAGATCCACTCCGACCAAGGGCGAAACTTTGAGTCAGCTCTTTTCCAAAACGTTTGTAAATTGATTGGTGTCAATAAGACCAGAACAACACCCCTGCATCCTCAATCCGATGGGATGGTCGAGAGGATGAACCGAACGATGGGTAAACACTTGTCCAAAGTTGTATCTGAAAATCAGCGAGATTGGGACCAACACATTCATTTATTCCTGATGGCCTACCGCTCGGCCGTAAATGAAACTACAGGTCAAACACCAACCTGCCTGATGTTGGGTCGTGAAGTTCGTTTGCCCTGCGACCTAGAGTTTGGCTGCAGACCTTCCGAGGAACATGTTGCAGGCGAAGAATACGTCGAGCGCCTGAAGTTACGAATGAACAACATTCATGAATTTGCCCGACAACACATCCAGATAGCCAGTGACAGAATGAAAGATCAATATGATTCTCGATGCAAGAATGAAAGCTTCGAAGTAGGTGATCTTGTCTGGCTTTATAATCCACAACGTCATCGCGGCTTGTGTCCTAAACTGCAAAGACAATGGGAAGGACCGTATGAAGTTAAGAAGAAAATAAATGACGTAATATACAGAATTAAGAAGTTGCCAAACGGTAAACCAAAAGTTATTCACATAAATCGTCTTGCACCATATGCTGGCTCAAATGAAACAGAAGAAGCCCGAGTCCTCCAACAGGAGATGAAAGACGCCGCACAGCCAAGTTTTAATCAATTTATGTCAAATTACGCAGCGAGAAAGAGTGCTAGATTCGGCGTGACCACAGAAGTTCAGCAAGATCTGTTTGGTGTTCCAGAAAACGTCTCTCTAGCCCACTGTGTTGCCCAAGACCTCGAGATGACTAAAGGAATCTCGTCCGTATTCAATAGAAAGTTCGGCCGCCTGGACGAGTTAAGAAATCAACAACCTAAAATTGGAAGAGTACTGCGATTGGAAGATGGTCCTCGATCTTTGCTGTATATGGTGACCAGGAAGTCTTATACGGACACGCCAAGCTACGAGAACATATGGCGTGCTCTAACTAATTTGAAGAAAATCGTGTGTAATTATGACATCAAAGATTTGGCTTTACCAAAAATAGGCCATGCAGTAGAAAATCTGGATTGGAAGATTGTGAGAAGCATGCTTGAAGTGGTCTTCAGAGAAACTGGCGTACAAATCACTGTGTGTTGCATGAACCCGAGGATGTCGTACCCTTCAAAGACAGTAGACTGTTATTTCTTCTTGAAGGGTGTATGAAGAGATGGAGAGTCGTGTAGATTCCGCCATCCTGGGCCTTCATGTAGAGTTGCTGATCGGGACGGTCAGATCTTAAGAGGGGAGTAGTGTAACGAAAGAAAACTCTTGATCGGCGCCCGTAATAGTAAACAACAAGAGAATGACGTAATCTAATCTTCGCGGCGAGAATCCCGAGAATTCTAGAAGGTAAATCACGTGGGCGTGCTGGCAGACAAATGGATCGACTGGTATAGAGATGGGAGATATCGAGATGGGCGCGGATATTTCTGGAATGTTCCATTATAACTATAATCGCATATATAAATACGGCATATTTGTAAATAGAGTTTAGTCTTAAGCTAAAGTTTGTAAAGTAAATTTATATAAATAAATAATAAAGTCGTAAATAAATACCCGAACGCTCGTTTTTGTTACAGTATATTAACTGTGACTTTATATGACCCATATTATTTCGTTTTGAGAAAAAATATTAAAATTAAAATTAGCAAAAATAGTAATTAAAGCGTATCGCTACATACATTATATCCTTCGATTTGGCTGAAAATTTGCCCGCAAATAGCTAAAATACAGGACTTGTTGTTAAAAGGATTTTTATTATTTTACAATAAAAAAAAAGTTTCATGCAGTAATCAAAAATATAGGCGTCAACTAGTACAATTAACTCGGAAAATTTCGAAAGCATGAAAAAATTTGTTAAAAACAAATTGTAATTGTTAATTATTGTAAACGCGAAAAGTTGAAAATAGGGGAGATATTGAACAAAAATAATCGCTATAAACCTAATCAGGTCTTAAGTTCGCGCCTTTACCGCGTACCTTAAATTCGCAAAATTAAATTCCAACAGAGGGCGTTCAAGATTTCAAAGATGGACGACAACTCTAGGAAAACAATTCATTTTGTCATTTGAATTCACAGTTCTAAAACGTTAAATTAAAATCATTTACAGGAGTGTTTTGCCAAAGTAACCACTAAGTTTTGCAACTAAGACATCTTATAAGTTAAAGACGACTCAAAATTATGTTTAATCTGTATGCATTCATTAAAATTTGATGCTAAGTACTGATTTGTTTTGTAACGCTTAGAAATAAGGGGGAAGATAAAAGCTTGGAAAATTTAGATACTGCTTAAATACAAAAGGGTCGAGAAAACTAGGGGATATTTCTAAAAACTACTTTGCTACGGCGGCTCGTGTTTTGGTTGGAGAGCTAAGGTTGTGAGTTCGTTAAGAAGAAGTTAGGGATTAGGGAATATTTACTACTATCAAAAATTTAAACAAGGGTACTTACAGATATCCTGGGGTGTTAAATATAAATCCTGGCTATATTTTGTTAGGGCGCCTTACCAGGAGTTTTACTTTCTATGATCATCCAACATCTTAAAATTTGACTCTAAAAAGCTTTTAAAGTTTGTGGTTAAAATTTTGCCAATAGGTTAGCGGTAAATAAACAGGACAAAATACACAGTTATGGCATTTATTGAAAAATTATTCCTTGAGATAACAAAACTTTCAGATTACATAAAAAATTACCTGTAAAAAAATACATCTACTTTTCTGAACATAGGTTATGGTGCACCAAAAGATAAACAATAATATTATTGCATTGAGGATTTGATATCTGACTTAATTATGACTTGTATAACTGACTGACTGACCTAATTATGACATATATTATAGCATTTGCATTAAAACAAAAATTTATATTCATTCAGGGAACAATGTTTACATTAAAGAATTACTGACTACTCCTCGTAGTACTTAATTATTGAAAATAACAACAACTATGTCACCTGTCAAATATCATTCCGTAAATCTTTTATTTTTAACTATTTCAAAAGGTTTCAAAAAGGATTTTAACATTAACTTACAATTATGTCTTTACAATAATATTTTAATGATGGAAGCAAAATTATTCTTTGTTCTGTTCAACAATTTACTTTTTCATTTTTGTATTTTAAGTTCCAAAAAGATTTATTTTTTTATGTTGAAAGAAATTAACGTTATTAGTTTGAGAATTTTATAATTATTAAAAGTCACTATACCTTAAAATTCAAAACTTCACCATTGTGAAACTTGACATGACACTTGACAGCACGTACGTAGTTCATACGTCACTCGAAGGGGAAAATGTCAATGGAAAATTACTGATTGCACCATATACCATTATACCATGAAAATACCATAAAACAAAAGAAATTTGCTTATTTACCTCGGGAAATAGGTTTTCTAATCCAGGAGACGGGAGGCTTGGGTTTAATTCATCACTACGATATTAGTACTATGCCGGCTTTCATAAATACATACGCAGTATTTTTACAAAGCGTATATTACACTTTTACCATCAAAAAAGGAACTGCTACACCATCAAACTGATGGTACACCTACTTAACAACAACACAGAAGAACTTTGATAGATCCCATTTACTTGGAAATTCTTTTTGCGTCACAAAAAAGCCGGTTACTGACTATCGATGTTTACTGATTCACTACCATTGTAAGAATGCCTGCTTTCTTCTCCGTCTCCTGCCAAAATTCCTTGATCCTGTCACTACGCAATTTCCGGCTTCCGTTCTTCAGAGCCAATTACGAGCTTCGATCTTTGTACCAAATTCAAACAAACCAATCAAATTGATTTTCAACATTTCTTCTAGAAAGTTCATCTACGCATTAGAATTGTACTTTTGTCAAAACTTCTTACAAATTCTGTTTTTGCGTCTCAAATAAACAGGAATCTTGTAACACATTGAAATGTGCGCAATACTTTGTAGATGTATACAGGTGCGGTTTTAGAAAATTCCTTGCAATCTGAATTTAAGTAAAAAACTGAATAAAAAAATTTGGACTTCTTAGAGAGGGATTGTAAAATCTATACAAATCTAAAGATCATATTTTCACTGGTTTTTTAAACGCTACAGTTTTTACCTTTTTTTCATAAAAAAATCTGGCCCCACGATAATCACACAGCGTTCTAAAAATTATTAATCTATCTTAGGATTTCTAATTTTGTTTTTAATTTAATTAATAGGTGCACTACAGTTTATTTTACACCAACAGGTAACAATTTTTAATTAAATAAAAACTGGAAACTTGGAAACTAAGTAGGTGAATTTATTTTATAATAATTGTGTTCTGGAAATTACGAAGTGGTCGGGATATTTTGCATAACAATGTACATTCTATGTACAGAATATATATACTACATTTTATTTATTTATTTAATTTTGCAGTCGCTTAAACATTAAAAAATATTACGTTTAATACAAACGTTAAATTAACAAAATGTGTGATTTGTCATTGGTTAATTTAGGTCATTACGTAGAGTATAATAGGAATGAATACTGAGGAAGACTGCAATAGTTTTTTTAAGTCGAAATTATTGTTAATTACAACATAAACTGACCGCAAATATGTACACAAATTAATGGCAAAGTCAATGTTTTCTTTGAGTTGATGCTTTTCAAATTCGCCACCAGGCGTCGCCCACTTTGCGGTTCCTCGCCAATATTGATTTTAGCAAACGAATTAAAAATATCAAAATTCTATAAAATTTAATTCTCTCCATTTTTGTATAGGTATATTTTTGTCATAAAACTAATAATAAATGAAATAATTCAATAATTATGCTGTCACTATTTTCCCCCTTAACTCGGAAAATATAGACCGTACAAAAAAATTTGCAAAAAAAAATTATAGGAAATCGCCTTTTCAACAATGTCTGCCCTTACACTTTTTGTCGAAAGTTGAAAATGTCGGAGATATTGAGCAAAAACGATTCTTCTTTAAAATCAAGATGATGGCTAACACAACGGCGGAATTCATTGGCGGTTTTAAATTTACATTACTATTGACACCTCTAAAGATTAGAAAAATAAAATTTTGGGCAGCTCGGCTTGCAAGGTCAAATGCTATCCTGACTGAACTATATATTTCTGACTCTGATATTATTGCATATAACTTTTTTTTATTGTAAAATAATAAAAATTCTTTTAACCACTGTAAGTCCTATATTTTGGCTATATGTGGGCAAATTTTCAGCCAAATCGAAGCATACGCATTTTGGGAATTGAGGACAATGTAAAAAATGGCGTTTTCACGTTTTCTACACGCTGTGTCTAGGTACACGCTAACGTGTACGCAAATAAAAAAGTTAGGTACACGCGAATTAAACTTTATTAAGCCAGTGACGTCATTATTTAGCGTGCGCAGTGACTTTATACAGGGTGTTTGGTAAAGAATGGGCCATTGATTAACCTCAAGTTCCTGAGGTTAAAATAGGCCGATTTAAGCTAACTTACTTTAGTACAAAGTTTATAATAACCGAGATACAGGGTGTCAAAGTTAAACTTCTTTTTTTATTTATTATTGAATATTTCCTGACAGGTATGAGATACCAACATGAAATTTGGTATGTGGGGGTTTTTGGGTCGAGAAAACTAAATTCCTTACCAAAAATTATGTATTGCCCAGAGGGAGCCACATACGCCTTTCAGCACTCATTTATTACGTTCAATTTTTTTTTATCCCTCACTCTGTATAATTTTGACATTAAAATTTTTATTGTCCTATGAGTTTTACTTAAAAAAGGTATACTTCTTTCATCTCCCTAAACTCAACCGTTTTCGAGATAAACGCATTTTAAATCTGCGATACACCATCATTTTTAGCATAATATCATTGTAGTTACACCGAAAAATAACTTAAGACCATAAAATTATCCAAAAACGTATCGCAAATTTCTTCTAATGGAATTTGCGATGCAATGACATAAATTTGAGAACTGGCACAATTATTATGGTTTTAAGTTATTTTTCGGGTGTAACTACAACGATATTATGCTAAAAATGATGGTGTATCGCAGATTTAAAATGCGTTCATCTCGAAAACGGTTGAGTTTAGGGAGATGAAAGAAGTATACCTTTTTTAAGTAAAACTCATAGAAGAATAAAAAATTTATTGTCAAAATTATACAGAGTGAGGAATAAAAAAAATTGAACGTAATAAATGAGTGCTGAAAGGCGTATGTGGCGCCCTCTGGGCAATACATAATTTTTGGTAGGGAATTTAGTTTTCTCGACCTAAAAAACCCCCACATACCAAATTTCATGTTGTTATCTAATACCTGTTAGGAAATATTCAATAATAAATAAAAAAAAAGTTTAACTTTGACACCCTGTATCTCGGTTATTATAAACTTTGTACTAAGGTAAGTTAGCTTAAATCGGCCTATTTTAACCTCAGGAACCTGAGGTTAAGCTATGGCCCATTCTTTACCAAACACCCTGTATATTTTGGAACACGCTATTTTGATATGTTTGGTGTTTGTTGTTTGTTTGAAAGAAAATATTTTTATTAAGGGAAGGGGAAGGGAAGCAAAACTATTCAGATGTTTCAAACTTAATTGTAATAAAACAATATGTATATAAAAGTATATATTCAGGTTATCAAAAGGAATATTAGTTAACATGATATATACAAAATACTGCTAAAATAATTTTTATGCCTAAGTTAATTATACCCAGTTTATAGTGTTTATTTTTGCTGTGGTGTTTATTTTTATTTATACAGGGAGTTGAACTTGTTACGATTTTCATAGAAAATTGGTTGTAACTTTGTAAATACCCTGTATAACATAATAAGCCTTTATATTTGTGTGATTGGAAGTTAAGAAGATTTCGAACATAAAATAAAATATAGGGTGTCCCATTTAAAAAACATAATACGTTTGGCCTGCCACTATATTATCGAACGCCCTGTAACATTCTAACTAATTTTATTAATTTTGTAATATAAAGCTCAAAGTTTGCTAAAATTTTTGTTACTAACTTTAATTGCTATCTATTACTATAGCGGATCTACTGAACTTTATCACATTAATCAATCGCCCCGTATATTTTATCTTATTATTACTTCTGCTACCCTTAATCACGAATGTTTGTCTCTTATCTTTTTCATACTCATACTGTTTTAGAATGTTGTTAAACTCGTTAAAAAAACTAAATAATTGTCCACACTCCACAGTTAATTTAAAAAAAAACACTAAAACAAGTAAAAAATAAGGAAACTCTTTACAAATCAATATTAAAGTGTAAACATAACGCGATTAGACAAATTCTAACCACACTCTGACACTCGCGATACTTACAGATACTTAATACCACAGCATACACGTGGCTCAAATTAGCGTGTACCAAAAAACTCAGTCACAGTACACGCTAAATAATGACGTCACTGACTTGATGACGTTTAAGCGTGTAACTATTTTTTTTATTTGCGTACACGTTAGCGTGTACCTAGACACAGCGTTTTCTACACTAAAATTTTATCGAAAACATCAAAATGACTTGTTTGCTGTATAATGACATTTTTAGTCCCTTCTGTTGAAACATTATGTTTTCCATTAATACTTTACCATAAAGTATACAAATTTATTTAAGTAAATAGCAAATCACTGTAAAATTAAAAAGAAAAAAATGTCTTATTTTTATGTTGCGCAGGTGCTATACACCAAGTTTCAGACAAATTGGCGACCCAAAAATTTTTTGGATACAAAATTGAGTGGTTTTAAATGGACTCACCCTTATTCAGGGTGTTAGTAAATAAGTATGAAAAATTTTAAGGGCTAATTCTACATGAAAAATTAATACCAGTTTGCTCTATAAGCATATGTCCGCAAATGCTTAGTTTCGGAGATACGGGGTGTTAAAATTTTTATTTTAAACTGCCAATTTATTTATTGCTCTAAGACCAGTTGAGCTATGAAAATGAAATTTGGTGAGTTTTAGGAGGTAGTTATTACAAATTTTTTGACATACAATTTAGAATTTTGTATTCATCCTTGGCGCGCCTACGGGCAATGGTCTGAATTTTTTTAAAGAAAAAAATAGTACGCCACTGAGATATTTCGTATTAAAAATTATTTTTAAATTCCACGTCTAATTTATAATAAAAAACCTTTCTTGTCTTTTTTTCATATGATGCACCGCTTTTATGCAGAAAAATAAAACATCTTGGCGCGTATTTTTCATTTCTTAATACATCATCAAGAACTATCCAATATAATAATACTAAACTAGAACAATAACAGAAAATATTACTAATAAGATTTCAACTAGGTGCAAAGCTGCAAGAAATGTTTAAAATGATCTGCTTTACAGATAACAGAAGAATATTATATTTATCATTGGCGCGCGTACGGGTAATGGTCTGAATTTTTTGAAGAAAAAAATAGTACGCCACTGAGATATGTCAAACTAATAATCATTTGTGAATTCCTCGTTCAATTTACGACAAAAAATCTTTCTTTCCTTTTTTTCATACGAGGCGCCGTTTTTATACAAAAAAATAAAACATCTTAACGCTTACCAAGTATTTGAGGTAGTTTCCATATGCATAGAAACTTAATTCATATACTTTGTAAACGTTAAGATGTTTAATTTTTTTGCATAAAAACGGCGCCGCATATGAAAAAAAGGCAAGAAAGATTTTTTGTCGTCAATTGAACGAGGAATTCAAAAATGATTTTTAGTTTGACATATCTCAGTGGCGTACTATTTTTTTCTTCAAAAAATTCAGACCATTACCCGTACGCGCGCCAATGATGAATATAAAATTCTTCTGTTACCTGTAAAGGAGATCATTTTAAACATTTCTTGCAGCTTTGCGCCTAGTTGAAATGGTATTAGTAATATTTTCTGTTATTGTTCTAGTTTAGTATTATTATATTGGATAGTTCTTGATGATGTATTAAGAAATGAAAAATATGCGCCAAGATGTTTTATTTTTCTGCATAAAAACGGTGCATCATATGAAAAAAAGGCAAGAAAAGTTTTTTATCATAAATTAGACGTGGAATTTAAAAATAATTTCTAATTCGAAATATCTCAGTGGCGTACTATTTTTTTCTTTAAAATAATTCAGACCATTGCCCGTAGGCGCGCCAATGATGAATACAAAATTCTTAATTGTATGTCATAAAATTCGTAATAACTACCTCCTAAAACTCACCAAATTTCATTTTCATAGCTCAACTGGTCTTACAGAAATAAATTGGCAGTTTGAAATAAAAATTTCAACACCCCGTATCTCCGAAACTAAGCATTTGCGGACATATGTTTATCGAGCAAACTGGCATTAATTTGCCATGTAGAATTAGCCCTTAAAATGTTTCATACTTATTTACTAACACCCTGTATAAATATGTAGTAGGTATTCTATTTCTTTTGGTTGTTACTCTAACGTTTCTCCTCAAGAACATTCCTATATTTGTCAAAGTGCAGTAAAGCCAACCATCAAACACCATCCAACCATAACGGAGCTTTAAGTATGTTTATACGTAAATATAACAACATTCCTTGTATATGCAACATTGAGTAACCTTTCCGGAGACCTGATGATGCAGAGAAAATTGCAAAATGTGCAAAACCGGCCGTCCAAAGTAGAATAAATTTGTTATAAGTAAGTCTTTTATGTATTTTGTTTACCCAATTTTTTTATTTACATTTAATTTATAATTGTTTTTTTTTTATTTATTTTTCAGATAAACAGAGACAAACGTCTTCATTTCGAAGAAACGTCGTTTATCCAATAGCTATGCTCCTACTTCTCAGTTTAACGGTGATAGCTGTGCTACTAGTAGTACAAAACACGTTATCACTGCTTATAGGCATTAAAGCTTTACCAATCAGCTCGAAGGTAAGATTAAACATGTTTGTTATTTTTCTCATTTATTTTTCAACGTTTCTGCTTAATAGATATAAGATATAATAATATGCTTTTTCAACTTCTCCATCACTTCTGATGGAGACAACTTCAACAAAACCAAGTATATGGTCTTCAGTAAAATCATGAGACAACCAGCACATATTAGTATAAACGGCATTCAAATTGAAAAAGTATCAAGTTACAAATACTTGGGAACTTTAATAAACGAAACTGGAGACCAAAACAATGAAATAAAAAGACGTATCGAAATTGCCAGGGCCACCTTCATAAAGATGAGAAAATTCTTCTGCAACAGAGATATAAGCATCCCTCTACGATTAAGAATGCTAAGAGGCTACGTATTTAACACGCTATTATACGGTGTAGAGGCCTGGACTCTCAAACAGAACAACATAAAAAATATTGAAAGTTTCGAGATGTGGTGCTACCGTCGAATGCTGAAGATAAGTTGGGTTGAAAGAATCACAAATCTTGAAGTAATACGAAGGATAGGAAGAGACCCAGAAATTTTGTTAACGATAAAACGAAGAAAACTCGAGTATTTGGGTCATCTGATGAGAGGTCATAAATACGCATTACTTCGGAATATAATGCAAGGAAAAATAGAAGGAAAACGGAATCCAGGCCGTAGAAGAATGTCATGGTTACGGAATTTGAGAGAGTGGTTTGGCTGCACCACTAATGAACTTTTTAGGTCAACTGTAAACGAAGTCAGAGTAGTCTTGATGATTTCCAATCTCCGATAGGAGTGGCACAAGAAGAAGAAGATCACTTCTGAAGAATAATTTAATTCTTGTGATGACCCTGAGTAATAAATTATACTCGGAGACAAGATTTGTTCTTGTTAAGTCATTTATTTTGATTCAAACATACAAAAGAAAAGATAGTCATCGTTAATTACTTCGTTAATTAAATATAATTGTGTTCTATATATCAGAACATCTACAAGAACAACACAATAAAAGTAAAAGTAGAAGATGAACTAACTGATCTAATTGAAGTTGGCAAATGGGATTCCTTGAGTCCTTTATTGTTCAACCTGATCATGGACGAAATAATAAAAAACAAGCTGAAAATGCGAGCATTATCATAACGAAAACTTTGTTTATTTACGTATTTTAATTCATAATATGTAAAATTGCTATTATGAAAAGTAGTTTAGAATTAATAATTATGTTTTAATGTGCAATTATATCATTATAATTTAAATGTTATGAACTATAAAGGCCATTTACTCTTGATCGAAATTCATATTTTTTATATACCTCGTATAAAATTAATAAAATTTTACATATGATGGTTGCATCATAAATCTTAGAGCATGAAGAGCTTTTTAAGAAGAATAACTTTTCTTCGTCAAATTAAAAATAAAAGAGTTATAAATGAAAATGTGGCTGGTATCCATAATTTGAGAAAAATATTCAAATATTTTTTCCATTAGAAAGATGTAATTGCACATATCAGACCATAATTGTTTATACCAAACAATATTCTTTCATATACTGTCAGTTCGCTAAACTCAGACACAACTGGTTAGTGATTTTAGTCAATAATTTTGCCAATTTGGCAAAAAAAATAATTACTAATTAGTTAATAATTACTAAATAATTAGTAATTTTGTCAATTTTGGCAAAATTCGCAAAAACAAAAAAATTACCTACTAAAATTACTAGCCAGTTGTGTCGAGTTTAGCGAACCGACTATATTTTAATTTCATAGCAAATGGAACAGTCCATTTATCATAAAGGGGAGACCGCATACTCGTATAAACCTTTTTGAAGTTCTCACAATAAAACACTGAAAAACGTTTGTTTTTCTATACTTCCACAAAATTTATTGCAACTATGTTATTACTACAGCTGTTTCGGCAAAGTGCCTTTCTCCGAAACAGCTGTAGTAATAACATAGTTGTAATAAATTTTGTGGAAGTATAGAAAAACAAAAGTTTTTCAGTGTTTTATTGTGAGATAAAATGAACTTCCATCAAGTAACGGTCGAATCCATCAATCACTTTTTGAAGTTGTTAATAAATTATTGCTTTTAAAATATACTCAAATTGTATTTTTGAACATCTTATTTATTTTATATAATAATTAAATTCACTATCAAAATAATGTCATTGATGTTTTATTAATACTTAATTTAAAATTTAGTTTGATATTCACGAAGTGTCAAACTCAAATGTAAATAACCTAAGTATTATGCTTTGCTTAACAAATCGAGATTTAAAAAACTAGCCTACTTAATAGCAAATATTTCAGCTGGACGTGTAGTGTGTCGGTAGAAAATAACCCGATTGTGACGTCACATTTTAGACTTTGGGGTCGATTATCGCGAAAACGGTTAGAAATATCGAAATGTCGTTTTCAGATTTGGATTCAGAAGAAAAAACTACATAAGAATCCATCGATAAATCTGATCTGAGTATTGCAGGAGCCGCAACGCAATAACACACAGACTTTTGCGAATTTATAAACGAAATGTTTTCGTTGAAAAATAAGAACTAAAAAGGATACCAAATGGGAGAAAAACAACTTAAAATAATCTGCTATGCAGACGATGCAATACTAATCTCTCAAAGTGAAGATGATTTACAACATATGCTGCACCAATTCAACCTAATCGCCAGAAAATTTAAAATGTTACTTTCCTCACAAAAGACAAAATACGTGGTTATAACAGCAGATCCAATAAGATGTAAATTGGATCTGGAAGGTCAGATAATAGAACAAGTAATGGAGTTTAAATACCTAGACCTAGACATCACACTATCGAGCTACGGAAGGCTCGAAACAGAAGTGGAAGATCAAGTGAATAGAGCAAACAGAGCCGCCGGTTGCCTGAATGACACAATATGGAGAAATAAAAATATCGGAAAAGAAATGAAAGGCAGAATTTACAAAACAGTCATCAGACCAATAATGACATACGCGGCAGAAACACGACCCGACACAGAGAGGACAAAAAGATTGCTCGAAACAGCGGAGATGAAAACCCTTCGAAAAAGCGATGGTAAGACTCTATGGGACAGAGCTAGAAGTACAGATATACGACGGAGATACAAGGTGTATGACATTAATAATTGGGTAAGAAACAGAAGAATAGAATGGAATGACCACATAAGCCGAATGACAACAAATAGGGTAGTCAGGACAGCGAGAGACGGTTCCCCAATAGGAAGACTATCAGTGGGAAGACCACGAAAACGATGGAACAACAACTTACTAGAGGCACATTGAAAAAAACAGACAGAGTCATGTCTATGCAAAAAGAAGAAGGTGTTCTATATATAGGGCTTTCGTAAACCTCAGAAGGTTAGTGTGGCTATATTCGATATATCAATAATTCACCGACGATCGAGAGAATTAACTAGAAGTCGCATAACTTAACGCGTTAGACGGCGGGATAATGATAACTACGTTCAGCACACATAGTCGTTGGGTAGGATAGGGATATGTCGACTTCGCTTAACTCACCAAATAGACCGGCTTCGGAAGACTTCGAAATACGTTCAGCGCATCTATTCCGATGGTTAGTTATCCTTCCGTTTAACACACAGAGAATCAAATAATTGGTCTTTTATGCTGTCAGAAACGGTATAAGAACATATTTTGTTAAAAATATAGGCGTACTTTAGACGATAAGAGTATATTATCGTCGTCGTACCTTATAATATATTCTACAAATAACTAATTCTATACCTTGTTTTGTTTTTAGCAATTTACTCTAGGAGTAAGTTCCTTATCGAAGCTGGGACTGTTCGGAGCCTCATTAGAAATAGTATTGATCGTTTACCTAATCGTCACTTCGTCCATCGGGCTGTACACGGCGCCGTGCATGAAGAGAATAAGACCAAAGCCTAGGAGTACCCCCTTTAGCGTCGTGATAGGCAACTGCGCCCTGCTAGTTATTATCAGTTCTGCTTTACCATTGTTATCGAAAATATTAGGTAAGTGTTTAGTCTAGAATTAAACGAACCAATACGATGATAAATCTCGAAGACCAATGATCTTTTCTCTAGTCACTTCATCTTTGTTAATTTTTTAGTAAGTACCTATTTATTTGTGAACTCATTGGCACTCCGCTTATACACTTCGTCAACTGGGTATGGAAACTTCAAGAAAGTTCACGAACGTTCTAGGTCTCAAAAGTTCCTGAAAAAATCTGCACTATCTCTATTTCTCTGTCCAAATGGTTGACACTACAGCCCAAATTGAGCCTTGGTCTCTGTCCTGCTTCAAACTATGCCTCCAAGCTGGCCGATCCCGCGACGATTTTCTCCAGGTTCTCTTCTTCTTCTTAGCCTTCTATCGTCCACGTTTGGACATAAGCGTCTCCCAACTCTTTCCAAGTTCTAACGCCTCACAAATTCTGCGTGTCCGTTGCCTTCCCTTTCTCCACTTTTCTGTGGCCTTACTTTTGGACTTGCGCACTGGAACGCAAGGCTTTGCTACCTAGAAATTATAGATATAAACGTATAAATTAACAAATGTTAAATGGGTTGCATATGAGAGTTCATTTTGAATGAAGTAAAAGACAGACGTACTCTCAATCATTTATTTTAACTGCCGACGACCGGTTTCGCTCTCTATAATATGCAGAGCATCTTCAGGTCAACGGTTACAAGTCACTAAATGCTTCAAATAAAAACCAGAGTTAGAACAATGTCTGGTTATAAAACGTGCTAAAAAGATCCATAAGATCAATGCTCAAGCCAATATTCAACAACATACATAAAAGGTTATTAAGACAACAGACAAATACATATGCACGTACACATAACGGCAGCAACAAACGTCATCATGTCTACAAGCACATGCAAATGTATGCAGTATGTAATTATGCAATGATAGCGTGTTGTACTTACATTCCGCTACAAGGGGCTTCTTCTTGAGTATTCTTGAAAATGTTGTAAAGGTTAACAAGTATATGGAAAAGTGCTTGAGGGTGGCGAGAGACAGCCAATAGATCTAGGTTTATTATTTTGTTTGTGAAGTAGATTAAAAGTGAATGTCATATCGTCGGTGATTCTGCAAAACCTCGTATGAGAATTTTCTTTTCTAGGATTTAGTTTTTTGCCCTGTCAGAAACTCCGCCAAAAAACACACATGTCAACGTAATGAAAATGTCATTTGTTAGCTATGTTAACGTAATTAGGTTTCTTCACATTCTCATCACACCATGTGTACCCCTTAACATAGGGCTCTGACAGGGCAAAAAACCAAATTCTGAAAAAATTTCTCATACCCCAGGCTGTGGGTGAAAAATAGGTCGATTTCAGGATATAATTCAGGAATGTTTGAAACCTATCAGGTGTTGTAAAGGACAATGCCAGGAATAACTTCTACTAAAATGTAACCAAAAATATTGTGCGCTTTTTTTTTATTGCGATTTTCATTTGTTAAATTTGCAATTTTTAATGATTTTTAATTTTGCAGCTTAGGATATTGATTTTAGAGAAAAACTTTTTGATAAAAAGTTGTAGTAAATTAAAAAACCTACAATTTGAGATACGGTAAGTTTAATTTGGTTAATTGGTTATTGCAAAACAGCCTGCGAAAAGTCCAAAATGGCCGTTTTTTACAATTGCAATATTTATTGTACAAATAATTTTTTTTTATTTTTTAAAGCTTTAAAATGAAGATCTTTCAATTCCAAACATAAAAAAAATGTAAAGCCAGATTAACGAATTTGTTGCTTAGATATTATAAATTGTTTATCCCAAGAGGTCAAATGTCGAAGGCTATAACTTTTTGAAAAAAATCGTAGAGAGTTGGTGAAACATCTAATCTCCTTCTAAAGAGTTATATTTTCATATTCTGATGTAAATAAATGCGTAAAACATTTTTAAACCTCTAATTTTTGGGTTTGAAAATAAGGTGGCAAATTTCGTTATAAACATTTAGAGCTGAAGCGGCCCTGTACATCCTATGAGTTTTAACTTACAGATTATTGTTTCTGAAGATGAAACGAAAATTTATAAAAAAATAAAAAATTTCTACGACCAACTGAAGCCGAGATAATTTTTGGGTTTGAAAATAAGGGGGCAAATTTCGTTATAAACATTTAGAGCTGAAGCGGCCCTGTACATCCTATGAGTTTCTAACTTACAGATTATTGTTGCTGAAAACAAAACGAAGATTTATAAAAAAATAAAAAAAATTTACAACCAACTGAAGCCGAGATAATTGTATTTTTTTCTTAAGTCGTAGTGCCTTTATTTATAACAATTAAGAAATTATTTTACAGTCATTGACTAAAGAAAGACTTATATTATCTTAAAATAAAAATTATTATAAAATATAATTACATTTAATTATTAAAAATTATTTTTAAAATCGGTGCTTTTGCGAGCGGCCGAATTTTGCAAATCGCCCGGCTCGCTTCAAATCCGCGCGGTCGGAAAATTTTTACGTAACTTGTATTAAATTTTGACAGAAAACAAATTATATAGGGTGAGGCAGATAAAGGGCCTATTAGAAATATCTCGAGAACTAAAGGCAACAGAATCATGAAAATTGGACTGAAGGGGTTTTGAAGAGTGATATATTTAATGAAAATATGTTCATCTATTTTCTACTTCCGGTTATACCGGAAGTTGCTTATAACTTCGTTTTTTTAAATGGGACACCCTGTATATTTTTACATTTTTGGATTTTCCTCGATGTCTCCTTTCTTAATATATGAGGTTTTATATTATTATACAGGGTAGTTTAAAAGATAATTACGTGTATTTATTAATTTCGTAGCAACTTTCACAACCTGTAAAATTATAGTACTTTGACATCAAAAACTCTATTTACGTTCAGATAATTTCTAATATAGTCTACTATTGTTAAACATTATAAGTATAGCTATATATTGAATTTTAGTATACAGGGTTGGTCAAAACACGGAATGAATATTTTCTGAGTTTTCTTAAATGGTATTTTAGTATTGTAATGAAATGATATTTTATGGTACTTTTTTATTTTATAGGCATTCCCTATACCTAACTGCTTTAATTTGTGAGTTATTTGTGATTCAAGCCAAACATTAATTGCAACAAAAAATACGTGAAATTTTATTAGGTTGGCCTTGAAAATATTCAGTCACAAATAATTTTTCGGAAATAAATACATATTAATCTAGACTGATCGTTAAAATTCCCAATAATGCTTGAGCTATCAAAATACTTACGTAGTTAAGATTGTTGGTGCCATTAACAATTAAGCACAAATTAAAGCAGTTAGGTATAGGGAATGCTTAAGAAATAAAAAAAGTAACATAAATATCATTTCATTACAATACTAAAATATAGGGTGTTCCATTTAAGAAAACTAAGAAAGTACTCATTCCGAGTTTCGACCAACCCTGTATACTAAAATTCAACAATTAGTTATACTAATAATTTCTGACAATAGTAGACTATATTAAAAATCATTTGAACATAAATAAAGTTTTTGATGTCAAACTACTTTAATTCTACAGGGTGTGAAAGTTGCTACGAAATTAATAAAAAAACGTAATTATCTTTTAAACTACCCCGTATAACAATACAACATCTCATATTTTAAGAAATAAGACTTTGAGTAGAATCCAAAAATGTAAAAATATACAGGGTATCCCATTTAAAAAAAGAAGTTATAAGCAACTTCCGGTATAACCGGAAGTAGCAAATAGATGAAAATATTTTCATTAAATAGATCACTCTTCAAAACCCCTTCGGGCCAATTTTCATGAGTCTGTTGCCTTTAGTTCTCGAGATATTTCTAATAGGCCCTTTAACTGCCTCACCCTGTATATTACCATTATAATATACAGTCTATTTACCACTGTATTTGTTTTTCTTGATAAACTTTTATATGTGAAATTTCATTTCTGAAGAAATAATATTACAAAAATGATACATATATATGAAATATATAACTATATTTTTAATTTTTTCATTGTTATATAAATATAATAATAATAATGTTACTTCTTACTATAATATACAATATAAAACTTTTTCTTCTTGTAGTGACTATTCTTTTTGCATTTCACATATAAAAGTTTATCAAGAAAAACAAATACACTGGTAAATAGACTGTATATTATAATGGTAATATTATTAAATTGTTTTCTGTCAAAATTGAATACAAGTTACGTAAGAATTTTCCGAGCGCGCGGATTTGAAGCGAGCCGGACGATTTGCAAAATTCGGCCGCTTGCAAAAGCACCGATTTAAAAAATAATTTTTAATAATTAAATGTAATTATATTTTATAATAATTTTTATTTTAAGATAATATAAGTCTTTCTTTAGTCAATGACTATAAAATAATTTCTTAATTGTTATAAATAAAGGCACTACGATTTAAAAAAAAACAATTATCTCGGCTTCAGTTGGTTGTAGAAAATTTCAATTTTTTTATAAATCTTCGTTTCGTCTTCAGCAACAATAATCTGTAAGTTAGAAACTCATAGGATATACAGGGCCGCTTCACCTCTAAATGTTTATAACGAAATTTGCCCCCTTATTTTCAATCCCAAAAATTATCTCGGCTTCAGTTGGTCGTAGAAATTTTTTATTTTTTTATAAATCTTCGTTTCATCTTCAGCAACAATAATCTGTAAGTTAAAAACTCATAGGATGTACAGGGCCGCTTCAGCTCTAAATGTTTATAACGAGATTTGCCCCCTTATTTTCAAACCCAAAAAATAGAGGTTTAAAAATATTTTACGCATTTATTTACATCAGAATATGAAAATATAACTCTTTAGAAGGAGATTGGATGTTTCACCAACTCTCTACGATTTTTTTTTTTCAAAAAGTTATAGTCTTCGACATTTGACCTCTTGGGATAAACAATTTATAATATCTAAGCAACAAATTCGTTAATCTGGCTTTACATTTTTTTATGTTTGGAATTGAAAGATCTTCATCTAACTGTCACTAGTTAGTGGGAATCTATGTAATGTAATTTATACGTTTATATCGATAATTTCCACCTCTACTAGTTTCATCTCTTTTTACTTCACAATATATTATGTTTTCCCACTCTTACGTCAATTTGCCGGTTATTAGCGCGCTCATCACTGTATACTACTTTTATTATAATATTTTCAATTGCAGGAATAACAAATTTCGATCTTCTGGGCGACTTCGGAAGCATCGAGTGGCTCGGCAACTTGAAGATAGTCCTCTTATACAACACCCTCTTTGCCACAGCGTCTACGCTCTGCGTCGTCAACAAGTTCACAGCCAAAGTTCGTCGAGAGCTCTACAACCGGTTAGTTGAGAACTATCAGTTTGTTGCTAATAGCGTCTCATTCATTAACTAATACCGTCTGTGTGACATATGAACGTTGTAGACGAGACTCTTTTAGTAAAATTGTTGATGTTTATTCATTTACAAAGCTCAACAAACAGGCCTTGAAGGCCTAGGGCTAAAATACAATTAATACATTATATATTACAAAACTCGTATTAAGTGAGGTGGCTTTTTGTCCAATCATGCTCCTTGAAGGCCTAGGACTAAAATACAATTCATATAATACAGTGGTGTTAAAAAGTCCTGCATGACCTTACCAAATACGCGGTCTGTCGTCGATTTTTCCTTGTTCAGCATACTTCTTAATGACTCTAATTACTGTAGATTGATTACAGTTTACTGCGGATGCTACTTAGCGACTAGATTTGTCGTTTTTATGGTGAAAAATAATTTCAAAACGCTTTTCGTTCGATAATTTAGTTTGTTTGGTCTGGGATGACATTTTGACGTTTTTATCAAAAATCAAAGAGCGAATAAATGTGTTAGGGTAACTACAGTGTTTATATAGTCAAAATATGTGGCAAATTTGTCATTAAGATTCAATTTAATAGTACTTTAACGACTTATTAATCACCTCATAATTTTCTCGGATTATGGGAAATCCCTTCAATCAGATTATTTTAATCTTTTCTGTAGAATTTTGAGCTAGTAATTTAAAAAACAGTAAGTATACCGATAATGCTAATTACAAGCACAAACTTAAAATGAATTAGCGAAAATATACAAAAAACTTGTGTTAAACCTCAAAAACTATAAGGCGCTTAGGTGATGCAGGACTTTTTAACACCACTGTACTTATATATTACAAAACTTCTATCAAGTGGGGTGGCTTCTTGTCCAATCATGCTCCTTGACTACTAAATTGACTTACGATTCTCCTCCATTCATCCATATTTGTTGCTCTTTCTTCTCAACCATCAATTTTCTCTTTTCCATCTGTGAGTCGTCCTTTCCTTCTCTTCGTGATTGGGTCACGTTTTAGAATCATCTTTGGCATCCTCTTCCTTTCAATTCTCATCACACGTCCCATCCATCTCACTATCTGTGCCTTTAATTCCAATTTCTCGGTATTTTATTTTTTCATTGTCCATTCTTCGCTATCATACGTCACTTGATATAGCCATGTAAAAACTGTAATAGCTTAACTTTATTTAAACAGACAGTACCAATATAAATAAACATTATATTTATTTTTATTATTTTCAAGTGATTATTTTATTCCTAAGTTTTTCAGATTTTGTTAACATTCCGTTTTGTTTTACCATTAGTTGGCTCTCAAATACAAGTTAAAAATTAAAGGCGAGAGTATACAACCTTGTCTCACTCTCCTTTTTATATTTATCTCATTCGACAGTTCTTGTTTAACTCTTGTTTTTGCTACTTGATGCCAGTGTAGATTTGTAATTATTCGTTAATCTTTATCGTCCTTTCCAGATATTTTCAAGATTTCTACCATTTGGTTTGTCAGACCTTTTCAAAATCGATTGCACAGATGTATACATATTGATTTATATCTCTGTATCAGTACTTGGATACTGAACAAAGCTTCTTTCGTTCCCAAGCCAATCCTGAATCCGAATTGAGTATTACTAATTCTCTCCTCTACATTTGTTTCTTTGGTATTGTGACAAATGTCGACAAAAGCTAATCAGTTGGTAATATCCCAGTGTCATAAATTCTGTTAAAGAGGCTACAAATGCTTTTATTTCATTTTCTTCCAAAAACTTAAGAATTTCAGCACTCACTTCATCGGGACCAAGTGCTTTTCCATTTTTTGTCATTTATATTGATCATGTTTAATTTCACTACAATCTTTATTCGTTTTTATCTTTATCTCTGGCTTGTCTTCATTGGTCCATGAGTCTTGAGTAAGTCTTCTATCATCCACCTTTCTTTTCATCTTGTTTTTACTGCACTAAATTTTGTTTCTTGAACGGTCTTTAATATATCTTTTTCTCGTCCAGTTTTTCTCAGTAGCTCCTCCCCAGTTTCCTTTGCTTGATTTTATCTTTATTTTATGTTCTAGTACACTGGTTATTTCTTGATTTACTTTCAATATCAATGGTAACTTTTTGCTTATTCGTCCTTGTAGCCCTTTTCAGTTTCAGTTTTATTTTTCTTACCAAAATATTGTGATGTATTAGTACATCTGCGTTTGGATATGTTTTGACTGCCAATACTGAGTATCTGTGTCTTTTATTTATACATATGAAATCTATATGGCTACGAACCACTCCACCAGTATAAAAATAGCAGAACAAAACATAAAGTTAACAAACAAACGAAATCTAAATATATTAAGAATAAAATAATAACGTTATAAACCAGAAATCTATTTTTAGGCTTGCAAAATTTGGTTCGCGGTGAAAAGTTCTAAAAGTTTTTAATGTTTTGCGTCGTATCGACGTCGTTATATTATTATATCGATATCCTCAGAAAAATATTTACAGGACAAATGTGACCCAAAAACTGGGATGATGTATACTATGAGTTCTTCTATGAAGATACATTTAGTTTCTTTGGTGGTAGATTTTAGCGTACTCAGACTGTGATAGTTTAACAACTTTTTTTAATAGTATCGGTGTGTGAAATAGACAAGCCAGAAATACAATACGAGTGAAAATTCAGCCCTTTTGTATTATGTTACGTTCCTAAATGTTCCACTTTTTCAGCACCTTTCCCACTAGGTGAGAGACACCAGTATGCGATGCGCGCGCAACTATTGCCATCATATCGTTGCGTGCGCAGCACCTTAACATGAATCATTGCGCATCGGTTGGACAAGGTGGAAATGACGAAAAATTAGATATGTGCGCAAAATGATATAAAACAATTCATTCGCATTTTACTTTCTTGACGGTTTGCATACATTTACGATACTTCAACTGATCTAAACCAGTATGTTGCTACAATCTCGCTAAAATAAGAGAAATTTTGAAGAGAGGTAAAAAACGAATTTGATCTGTTTATTTCAGAGTGTTTACTAAGCATATGCCCAGGAAAGTGTGACCACTCAACTTCTTGTGACTCTAGATCCGTTTTAGTAAACATTTTAGTCTATTGCAGTGGAGTGGAGCATTACGGGGCGGAGAAATATGAGAAATTCCCATAGGAAAGAGAAAAATTGTTGAACCATAAAAATATATTAGCTGACATGAAACTTAAACCATATACAGAAAAATTTATCCCAATAAACCCTAGATCCGCCACTGCCCATCTATTGCGTTCTCACAAGGTAAATATGAGGTGTAATGAATAGACATCATGTTGCATCACCTCTCTTAAGATTAGTTATCGTATTTATTTAATTTAGTAAATTTCAATTTTTTTTCAAGTCAAATTGCACCTTAACTTACTATTTACACGAATATTTATACACTTTACTTCGCATTGATATTAACAATTTTTATTAAAAGAGTCTCCAATTCGAGGTCTTCTCGAAATGACTGATAGATACTAACATTAATAACCGAAGCAGTAGAAATTTTTCATAAGCCACAAATGTTCCAACAGAAGCTTCAAGTGTTTGGTTGTGGTCTTATTAATCTCCATTAATTGCTTTCATTTTCGCACCGTTTGTGAGTCAAAAGGCTTTTGTCGTAAGCACCGTTAGGTCCTGTGAAGTGTTCAATAGAGAAGTTGTCAAGAAATGCCTAAACCGCCACGATGTTGTGACGTCACCATCACATTTTTAAGGTTAGGTCGTTCTTGATTAAAAATAAGCTAAATTTGTAGTGCATAACAGTAAATATAAACTAATCAGTTACATTTTAAATTAATTAATAGTATTTGTATTATCTATAAATAGTAATAGAAATACTATATAAACTCATGGACACAATATTGTATATTTGGAAAAAGTATTCACTATTCTAGTGACATAAAGACGTGGGCTATCATGTATTAGCACGAATCTGTCATATCACATATGGCTGGCAAATAGCAAGACATGATCTAAAATGTTTTAATGTACATGTCAGCTGTCATTCACTCAATCGCCTCCACAAGTTCGGTCTGACCTTTCCAAGAAATACCACTCCATAGCACCATACCTCCACCACCAAAACTAACGCTCTGTATGAGGTTACAACTGGCATACCGTTCACATAGAAGTGAGATTGACAAAAAATTGTCTACAGAAGAGTTGGTGAACGGTGTGCCAGTTGTAACCTCAAACAGAGCGTTAGTTTTGCTGGTGGCGGCATAGTGCTACGGATAGGTACATATTGCTTTGAAAGGACATACGTATGGAAGTGATTGGGCGACTGCCAGCTGACATGTACATTGAAATAATTTTAGAAGATCATGTTTTGTCATTGGCTAGCCATATGGGATATGACAGATTCGTGCTAATGCACGATAACGCACGTCCTTATGTCGATGTTGCTAGAATAATGAATTTTTACCTTGATGGGATTCAATTTAAAAATTATATTGGTCACCATAATAGCCCTTATCAGATATAAATCCGATCGAAAAGAGGACTAATATAGTTCGTCCGCTATAACTTTTCACATGCGTCACGATTCATTTTCAATCATATTAAGTCAAAACATAAAGTGAAACGTACGCCGATGTGTGTAGTATATAGTATACAGTATACAAAATGTATATACACATCGTCGTTCGTTTCACTTTATGTTTTGACTTAATTTGTTTGAAAATGAATCGTGACGCATGGGAAAAGTTATAGCGGACGAACAATACATACCTTTCTGAAGGATTAGTTACAAAATCGTTTATTTCCTTCTGGAAAAACAGTGTTTGTCGTGCTGAAATAATCTTTTGAAAAATTCGAGTTATATTTAAAAGTATTGCACTACCAACAAATATGCTCATTTTGATAGTTAATTTTCTCGTGAACAAATTAGGGACCGTTCAAGTATTACGTAACGCAGGTTGGGGAGGGGTCAAAAATCTTCAAAAATTGCGTTACGCAATAGTTAAACGCCCATTAGAGTGCGTTACGTAGGGGGGGGGCGGGTCAAAAATCTTCAAAAATCGCGTTACGTAATACTTGAACGCTCCCTTAACGGATTCTGCTAAATTTTTTTATGATTATAGTCCAAGAGGCAGC
This sequence comes from Diabrotica virgifera virgifera, assembly GCF_917563875.1. Taxonomy (NCBI): domain Eukaryota; kingdom Metazoa; phylum Arthropoda; class Insecta; order Coleoptera; family Chrysomelidae; genus Diabrotica; species Diabrotica virgifera. Next base: position 220,702,285 of record NC_065448.1, on the reverse strand, counting down.
GCTGAAAAATTTCTCTGAATATACTAAAGCTAGTTATTTCACAGTTGATTACTGTGATTGTGTAGAGAAACATACTGCGGTCGGTCAAGCGAAACGTACAACAGATGGTACTGACAGCTTGTCAAAGTTGCTTACCTGCGGAGGTAATTAAATCCATTTACTAAGGCTGAAAACCAGTACATACATTCTAAATTGAATATAAATAAAAGGTATTATAGTCGGTCAGCTGTATGACGGGACAGAGCCGGTCGGTCGTTTCCATTGAATGTACAGGGTTATTCACTATATTTTGACCCCCTCTAAACTGCTTTATTTACAGCATTAGAAAAAATGTAAAATACAAAACTTATTCAATTTTTAAATTATGATTTTTTGACATATATATCGTACTAGTGATGTCATCCATCTGGGTGTGATGACGTAATCGACTATTTTTTAAATGAGAATAGGGGTCATGTGCTAGCTCATTTGAAAGGTTATTCAATTCCCTATTCAGTAATATAAACATTAACATGATTGTTTATACAGGGTGTCCAAAAAAATTGTTTTAATTAAAATAATTGTTTAATTAATAATTAAAAAAAATTTGTACACCCTGTATAAATATTGATCTTAATGTTTATATTACTGCATAGAGAATTAAATAATCTTTCAAATGAGCTAGCACACGACCCCTATTCTCATAAAAAATAGTCGATTACGTCATCACGCCCAGATGGATGACGTCACTAGTACGATATATATGTCAAAAAATCATAATTATAAAAACGAATAACTTTTGTATTTTACATTTTTTTCTAATTCTGTAAATAAAGCAGTTTAGAGGGGGGTCAAAATATAGTGAATAACCCTGTACATTCATTGGGGCCGACCGACCGGCTCTGTCCCATCATACAGCTGACCGACTATAATAACTTTTATTTATATTCAATTTAGAATGTGTGTACTGATTTTTAGCCTTAGTAAACGGATTTAATTACCTTCGTAGGAAAGCAACTTTGATACCCTCTCAGTAACCCCTGTTCTACGTTTCGCTTGACCGACCGCAGTGTGTTTCTCCACACAATCACGGTAATCAACTGTGAAAAATCTAGCTTTAGTAAATTCAGAGAGATTTTCGGCGCTGCCTCTCCGTCTATTACTGTTGGGCAAATGTTTACTCAAACTTCTCTTTTGAGCTTATACCGAGTGAAAGACAATAAATGTTTTTTATGTTAAGTTTGAGACACTCTATATGGATAAGGTACAAGGGTAGGTATATGTACAGCTGGTTCCAAAAAAAAACTGATACGACTCTTACAGCGTATTTTGTAGAAAATTGAGCAGTGTATTTTGAAGGATAAATACTTATTATTTCACTGTATTTAATATTTAAAATATAAATATTTCAAAAACATGAGCCTACAATATGATTGCAATGTATTCAGACCCTTGTACCTTGCCTACTACAGGGTGACGCAAACTTAACACAAGAAAAACATGTCCTTCCTTCCACCTGGTGTAAACTCGAAAGAGAAGTTGGATTAAACCTTTGTCCAACATTGTAAATATTAAAGAAAATATTTAAAATATTAAAAATAACGAGTTCATGATATTCACGAGAAAATCAACTATCAAAATGAACATAATTTTTGCAGCTAACGTAACAAACTGATCCAGTGACGTCAAAAACAACGTGGCATGTACTATTAGTTTGAGTATAGTTCACTATTTAACATTTCACTACAGAGTTGAGCCAATATTTAATTTAAAAAAAAAACGTTTTTTTATATTATCGACAGGATAGGTCTATAAGTATCTCTATATTTAATGAATGTTTGTAAAGATTATTAAAGTGTATTGCTGAAAGAAGAGTTTTTCGTTTAAGATTTGGATTTTGACGAATTGAAAACCGAAATTGAAGAAAATTGATTTTTGACGGCCATTTCAAATAGTTAGTGAACGTGACGCATATGTGCGTCAAGCACATTGTTTACCTAATCACCATGTCCTTCATCGGATTGTTTTATCAGTTTAGCTGCACCATTGTTATCGAGCATTATGTTTAAAGTCTGAGCAAAGATTATTAAACTGTATAAATTGAGTTTAACTCATCAACATTTCAAGTAGTTGGTGATGCTTTTCTCTGTTTAGGTTTTTATTGAACATCACGCACATGTGCGTCGTACACATGTGCGCAACTACGACGCATCGGTACGTCATAATTATTGAATGTGTTAAGAAGTGTTGAAGTCTGAGGGCCGGTTGTTCGAAAGCTAATCAACAATGATCATTATCAAATATTTAATTACTGTCGCCAACTGTCAATGTCAAGTTTGTTTGGGTTGCTGAAAACATAATATGAAATTACTTAATCAATTATGTTAATAATTGTAATGTTAATTGATTAACTAATCTCATAATTTTAATCCATTGTGTTTTCAGCATCCCAATAAAAGTTGACAGTTTTGGTGATAGTAATTAAATATTTGATAGTGATCATTGTTGATTAGCGTTCGAACAACCGGCCCTAAGACTAATGAAAATAATTAAAGCTTATTGCTAAAAAGAAGAGTTTTTGCTGTCAAATTTTTGGCTGCTGACAAGTTTTTATCCAAAATGTGTAACTCTCAAGACTGACTGATTTCTGACGGGAGCATTCAAAGAGTTAGTGATGTTCTCCTTTGTTTAGATTTTAATTGACTGTGACGTACACTTCGCGTCAAAAAAAACTGGTACACTTTTTTTTCACAATGTAAACCTGTGTTCAGACTGGACACAATGGCTCGTGAATCACGGCGTTCTTGCCAGCACAGATAATGGAATTGCACTAAATCTAAATACAAAAAATAACGTTCAAAAATCATGGCGGTGAATCGTAAAACGGGCCATAGGTAACTTAATGTAAAATTCTAAACTGTTAAATTCCTGCTTCCCTAATCATTTTACAACAAAAATCATGAGAAGCTATTTGTATGGGATTAAAATCTGTATTAAAAACAAAAGCTAAAATTGTTCTAGGATTTAAACACATTCCAACATTTTGAAAAATACCTACATTTGCCACAGTAGGCATGTGTGTAAAAGTTAGGCCCACGTTATTATTTACCTTATTGTTCGCACACTATTGACTAAATAAAACATCTTTATTATTATTACTTTCTCCTCAACTGAGGCTATCTTATCAATTTTATTATTTTTTAAACAAGAAATGATAAAATAAAAATTTTGACAGTTCAAATTGTCAATATTTATAATAACTTCACTGTGACGGAACGCAACCGATACACATTATGGTAATGTGTGTGGCCTAACTTTGGCGTATTTCTGTGAAAAATTCTTATTATATTTCTCATGATTCGAAAAAAAAATGAATACATTTATTAATAAAACACATTGAACATTTTGACAGGCGACATTTTCCACCTATGTGCTTAATATTTCAGCAGTTTCGAATTTTATTGTAATACATAATATTTAAGTTCCACAATTATTCACTGTAAAAGTTATTCATTTTGTATTAATTTCAAATTTTAATTTTTCCAGTGTGTTTTATTTATTAGTATCCCATAACTTTACGAGAAACCCTTCACATTTCTCGATTTTAAATTAAACATAATAATTTAATGTCATGTCTAGAGTTATTATCGGTCATTCATGTCATATCTGTCATAAATTATAATAGAACACGAATTAATTTATGGGTACTTAATTGAGATGATGGAACATTACAAAATTAATAAGAGAATTTTGACTGACTAATTGAGAATGCTCGATGTTGTTTTAATTTTTAGTAAACCTACTAAAAACTTGCGGTCTGCCGCACAGCCCTGCTTTTACCTGGTTTGATATAATATTTTAGTTGAACTGGCAACGTTGCCTAGAAATAAGAATGACATATGTGACAAGACCAATTTACACAACTAGAAAAACACGATTTTCGGTTATAAGACTTGTACCAGTTTTTTTTGACGCGAAGTGTACATAAATGCGCATGTAAATTGCTATATCCTAACATATAATGGTGTCTTATAGACGGAGAGGCAGCGCTGAAAAATCTCTTTGAATTTACTAAAGCCAGATTGTTCACAGTTGATTACTAGAACTTGATTGTTTACAGTAGAGAAACATACTGCGGTCGGTCAAGCGAAACGTAGAACAGGGGTTACTGAGAGGGTATCAAAATTGCTTTCCTACGAAGGTAATTATTTCCATTTACTAAGGCTGAAAATCAGTACACACATTCTGAATTGAATATAAATAAAAGTTATTATAGTCGGTTAGCTGTATGACGGGACAGAGCCGGTCGGTTGGCCCCAATGAATGTACAGGGTTATTCACTATATTTTGACCCCCTTCTAAACTGCTTTATTTACAGAATTAGAAAAAAATGTAAAATACAATTGACGATAAACATCCAGTATAGCCTCCTAGCGACGTAGAAAATCCGTGTTTATACAATAACTGTAAATGCTGAGAAAAATCTGACTGTATTAGTTCAAATTGCACAGAAAGCACCAGTGCGTCATGCGCCCGACTAAATCCGAACCCATGACACATCGGTAAATTTAAATTCTAAAGTTTGAGCTTGTTGAGAACCTAACTATGACTTGTCAAAGATCAATTAACTTCCACGGGTAATAAATCGCATACTTAGGTGTGAGCTTACCATACATGAGGTGTATAGGCTTATTCACAATATTTTGACCCCCCTGTAAACTGCTTTATTGACAGAATTAGAAAAAAATGTAAAATACAAAAATTATCCGATTTTTAAATTATGATTTTTTGACACGAATTTTAATTATATATCGTACTAGTGACGTCATCTATTTGGGCGTGATGACGTAATCGACTATTTTTTAAATGGGAATAGGGGTCGAGTGCTAGCTCATTTGAAAGGTTATTCAATTCCCTGTTCAGTAATATAAATATTAACATTATTAATTATACAGGGTGTAAAAAAAAGCCTTTAAATTAAATTAATTGACACAAAAAGAAGAATGTATGTAATTTATTTAATTCAAAATACATTCTACTGCTATCAGAAAACAGAAATAAATGTTTATTGAATAAATAAACATTACTTTTCACTTAAAGTCAATGTTCAACCTATCGGCCTCTTGACAGTTTGAACATTGAATTTAAGCAAAAATCAATGTTTATTTGTGCAATAAACTTTTATTTCTGTTTTCTAACAGCAGTAAAATGTATTTTAAATTAAATAAATTACATACATTCTTCTTTTTGTGTCAATTAATTTAATTAAAAAAAAATTTTGGACACCCTGTATAATTAATCACGTTAATGTTTATATTACTGAATAGGGAATTGAATAACCTTTCAAATGAGCTAGCACTCGACCCCTATTCCCATTTAAAAAAATAGTCGATTACGTCATCACGACCAAATGGATGACGTCACTAGTACGATATATATGCCAAAAAATCATAATTTAAAAATCCAATAACTTTTGTATTTTACATTTTTTTCTAATTCTGTAAATAAAGCAGTTTACAGGGAGGTCAAAATATAGTGAATAACCCTGTACATGTAAGTTGTACTACTGAGTTTAAGCCATCTAGGCTAAAAGGTTGATACTGATATTCAGTTATTTTTGATTCGAGATACTTTGAGACATAAAACTTATTTAAGAGTAAATATATTTTTTTATTTATTTATTTTGCTGTTTAGTCGAAGGAATGATTCATTTATGTCATGTTTTTTCACTCTGTAAATGGATAAGACTGATATATTCAATGTTGAACTGTTACATGTGATGTAAACAAATAAGAGAGAGCGTCCTAAATCATTTCGTTGCCCGTCTGCGTGACAAGATATCTCGTAACGCGACATTTCGTAACCCCACAAATTGTAACGGACAATTCGTAACTATACATATGCGTAACGTCATAATGGAATTATTTTATTTTTTAATGGGGAAACTAACATTTATTACAGTTAAAATTTGAAATGACTATCAATTTAACGAACCACCATCAGGATAAAGATTTTTGACACATTTCATATTTTGTGGAGAAATACTAAATAAATATTATTAAATATTAAATAAAAAATATTTTTAAAATGATGCCTTAAAATCAGTATAATCTAGTAATGTAAATTGTATTAATTATTATAGTAAATACAGTACTATTAAACTGTTCATAAGCTTGTCATATTAAGAAGAATATATAGAAAATATCTGTGAAATGTAATTCAGTAATACTAAATTTGCAACAAAAAAAACATAATCATTGGCGTTACGAATTGTGCCGTTACGAACTGTCGCGTTACGAGATGTCCTGGTGCCATGGAATCGTGCGTGTGGTATCTCCAAAGGTTTTCCTAATCTTTTTTAATAACTTATCATGGTACTATGGTGTAGTAGAAACATGACAATCCTATCAACTGCAAATAAGCGTGGTTTAAGCTCTCTTGGAATTGTTTTTTATATTATTGTTATTGGTAATTTTGAATTTATTATCTTTGATACATTTATCCTTCTAGAATGATACTATGTGTAGTGTTACATTAAGTTGCAGGGTGGTTTTTATTTATTTGAAAATAATAGAGTTGATTTTTTCTTCGATATATTTAATTTAATACAATTTAGTCCTTATTGTAACAAACAATATTTAGAATTGATTTGATTAATAAATGAAAATAGAATATAATTTTACGTTCTCAAGTAATATTTTTTTCATTTCCCATTTTTTATAAATACAATAGGTATTACAACACTACAGAAAAAAAGTGCAAAATATTGATATAATTACTCAGCAAACTGTTGACAAGTGTTGAATCTGGCTACATTTTATATGTAGAGATGGAAATATGATGTTCTTGTCAACAAGCGGTTGATGTACAATGTTTGGATCACCAGATTTTGTGATAGAGAAGAAGTGTGGACGTGGTAGAAAAAAAAATAATTACAGTTTTGTAAGACAATCTCTAAATACATATTTTTTTAAATTGTTCCCCAGTCTAATAATTTCAATGTTTATTTACAGTTTTTAAAATTATTTAATTGTCATATTTGTCTAATATATTGCATTTTTTATAAAAATGTTTAATTTAACTCACAAACTACGCAAAAAGTCCAAATTTGTGATGAAATTATGGAGCATATAAGCTGCATTAAAAGAAATAGTGGTATGTTTTTTATTTAAAGTTATTTTCAGTTATTTTGTTATCAAATTGATCTTAAATGTATTGAATTACTTGTAGTATCTAAAAAATATTTAAAAACTACATATAAAGAAAATACAAAATTTCATGTATACAGGGTGGGGCATTAGTGTGACAAAGTCCAATTACTCGTTTGTCGTAAGAGATACGAAAAAAAGTTATTTAGGTAAAAGTTGGGGCACAGATAGGATCATAATTTAAAAATATTTTCAAATATACAGGGTTGGAAAAAATTTACTTAATACTCTTTTAATGATGTAGATTGTAAATAAACATACCTAATTACATAAAAAAAAATATACAGGGGCGTGCATATTGACAGGGTGACACAAACTTATGTTTTTTTAAATGGAACACCCTGTATATTTTTACATTTTTAAATTCTCCTCAATGTTTCCTTTCTTAAAATGTAGGGTTTTGTGATATTATACGAGGTGGTTTAAAAGATAATTACGTTTTTTTGTTAATTTCATAGCAATATTTACACCCTGTAGAATTGTAGTGATTCGACATCATATTTTTATTTTATGTTCAAACGATTTTTAATATAGTCTACTATTGTTAATACATTAACAGTAGTAGACTATATTAAAAATCGTTTAAACATAAAATAAAAATTTGATGTCAAATCGCTACAATTCTACAGGGTGTAAATGTTGCTACGAAATTAACAAAAAAACGTAATTATCTTTTAAACAATCTCGTAAAATATTACAAAACCCTATATTTTAAGAAACGGAACATTGAGGAGAATCCAAAAATTTAAAAATATACAGGGTGTTCCATTTAAAAAAAACATAAATTTGTGTCACACTGTCAATACGCACGCCCCTGTATATTTGAAAATATTTTTATATTATGATCCTATCTGTGCCCCAACTTTTACCTAAATAACTTTTTTCGTATCTCTTACGACAAACGAGTAATTGGACTTTGTCACACTAATGCCCCACCCTGTATGTAGTATATGTATCACGTTGTTATTGTACATAAAAATACCTAAAAACTACAAGAACAATGATATAATTAGACTGTAAACAATTATACAAAGAAAAATAACAGTTTCAGTTACAAATCTAAATTGGGAGTGAAGAATTCTAAAGAATATTATTATATTAAATTATCATATTTTGTTAAATGTGTATAATAGTATAGTATTCTCTGTAGATCATCATCTGTGAGCAGGATAAAATTTTACCTAGGTGGTGAGCTAAACTTATCCAGAAATGGTGATATTAATGTCAGCACAGGCAGAGTTTTATCAACAGTGGATAGGTAAATTAATCTTCAACGAACACTTTGACTACTTCTATAGGGCTTAAATCAGGATTGTATGGTGGATATTCTATAGAAAACTATAATAATCGTATATTATGCTGTAACTTTCTCGATTTTAAATGAATCTGATCTCAAGTTGGTCTGCACTGTTGGCTATAGGATTGTATTAAAAAGAAAACTGTTGATAATTCTACTTTGAATTTTAACTTTTTGTTTTAAAAAAGTTTTAAAAACTATTATGAAAAAAAAATGGACAAATATCCTTTAACTATCGAAGAAAAAAACATCTACTTGGTTTATAAGAACCACCACGTATATAGAATTCGTTTTACCATTCTGTAGGGACTATATCTCTACTTTAAATTATTTGCTAAAGATTACGTTTAATTTTTATGGACACTCTATATAAAGTGTAATAAAAAGACTGGTCAAAAAGTTAACTAGTAGGTCTATGATTGCAATCCTGCGATTTGTGTTAACTTGCAAACTAACAAAACTGTATTCTTAATTAACTATAATTAAGCCGACAAACAAGAGGTTTAATTATACAGTGGAACTATTTTTAATATTATACAGAGTGATTCGTTAGTAATCATTACTATTTTACTTGTCTACTGTATGGCAGACAATATTAGTGTTGCGTTTAATCACTGAATGTATTATTTTCACTATAAGTTATTTTTCACGTATACGTATACAAGTAGAAAAATAAATGTGTTTTTCATATAATGTGTTCTCTGACTTCATCCCTTCACAGAAAAAAAGAATGTGTGTACTTTGTACGCACGTAAGAAGTTATACTTCTATTATATGATTTCAACGAAATCAATATAGTTTAAACAGTTTATTTATATTTAATTTAACTATTAAACTAATTTTAATACTTACTACTTTCCAAAAAATTTTATTAAAACAATACCAAAAATTAAAAAAATAAAAGAATAAAACACATACAAACACATTGAAAAATGCCACAAAGAAATGATTTCTGAACAATAATTGTTGCCAAAAATTTTAACTAAATACGTATTTTCGGAAAAAATTATATAATAATATACTTACAATCATAAAATATGTACAAAAAAAATAGTAACTTGCATTGGGGATCAAATCCGCTTCCCGTCGATCGAAAATCGAAGTTCTTTCCCACTGCGCCAACTTCGCGTGTCTGTCATGTGGGAATATACACCAACTGAACGTTTACACCATAAACTTTTTGATAGTAGTTGTTTATTACTTATATCAATTTAATCAAATCAGTTGGATTTTTGTGGAATTAAAGGAATATTTTGTGGAATAACAATATATTAGGTGAATATCGGTAGAAATTTTGATGGTAATCAAATTATGTATATCAAAGCATTACATACTGTTTTGGTAGATTCATTTTAAATTTTCCAAATAGGTTGGTACCTTCCATAGGTTTCTAAATAGGTGTAATTTTTTATTAGGATACTGAAAAATTTACAATTATTACGTACCTGTCGCTTTCAAAAAATTATTTAAAAAGTCACTACAAATATAAACTTGCTTTTGTCTCTGCCATCACAACTATAAAAACTAATATACACAACATTTTTTTATTCATAATCTCCATATTGAACAATTATTGACAGATGATTTTAACACCCAATCAGATCCCGTATAACGTTTGAGCGACTAATACCATACTGTCGGTGTGCGCCTGCGCCAGGGAATGTAAAAATTCACCCTCGTGCCTAAAGAAGTATAACTTCAAAAATATATTTCCATATAATATCATGATAGAAATCATCGTACGAATACATTCAAAAATGGAAAACTAGATCGAAGTTGTTCAAAGTAGAGCGGTCAAAATCCATATAATGGTGTTTTTGCCAAATTTTGGCTTCAGAACAATATCAAGGATTGTTGGACCAAGAAAATTGCATGCTTTTCAAAGTAGTAGGAATGGGAGAACGAATAGAATGTCAGTAAGAAAGAGGATACCAAAAAGTGGACCTCAAACAACATGATAGACTAAGATGAATGTAAGTTTGTCAAAGAATGGCAAAATTGGAGACATAATGAAAATAAGACAAGTTTTATTATCCAGATATGAACCCCGAACAACACGCTGGGCCAAATTTGTTGTACATTTTCCAAGATAAAGAGAAAAGTAAAAAAAAGTAAAAAATAAAGAGGGACCTTAAACCACATGCTGCACCAAGACAGATGTAAAATCAAAATACAGAGAACTTGTAGGAAAATACGTGAAACAATATGCAGGATCAAGAGAATTATAAATTTACCAAAATAGTAAGAAATAAACGGGAGATCAGCATTAAAAGATTAATCTCAAACAATATGCTGATACTTAACAAGATAGAGATAAAGGGGAAGGCTTTTTCAAGTTGGACATAATTTGTGAAGATAAAGGTAATGAGTGAGAGAATCGAAGTCAGATGTTCAAAAATGGACGTCAAACAACATACTGGACTAATATAGATGCAAATTGACAAAATTTGGAGAATTTTTCCAAACATGACCTTCAAGCAATATGGCTTTTCATTCACAGTCATTTGTTTCGAGTTTCTGTCACATGTCGTATAATCCGTGTATATTACTATTATACACAGATTATACAACATCTGACAGAAGCTCGAAACAAATGACAATCGATGAAAGCGAGCGTACGCGCGCCTATGGTGAATATAAAATTCTTAATTGTGTGTCAAAACATGCGCAATAACTATGTCATAAAATCCATCAAATTTCATTTGCACACCTCAACCGGTTTTAGAGTAAAAAATAAATCGTCAGTTTGTAAAAAAAATGTTAACATCCCGTATCTCGGAAACAAATGGAAATCGAATAACAACATAGGAGTTATTTTTTATTATTTTTACGTATATTATACAGTCTTAAAGTTTGGAACATTCCTCCCCACTCACCCTGTAGAAAGAGTGTGTCAAAAATGAGTGTGACAACTGTAGGGTTAATTGTTTTTAAGATGAAATCAGTAAAACGGTTAAATATATCCTCTTCAGCCCCAAGAAAAAAGTTTTTATTATTTTAACAATATTTTCTATTTTCTCTCCTCATTTGTGAAAACAATAAACGAAAATCTATAAAAACTATAATAAAATTATTTGACAAACATAATATGACATGTCCAGCATAATGGACATCAGGACTTAGCTTTCATATAATTTAAGTATGAAACTGAAAAAAAATTCTGGTTCAGGAGAAATACACATATACATTTTGCATTCTGTACCAAAGAACCTCGTCTTCTTAGTTCATCCAAGAGGTTTAGGCAACACGATAAGAATTTCTATTGCTGACACAGCATATTGGCAAATGGTTGTGGCATCTCTAGGCGGTAACTGGAAAACTGTAGATCTTTTTACAGGAATTATGGGCACCTCATCTTCAGATGTCTCCGGTTTTCTTGAAATAGACGCACTAGCTTATCTATCACTTGCAGGCTTACCACCTAGAGCTAGTGACCTTCCAACATACAGCTTAAATTCCTGTAAATCCATTTCCTTTGATCATTATCGCTATCTTCACTGACGAAAAAATCGTTATCTGTCAAAATAGCCTCCAATGCACTTTCCATCAATATCCTTTTACTATCTGTAACTAAACTTAAAAAATGTGAGTATGGTAACATATTTGGCTAACTAAGTCCCAATGTCCAAAATGCTGGACAAAAAGTTTAGAGGACCGCTAACATGTCCAGTTGTAATTATTTTCAAATATATATTTACCACAAATACGTCCAATCATCAAGTAACATACAGTAAAAACAATCAATACTTTAAAGTACAGAAAAACACTACAACTTACTGTATTTTTGTGAAGCCGCCATCATAACTTAAAAAGTTTCACCACATGTAACAACAAACTACCGAGGTAGGCGCTGTTGTCGAATTTTTCAAATGAGTAAATTTGACTGATAAACAGGAAGTCCAATGTGCTGCAATATAGGACGCAGTGATGCACAACCCGAATAGTAACCGTGTAATAAATTAGTAAACATTGTCCAGCCGGCTGGACCTATGGACTGAGGAGGATATAACTTAAAAAAATTTGAGTACATGTTTAAAAAGTCTTTAAGTTACCTCAAATCACGGTTTTTAGTCTCTGGCCTAATGTTTGACCAACATTTTTGATACATGCTGTATATAGAGAAAATAATTTTAATTCTGGTCCTAAAGTTTTCACGTGTGGTGAAAGTTGCATTCTTATGTATATCACTTATTGTGATAAAACTGATAGTTGGCTTAACTTTTTATAAAAATGTCTACGCCATTAAAAAAGCAGCTATTATTTAAAAAATTACTGTGTAATACTCTTGTATAATTAAAATTAATATCTTATGATATGTATCAATAAATAAGGTTTTGTGAATCCATATTTTTATTTCATACACAAAAGCTCAATATTTATAATCTTTCTTATACCTACTGTTATTGGTTGTTTTTTTTACTTAGTCAGTTCATATTCATCTCCAATATTTTCTTGCGTTTTTTTCTTTATTGTTTCCCGACTTGTAATTATATAAATTATCTGTATTTTCGTTCTCTGTAATATTGCCTTCTACATGTTTGTTCTCTGTATTTTCTTTGTTGTTCTGCGTTCTGTTGAACTGCGTTCAAGTGTTTCATAAACATCAATGTCGTCTCTCATGCTGCATTTCCTGAAAGGTTAAAAAAGTAAAAACAATAAATAAAATAAGAATGTGTGTGTACTTTGTACGCACGTAAGAAGTTATACTCCTAGTATATGATTTCAACGAAATAAATATACTTTCAACAGGTTATTTGTATTTTTTTAAGATTAAACTAATTTTTACTTACTACTTTCCAAAAATTTTTGAAGTTATACTTCTTTAGGTATGAGGGTGAATTTTTAGATTCCCTGGCGCATACGCACACCGACAGTATGGTATTAGTCGCTTCATCTTTTAAGTTATGTAGCGCAAATAAGGTGCGCGTGAAAGTGTTTTTAGTAAATATATTTATTATAATTTTTATGTCTGTGGAGTTGTCTTCCTCCTAATAAGTATTATTGAAAATATTTATTTTCAATTAATGTATCTGTCACCGTGATTGTAATTATGTCCGAGAAATGATCGACTGAATACAAAAACGGTGGTAGCTGATCGGTAGAGCATTCGCCTAGGGATCGAGAGGTTCCCTGTTCAAATCCGGACAAAGTCATATTCTTTTTGTTTTTTCTTTTTTAATTTTTGGCATTATTTTTGTTCTTTCTAAAATTAGTTTAATATTTAAATACAATACACAAAAACTGTTTAAAGTAGATAGGTATTTTGATTTCGTTGAAATCATAATATGCAGTTAGATTATATTATAATAGAACTATAACTTCTTACGTGCGTACAAAATGCACACACATTCTTTTTTATTAAAAAAAATACCAAAAATAAAAAAATTAGAAAACACACGGATTCGAACCGGGGACCTCTCGATCTCCGGTCACACGCTCTACCACTGAGCTATACTCCCCTTGGCTTTGACAGGTTACAAAATTTCTCATACATACTGACAAATTAATAGACCAAATGAAGTATACAAAAATAATTAAATATACTTACTATTATTATAAAGTTCTTATGCCCGAGGAAGACAAATCCAAAGACACAAAAATTATAATAAATATATTTACTAAAAACACTAATAATATATTCTTTTCCCGCACACCTTATTTGCGCTACATAAAGATGTAGCGACTAATACCATACTGTCGGTGTGCGCATGCGCCGGGAATGTAAAAATTCACCCTCGTGCCTAAAGAAGTATAACTTCAAAAAGAAGACTTACGAATTAGTATGTGGGGTATGCCTCAAGATATAGGAGAATGATGACATAGTAACCGTAGGGGAACTAAATGCACACTTGAGCAAAGAAGAACTACATAAAAGAGTAGTAGGAAAAGGAAATAGGACCATAACCATACACCAAAAAACAAAAATGATAATGGGAACAGAATATGTCAGTTGGCAGAAATAATAAATTTAAGAGTCTTAACAACAAAATTGGAAATAACTTGGGTAGACCAAGCCGTAAATATAGAAAATCAAGTAGATATGTGAATATTTGTAGATAATGAGTGCGCTAATGACCGGCGAAATAACAGAAAAAATGGAAAATATACATTATAATATAAAAGAGATGAAACTAGTAGAGGTGGGAAACTATCAATAGAAACATAGATATGTAATAACATAATTTAAATTATATTGATAGTTTTCCACCTATAGATGTATCGGAGTCAAACTGCCAGAGAATTTTATAAAATTCTCCTATCACAGTGGCAGTTGTCAAACTCCTCCGATACGTCTAAAGGTGGGAAACTATCAATATAATGTAAGTTTATAGGTTCCTATCGATAATTTTCCACCTCTAGTAATTTCATCTCCATTTATTTCATAACGAATTATGTTTTCCATCTTTTGCGTTATTTTGCCGGTTAATAGCACGCGCATTACTGTATACACTCGGGTGCAAAAAAATCGATCCACTAAAAATTTGGTCATATTTGATGTCTCGAATTTCCTAAACCTGTTGTCCGTTTTCAGTGATTTTTTTACCATGTTTATCAATATATCTGTAATAATATTGGTGCTAGACAGGTAAACTGTCATTGTGTACCGGGTGTACGAATTAAACTGTGTTTTTTTCTCAAAGTTCGCATCACCCTGTGGACTATTCTAGAGTTTATAAAATACTGAAATTAAAAACCAACTATAGTCTCAGATTTTCTTAACATTCTGTGTTTAGATTCATTTACTTATGTTGAATAATAAAAAAAATTGGGTCCTTTAACAACTGACCAAGTTCGTCATCAGTACAGGGTGTTTCGAAATAAGTGCGGCAAACTTTAAGGGGTAATTGTACACATGAAATTAATGACAGTTTGCTTTATAATCATATGTCCGCAAACGCTTAGTTTTCGAGATACGGGGGCTGTTCAATTTTTTTTTACAAACTGACGATTTATTTATTGCTTTAAAACCAGTTGAGATATGCAAATCAAATTTGGTAGGTTTTAAGACGTAGTTATTGCACATTTTTTGACATACAATTAAGAATTTAAAATTCACCATTAGCATGCAAACGGGTATTATGACCGATCATATTACCCGTATGCACGCCAATGGTGAATATAAAATTCTTAATTGTATGTCAAAAAATGTGCAATAACTACGTCTTAAAACCCACCAAATTTGATTTGCATATCTTAACTGGTTTTAAAGCAATAAATAAATCGTCAGTTTGTAAAAAAAATTGAACACACTGTATCTAGGAAACGAAGCATTTGCGGACATATGACTATAAAGCAAACTGCCATTATTTTCTCATGTAAAATATCCCCTTAAAGTTTGTCGCACTTATTTAGAAACACCCTGTACTGATCACGAACATGGCCAGTTGTTAAAGTACCTAACTTTTTTATTATCCAACATAAGCGAATGAATTTAAAAACAGAATGTTAAGAAAACCTGAGGCCATAGTGGGGTTTTAATTTCAGTATTTTATTAATGCTAGGATAGTCCACAGGGTGATGCGAACTTTGAGAAAAAAGCACAGTTTGATTCGTACACCCGGTATACAATGACAGTTTACCTGTCTAGCAACAATATTATTACAGCGATATTGTTAATGAATAAGGCTATAACATGGTAAAAAAAATCACTTAAATCGGACAACAAGTTTAGGAAATTCGAGACATCAGAAATGACCAAATTTTCAGTGGATCGATTTTTTGCAGCCGAGTGTATTAGCTACAAATGAATTATAATATAACAAGACGATTGACAGAAGAACGTCCAAACAGCGAACTCTGATACGAATGTGTCTGTGGTGATTACAACAATGATGAATATGACAAGAACAAAATCATACAATAGAGTAGTACAAATAAGTTATGCATCAATTCTTGTTAGTGGTACAACTGAACACTTGCAGTTAATTGGTTTAATTGTTTTTAACAACTCTTTCATTACTTTAATTTTGTCTTATTGTTTTGCTAAATCACATATTTATATAGTTAATGGAAATAATCCACAATTTTAATTCAAATTACTTTACATTTGACATTTCGGGATCCACTTTGGAAATCGTTATAAAAATACGATTCATTTAAATAAAATTGTTGTTTATTCCCATTAAATATTCCCATTATATATTAAATTATCATAGTTAATGGATACAATCCATAATTTTAGTTCAAATTACTTTACATTTGACATTTCGATTTAAACTTTGAAAATCGTTATAAAAATACGATTTATTTCATTAAAATTCCCATTAAATTAGTAGTAAATATAAACATTTCATAAGAAAATAGTTTCAGACCCACGGTAAGAAATTATTAGTGAGTTTTTCAACAAAAAATTTAGAGTACTACACAGTTGGTTAATCGTCATCGAAAAATTGCTCTCTACAAAAAGCTGTATGTTTCTAAAACTGTACTAATAATCATTTTGTAGGCTTAAATATAGACATAGCATTAAGGAGATCAGTGCCTTTCTGTTATCATTAGCAGCTTACTACATGTCATCATCAAAGGTGTGGTATTTTTTGTCGTTTTATAAACACTATATGTTGTGTGTTTTTGATTACACAGATTTTTGACTTTCTTGGACATCAAAACTGAAGGAAACACTGTGTCTGTTCCTAACACTCCACGCCCATCTATCCACAAGTATGAATAAAAGAAATATAGATTTTTTTACAGTAAGTGGTAATAATATGTTAAAAATTAAAAAAAAATGTTAAAAAATTAACTAAATCTGTATGGAATTCATATTTATGTTATGTTTAATATTTTAAAATATTTCGTATGATTTTAATTTGCTCAATATTACACATTGTCATATATCTAGTCTAAGTTGTACCCGTATTTGTAATATGTTCCGCATTGTAAGATACGTAATAAATCTACTATAAAATTTTGAGTTTTAATCCTGTTCCTGTAATAAAAAAAAGAAGAAAACTTGCCAAAAGTGGCTGACCATAGGAAATGAAGAAGGCAAAAGTCACACTTATGAAACAAAAAGAGAAATAAAGAATAGAAAAAAATAAGCTCAATACCAATGAGGCATGATAAACGTTGAGGAACTTCAGACAGAAAGGTAAAGGGTACAACCAATACAAGAGGACGAATGGCTAAAGTATTGCTAAGAATTATTACAAGAAAAGAAATATCTCTATACTTACAAAATAAAAGACAGACAAGCACAAGTTGCCGATGTATCTGAAAACGAAATAAATGCGCTAAAAAAGATGAAGAATAATAGAGCAACTAGCCTTATTTAGAGGTAATGGATTTTAACAAGAGCTATGACCTTGTAAATAACACCTACCAGGCCCCGGGATATAAATGGGCAGACTGGGCATTTGCCCAGGGCGCAAAATAAAAGAGATAGGTAATAAAAATAAATTAGAGAAACAAATTACCCACTAAAAAATATCTAACACAAAATGTTCAAAAATATATAGAACAGAACAAGTAAATATTCGCACCATCAATGCAAGACTATCACAACTCAAAAATTGCAATTTTTTGTTTTTTATGAATCTGTAATGGTAATGGATAGTCTAACATAATGAAAGAGTATTTTAACTCAAAATTTAATATAAGACATTATTAAACAATATTAATGTTAGTTATAATACTCTTGCATTATGTTAGACTACCCATTACCATTACAGATTCATAAAAAACAAAAAATGGTAATTTTTGGGTTGTGATAGTCTTGCATTGATGGTACGATATAATAAGGCTACCGGAAATGTAAAATAAAAATAGTAAGAAACATAATAATGATAAGTTAATATCAAGCATTATTATTCATATATTAAATAATAATAATATTAGAACTGGTAACACTGCAATCAGTTAATACGCTGTTGGCAGTACTTATACCGTTGGGTACAGCCGGTGCCGGTGCATCCGCACATGCGCTTCTGTCAACTTAAAATGCTTTGTACAAAGTAGGATCTTAAGAATATAATTTTAAGTTGTAATCTTTGCTGGAAGTGTGAATTATGTAGAAATAAATGTCTACAGTTTTCTGTAACAATAAAACACTGAAAACGTTTGTTTTCTATACTTCCACAAAATTTATTACAGCTACGTGACTACAGCTGTTTCGGCTACAGTTGTCTACAGTTTTGTGTATGAAAGACGTGTTTTCTTGTTATTTACTTTACTTCATAAAATATAAGTAACAGATATTTGCTTTTACATTATAGTAATAAAGGGGATGCCAGTAGACCATTTGCCCAGGACGCCAGTCACCTAAGCCCGGGGCCTGACACCTACATAAGCTTGAGTACTGAATCGGCATGACTCGTAGCTCTTGTCAAAATCCATTACCTGTAACAAATGCTTGTTTGATGGAAAAATTCCGAAGGATTGGAAAATGGGCTACTTAAGCTCCATCCATAAAAAGGGAAACAAAAAAGACCACAATAATTCTAGAGGAAGTTGCGTTACACCTTCTATGGGTAGGTTGTATGGGAGAATTATTAAAGGAAGGATGGAGGAACAACTGCGAACTTCGGAAGAATAGAGCGGTTTTCGTACTGATAATATATTTTCTATAAAACAGCTCATAATTCAACGCTGAATTGCACATTGTATTCGTAGATCTTCGAACGGCCTATGCCTTAAAACAGGAAACACTGTTCCCGTAAAGAGTAGAGGAAATCTTCCAAATAATATACCTACATATGCACCAACAAATTATTTCATAATGGAAGTAGGATCGACAGGGAAAGCAACCGGATCTGGCAGATTTACGTAGAAAATAATAAAGACCATTATTGAGAAAAGGCTAAGTGGGTGAAAAACATAATGGACGACCTCTTTAGAAACCAGAAATTCCCCATATGGAAAGCAGCAAACCTTTTCCTCATACCCAAACCTATGAAAGAAATCCTCATAAAGTCAAGGCTCGAAAAAGAAATAGAGACCTATCGGATCGCTAGTATAGGTTCAGGAAAGACAAATCTGCAGTAGACTGCATAACCAGAAAATTAAAGGAGAAAAAAGCATGCATGGCTAGGTGGGATGGTATTCCTGGACATCAGGAACGCATCTAACAACGCGAATGGGGGAAAATTACAGTGGAACACTTCGAGAATGGGCTGATAATGGATAAGGCAACAGAGTTGAACTAGTTAGGATATGGCTAGAGGGACGGGAACTTACGGTTATCATACAGAAGACGGAGGCCATAGTCCTCAAGGGCAAAAAGCGGGATCCTATCTATCAGAAAGATAAAAAACAGCGCTAAGAAAGGTCATGTCAAATGTAGGACATAGAAAAAGAATTCTTATGGAAGTGGTTCACTCTACCATACATGGCAGCAAGTAATGTGTAAACAAAAATATGTACAGAAGAAAGCTGATAAAAAAGCTCTGTTAAGGGTGCAGCCACGTATGGCATAAGTGAAAACGACAAAGCATGCGAGAGAGGGGTGACGAACACGAAATGGCAAGAAGAATGGGAAAACGAACAAAGGACTGAATGGACAAAAATACACATACCGGACGTGAGAGACTGGATAGTATACATGGCCATAGGGAGACTAATTACTTTTGCACACAGTTCCTCACGGGATACGGCTCTTTTAGAGGTAAAGATAGGAAAGCAATTAGACGTTGACTGCGGGATTAACGACATGGCGGAATACTGTTTCATTGTATAATGTTCTCGAACGAGAGGGCAGAACCACGCAGATATATATGAAAGGGCAAATAATATAAGTGGCAAGAAAGGAGAAAATGCACAGGTACAAGGAAATTCTGGGAGCAATATCTATATCAATAAAAAAGAACAAGATCTTAGAAATGGGACGACTGCAGACATAAACGCAAGAGGGAAACGAAAAAAGATGCGTGTGTAGCTGAGGATTAGTTGGCAGGCAGCATGCAGGCAGAGCATCAAGGCCCCGTCTCACCATCAAATAATTGACAGTTAATTTGATCAAACTTGACAGTTAGTGACACAAAGTGACAGTTAGTATGTATAGTTTGTGTCACTAGTCAAGTTTGACTGTCAAGTTTGATCAAATTAACTGTCAATTATTTGATGGTGAGACGGGGCCTTCATGGACGCACCATATGGCACGACTTCCGAGAGGCAAAATGCTCTCAGGTGCAGCCTTTTAATCTGAATCCAACACACGTCAGCTATCCCTTTTGGGAGACAACACTGTTACGGTCTTTAAAAGATTTTACAACCCCAACAAAAAAACTGTCGAAGGTTCAAACTCAAAACCACGAAAAAAAAGAGTGGCTGCTGTCCCAAACAGTTAACACAGAATTTCTAATTCTGTGTCATACGTTCAATTCACGCGTCAATGTCACATGTCACTTGTCGCAAGAACTGAAGCTGAAGAAGGACGCTGTCGGTTTTCTTTTCTGTGCATGTTTCACCATTTTTAATAATTTAAAAACCCGCTATTCGTAATTTTGTTGGTTGTCTTTACGGATTACTTACAATTTTGGAAATAAAATGGTAATATACATTCTCCTTTTTTATATATAGAAGCTAATTCGTTAAATTTTAGACTCCCGGCCGATCATCAACGACTACAAAAGTGTTTGTAGGAAGTTTGCCTCCAGACGCTACCCCAGAGGATTTGAAGAAACTTTTCGAGCCCTACGGGAATATTGCAGAATGCGACATCGCGAACAAATGTGGATTCCTCCACTTAGAGGATGGCGAATTGGCAATGAAGGCCATTGACGAGCTAAATGGTATGGAATTCATGGGTTCCAAAATTTCAGTGGAAAAGGGGCGAGTTAAGCCGCGAAGGAGTGGCGGTGGACCCAGAGGTGGAAGAGAACGAGGAGGCCCGTATTCAAGAGGTAAGTAGTATAATGGATACATTAGATAATGAAAAAACTGTCAGGGCCCCGTAACCGGGCGTGCGACGCACGCGGGCGCAACCTCGAAAGAACGCCAAACCGAAGGTTTGGTAAATAAGAAATTTTTATTTTAATTGAGATCATTTTTTATAAAATTTTAATTTTTGCCATGGACTCATAGAGAAAATAATTAAAATCTTATTTTATGTTTGGTGTTAACAAATAATTACTACTAGGTATTATTGTATTCTGAAAAACAATATAATGTCCGAATATATGTTTCTCTGTATTAACCGCTTAACGTGCTTACCCGAGTTAACTCAGTTTTAAACTACGTTTCTATTTTCGCCTAACCGAGTTAACTCGTGTTTAAAATATTTGTACGATATATAAGGCGCCTACGTGTTTTAACTCCTCTAGCGCTAAATAACAGTATCCCCACTTGCATGGGCGGCCATACCTATGGGAAAGGAGGGCCGTGGCCCCCCCCTAGCTTTTCGGGTGCTTTAAACAATATATGGTTATCCAAAGTATACGAAATGTAGTCTGCAACATCTTCACGTCTTCCTAAAAATTTTTATATGGGCGCCCGTGCCCACTTGTTTTTTCGTTTCTAATTTTAAACTTTCTACGATCACGATGAGTAGAATTCTATTTTGCTGACGTCACGTTCTGCCCTGACTGTGACGTACCTCTGTGTGTAACCCCTTGTTTTAGAGTGTATCACACTGTTAGCAATATTTAACATTATTATACCTACTTGAATAATTGCGATTTTCTTCTCTTACTTGTAGTATTTTGTATGTAAAAAGTTACGACCGAGTTAACTCGGGTGAGCGCATGAGGGTATTTGATATTTTATATTTTTCTAAAAAAATATGTGTTTTTTTACTTTAGATTATATCTAGTGACAATAGTCTCGTTCGTAGTTTATTTTACTGTAATAAAATAAATAGGTAATTTTTTGACGTATTTTTGCAAATAAATGTGTGTGTTACGTGGTTAATGTTTTCTAAAGTAAAAAATAATACAGGGTGAGTCATGAGGAACTGTACATACTCCTACCTCGTATAGAGGCCCCTATGGGGAATAACAAATGACCATTAAAAAGTGTCTGCTCCCCTTGTTTAATAATATACAGGGCGAGTTTCGCATTTTGGCAGAAATTTATATTCGTCATAATTTTTGAACGGTCAGATCGTTGTGTCTCTTATTTTGGTCAATCGTTACACTATTACCACCTAATCAACTGATTTATTCAAACTAGCAAAAAATCAGGTCCGTCTTTAAAAAATTATTTCGTTTGGGTCTTAGAAAAGATTTCACCCTGTATACGCTTTTTAAAAACTCTAATATTAATTTTACAAATTAAACAAATAGGCAATTAAAATACCATATTTATTTTTTCCCCACACGATTACTTAATTTTTTATAAAAAAATCTAATTTGACTATGAATTAAAAATTTGGTAAATTGAACCATAGATTCAAAAAAAAATTAACTTTTATTACAAAAATTAATTTTTTTAAACAAATATTTCATTTATGTTACCACCCAATCAACTGATTTATTCAAACTAGAAAAAAATCAGGTCCGGCTTTAAAAAATTAGTTCGTTATGGTCTTAGAAAAAATTTCACCCTGTATACGCTTTTTGAAAACTCTAATATGAATTTTACAAATTAGAGAAATAGGCAATTAAAATTACATATTAATTTTTTCCCCACACGATTAAGTACTTAATTTTTTATTAAAAAATCAATTTTGTCAAAATCGCAATTTTACCATAAAAATAAAAAAAATTAAACAACGTTTTTCTTAAAATTAAAAGTTTTACCATTTTTTTTTTTTTCTATAACACGTCTAGATCTAAAACTCACCATAACACTTCTATTTGGACTCCATAGTTTAACATAAACGTGATCAAATAGATAAATTTTAAATTTTTTCACTTAATTTTTGCGATTTAACTTTGCAATTCACGAATCTGCACCTTTTATTTTTAAAAATTCCTAACTTTTACAAGAAGACTGGAAGTCTACAACAAATGTCATAGTCTTCACAATGGTAAGAGACATGTGCTGTAAAAATTTCAGAAAAAAAAAATTTAAATGGAACATTGTAGCGAGTTAAACCGTGATTTCATCTTTTTTTTTCATTTTTAGGTTAAAATTCTGATTTTGACAAATTTGATTTTTTAATAAAAAATTAAGTAATAGTGTGGGGAAAAATAAATAAGCCATTTTAATTGCCTTTTTGTCTTAATTTGTAAAATTCATATTAGAGTTTTCAAAAAGCGTATACAGGGTGAAAT
The DNA here is from genome assembly GCF_917563875.1 of Diabrotica virgifera virgifera. Taxonomy (NCBI): domain Eukaryota; kingdom Metazoa; phylum Arthropoda; class Insecta; order Coleoptera; family Chrysomelidae; genus Diabrotica; species Diabrotica virgifera. Next base: position 220,678,649 of record NC_065448.1, on the reverse strand, counting down.
TTTTTCTAAAACCAAAACAAAATAATTTTTTAAATCCGGGCCTGATTTTTTTCTAATTTGAATAAATCAGTTGATTGGGTGGTAACATAAATTAAATATTTGTTAAAAAAAAATAAATTTTTGTAATAAACGTAATTTTTTTAAATCTATAGTTCACTTTCTTCTTCTTTTGCCCTTTAAGTGTCCAATTTTAAACATAGGCTTCCCCCAGTTTCCTTAAATTGCTTCTGTTTAGTGCTTTCTGTTTCCAGTGCGTTCCTCCTGTTTTTAATGTCGTCTCCCCATCTCATCTGGGGTCGTCCTCTTGCTCTCTTTCCTGTCCATGGTCTCCATTGTTGTATCATGCTATTCTGCCTATTTTCTGTTTGTCTAGCGTTATGACCTGCGAAGCTCCATTTTAGCCTGGCTATATGTTGGCCTGCGTCTTTGACTTTTGTTCCATTTCTGACCCAGTTGTTTTGCTTTTTGTCGGTCAATTTTACTCCTAATATTGCTCTCTCCATGGCTCTTTGTGTCGTCATTATTTTATCCATGTTTGCCTTGGTCAAGGTCCATGTTTGGCATGCGTATGTATAGTTCACTTTACCAAACTTTTAATTATTATTCATAGTCAAATTTAATTTTTTTATAAAAAAATTAAGTAATCATGTGGGGAAAAAATAAATATGCCATTTTAATACCCTATTTGTCTTATTTGTAAAATTCATATTAATGTTTTCAAAAAGCGTATACAGGGTGAAATTTTTTCTAAGACCCAAACGAACTAATTTTTTAAAGCCGGACCTGATTTTTTTCTAGTTTGAATAAATCAGTTGATTGGGTGGTAACATAAATCAAATATTTGTCAAAAAAAATTAATTTTTGTAATAAAAGTTAATTTTTTTAAAATCTATGGTTCACTTTACCAAATTTTTAATTCATAGTCAAATTTGATTTTTTTATAAAAAATTAAGTATTCGTGTGGGGAAAAAAATATTTTTTTTTTTTTTTTTTTTTTTTTGGTTTATTGGCTTTGGGAAGAACCCGTTTTGCCACGAAAATTTATAACATTTAAAAGACTATACATATAACTGAACACAATTTGGTACAAATACAATTTTTACAAATCTGTACATATAAATACAGTAACTGAATACAATTATTGGGTACAAATACAGTTTTTACAAATCTATACATATATATTTAATACCTAACTGAATAAAATTTGGATTGGTTGATACAGACCTAAAAGTTGAGGAAATTATAAGCGTCTCCTCGTACGACCTAAAAAGTTACAAAAAATAGCTCTTACTTCGGGATTATGGATGCACTCCAGCATAACGGAAAGATAATTTTGAGGAAACGGGATTTTTAGTTTCGTTAGTTCCGTAATAAGGTAAGAGGTGGCATTAGAGTTATGACCGCATTGAAAAATCCAGTGATTAAAGTCGTCAAAACTGTCACTGCAGTCACAGAGGGGGGATGTGGCCAATTTCATCTTATAAAGCTTAGAGTTGACTGCTCCGTGTCCAAAGAGGCACCTAATGTATTTGGTGTTAATTTTTCTATTGGGATGGCTTCTTTTAGCAAGCTTTGTAGAAGGAAGTGTTGGAAAAAGCGTGCAGTACTGAAATGCATTGTTAGATCTAATTGTTGTCCATTTGTCTGCCCATTTAGTTCTTAAGTTTTGCTTACATATAGATAATGCGTCTTGTAGCGTTAATTCGGGGGCTTGTTTACCATCAGTGATAGCTCTTTTTGCCAGTTTGTCAGCTGTTTCGTTTCCCGTTATGGAGGAATGCCCTTTGGCCCATATGAAGAATGTATTTATCTGTTTATAATCTAAGGCTCTTAAGGTTGTCAAAATTTCCACGATTATTGAGTTATTGTATATGGAGGTAACCGGGTACACCAGAGCTGATAAAACAGATTTCGAATCCGATATTATAGCCAAGTTTGACAAGGGTAGCAGTGAATTGTTTGCCCAATCCAAAGCCTTAAATATAGCAAGTGCCTCTGCTGTAAAGATTGTAGAGTTTTTGTTTAGTTTAAACAACAAACTTTCGTTTGTGTTTTCCCTGTACACTGCACATCCTGTTCCAGTAGGGGATTTGGATCCGTCTGTAAAAAATTTATGTACATTACCTAATTTCTCTAATTCTATTTGCATAGATATGTTATTAATTGCTGGGTTATCATTATATTCTGGAAAAATAATATTTGGTTGTGTAAGACATATATCGAATTTAGCCGTGAAGAGCGGCAAACCAGAATCATCACGTAGTTCGATGTTTGAGACTGTTGCAAATGCATCAGCTAGAGGGGGACAGTTTCTGTTATGCCAGTATTTATTAGTGTAGCTATATGCAGTTAAGATGCCTAAATTTTTAATAAGGTCGTTGTGTGTAAATCGTTTTTGTTTAACGACGAATTTTTCAGCTAGTAACTGTCGTCGAAGTTGCATGGGGGGTTCGCCACACTCTGCAAGGAGAGCAGCTGTGGGAGTGGATTTAAATGCACCAAGAACAATGCGTAGAGCCTTGAACTGTACCCTATCTATTTGTGAAAGTCTGGAATTAGTGGCTGATCCATACAAGAAACAACCATAATCTAGGATAGATCGAGTGTACGCTCGGTAGAAAATCAAGTTAATGTTAGGGTCAGCGCCCCAATGATATCTGTTAATTGCTCTTAGGATATTAAGACTTTTTTCACTTTTCTTAATGCATCTTGATATGTGATCGGACCAGGTCAGTTTGCAATCAAATGTGATACCCAAATATGTGTATGTTTTGCAAACAGGTATAGTGTGATTTTGAATTGTAAGGCTATTAAGTTCTGGCAATTGGTGTCTGGTAAAAAATACAATAGCAGATTTATGAGGTGATATTTCAAATCCCTGTTCAGGAAAGTATTTAAAGCAGCAATGCACTATATACTTAAGATTACTAACACATTGAGAGTAGTTTTTATGAGTAGTGTATATAGAAAAATCGTCAGCATATTGTAAAATTCTTGCGTTCATACCAAGGTTGTGAACATCGAGGGTATAGATATTAAATAGAAGCGGGCTCAACACCGACCCCTGTGGCAGACCAGAGTTAACCTCTCTAGGACCTAGAGTATTTGTATTGTATTTTATAAAGATCTGTCGTCTGAGGAACATATTAATAAGAACAAATGCAAATTGTGGTGGTATATGGATGTATGTTAACTTTTCATATAAACAATCCAACATCACGCTTTCATAAGCACTAGAGATATCTAAAAATAAGGCAGCTGAATAATGGTTTTCTGAAAAAGCCAACTGAATTTCCGTTGCAAGATTGGCTGCACAGTCGAGAGTACCTTTACCTCGCCGAAAACCAAACTGGGATTGAGGGAGGATGTTATTATTTTCTAACCACCATTCTAATCTGAGTTTGATAATTCTTTCCAAAGTTTTTAATACACAAGACATTAGAGAAATGGGTCGCAGAGCTTTGTTGTCACTGACCTTAGGAATAGGAATAATTAGACACTGTTTTAGTGAGGGGTAATCCGTATCTCCTGAAAGTATATTGTTATATATTTTGCAAAGAAAGTGTTTCGCCGAGTCAGGGAGCTTTTTAATCATCATGTAATTGATGCCATCTAAGCCTGGAGCAGTAAGTTTTGACGATTTGATATTAAGTTCTAACTCTCTTAGTGTAACTGGGGCTAGAAGAGAATGATCATGATTACTGGTGGGTGTGTAGTGAATGTAAGGACTAACAAAACTTGGAGCTAATTTATGAAAAAGTATTTCCGCCTTATCTTCTTCACATGGTTGGATATCATTTTTCTTCTTTTGAAATCTATTAATCCGGCGCCAAATTTCCGAGGGATTTGAATTCCTATTAAGTTGAGTACAATAGTCTGCCCAAGCCTGTTTGGCTTTCAATTTGAAGGTTCTTTTGCATAGCGCATCTATTTTTTTTACATTGATATAATTTGAAGTTATCATATTGCGCTTGTACGTTTTGTAAGCTTCCTTCCTTTGGGTAACTAACTGTTGACATTCCTCATCCCACCAAGGGGGATGAGGAGCCTTTTTAGGAGAGAAGGGGTAAGTTTTTTTAACCTGTTCCGCTCCATCGTATCCACGTATGGATATTTTTAGGTATGGCGAACTTTACCACAATATCCACATACGGATATTCATATAGAGATATTACTGCACTCTGTAAAAGTGGTGTAGTGCTCTGTAGATTAATTTGGATCACGGTAGGACATGGATATCCATACGGCGATATCATGGTTAGCCATTTTTTTACACAATTCCCAGAATAATGTAAACAGCTCAAGGTCGACGTTTGTTCATTGTTCACTGTCTTTTTATATATGTTTTATTTTTATTTAGCGTGACTTTATAAATTAAATAATAGACATAGATAGGTACATTTTAATGGTATCCAGATGTGGATATTTTGGTAGTACAATCGATATCCAAGGGTGGATATACTATTACACCCAAATATCCTTATGTGGATATTCTGGTAAACACTATAAATTGTCGTATAAATTCAAATTGCTTCAAACATTTTTTTGGCCCCATAGGTGAATATATCTTCTATTATACATCATAACTATCGTAAAATGTATTTTCATTAAAAAACTTTTGCTGGTATACAGCTCCCTATCTCAAAAAGTGGCCTGGAGCGGAAGGGGTTAAGAGCTGAATCCGCCGAGGATGTCATTGAATTGGTGATAAAGTTAATCATTTCGTTAGTATTGTTGAAAAGCGGAATCTCGGAGAAATCTTTATCAATTTTTGTTTGAAACAATGCCCAATCAGCTTCTCGCATAGACCATTTATGAATGGGGGTAATATTAATATTATCAATTCTGAGTTGTTGTAACACAAATGTGATAGCATAATGGTCAGAGCCATACGTATCTGCTTTAACAGACCAAGAGAATTGTGAGCTAAAGTTGGACGAAATGAGGGTAAGATCAACACATGATGGAGGAGAGCCAGGGGCAGATACTCTGGTAGGAGATCCGTCATTTGCAATGATAAAGTTGTCGAAGTATTCTAAAGCTTCCATGAGTATGTTACCGCTATGATCATTGTTTATAGAGCCCCAGGCTCCATGATGGGCGTTAAAGTCGCCACCAATAATAAAATTATGCGGAATTTGTTGAAAAAGAGAAACATAGTCGTTCACTGTGACTGCAATGCTACCTGGACGATAAATACTAACCACAGATATTTTGGTGCCATTGACATCAATATCAATGCCACAAACTTCAATATTTTTATTAAATGTTTGGTTGAATACTATATTATTGTATTTAATATTATTAGAGATAATTATGCTAACACCTCCACCTCGTTTATTACGTCTATCTTTTCTAATAATATTAAATCCCTGTAAGGACATTTCATACTTAGGTTTGTACCAAGTTTCCGAAATAAGAGCTATATCAAAGTGTTCTTCTGTAAAAAGTTGCGTAATAGAGTTTTTATTAGAGTACGCTGATCTAGCGTTCCACTGGACAATTTTTAAACCGGCCATATCAGGTAAAGAAATGTTTAATCACGCTGTTAATTATATTTTCTACATCTTGTATAGAGGGAACTGAACTATTAATCGCAGGGTTTCGAGCAGGAATGTCTGAAAAGAAATTATGGATTGAATCCTTCAAAGTAGTAGCGAATTCATTTTTAAGATGTTCATCGTTATTTTTAGATACATTTTTATTATAGTTTCCGAACTGGAATACGGGGCTAGCACAAAAGCTAAATTCGCTTGGAGCGGTAATAAGCGTAGGAGACGATGGGTGTATTTTTCGTTTTTTTCTAGTAGAAGCTGCAGTATTTGAAATATTTGAAATGGAAGGCAAATGTTTTGATGAGCTTTGAGCAATATTGGAATAGGTATTTGGCCTGGAAACTAATGAAGGGAATTCAGTAGTGGATGACAGTAACGGAGCAAATCTGTTTTTTTGAACAATACTAGTGTAGGCAGGATTGTCAATAACTTTTTCGGCCTCTTTGAAAGAAATATTAAGGTGTGCCATTGCTTCCTTAGTTCGTTTTTGTTTTTTATACTCTGAACAATCTCGATTTGTCGAGTTGTGTGAATTAGAGTTACAAAAAATGCAGAAGTTATCACATTGAGTGCATTCGTTATCATTTTCTTTGCCGCAGTTTCGGCATTTCTTTTTTCCTTTACATTGAGATGCAGAGTGACCGTAACGAAGACAATTGTAACACTGCATAACAGGATGAACGTACGTGTCTACAGGACATCTCACTTTATTTATATAAATAAATTGGGGAATTTTGTTCCCTGCAAATGTGACAATTATCATTTGACGGGGGATTTTTTCAATCACTCCGTCTTTTATTACTTTTCGAAACATTCTTTGAACCTTACGAACAGAACACTCTGATTTTATAACTTTAACAAGATCATTTTCAGTCAGATATGTATCGACCGATCTCACAATACCTTTTTTTTCAGTTAAATGTGAGGGGATATAAGCTATCAGTTTATTGTCTTTGAATACCGAATTTTCCACTAATTTGTTCGCAACTAACCCTGAATTAACTTCAATTTTAAGTCTGTTACGACCCACGCTACTAATTTCTAAGATCGATTTTTCGTATTCCGAAAGTGCTAACAGTTTTTCACCAAGTCTCATTGGATGCAATCTTCCCACATTCAAAACTTCGTGTTCCACAAAAATTAAGTACGGACCTGTATCTCTTGACGTAAATCGATTATTAATGGAAATATCGCGTCTGAAAGACTGGTTTGGCTGGTCTAAATTACTTGCTGTTGTTGTTAATGAGCTTTTATTGTTATCATTATCTGCTGGAAAAACTTGATTTTTGTCCCCTGTTGCAATATTATTCTTATCGGCTTCTGTAAATCCACGAAAACCATCTTGATTAATATTTACATTTGAATCGTCGAGTTCCATGCCATCCAGAACCCTGATATCCTCGATTCTTATATTTGAAGATCGCGGCGGCTTCCCGCCGCCAGGTGAAGTTCCCGACATCCGTCCCAGACAGAAGTCGGATTTTTAAGTATAATTTCCCAGGACAAATTAAGTAATGAATCGACTTGTAGAAATCCAAAAAACTTAACCAAATAAATGAGTAAAAGGTAAACAAACTGTGTATTTTTTGCGGCAATTAGTGAATCGACTTTTAAATCAAACACGTCTAATCACTAAGAGATTTGATAGACGACTCGGGAAAAAAAAAAAAATAAATATGTTATTTTAATTGCCTATTTGTTTAATTTGTAAAATTAATATTAGAGTTTTTAAAAAGCGTGTACAGGGTGAAATTTTTTCTAAGACCCAAACGAACTAATTTTTTAAAGACGGACCTGATTTTTTGCTAGTTTGAATAAATCAGTTGATTAGGTGGTTATAGTGTAACGATCGACCAAAATAAGAGACACATCGATCTGACCGTTCAAAAATTATGACGAATATAAATTTCTGTCAAAATGCGAAACTCGCCCTGTATATTATTAAACAAAAGGAGCAGACACTTTTTAATGGTCATTTGTTATTCCCCATAGGAGCCTCTATACGAGGTAGGAGTATGTACAGTTCCTCATGACTCACCCTGTATTTAGGGTATGGTGCATAGTTCTAAATATTATTCAATAATTATGGACTGTACCCCAGATTCAAGTCATACAAAGCAAATAAGCCTAATTTTGCGGTTTGTTGAATTAAACGATAATTCTAAAAAATGTTCAAATACAAGAGTTTTTTAGCTTCTCACCTAATATTTGACGCTACATGGGAAGGGTTATTTAATTTTTTAGTTGAACTATTACAAAATTTAAATACAAAAGACATGAGAGGTCAAGGGTATGATAACGGTGCCAATATGCGTGTATGATAAGGGTAGGATAATCCTCTAGCTTCTTTTGTTCCACGCGCTGTACATAGCTTAAATTTAGTACAGAATGATGCTGCTAAAGTGTCAAAAAAAATAGTAAACTTGTTTAATATAGTACAAGAACTTTACGTATTTTTCTCTTCCTCCACAAAAAGATGGGATATTATAAAACTATGAATGTTTCTGAGTCAAATCTACAACCCTTATGTGATACAAGATGGTCGAGTAGGATAAAAGCTATAAAGCCATTGAAATTTCATATATAGTATTTTTACTACAAAAGCGATATTACGTAGGTCAAAATTGTTGACGTAAGAGAATTGTCAAGACATTAGAATGTGACTTTTCATTATTGCTATGTTTATTATAAGCTTATTATTTTGCCAAGGTAAGGATAAGTTATTGATGTTACCAACTATATCGACAATACTTTCAATAAAATATGAATTAAATTTGTTTGCTATTTCATTTTTATTTTGAAAAATAACCTGACCATTCTGATTTTCAAATTGGACACGATCGGGCACATCGACCGATTTCATGTTAATTTATTTTTTTAGAGTTTTCCACATTTCCTTAGGATAATTTTTGAAACAATCAATTTTATTATAATAATATTCAGATTTCTTTGATTTTAATGTGTTGACTACATCATTTCTATATGCTTTAAACTCATCCCACATTTCTTGCTTTTGAAGTTCTGTGCATGATTTAAAATATTTGTAAGCTGTATCTCTTACCTTAATTTTAGAATAAACCTCATTATCAAACCATGGCAACCTAGGATTATAATTTGCGTGTTTGAATAGGACATAAGTTATTGATTTCTGTCTCACAGTTTATAGATAACTCATGATAAATTTTGTCAACATCAATACAATTAAGATTCCAGTTATATAGAATTAGATTAGTTTTAACAGTATTAAGAGTATTAGTACTGAAATTCCTATATTTTTTACTAATTATATTAGATGTGTTATTTGAATTGCTAAAATTAACTGAAACTACTGAATGGTCACCTATTTTAGGAATATCATGGACTTCTGCAATACAATTATCTTCATTTGTTAAGACTAAATCAACTAAAGACTTACTATTATTAGTTATTCGCATTGGTGTAATAACTTTTTATTGAATGCCATAATTTGATAACAGATCTCTCATTTTATTAACATAAAAATCGTTAGCCATAAAGTTTAAATTAAAATCACCAACCAACACAAATTGATCAACTTTACAAACAATGTCATCACAAATATCTTCAAAATCTTCCAAAAACTGAGCATTTGAACTCAAGGGAGAATGGTAAAGACACCCCACTATCCAGACTGAAGATGGAAAATGTATTTTTACCAGTTTGCACCAGTAATTCCTTTCAAGGACATATGACTTAATATTTACGCAAGTGTAACAATTTTTAATATATAGAACAACACCTCCAGTATGACGGCTTTGAGAATCACATCTTATGCATTTATAATTTTCAATCATTATTTCTTTATCTTCAATATCATGTGTTGTCCGAGTTTCACTCAATAATAAAATTTTAGGATTAAAACATATTAAATTTTGATAAATTTGATCAAAGTTACATAGGATGCTTTGAGCGTTAACGTAAATGATGTCAGAATTTAGAAGTATGTTGGGTTGCAAAGTTAGTTTTTTTGATGTATTTTATCTACAATAGTTGGTTTATTGTTAAAAATTTTTATAGTTTTACTATTATCACCAGAATCATTAATTTTTTTTAATTCTAATTTAAGTTTATTTAAGTACTCACGTTGGGCATTTGTCTGATCAGAAAATATCTTAACACTAGGGCCTTTGATAAGCTCTTTATTCCTTAAAACCATTTTAACATTTTCGGTTGATGGCAAGATAACCTTTATAGGTCTTATTTTTTCTGGCTGAAATTTACCTACTCTAAACGATTTGATTTTGCTCTTGTCTATGTCGAAATTCTGTAATATATCTTGAACCACATTGTTATCTTCATCATTTCTCTCTTGATTTGATTTCATTTTAGATTCATTTACATTAAATATTATTATATTCAAAGCACGTCTTTGTCTATCCATAATTTCATTAATTAAATCTTCATTATCAGGACATTGGGAAGGTATCTTAATATTTTCGATATTATTTTTCAACTCGGTGATTTCTTCTTCCAATTTATCAATTTTCACAAGTAGTTTAGGAATCAACTTAATTCCACTATGGCAGTCTTCACAATAGAATTTTAGTAGCCGCTTACCTTTGAGGTCCATCACTTTTAATTCACTTGCACTAAGCCCGGAGCATTCTCGATGAGTTGACCTTTGGCAGCTATCACATAGTAAGACTGAATCTCCTGTCTTAATTTTACATGTTACACATTCCATTTTCGGCCCTCGGAAACAACGCAATCGTTCATTCTGCGTTTAACTTTTTCAAAAATACTTATTAGCTTTCTCAGGATTCGAAAAAAATGAATATGTACATATAAAACACATTGAACATTTTGACAGGCGACATTTTACGCCTATGCCCTTAAAAATCATGCTAAATTTTTTCTTTTTTCACCCCTGTAACTTTTTAAAATAAACATTATAGTAGTTTTCAGGGACTTTCGACCCTCAGTAATAATGCAATCTTTCATTCTGAATCTTTCATACATATTAGTTTTCTCAGGATTCGAAAAAAAAATGAATGCATTTAAAAAGCATTAGCCCCCAATTTTGCGCCTACCCTCTTAACTGAAATATTAATGTTTTATTTGTTTTTTTTTTTGCCATCATCAGCAAATCAGTTATAAGAAATCATCTAGAGAAATAAATGTTTGGATTTTCTGTGCATTTCAATTATCTGTGCCACGTCTGGAGCACAGATAATTGGGGTTATACTGTATATATTTCAGATGATTTTCTAAGAAGTTTTATAATTTTATAATACTTTTTGTTGTAATTTCTGATTTTTTTGTGAATTTTTTCCACTTTTTAAAGGTTTTTTTTTTAATTATTTTAGTTTCCGAAACAAGAATCACAAAGTCTTATTTACTTATTTATTTATTTATTAACGGGATAAACCCAATACATACAAAATACAATAAAGCAGAGCTTTTGTCATAATAATGAAAATATAAAATTTAGATACATGTAAAACTACAACTATAAAACACAAACATAAAAAATAAAAAAGAATATAAATTATTTGTAAATGATGAAAACAACTGAATTAACTATAACAGTTAAATCTATTTAATTTTTTAAATTCAAAATTCAAGACGCCCGAGTTCTTGTTTAATAGAGGAAACTGAAGAACCAAACAGATCTATTACATGACTAAACTTGTTTCCATACAGGGCCAATCTACTAATTGGTGCATATTGACCATAATTTGTAGCATGTCGTTGTTCCCTGAATATTTGTGGATTTCGTGTCAATCTAGCAGGTATATTAAAGTATACAAGACTTATCAATTCTTCGGAGTTAATAACACCAGAGATAATTTTGCGAAGACAACAAATATCCAACATGACTCTTCTGCGTTCAAGAGTTTGTAAATTTAATCTCTTTAATATATTATCATAAGTATAATTTCTAACTGTTAAACCCATCTTAAAAGCTGCGAAACGTAAAAATTTGTTTTGAACCTTTTCAATATTTAGGATTTGATATGCATAACTAGGTGACCAGATAATAGAACCATATTCAATAATTGATCTCACGATACTGCAATATAAGATTTTTATTGTGTGAATTGACAAATCTTTTGATGAACGCAATACAAAACCCAACATCTTAAATGCTTTCGAAACAGTATGGTCAATGTGAGAGTAAAATGTTAATTTACAATCAAATATTATACCCAAATCCCGAATTTCGTTCACATGTGTGACAGGAGTATTATTAATAAAATATTGATGGTGAATAGGCGAATGGGATCTAGCAAAAGTTATTAAAAAGCATTTATTAATATTAAGTTCCATATCATTTCTACCACACCACTCATAAAAATCATTTACTTGTGAGTCTTGTTTTCACTTATTTTGATAAGCCAAAAAAATTGCAAAAAATAGCCTTACCTGATTTGCTTTTCATATCTGGTAAAATATGACATATTTAGTCCACATTATTATTATAAAAAAGTTTACATGAATCGTAATTGAGCTTTGCCCATTAGAAATGCTTCTTTTTTTATATAGGAGGAGGTGACTTCAGAGGCAGAAATGGAGGTTTTGGTGGGGGACGTGATGGCGGACCATACAGAGGTGGTGGTGGCTTTGACAGGAGTGGTAGAGGTGGCTACGGAGGTGGAGATAGAGGTTATGATGATAGACGTGGTGGCAGACCAGCATATGATGATAGAAGTACTGGAGGATTTGATGGTTATGATGATAGACGCGGAGGATATGACAGGGATCCTTATGCTGCTGGTGGTTATGGCGGTATGTCTTATAATTTGGATTATAATTAATGAAGTTACAATAATAAATAATTTTTTTCTTTAAAAGTACATTTTTATCAAGAAAAATGTGAAATTTGTAATAATTTTATGTTATTAATTGTTTAACACATTCTGTGTGGATGGCATACATGTGAGCCACATCATGCATTCACCAATGTGTGGACTGCACGCATGTATGCTATTGATTATACACATTTTAAATATGTATTCTTTTTGTCAGTCATGAGTATAAGTCAGATCAAATACCCCCACTCAATGTGTTAAATAAAAATTACTGTATTTGTCTTTCGAAAATGTGCTTACGCACAAGATCAAACAGGGATATTTTTGTCCCATTATAGCATATTAATCAATACATCATAACAAAATATTATTTGTTCTATAAATTAAAATACAGTAAAACCTTGATAGAACGGACCTTTATTTAACGGACTTCGGATGTAACGGACAACAAATCTGATGACATGTAAAAAAAATTGAATGCAAAAAAATAGGAAAAATCAAATTCTGTAAGAAAAATCAACAAGATGATCTCGGCACTGCTTTGTGATAACTCCAATGGATCGCATGGATTGACTGCTATAATTGTTGGAAAATCTTGTAAACCTAGAGTTGTCAAAGATATGCATCATCTGCCCGTTTTGTACCTGCAGTGAGAAATTTTCAAGATAAAAAACTTCAAATACCGCTGAAAGAAGTGAAATATTTATTGATTTTGGACAACTCTCCTGCTTATCCCCCTGAAAATATTCAACATTCAAAGATGGCAACTTTAATTGTATGTTTTGGCCAAAAAATACATCGCTTATTCAATCCATTGATCACTGAATAATTTTGGCAACCCAACGAGTATATTGCAGAAAGTTTTTAGATGAAGTAGAATAATAAAAACTAGCAAAGAAAACTTGATTCCTTTTTTAACTTACAGATTTGTATCTAAATCCAGTACATATTAAAAAAAAAAAGTTCTTTGATTGATCTTGATCCTATTTTCATATAACGGACTTCCGGTTTTACCGGACATTCTGTCCCCCCAATTAGTCCGTTATATCGAGGTTTTACTGTACAGTTTTTCTTTTAAAATCCCGATTATCTAATAATTTAGATCATTCAGGTGGCTACGAAAGACAAGGAGGCTATGACAGCAGAGGAGGTTATGAAGACAGACGTGGGGCAGCTGGTGCATACGATCAAAGAGCAGCTGCACCAGATGGTCTCTACAGTCGCAGAGATATGGCACCTAAACAGAGGTAAACATTTAACATTTTGTTTTTGCTTAGTATGGCATTGTTTGGAATAATACACTAGTACCGCGGTTCTCAATCTGTGGTACATGTACCACTGATGGTACATTTCATTTTTTGAGGTGGTACACAAAACGCAAAATCAGCACCACTATTATAGTTAATTAGATCACCTAGTTAGATATTAACTTCAGTTAGGTGGTACCAAAAATAATAAAAAGTATTTGGTGGTACATGACCCAAAAAGATTGAGAACCGCTGCACTAGTAGATGAAGCATATAAAAATAAAAAATTACTGGCTACTATTTTTCAACTGTAATATCTGGGGGAAGTCAATAGAAAATACATACCATCTCGTGGATATTAAAATTTTTGACTGTGTCCTGTGTTTTTTATTAACATTTAAGCAAAAAAGCGATATTTTTTTATTTCAATATTGTGAAAACACTACGCATTGTAAATGAAAATGTTCAAGAGACTTTCTTGAAAATACTTGCTATTAACAATGTATTTTAAATGGGATTTACTTATTCGCACTGTTTTTTTTTTTCACACTTTCATAACGTGTCATCCAAAATTATTGTCACCATAGATGGCTCTGAACGACAGATAGCTATATAGTGCATGTCTATTCTTAATTCAGATATATAGTTCGTCCGTTATAACGTTTCCCATGTGTCACGATTCATTTTCAAACAAATTAAGTCAATACATAAAGTGAAACGAACGTCGATGTGTATATACATTTTGCATACTGTATACTATATTATACTACACATATTGGCGTACGTTTCACTTTATATTTTGATTTAATTTGTTTGAAAATGCGGAAAAGTTATAGCGGACGAACAATACTTTCCAGTTTACCTCACCTTTGCAGTGTACGTCGACTTAACAAGAAAAGTTAGGTTATGTAGAGATGTTGGTGGTGGACATATACAGCATCTCGTCTGATTTTATTTATTGTTACTTATAATTTTGTTAATTCTTTTTATTTTTGATTAAAGTTTTGTGTTAAAGGTTTTGATAATCAAATATCCTTAACTTTCGCTCGGTAACTCGCGCCGCTGTCGCTCGTGCTCTAAACATCGCGTGCGTTCGCAAAAAGCATACTTCACGAACTGTTTCATAAATAACTATTGTATGTTCAATAAAACCGGTGATATTTTTTTTAATCACAGCGCAATTGTTTATAAGAATTAAGAAGACAATGTGGATAGTTTGTCAATGAAGTTTCACTTTTTCATTTAAAATTTAACCAAGTTTAATATGAGGCATCTAATATCAAAATTAACGATCTCCAGTTTTTATTAAATTGAGATTTTCTTTCTTACTTCCGGGTTTAATTTGCAAGAACTTTTTTGTATATAAATATTTTTATCTACTCTATCTCATAAGTTTTTAATTTGTGAAAACTGTCATTATAGATAGTAGTGCGTGAAGTAGTATTTTAAATGGGATTTACTTTTTCGCACTTTTTTTTTGGCACACTTTCATATAATCAAATATCCTTAACTTGTCATAGTGATGACATGTGAGCAATAAATTACAACAAAAGTTTTGACAGTTTTGTGGTTTGAAAGAAGTTAGAATTTTTAAATGTCATAGTTCTAAAAATTGTAGAATAGAAATGAATTCCAGTGACGAAGAGTTACAGTTTTTTTATTTGTTTATCGTAGATAAAATATTGTATGAAAATGTGCGTGAAGTACTTTTTGCGAACTTACGCGATGTATAGCACTCGCCCCGCTGTCGCTCGTGCTTTAAACATCGCGTGCGTTCGCAAAAAGCATACTTCTGTAACTGTTTCATAAAATGCATAGTTTTTTCACAATATTGAAATGAATGAAAAAAGTCGCCTTTTTTTTCTTCTTTTTAAGGTGCCCCTCCATTACTGAAGGTTGGCTATAACTACAGCAAATTGCTCTCTATCTTAGTATTCATCATGTTCTCTATTCTCTATCATGTTCTTAGTATCGAATGTGTGTCCTGTGCCTATCCAGTCTCACATTCTTCAGCCAGAAGCATTTTCTTCCTCCAGGACATATTTTTCCTTCCACTTTCTCTTCCATTACGAGTCGTAGGAAGTTGTATTTTTCTCGAGATAACTCATTTTCCTGTTTTTTACAATATTTGGGAGTTCTCTATCAGTCCCCATTCTTCTCAGCACCTCGTTGTTGGTCACTTGTCTTTTGACGTTTGCTTAAATGTAGTATTATAGTGCAGTCATTGAAGCTTTTTGAGCTCAGAAATTTTTTACTACATATGAACCGATTTACAAGAAATTTTGGAATTAGGCTTATCCTACCCTTAACTTTAAAAGTGATATTGACCCGAACTCCGTTTTCACCCTGGGGGTGGTTGCCACCCTTTTCGGTGGTGGAAATTTTTTTTCAAAATAACCTAATAGATATCGATAGAAGACTTAATTTTAAGCAAAAAATGTTGTATAAAGTTTTTTCAAAAACCCAATATTTTTCAAGTTATTAGCTATTGAAAATTCGGAATTTTCTCACAGATTTTCAACAGTTTTTTACAAATATCTCCAAAAATATGCATTTTAACGATAATACTATAATGAACAAAATTGTAGCAGGTAAAAAAATAAACAAATTGGTTTTTTAAAGAGTGTTTCTAAGTGCAATATTAAGCGAGATATTGCAGATCAAACCGTTTTTCATTTCGTGTGAAATTTAATCGATGTATTCAAGCCATCTAGCGGAGAGCGAATAAATTTTATGCATGCTAATGAGAAAGGATTTTATAGTGCTTAAAATAAGCTTTAAAATGAGCAATGTTAAAAGTCTTTTGTACGTAAAATGAGTGAGCTGTAATGAAAAAAAGAGGAACATCTAATGTTTTTTTTTAATCAATGGATTTCATACGTGCCATTTCCACTAAAATTAAAATTAATCGTATTTCGTCTAGAATCAACTTTAATATAAAGAGTTTGATGGATTCTAGCAGTTTAGCTGCTTTGGAACACATATATTTTTTAAAAAATCGCGATTTTACGAAAAAAAAATTTTGAATAAAAAAACACCTCCTTTTCATAATATCTCAAAAATAATGAAAGGTAAAAGAGTGTAATAATAAAAAATATAATTTTTTGACAAAAATTTTGGTTTGTTTGTTTTTCCTATCACACAAAAATTTACGAAGATATTGATTAAACAGCGCGCGGTAGCGCAACCACAGTCTCTCTCGAACCCTTTGACCCTTCACCGTTTCAAAATAAAAAGTTTTTCACTACATATTATAATGAAAAAAGTTGTAGCTCTTTTAATTACCTTCAAAATGGTTTTTTATAAGTTGTGATAGCTTTAAAATTGAAGTAGTTATGGCAAAAAAACTAAATCATACATATTCAATGTTTTAATTTAGGGGTAGTTTAAGGGTTAAAGAACTTGAGCATATTATTTTCCAACATAGCTTTTTCGAGAACGTGGAACGATATTTAATCCTTTTTAGTTTATCAAAAGAAATTTTTTATACAATTTTTAATCGAGGGTTTGATTTTAAGGGCTGATAGGGGTTAACAATTAAATAGAGACATTAAATATTATTTACTCTATATTTAAGTCTTCTTGTCAAACCAAATTAATTTTTTGTAAATTTTTTCCATTTAGAGGTTGTTTTTAAGGGTTGAAAGGGGGTTATATATATTTTCAATGATAATTAAGATAGAGAACGTAAAATATCATTTACTCTATATTTAAAACTTTTTATGTCATACTAAATTAATTTTTTGTAAATATTTTCCATTTAGGGGTAGTTTGCAAGGGTTGTACAGTTTTCAAGGGGATGAAAATGAGTTTAACATGATGTTATTGTGTTAGAAAATATTTCACAATGTCACTCTTTATTATTAAACACATTTTCTGGCGATAAAATGGCTCTGTCAATTTTTTCATTAAGGGGTTGTTTTCACCCCTTAAAAATAAAAACGGAATTCGGGTCAATATCACTTTTGAAGTTAACCCATTAACGCGCAAGTTTTTTTATTCAAAAATCTTTACTTTTAGGGTTAATTTGTTGAAAATGTTAATAATTTAATCCAAAAAAACAAGTTTTTCGGTTTCCTGTCTTTTTTTTAAATTATATGGTGTTACCTTATGGTAACGCTGGGCGCTTAAGGAATTTTTAGGATTGTTGAAACCAATTTTTTTAATTTTTTAAAAATATTTATTTGAGAATATTTGCATTGTCTGGTGTGGTATCCTATAGTCTAAGAGCTAGTGAACCTTTTGACTAACGGTCGTCCTGTAAGGCTAAAAATTTGTAGAGTGATAATTCATAGCACACCAAAGCTAAAAACCATGACCTGGCAGGCCTCAGCGGTGCACGTGTATCTACCAGGTGAATCGAAAAGTGCAAATTTAGGGGGTAAAATAAACTTTCTCCTGTAAGGTTTAAATTTAAGTATGTGTTTGAGTAAGTCATTTAGAAGAAATGTGTACAATGACAGGCGATTCTGAAGAGCATAAGACCTTGCCAGGCGAGGGGAAAGATTAGGGGTTTTTCCTAAAATTATTCTTTTTGCATCGAACAAATTTTTTTTAGGCTTTTTGAATCATTCCAAACAGAAAAGGTCCTTAGTTATTTTTCTCTTAAGTTAATAGTTTTTGTTATATAAGCGATTGAAAATTTTGAAAATTGCGAAATCGGCAATTTTTAACCCAAATCGGACATTTATCTAAAAATTTCAATATTGGCAAGGTACGCAGATATTCCTTAAACATTGATTGATGAAATCCCGAAGAGTTTTTTGCAATAAAATATCGAAAACCGCTTTGTTTTTTTAATTGCTAATCAAGCGGGCGCTACACTGTAGTATAATTGAGGACGTTTGAGCTTGCATAAATTCATTATCTCGAGAATGGGCAAATTTGAAGAGAAATCCTCAGACAGGTCGATTTTTATTTTTGAATTAGGACTTTTTGGTATATATATAATACTAGTGACGTCATCCATCTGGGCGTGATGACGTAATCGATTATTTTTTTAAATAAGAGTAGGGGTTGTGTGATAGCTCATTTGAAAGGTTATTTAATTCTCTATTCAGTAATATAAACATTAACATAATTATTTATACAGGGTGTACAAAAAAATTTTTTTCTTCTATTTGTCAAATTTAATCAAAGTTAATTTAATAAAAAAAATTTTTTGTACACCCTGTATAAATAATTATGTTATTGTTTATATTAGTGAATAGAGAATTAAATAACCTTTCAAATGAGCTATCACACAACCCCTACTCTCATTTAAAAAAATCATCGATTACGTCATCACGCTCAGATGGATGACGTCACTAGTATTATATATATGCCAAAAAGTCCTAATTTAAAATAAAAATCGACCTGTCTGAAGATTGCTCTTGAAATTTGCCAATTCTCGAGATAATGAATTTATGCCAACTCAAACGTCCTCACTTATACTACAGTGAAGCGTCCGCTTGATTAGCAATTAAAAAACAAAGGGGTTTCCAATATTGTATTGCAAAAAACTCTTTGGGATTTCATCAATCAATGTTTAAAGAATATCTACCTACCTTGGCAACTTTGAGATTTTTAGATAAATATCCGATTTGGGGTTAAAAATGGTCGATTTCGCAATTTTCAAAATTTTCAATCGCTTATATAGCAAAAACTATTAACTTAAGAGAAAAATCACCAAAGACCTTTTCTGTTTGGAATGATTCAAAAAACTTAAAAAAAAATTTGTTCGATGCAAAAAAAATAAATTTAGGAAAAACCCCTAATCTTTCCCCTCGCCTGGCAAGGTCTTATGCTCTTCAGAATCGCCTGTCATTTTACACATTTCTTTTAAATGACTTACTCAAACACATACTTAAATTTAAACCTTACAGGAGAAAGTTTATTTTACCCCCTAAATTTGCACTTTTCGATTCACCTGGTAGATACACGTGCACCGCTGAGGCCTGCCAGGTCATGGTTTTTAGCTTTGGTGTGCTATGAATTATCACTCTACAAATTTCTAGCCTTACAGGACGACCGTTAGTCAAAAGGTTCACTAGCTCTTAGACTACTATAAAATAAAACAATTAACACACAAACCAACGTTGCATTTTTTACACATTTTTCATACAGATGTTGTACATCTGTTTCCAGCACATCGCCTTCTACTGCTTGATGTAACAAATGGTCGAAGCGATCAAAACGAAGATCTGGCAAGTTCTCTCTATGTAGACTAGGTCTTCCTGTATATAAGGGACGACTTCCATATCTTGCGAGAAGAACTTGGGCCAATTCTCTCCTAAACGATAGCAAGGATATATTTTTTTTATTTATTTTTATATAAATGCCATGAATTATGGACTGCAACATCCAACAACCATGTTACAATTTGCCGGTACCATTTTTTACTGCAAATTGCTACTCGGTAGGTTGAAATACCTTGATCCATCCAGTCGGTACCCACCATATTTTGTTGTATTCAGCAATATAGTGAGGTAGACTTACTTGAATGTGGCCTTTTTCTTCGTGAGAAAATCTTTTTACCGTGCCCAATGCTGAACCACCACAACTCGTAGATGCTATTGTAACAACAGTGCTATCTTTCCATCGCACCAGTAACACTATCGCTTCTGCTAACAAAAATCCACGACTGAAAAAAAAATAAGATTATGACTCCGTAAGCGCCCACCGCAACCATATGGTAACGGCGTACTTTGACTCTTCCTACCGAATTCGCTACATTTAATTGTTGATAAAATACAACAATTTATAATAAGTTGGGGTGTAATAAACTTAGTTTTTTTTAAATACACTAGAACGTCGATAATCCGGACGTCAAAAATCCGGACCGTCAGTAATCCGGATTTGTATCTAGCCAAAATATCTGATTCTTTTAAAATAAATTAAGAACTTCGCTGCGAAAAACGAACCTCTACCGCAGTTCAAAAATATTTTACACATTTTTTTAAAAGCCCAAATAGTGTTTGAATGTTTTTACTGTACACATGGTGCTATTATAAATTAATTACAATACAGTGTTTAAACATAAAAAAAAGTTTTGATTAATTTCACCTCTAGACACTTTACTTTACAAGAGAAAACATAAAATTTTAAAACGTTTGTTGTACTCAGGGGCGGCCCGTCGGGGTAGGCAAGGTAGGCGCCGCCTACCCTCTTCAAATGTAGTACAATAATATAAATTATTAATATAAATTACTTATATCAAAATTGTAATTTATAAATTGTGACACAATACCTACAATAAAATAGCAAAAATTATCCAAATTATTTTTAAAAATATCCAAAAAATTTCCTCCGTAGTTATAATTATTGTACGCTCCTTGTAGTATCAGTAGTACTGTATAAGAATCTATATTCTTCCTGGGTCAGGCACTTGAAAACGTAGCCTGAAATAGAACAACGCCAATACCGAATTGACGTGCGATCTCTCTCTGTTTACGCGAGCAGGCCTGCCACAGGTCTGCTGGTAACGACCGTATTCTACGATTTTGAAAGGGGGCGAATAGGCACAGAGTCTTATAGCCGGACCTACAAAATTTTATCAGTTGCTTCTGCTTCTCTTGTGTCTTGTGAAACTGTTTTAAATAATTGTTTTTGATTTTGGCTGTTATTAGTAGGTTAAGTATTGAATAAAACTAGGTAGGACAATTTAAATTTGTTTATGAAAACTGAATAATAAACAGGTAAATTTTATATTAATTTAGTAATAATTCACTAACGACAAATAAATCTGTGAATAGTTATTTGTCAGTCGTCCATTATATTTTTATTGTGTTTCAATACAATTTGGATAATTTAAAATTAAACTGACGAATTGTGTTATTAGATTATATAGATAATTAAAAATTTAAAGCGATGTTAATTGTTAACTTATCAATTTATTCGAAGAGTAAATTATTATTTGATACATAAATAAAATAAGTAATATTTGACGTTGTTGAAACGTAGGTGTGTTAGTTTTATTGGTGGAAAAACTTTAGTCATCGAATATGAATATTTTAAACGATGTAATATGCAGTTTGATCGAGACGCCTTTTTCAAGGCGCCAAAATCAAGAAAGATCAGAAATTATTTCAATGGACCGGCCTTTACTAAATTTAACAATTTTATCCACAGATAAGACAATCGACCATTTTCGAGATCGTTTAAAACAATATGGTATGAAAATCATAAATGGCTAAGCGGAAGTTATTTTAAAAATTCACTTTTCTGTTGGCCTTGTCTGTTGCTCTCAAATTTGAAGCAAAATGTTTGGGTGAGTCAGGGATATTCAGATTTGAAAAATTTATCAGCTAGTATAAAAAAACATGAATCTTCGAAAGAACGTTTAAACAATTGCTTAGGTTTAAAACGGTTAGAAAAAAATAAACAAACTATTGACAGTGCTTTAGCTGGACAAATTCTCTATCTAATAATATATATAATGAAGAAGTTGAAAAAGATTGAAAAAGTTGAAGAAATTGATGTTACAATTCTGTTAGTAAAACAAGAACTTGCATTTCGCGGTCGTGATGAGAGCAATAATTCTTCAAACATGGGTAATTTTAAAGAAATTTTTAATTTAGTAGTTAAACGCAATCAGGAAATCCAGGATCATGTTAAAAAATAGAAGGGGTGTTCACGGGTTTGTCAAAAACAATACAAAATGATTTAATAGATTGCCTTGCCGATTACGTAAAAAATGAAATGTCAACAGAAATTAATGAAAGTCAATTTTTTTCTATACTAGCGGACGATACTACTGATATAACCGAAAAATCACAGTGTACTTTAACAATCCGTTTTGTTAACAAAGTTGGTCAGGTAACAGAAAGATTTTTGGGGTTTTTTGATGTTAGCGAGAATAGATCTGCAGACGCTCTATATAGTTTAATTTCAAACGTGCCTGAGCCATATGATTACAAAAATAAATTAATTGCTCCATTTTACGATGGTGCAAGTGTAATGGCTGGCTCTTTAAACGGATTACAATCAAAAATTAAAGTAGACGCTCCAAAAGCAATTTTTACACATTGTTGCGCTCATAGATTACATTTAGTATTGCAAGACGGCTCAAAATGTATTACAAATTGTAGGATATTTTTTGTCGCCTACCCGAAGTATATGTGTAGCCTACCCGCATACTGAGGTCACGAGCCGCCACTGGTTGTACTTTAATGTGTATACTGGCCTTTTTTTGAGGTAATTTCGATAATCCGGATAATTTGATAATCCGGATGGGGTCCGGTCCCAATTAATCCGGATTATTGACGTTCTACTGTATGCAAATATAGTTACTAGACGACTATCAAAAATTGCTTACTCAAAACGGACGTCCATCTTTTTCTATACATTTAAACCACACTGTCATATGATTATCTCTCGACGGTTGAGAAAAGGCTAAAATACGCATCCGTTACGTTTTATGGGTGCCTGAAGCATTACTAGAAACGATACCGAAACTGACGGGTGCCAGAATTTTTAAAAATCATGTGTTGTACGTTACCATATGGTAACGCTGGGCGCTAATGGGTTAAGGGTAAGATAAACCTAATTCCAAAATCTCATGTAAATCGGTTCATAGTAAAAAATTTCGGAAGTAAAAACCTATTTTACGCTTCAATGACTGCACTATTAATACTTACTTACTTTCCGTGCCCGGAACACCAACAACTTTAAATTCTGTATTTCCAATGGTTGGCCACATAGATGGCCCTGTCATTTGCTATAATTAAGTCTTGTTCTGTGCAGGTCTCTCTCATCTCTGTGCATGATAGTAGATGCCGGCTGGTCTGAACCGCGCCACAGTCGCAGGTATCGTCCTCCTGGTATCCCCATTTTTTCAGGTTACTAGCACAACGTGAAACGCCGGTTCTTAGTCTGTTTAGCGCTTTCCAAGTCGGATACGGTAAATTGTGTCCAGCAGCCATTTCCTCTGAGGGAGGAAAATGTGTCGCGGTAGCTGACGCTTGCCATAGGTGTATTCGGCGCGTCTCTGGCGCTTCGGGGATGGATCTTGATGTTTTCAGGAAGCTTTTCCGAGATCTTTGCTTTAGTAAAGTTGAACCTTCTCTTGAAAGGAACAATTTCGTATCTGATTGCCGCGTTGGAAAGACAAATTATTGGTCTGTGCTGTGTCTTTGGGAGGGCGCTTCCAACGATTTTTGTCACCTGGTCTCCAATTCTGTCGCTGACAAATATATTGTCTGGGTTGTAACCTCTGCGCCATCTTCCGCTGTTGAACGACGCAGGCTGCTTTGGATCGTGAATAAGTTTTAGGTTCATGCTTTCAGCCCATTTTTCTAGTTCTTCGCCATTGGAATCTGTTTCGTTGTAACCCCACGCGACACTGTGACAGTTGAAGTCACCCAGTACGAATTTGATTTGCTGTGATTGAAAGTTATTCGGTTCCTCAAAAGCAAAGTTAGCGTTTGGTGGTTTGTAGATTGACGTTACTGTACAAAAGTTTATCTCCACTGTGAGGATCTCGATGTCATTTGCACTATTAATAAAAAACCACGATACAGTAAAAATTTCGATATCCACGAGAAGCATTTTCCATTGACTTCTGCCAGATATTCCTGGTGAAAAATAGCGCCCAGTAATTTTTCAAGTGCTTTTTCGGCGTCTGGGCGCTGTATCAATAAATTAATCTTTTTTAAGTTATGGTGGATCCAACGGATACGGCGCTTCTGCCGGCTACGGTCGCGACGCCGGTGGCTACGGCGCCGCCTATGGAGATCGCGCAGCCGCCGATCCGTACGCTGCAGCTGATCCATACAGAGGGGCTTCAGCCGGTGGTGGCTATCAGGATAGAGGTGATAGAGGATACGGTGGGCGACCTGCTGAGGGTTATGGAAACTCATACGCTGCTGCATCTGGCGGAGCTACCGCTGCAAGAAGTGGCTACGATTCGGCATATCCTCCTCTACCACAGCAAAGAGGGTGAGTATTATTATTGCAGATAAGCGAAGATTAGATAAGTAGTATCTTTTGAAGTATAAAGCCAGGATCCTACGGAACCTGGAGCAGCGTTCTTCGCCAGTTCGCGTCTGCGAAGAGAAATAGATAATAGTGAAAAGGAAAGGGAGCACGCTTGGCGCGCCACGTTATTGCGAAAATAAATATTAATTTTTTGATAAATTCCCTTCCCCTACCCCGAAATCTAGTCCGATTGAGCGTGTCCTATCGAGTATCTAGGGTTTAATTTAATATATTGTACGCCACCAGTGTTGGTGGTAGAATTCATACAACGATAAAAATTCGAATACCAGCCTCTAGTTACGTTGGATGGGTTACATAGTGCAGTCACTGAAGGTTTTCACCTCCGATTTCGTTGAACCTCCATCGATTTTCATGAAATTTGGTGAGTAATTAGTGGATACCTCAAGGAACAAAGGTGACATGATGCCAACTTGCGCTTTTACCCTGGGGATGGATGCCACCCCCTCTCGGGGGTGAAAATTATTTTATTAAAGTAAGTCATAGAGCCCATAAGTCAATAGAGGGACAAATTATAAGCAAAATTTGTTATATAAAGTTATTAAAATAAATCAACACTTTTTGAGTTATTAAAGACCAAAGATTTTATTTTTTCGTAAAAAAATGCATGTTTTAAATCGGTTTTTCACGTATAAATCAAAAACTATAAGTTCTTACAAAAAAGTTGTTATTACTGAAATTTAAGATAATAAAAAATTGAATACATTCGTCACATAAAGAACTAAACTAATGTTAGTTCAAAGTGAGTTATTGGCAATTGAATGTGTATTTTTTCGACGAGTACTTAAATCTAAAGTATTCAAGCTTAAATAACGGGAAAACGATGCAACGTATAAAATATTCCTGCTAAACATTTGTCAAAGTACTTCTGAATACCTATCAAATGAGCTTCAGAACAAGGTAATAGCGTCAAAATTAAGTACGTTATAATGAAAATACAAGAACTCGTTTCGAATTTTTTAGGAAAAAGTGAAAAATAAAACATACGCCACTTCCACAAAAATTAAAATTTATAGTAATCCTTACAAGAACTTCTTTATATTAGCGTAAGTAATGTTTTCGATAATTTTGACCGGTTTTGAATGCATATTTTTGAAAAAAAGATATAATTTTAAAAAATCATAATTTTTAAAATTATTGTAATTCTCATATTCTGTTGATAACACTTCAAAAATACTCAATATACATAAAAAATTATATATAACCAAATTTTAGTTTTTTCTGTGCCAAATATTTTACCTGTTTTACTATTTCTATAGGGTAAAAAATAACCGAGATAGAAACGTTTAAATCTTAAATTTTGCTGTGGGAACCATGCAACCGGGGTCATTTAACCTTTTATTTTAAAAAAAGTAAGGGGTTTAAAGATTAGGTTCAACGTGCTTAAATAGCACTTGGAACTAACTTTCAAAGAGTTTTTAGATGAACCTGATATCGTAAACACGAACGGAGTTATTAAAAAAAACCATTTTTTGGAAAAAATTTTAAAAGCTAAATTTTGAAAAAATTTTGTAGCATAAATTTTAACGCTATTAACATGTTCGGGGGCTCATTTGATAGATATTTTTAAGTACTTTGACAAATGTTTAATAAGTTTATGTTATAAAATGCATCAATGTTCCATTATTTCAGCTTGAATACTTACGAGTTTTTTACTCGCCGAAAAAAATATACATTCAATTACCTATAACTCACTTTTAGTTAACATTAAAAGATTTTTCTAGTAAGTTTATTTCATTTTTTATTAGCTTCAATTTTGATAATTATAACTTTTTTGTAAAAACTTAGACTTTTTGAGTTACTGATGAAAAATTGGTTAAAAACATGCATTTTTCTCAAGAAAAATTAAAATCTTTGATCTTTAATAACTTAAAAAGTTTTGATTTATTTTAATACCTTTAAATAACAAATTTTGCTTGAAATTCGTCCCTCTATCGAATTATGGGGTTATTTTTAATAAAATAATTTTCACCCCGAGAAGGGGTGGCATCCACCCCCAGGGTAAAAGCGCAAGTTGGCACCATGTCACCTTTGTTCCTTGAGATATCCTCTAACCACTCACCAATTTTCATGCAAATCGATGGAGGTTCAACGAAATCGGAGGTAATAGTTCATATCCACCTTCAGTGACTCCACTAACAGGGGTAAGTACCTGCTATGCATCAGCTTCCGACTTTCTTTTGAATCGTGTTGATTTACCAAAAAAACGACGGAACTGCACGCGCCCACCATACATCCACAATTTTGCCCTATTATGTCACAAATCATAAACTACGTACGTTGAGGGGAAGAACGGTATTCCACGTCTCGTTAGTTTCCGTCTTTAGATTGTTCCTTTTTCTATTTCTCTTCGCCAACTGTAAACCGATGAAGAACGCTGCTTCTCGTTTCATTGGATCCGGCTTTAAATTTACTTGAAAGTTGCGATATGTTTGATATTTAACTGGATTTTGGTCAATACTGCTACGGGATTTGTGGGGTTTATAGCTCGGATTTAGTCGGAAAAATATAAACAATTGTTGTAATAATATATCTATTTAATTTACAGTGTTAACAGTTGTTTTTACGTAATGACTTATAAGACCGTTGTAGACTTCCGATTTTTTACCAGATAACGGACGATATTTATCAACTAATCACCAAATACGCGCACACACGAAAATTTTAAGTCACTAGAATATTATATAGATACACACTATCTCTTCGTCGACTTCAACGCAGCCTATGACAGTTTTCAAAGTTAGTTGAGTATTGAGATCTCATCTAAGTTAGTTGCTAACAATGCAAAACCTAAGGTCGTATGTTAAAATTAAAGGAGAAAACTCTACATCATTTAATATTAATAATGGTCTAAGACAGGTAGACTCGCTAACGTGTTTCCTCTTTAATATTGCCTTGGAAAAGGCAGTCAGGCAGATAAATATTAGGTCAAACAGATCCATCTTAATAAATCGACACAAATTCCCGCATTCACTGACGATATTGTTATAGTGACAAGAAATATAAGGGACATAGTACAGTGTTTTACAAAGTTTACGAACGCGACAAGTAAACTATGACTTGTAAACGAGTAAAAACCCAAAACTACTTATTGGTTTAGAAGAAGCCTTCAAAATATTCAACAGAATCCTAATTAACAAGTACCTATACCTTTGAGCAAGTCAAAAGAATTTACATTTTATATTGGTTCGCTCATAAACACAACAAACATGTCAAGCGATGAAGTAAATAGACAATATAGCAAATAAAACTCTCCATGATCTTCAAAACATCAGAAATAAAAATCTAAAACATGCAGAGAGGCATTTATAAGACCTTAAGAAGGCTGGTTTTGATATATGGAGCTAAAATATGGACTTCATTTCAAAATGGCAAGAGATACTTGGTATCTTGTTTAGAGAAAAATATTTATATATTAAAAATTATACCAGCTTTACACAGATCCAGATATTGTGAAATTTATTAAGGTGCATAAACTACGATGGGCTGGACACATCGCATTGCTAGGATGTCAGATAATGAGTACATGAAGAGATTGACATTCTCAAACCCAGAGGGCAGAAGAAGTAGAGGACGACTGCATAGAAGATGTATTGATGGTGTGGAAGAAGACCATAGGTTTCTAAAGGCGGGTTCTCACTTGTCAGTTTAGTCTCACGCACTCTAACTGATTCAGTGATACTGAACAAATAGTGAACATGAGAACACATGTTCATTTTAAATGATCAATACATTCATACTTTCAGTTAAAGTGAAAACCAGTCCTACTTTTTATCATTTTTGACTGATCATGATCGCATAATGAATAAAAACTGAAAGGTGAGAACATAGATTTTCGTGATTTGTTCAGTGTGGCAAGTTTTGAGAGCAATTTTTTGCAGAATCTCTTGAAATTTGTCTTCGTTCTTAAGTGGTTTGTATATGAATCACAAACTTCCAAAGCTAGTTCTTTCAATATAGTTTCACTAGCACTCCATATATTTCTGCGAAATGTCCAGGACCTGACCCACCATCTACGACTTATCTTTTCTTTTGATTCACTAGAATATTCTGTAATGAATTTACTAATTATTGTAAACATACTTCGCTAACAGCTGGTCTCAATTTTTTTAACCATTTTCAGTACCACGATATAAAATGTTTGGACTAACTGCGTACTGAATGTACCAAAACATGAAACATGTGAATGCAAATGTCGCTTTTCATTTTTCATTATTAATGAATCAGTCAGACTGCGTCAGCGAAACTGACAAGTGAGAACTCTCCTTTCGCGTCACAATATGGAGGCAAGCCAAGATCGACAAAGAATTGTCAAGCAAATTATGATGATGAATCTAAGCCTTTTAGGATGAAAATGTTAAACATGCAGATTTGACTATCACGTAAATCATATACACTCAACCAAACTTATATGGAATCATTATGTATTTGAAACCTGCAGTTTTTGGAAGCTATAGGTGTAAATATTTTAGTTGAAACGATAAGAAGAAGAGTTGCCGTGCCCAAGGATTATATAGCAGGAGGAAGTTATGGGATAGAAAAAGAACTCTCAAGAAATTCAAGAATTAAATAAACCAACAGAAACCAGAAAATTCTACCAAAAACTTAACAAAAGCAGAAAAGAATTTAAACCAAGAACAATGATGTGCAGAGACAAAGAAGGAGATATAGTAACTCAAAAGAGTGAAATACTGCAAAGATGGACTGAATTCTTCAAAGAGAAGTTTGAACAAAACTGAGATCCACTATATGATGAAATTATACTGGATCAAACGGATACCAGAGAAACAACCCCCATTCAGTAGCTGAAACGCAAGAAGCAGTTACCAGACTGAAAAACAACAAGTCACCTGGATTGGACAACATTAGCGCAGAATTAATAAAAGAAGACGGAGACTCCCTATTGAATGCGATACACGAACTTATAGTGAACATATGGAATAATAAACAATTGCCACAAGACTGGAATACCGTAGTAATCATTCCACTACATAAAAAGGGAGATCAGCTTCAATGTAACAACTACCGGGCAATAACGCTAGTGACTGTGGCATATAAAATACTGTCAAATATTGTGTATGAGCGATTACACCATATGCGGAACAAATAGTTGGGGGATATCAATGTGGTTTCTGCAGGCAGAAGTCCACAATAGATCAGATCTTCGTTTTCAGACAAATCTTGGAAAAGACTAGTGAATTTAATATAGAAACACATCATCTCTTCATTGACTTTGAGAGTGCCTATGATAGTATCCATCGAGAACTTCTGATCAACGCCCTGAAAGAGTTTAATATTCCAACTCATCTCATTGATATAGTAAAAGAAACACTTAAAGTACAAAGCAGGGTTCGAATTCAAAACGTGCTAACAGATACAATCCATGTTAGAACGGGTCTACGACAGGGAGATGCTTTATCCTGTATTCTATTTAACATCACATTAGAGAAAATAATTAGAGAGTCAAAAGTCAACACCAGAGGAACAATAATAACAAAAAGTGTACAAATATTGGCATTTGCAGATGATGTTGATATCATAGCTAGGAGCAAAAGAGAAATGATAGAAATGATATAGAAAGAGCGGCACAAAACAGTGGCCTAAATATTAAAGAAATAAAAACCAAATATATGAAGGCCAGCAAATCGACAGGCCAAAGAAACCTACAGAATCTGACAATAGGAGACTATAACATCGAAAGTGTAAAAATTTTTACATATCTAGGTTCACTAGTTACCGCAGATAACAATGTCAGCGAAGAAATTAAGAGAAGAATACATATTGCTAATAAAACATATAATGGACTCATTAAACATCTACATAAGATCCAACAACATCACGAGAAAAACCAAATGCAAAATATACAAAACCCTGATAAAACCAGTCCTTGTATATGGATCAGAGACATGGACACAGACGAAAAGCGATGAGAACTTATTAGGTACGTTTGAACGAAAAATCCTTAGACACATATATAAGGGGGTGAAAGAAAATGACGTATGGCGCAGAAGATACAATTTTGAACTATACGCAGCATACAACGAACCCGACGTCATAACATCCATAAAGATCGGATGTCTGCGCTGGATGGGCCATGTTGAACGAATGTTGGAGACCGAAACGCCAAAACACATAATGAAGCAAACACCAGTAGGGAGAAGGTCAAAGGGAAGACCCAAACTTAGATACATGGAACAAGTGGAACAAGATCTGAAAACACTTGAGATTACCCACTGGAAGAACAAAGCAAGGAACAGAACAGAATGGCGGAAAATCCTAGAACAAGCCAGGACCCAAAAAGGGTTGTCGAGCTACTGATGATGATGAAGTTACGGGATCCCAAGTTAACCAGGCAGCACAAGATTGATCACGTAAATTGGTCTTTTCAACACCAAAACTGAAATATTGGAGATTGGAAAAGTGTGCTATTTTCAAACGAAAGTAGGATCTTTCCTGTACAGTCTGATGATTAACGAATTCGTGTACTTAGAGGGCGAGGAAGACAAGCAAAGAAGGGAAACTGACAGATTTGTTCATAAATATAAAAGAGGAAGGGGCATGTTCTGTGGAAGAATTATGATCGGTAAAAAAATCCTTTAATTTTCATCCAACCAACTTTAATAGCTCGAAGGTATGTTGATTTGGTTCTATAACATGTAGTTAGGCTCCTCAGAGATGCGATGGAAGAAAATTTAATTTAGCACTAATTCTCTTAAAATAATATAACATTTCAGATGATTCCATATACCTAAGTTTGGTTGAGTGTAAGTATGTATACCGCAAACTGGAAATAGGAGGGGATAAGGCTCCTAAATATCATTTCTTTAGCAGTATTCTCAGTCGATTTATTGCTATTTCAGTGTGACAACCTAATAGCCAGGGAGGTAGTGTCAAATTTGACCGGAGCATTTTAGCATGGCTGGATTCTTTTATTTAGGTAGGTGTTCCAAAGCTTATTAACAAATGATGTGTCAGCTGGCCCAAAACAATGACAAGAAAAGGTAAAATATGAAAGTTGATGGACAAACGCTACAACTTAAATGTCAAATATTTATATACA
This sequence comes from Diabrotica virgifera virgifera, assembly GCF_917563875.1. Classification (NCBI taxonomy): domain Eukaryota; kingdom Metazoa; phylum Arthropoda; class Insecta; order Coleoptera; family Chrysomelidae; genus Diabrotica; species Diabrotica virgifera. The sequence continues at coordinate 220,647,043 of NC_065448.1, read as the reverse complement.
TTACTCAGAACATTTGATAGACTTGCTTACTTGGGTCCTGCCTTTCACTCAGGAGATCCAGGTTCAAATCCTGGCGCGGAAAATTCTTTTTGTTTTTTAAGTTGACATTTTATTTTGAAAAATAGTTATTTTTATAATACCACGGCATGTCCACTTGGCCAGCTAACATTTTTTGCAACGTACATGATACAGCTGATGCTTTTTTATTACAATCTAAAATTCATAACTTATTGATTTATACTTTTTAATCTTTGCCACACTACTCCAAGAATATTTTTTTATTATTAACTAGCTGACCCGGCAAACTTCGTACCACCTTAAAACTAAATAATGTTTGAAAGTTTAATACCTAAAAATTACCAGAAAGCCAAAAAATACTAAAAAAATATTGCGTACCTATACTTTTTTCTACCAGATGCATAGTTTACGATTCTATAAGGGACATAGGTACAGACAAACATTCATTTTTATGTATTATAGAGAAATGGGAAATATTTAGATTGCTATTAAAAAATGGGGGTTGGTGAGAGAAAAGTGAAAATTTAGGGTAGTATCTTTCGGTTATACAACATATAAAATTAAGAAAAAACAGTTTGTCTAAAAAAATAACAAATAATGTCTCCTTTTCCACTTAGATTGTTGGTCTTACCAACTCAGGAACCTTCAGAGGTTCATGTACAACAAATTTGCTTATTGAGATCAATCATAATATTATGACCAAAAATGCATAGTTTGCGATTCTATAAAAGACAAAAAGATTTTTTTATATTGTCTCGTATAAATAATAAAAACGTGTATTATAAAAATAATTATTTTTCAAAATAAAATGTCAATTTAAAAAACAAAAAGAATTTTCCGCGCCAGGATTTGAACCTGGATCTCCTAAGTGAAAGGTAGGACCCAAGTAAGCAAGGCTATCAAATGTTCTGAATAACGTGTATAAATATTTGACATTTAGGTAAGTTGTAGCGTTTGTCCATCAACTTTCATATTTTACCTTTTCTTGTCTAAAATCCCCGGTTTTGGACCAGCTGACACATCATTTGATAATAAGCTTTGGAACACCTACCTAAATAAAAAGAAACCAGCCATGCTAAAATGCTCCGGTCAAATTTGACCCTACCACCCGGGTTATAATAAAATGGAAATAAACATGTAAACATATTTCGCAGCTCATTTATAAACGATTTTCTCAGTTCTGTGGATCAAATAATTTTATAACCGACAGTATATTGTAGATATTTTGTTCAAATTACGTTTTTATTAAATAACTTGATTGATTGTTTTGCGCATTCGGCAGCATTATTTTGTTTTTTATACTTTTCCGATTTTCAGCATGTACTAAACACGCATTGTCGAATACTCGCTTCCACATGCGCCCAGAATCGTTTGACGGACAATTAAGAGAAAAAAATCAAAACTCGCAGACATAATAGCGGAAGCCCCTATTCTGGATAATGTAAGATTGTTTAATTTTAGCGCATCAAACCTAAGTTTATGTCATGTAGTGTTTAGATATCTTCATTTTGATAATATAATGTTTTAAGGATGCGGTTTTTTATTATTTCCACAAAGTTTTGCAACTAACCTCCTTGTAATTCATCACCCAATGATTTGGAACATTAGTTACGACGTATATGTCTGCTTTATAGACTATGTGGGAAAATTTGACGGTGTCTTGGAGAAATCCTAACTAAAAACCAAGCACTGCAATAAGAGGCTTCGATGGCAAAGTGTAATTGATATTAAAAATACAACCCAAAGTAGTGAAAATCGTATGACAATTGGAATATATTGCCCATGTCATTCGACACCCAGAACAGTGTAGATAGAGTCCTCCTTCTTATTAGTCAGGAAAAATATGTGGAAAGAGGGGTCATAAATAGATATTCTATCAAAATAATTATTGGCAGATATCATTTCTACTAATTTATGTATCCGTAAATATAAACTTCAAGAGGTATTCTTCTAAATGACTACAACAGGTAATTTTAACGAAGTTTTCCCTATCAGGTATGCAAAGGTTCTCTGGAGAAAAATACATGTTTACATCTGATTACACAACAGATAATTATATTGTAAGAGAACTAAAGATCAGTAAGAGATTCTCTGGTAAAGTTAAACTACAATTAAAAGATAGTGGATGTGTCATGAGATGAGACGAGACCAAGGTAATGTAAAATACCGAAGACCAGAATGAAGTTTTCAATAACTGTAAAAGCCCAATACCTACACGATTTTCTGCTTTCTTTACTTTTTCGTGTCCTGATACAATAAAGTTCAGGCACAATAGCACAGGGCTTATGATCTCTTGAGAACTGTAGGGTTTCCGCTCCATCGACTCCCTGCGATTTTTCTAAGAAGATTGTTTTTGGTCGCTGCTTTTTGTGATGTTGTTTATATGTAAGTATTATGTACAGTAACTATCCAAGATATTTTATTTTGTACAGTGCATATCCAAGATATTTTGTACACTCCACATTAAGTAGTGTCTTGAAGTAGTGGCCAGATCGTCTACATATAGGAAATATTTTGTGTAGACAGAAGTGGCCTGATCATTGGTATAAATCTTGAACCGCATTGGGAAAAGCCATTTTTTGGTTTCTCCACCTGCTCCTCTTACCATTTAAGGTGATGAAGAACTGCCTTTTTTAACTATTTAGAATGGGAAATAAGCCACAATATTATTAAAAAATGATTTTTATTAACGTTTCGACGCCCAAATCGGGTGCCGTTGTCAAAATACAAAATACTATTAATATAAACAAAAATGTTGTTGCTTAGTAAAAAAATTCTTCTAATAATTTATTTAATTTGACTCATTTATATCGGCAATTCAGATACATATGATACATTTTAAAGTAGAAGACTTTAAAATGATATTGCCAATATTTATGAGTTGCGTTCCTGGGACGACTTTACTGAAAGATAGTTCATTCGATTACATGAAATCAACCCCAACTCAAGAATATCCGTCACAAAAAAAATCGTAGCATGTGATCTGTCTTTAAAAAGACAAACACATGCAACGGTGACATTAAAATTCTCGCGTTAGAGATCTCATAGTAAATCACGAGGGAAAACCAGGAAAAACCTCGTGATACTATCCCGACATCGTAAGTATTTGGTCTTACATTTAATTTACTCTCAAAATTAATACCAAATTCTGACTTTACTATAATTTTGTTTAAATTATAAATAATATCAATAATACATGGGTATATAAGTAATACTAAAATATAAAATATGTACTAACTCGACTATTGACTTACTAATTGTGGTATTTTCTTTCTATTGACTTCCTCTTTCAGTATGGGTATCCACATCCTACTGCATTCCACCGAGGAATTTGCGACACAATTGGTTTCGTTTAGCATAATTAGAGCCGCTTCTTTGATTTTTCTCTTTTTACTATCTGTTTCTTTCAGGACTATACTTGAATCTCTCCACTGAACTCTATGTTCATTATCCCATGCGTGTTGACATATTTGAGATCTATCAAATTCTCTATTTTTAATATAAGATTGATGTTCATTTATTCTAACGTTTAATGGTCTTGATGTTTCACCTATATAAAACTGTTCGCATTCACAAGGTATTTTATAAATACAATTCTTTGTCCTTTCTTGTTCATTGTTAGGTTTAGTTTTAGATAGAATAGATCTCAATGTGTTGGTTGTTTTGAATGTTGTTGAAAAACTGTAAAAAAATGTTGAAAAAAAAAAGAAGAACTGCCTGTACTACAGTACATTTTCAAAGATCTTTGATAAGAGGACCTTGTAGTTTACAGTGTTGTAAGCTACCGTCAAATCAACCAATGCCATACCTGTAATCCGTTTTTGTTCGTAAACACTCTATGTATTCAGGACTCCAAGTGCTTATATCTGAATCTGGCTTACTGCTAAATTAGATTGTGTTCGATAGTCTTTTCGATGCGTTGCATCATCATTCAACATCTTAACCTTCCGATGACCAACCTTTTTTTGTTACACGGATGACCAAGGGGGGGGGAAATGACCCCAGGTCAAAAATGTCAAAAATGATAATTAACAAAAAAAAGAAAATTTTTTTTTTAATTTTAATTTTTTTTGTTATGGGCTTTATGTCATTCAGCCAGTCACAACATGAGTATTAGTGTCATGTGTAGTGTGTATGTTGAGTAAGTGTCTTGTTACTTTGCAAAGTCGACGTCATTAGCGTAAAACTACTTGTAATTACACATAATAGACGCTACTTTACTAAACATCAACTTCAGAATATATTTTTTATTCGTAAAATATAGGGAATTTTTTTTATTTCAAAATATGAGGATATCTAGAATGATATTAAAGTCAAATAAAAAAAAACTGAGTTAAAAATTAAAAATACTTTTGAATTTATTAAAGAAGAACATACGCTGGGGGTCACAATTTCCCCCGCTTGGTCATCCGAAGGTTAAACAAGTGGCATATTAGCAAGATCGGGCTGTAACTGATTGGTACTGCTGGATCTTTCCCAAGTTTCATCAAGGCGATCTTCGCCTTGCTCCACCAATTGGGATATCCACTAGTGCTTTGCCATCTTTTCGGTTTTCCTGTTTCTCAATAATTTGTGCTCTACTTGATTGTCATTTACGTTTGGGACGAATTTTTTTTTTGTAGAGAGTCACCCTTATTTGTTCACCAAATTCCAAGCAATCTTGCTACTGTGTGTCATGTCGAGTTGATCCAGTTTTTCTTCCCATTTCTTTTGTCTGGACTGAGTTCTTCAAGCAACTGCTATTGAACCGCAGTTGATTGTGTCTTCACTAAATTGATCTTTTTCTTGATTTGTGATGGCATTTATCGCAGCAATGTAAGGTAAACTGAACATAGTGAACTGATCCTCAACGATAGCAGAAGCAACTTTTTCAAGTGAAAGCAACAACAGTGTCTACGGGAAAGTGCCATACAAGCCTTATATGTATGTATATAATAATATCGTAAAATTTATCACAACTTATTCTTTGTTAAAGTTTCAAATGTTTTACAGTGTAGTTTCGCCAAAAAAGGGTATACTGAATGTGTATAAATTGTTGCGTCATACATATATTTTTTTAGTTTTTCCACAGGTTATTTTAAGCCTAAGTACAGCGACTAAATTGTAGAAGGTTTCCCTCAGATTAATTCGCCCTTGCGCAGATTTAGACGTTACCTGTCCAAACTATTGCGCATGCGCTCACGCTTAAGAAATACGAAGATCGACAGAGTTGCCACGTTTCATAATTTTGCGTCTATTATGGGTAAACGAGATTAGCTTAGCGTCCAAATTTTGCGCCATAAGAATTTTGCGTTTTAGAAGTTACCAGACGAATATTCAAACGCTTTTTGCGCATTATGAATAAGAAAATTGGGTTGTGGAAGTTACCAGATGAAATTTCAAACGTTTGTTGCGCATTATGAATAAAAAGAACGTACTAGCGAGCGAATTTTTGCGCATTCTGTACTATACGTCCATATGCGGAAGGGCTATCAAGTTTTCATCGATATCAAGTTGATTTAAGCGATTGCGGATATTGAAGGACGTTTCCTGAACGATTGCGCCACATGATGTCCTTCCATGATAGGTCTTGAGGTACGTTTTAATATAAAGAGTTGGTATGTTTTTAAGTACGGCAATAATTTGTTTATTGTGTGCCTATATTCGATTTATAATCCAAATTTCCAAATTTTGACATGCGTCTTTTCTGGTTACTGTTCTTCCATAATTACCAGATTATAAACCTATCAGGATCTTTATTTATATTTACCAAGTTTTACTTATCACGGTAAAAACAAATAAAAGTACGTGGCTAACGGACTTGCTTCCAAGCCCAAGACATACACACAGGCTCTTCAATTATGTATGTTGTAAAACCCTGTCAATATTAAGTGCACATGATTACCTAAACTAGAAAAATTTGTTTCAGCGGTAACTAAAAAAATAGGCAAAAGCTTAATGATCATGTTGTCTGTTTGTTTAAACTTGGGAATTTGGATTGTAAATATAAGTAGTACCATTGTTTAAAAAAGAATAGTTGGTCAACGCAATGAATAAATTTGTTTGATTCTAATTGAGACAGTCACCACCATTTCTGCCAGGGTTGCAATGTCGCTTCGCGTAATTACGATAAATCCAAAATGCATAGACACCAAGTTGGATACGACCCTATATGCATAACACACCAACTCGCATGCATATTAAGAAAAATAAATATATGGAAGAATGTATTTAGAAATTGAATTATTGATGTCATGCTATTATATGTATAATGTATAGTAGCTTAGCATGACATCATTAATTCAATTTCTAAATATATTCTTCCATATATTTATTTTTCTTAATATGTATGCGAGTTGGTGTGTTATGAATAGGATCGTATTCAACTTGGTGTCTATGCATTTTGGATTTATCACAGTTACGCGTGACGTTGCGACCCTGACACAAATGGTGGTGACATCTGGTGACTGTCTCAATTAGGCTACGGCTCCACGGGCGAGAAATTGACGCTAGCAGTAGCAGCAAAATGAACTTACGGTTCCGCGGAGCGGAATGGGAATGGCCGAACTGAACCGACTACGCACAAGTCCTGTAGTCGGTACAGTTCGGCTATTCCTATTCCGTTCCGCGGAACCTTAAGTTCATTTTACTGCTACTGCTAGCGTCAATTTCTCGCCCGTGGAGCCGTAGCCTTAGAATCAAACAAATTTATTCATTGCGTTGACCAACTATTCCTTTTTAAACAATGGTAGTACCGAAGTACGGTTTCGCTAGACTAGTTTGAGGTCAGCTAAACCATAGTTTGGGACGTGGCGCATAGCCAAGGTTTTTAAAAATTTCTGTATTATATACCTACCAATAAAGAGATGTGACATGTATTTTTATGTAAATTACAAGCGCTTGGTTTTATTGTAAAAAATTTAAAGTCGCGATGGGATAATTATTAGCACAGTGTGTTTTATATGTTGCGTGTGTTTATTGAACAGACCATGTACATTTTTATTATGCCACGTCAGCACTGATTCATTGATTACTGTTACTTTTCTCCTTGTATATAGAAACATTGCACATGTTATTTGGCAATTGTTCCTCACTTCATCGATTTTTATTCATCACTTACATTCGGTATCATAATGCTTTATACAGATATGTGTTTTTACAATTGACATGTTCTCTTATGGTCTCTTTATTATATCTGCTTTTTGTCTGTCCATTATACTTTAAACAGCCTAATATAATAATTGTAATATAAATGCACAAATACTTAGATGGTTAGGACATGCCCACAAAATGATCCAAGTTAGAATGCCAAAAATTTTGTTAAGCTCTAGGAAAGAAAAAGCGAAGAACAGACAGGCATGGAGAAAGATTGTAAATTAATCCTGCTTAGTCAAGTCAAGCCTCGAAGTGCTAATTTACTTTTATTATATCAGTTATAAGTTAGTCCTATTATCTGGGTTAGAAGCATAAACGCTAAAAATACGGCCGAGAAACAAAATTGAAGCATTAGAAATATTGCAGATGACTTTCAAGTTTTAGTCCCAATAAAGATGTCCCTGCATATAACTTTGTGAATCTTTGTGTTTTTATCTCTTCGTAAAACATTTCGTAAATTCATTCAATTACGAAAATATTATATAAACAGTTTATAGATTTTTTTGAATGATCTGTCATTGAAATCATCGACTTTTGGAATTCATAAGAAACTTATTGTACTTCGTTTCTATAATCTGACATCGTTTGTACTTGTAATGTGTTTAAAAAGTTGATATTTTTCATCGAAGTAAAATGTAACTTACAGTAACAGTAACAGTCTTTCTATATGCGCAATAAAAGACTATTTTATTAACGAAAGTAACATTTTTTTATTTTTGATTCAATACTTGTAAAACAATGTCTTCCACATATACATACGTTTTGTTCTGTCACTAAAGTATTATGGTGCTACATTGTTGTCCTAACGGCTTTTGATTTTTTTAGGAGTTGAGTATGAGATATGGACTTCTGAAGAATACCGAAATTCGAGATATACTGATACAGGCCTCGTGGAGTTGAGTGAAATACATCAATTAATTACTGAAAACTGAGAAATCTGTGTTTGCAATACATAAATAACAATAAAGAATTAGTTATAAGTCATACATTGTTTATTTAATCCCCTATTTCCGGAGAAATAAAACCTCTATTTGAGGTACAAACCAAACGAACGGTGAATGAAAGAAGGCAAAGCGAAGTCTAAAAATTGCACTTCACTATGGCCAAATTCCAACAAAAACTTAGTTCCGATACTCAGTTCGGGGTAAAACTAATATAAAATAATTCGCTGTAAAACGAAAATGAGACATCTTTCATTTCTTTCAGAGAAGACCATAAACGCCCTTACGTAAGAGTCACCCTCATTAGGGATCGTCGGAGGAGTATACAGTGATGAGTGTACTAATAACCTGCAAAATAACGGAAAACATAATACGTTGTGAAATAAAAGATAAAGTAGAGGTGGAAAATTATCAATAGAAACGTATAAATTTACATTATATTGATAATTTCGTACCTTTAGGCGTATCGGAGTCAAACTGTCACGGGGAGAATTTTATAAAATTTTGTCACAATGGCACTTGCCAAATTCCCGCGAATTTATAGGTTTCTATTGATAATTTCCTACCTCTACTAGTTTCATCTCTTTTTATTTTACAACGTATTATGTTTTCCATCTTTTGCGTTATTTGGCCGGTTATTAGCGCACTCTTCACTGTACATAGCTACCTCCGCGGTAGTATTCGAAATATGGCGTATCATAGTACAGCACAATCAAAATTTTGAGAGTAGTTATTACTAGAAAAATGAAAACGCTACAACATAAGACTATAATTTAGCGTTAAATACATTAAAATAAAAAATCACTGATTGCCTTGTAGTGTTTCCGCTAGCTGTTCCTCCTGCTCTTCAGCTTCTTGAAGCTCCCGTTCAATCCTCAACAATTCTTTGCGAATAGCTTCGTCTTCTGCCCTTACAATCATCTCCATTACTGCGGTTTTGGCCTCTTCTTCGACTATCTTATGCTAGATACAGAATAAGTATAGTTTGAGAATTTTTTACTAGCCGAAAATTTATAGTAGTTGAAGAAGTACAAATACCGGGTGGACCAAAAGTCAGTTAACGCTATCAAAAAAAGTCACGCGCAAGTTTGCGGCGTCTCCAAGAAAAGATATGCTCTGTGAAGGGCCTTGCAAATAATCCACAGTTACAAGGTATGTATTCGATAGTTTCAGCAAGACGGTGCACCGCCTCATTACGGATTGCAAGTTCGTGAGTTTCTAAATGACCAGTTTAGTGATTGGATAGGGAGAAGAGACACAATTGAATGGCTAGCGCGTTCGTCAGATTTGACGCCCTGTGATTTTGTCTTTTGGGGAGTCCTTAATGGTAAAGTTTTTGCCAATTTGAAGTTCTCCGTGCCAACTTGGATGTCTGTAGAAAGACTTGTTTCACTGTGTATAAACGTTGCCAAAAATGTATTGATGAAGGTGGTTTACATTTTGAACATAAAATGTAAAGCATGCGCTTCTTTGTACGTACTTATTTACAATTAACGTTTTTTTGCTTCAGTTGTTTTTCCTTTTATTAAAATACAAAACGGCTTACTGACTTTTGGTCCACCCGGTATATAGGTTGATTAACAGTAGTTGTCAATTTTGAAACAGCAGTGTAAGGCAATTCAAAATAATGCAAAAACTACACAGCCCTATTTGGAGTACAAATGCCAGAAATTAGCAAAGGGGAAGAATGTATTAAATGAACAATTACAAGAATTGCAATGCTAATCCAAAAAGTAATAGAACAAAATAAAATACCACAAGTATGCAGATCAAGCATCTTAATACATCTATTCAAAAAGGAAGACAAATACGAACCGGAGAATTACTGAGGAATTAATTTATTAAACATAACATCAGAATTAACAACCAAAATGAACAACAAACAAACTGAATAAAATTATAACATTAGCAGAAGAACAACAAATTTTTAATGAAGCAGGTTCAAGAGAAATCATTAGAATACAAAGAACGCATATTTGTGTTGGGGAAGAAAAAGTACCTTGACGAAAAAGAAGAAGTATCTATTGTTGTCAAAGATCTATTGTTTGTAGATTTATAGAAGGCATACGATACGGTACCTTTAAAAAAACTGTTTCAAGTATTGAGAAAAGTAGGTTTCGGTAGAGTATGTGGATGCTATCGCAAATATATACAAAAATGCAAGAAGTGTCGTTAAAGAAGGAAACTTTATATCTGAATCATTTCCAATAACAAAGGGGCTTAAACAAGGATGTTGTCTGTCTCCGACCTTATTTAAAATATATATTCAATCATCGCAAGAGCAGTGGAGGAAACAATTATCCGGAATGGGAATAGACATAGGCGGTGGTGGTAAATATCTAACAACTTTGTTTTTCGAAGATGATCAGGTAGTCGTAGCGAATGATGAGGAAGACATTGACTACATGTTTAGAAAGAATATGAAAAATGGGGCCTCGATATGAATATTTCAAAAACATAGTATCTTAAAATAGCGGATGATGAAGAAGATTCAGAGTTAGAAATTAGATCCACAAAAACATGTAAAGAACATAAATATCTCGGAACTATAATATCTAAAGAAGGCACTACCAAAAGAGACATCGAAAACAACGCAGCAGGGCAAAAAAGCGGTAAACATTTTAAGCTCTCTACTAAGATCTAAAGATATAAGACAAAAAACGAAATTGACAATCTATCGTACCTTGCTAGAGAGCCTATTATGACTTATGGGACAGAAGTTTGGCAGATCACGAAAAAAGATAGAAAAATAATAGGATTAATAGAAGTGGATTATCTAAGGAGAGTGTGTGGTAAATCCAAAACAGATCACATCAGGAATGAAGATATTAGAAGGAGGAAAAATACTGTATAATCCAGTGTAGATAGAATTGAAACGAACTAGTGTGGTATGGTCACGTGAAACGAATGAATGAAGATAGATGGCAAAAGAAAGCTTTAAATTACATACAACAACAAAGAAGAAGAAGGGAAAGGCCATCAGTTGCCTGAGAAGAAAATGTACGGCACATCATGAGAGATAGAGCCATCAAAAGAAGACGAATGGATGGACAGAAAACGGTGGCGGTCGAAATGCGAGACGCTGCAAAGGGTGTAGGAACCTCGCTTGTAGATAAATAGATTAAAAGTCTAGAATGTTCGAGATATCATCGAAATATCCCGAAATGTCTTGTGACCTCTGGAACGCCAGAAAATGTATGATATATACAGAATATGAAATGTATACAGAAAGTTGACAATGCAAGTAGTAATAATAATTGAATGTTTGGATATAGACGGAGAGGCAACGCTGAAAAATCTCTTTGAATTTACTAAAGCTAGATTTTTCACAGTTGATTACTGTGAATGTGTAGAGAAACATACTGCGGTCGGTCAAGCGAAACGTAGAACAGGGGTTACTGAGAGGGTATCAAAGTTGCTTTCCTACGAAGGTAATTATTTCCATTTACTAAGGCTGAAAATCAGTACACACATTCTAAATTAAATATAAATAAAAGTTATTACAGTCGGAAAAATGAAAGAATACCCATGAACGAACATATAAAACACGCTGTATTTTCCTGTCACCGTGTCACAAAGAAAATTGCCCAGCGCAAGTATATGTAATAATAATTATTACATGTACTTGCGCTGGCCAATTTTTTGTATGACACGGTGACAGGAAAATACAGCGTGTTTTATATGTTCGTTCATGGGTATTCTTTCATTTTTCCTACTGTATAGTTGGTCAGCTGTATGACGGGACAGAGCCGATCGGTCGGCCCCAATAGTCGATTGAGGAAATGAAGCATTTTGGCTCGCAATTTTTTCGTGCAGCATGGATTTACTTGAAATTTTCACATAAGGTAGGGAATAGTCCAAGGATCATTTTCTGTATCATGCCGCTATCATACGCTAAAACCTTGGGGGTGGTTGCCACCCCTCCTCGGGGGGGTGGGAATTTTTGATTACATGTTAACCATGTAATTCGATGGAAAAAGTGATTCAAAGAAAAAAATGTTTTTTACATTTTCTTCGTAAAACTAATATTTTTCGAGTTATTCGCGCTTGAAAATTAACAGTTTTTCGACGAAAAAATCGACTTTTTTAGAGGGTTTTTTGAGAATACCTCGAAAAATATTATATATATTTTTGGCGATAAAAAGTTTCTTCAAAAATGATTTTGAAGGATTTTTAAAGAGCTTTAAGACTGTAAATTAAATTCCGTAAGATCCCTTAGTTTTTAATTAGGGCGGGTTTAAAGGGCTCGAATAAGGGAATATTTGCTAGTAAATATAGGTTTTAAACAGGTATATCTGGCTAACTATTCACTGTAATGAAAATCTATGCACAGGGTAATTAGTCATTAAAAAAGCTACAATTTAGTAGTTTATAATTTTTTTCGTATCTTCAGTATTTTCGGAGATATTTTGAAGTAAAAGGTGAAAAATACCAAATTGCAAAAAATCAATTTTTCCAAAATTAAGCATTTTAAATAGGTCAAACTTCTCGAGTATATTGATAATATAAATATAAAAGGAACTATAGAAAGGTGAAGACAAATTTTGAATTAGGGAGGTAGTTAGGGGGTTGTTTTCACTGATTTTTTTCGTAGAGAAAAGCAGGTGCCGACATTTTTTTGATTATAAGTCGCTTAATTTTCATGCTAGAAACTTTTTATTATTATTTTTTGAAAGGTCTAATTGTATACTTGAAAAAAGGTTATTTAAGTTTTCCTCAAAAAATGCAAATGTTTCCCATTATTTGGCTTTGAGTATTTCAAATTATGCGTTTGACGAAAAAAGCCAACCTTCAACATGCCGTATCTCGGTTTGTATTGGTCTTAAAAATATTATAGGAAAAGAATTTGGTTTGTGTTACTAAAAGATACAATTTCGATATCTACAGTTATGCATATTTTTCGAGGTATGTATTCTCAAAAAACCCTCTAAAAAAGTCGATTTTTTCGTCGAAAAACTGTTAATTTTCAAGCGCGAATAACTCGAAAAATATTAGTTTTACGAAGAAAATGTAAAAAACATTTTTTTCTTTGAATCACTTTTTCCATCGAATTACATGGTTAAAATGTAATAAAAAATTCCCACCTCCGAGATGGGGTGGCAACCACCCCCAAGGTTTTAGCTTATGATAGCGGCATGATATATAAAATGATCCTTGGACTATTCCCTACCTTCTGTGAAAATTTCAAGTAAATCCATACTGGACGAAAAAATTGCGAGCCAAAATGCTTCATTTCCTCAATCGACTATTGGGGCCGACCGACCGGCTCTGTCCCGTAATACAGCTGACCGACTATAATAACTTTTATTTATATTTAATTTAGAATGCGTCTACTGATTTTCAGCCTTAGTAAATGGAAATAATTACCTTCGTAGGAAAGCAACTTTGATACCCTCTCAGTTACCCCTGTTCTACGTTTCGCTTGACCGATCGCAGTATCTTTCTCTACACACTCACAGTAATCAATTGTGAAAAATCCACCTTTAGTAAATTCAAAGAGATTTTTCAGCGCTGCCTCTTGGTCTAATAGTTCTGTGATTTAGTTGTTATCAAGTATGTATTGTAATATTATTTGCTGTTTTGAATAAAAGTGCTTAGAAATAAGTGCAACAATACTGACCCATCTTATTTTTGCCAGCCTTTCTCTTTCTTCTGTCAACTGACTAATTTCAATCTGTTTAATAGTAGCTACCTCTTCGTTGTACCGATATTTGAACAGCCAATGGCCGAGATAGTGGATTGGATCTCGTGGTTGTATGGCAGTTATTTCTGCAAGTGCCAATGTTAGCGGGGTTCCTAAGTGTTCTTTTAAATAATTTACATCTTGAGAAGACATCCTGCTTTCAGTAGATTCCGTGCTTTCTGTGAAAGAGAGTAGTTAAACAAAAACGACTAGGAAACACTATACTTATATTTAGTATAAATTAAGAGGCTAAACAAACTTGGACAACAATAAGACATAGGTACCAGAAATATTAAATGACCGGTTTATCTCATAATATTCCGAAAATGAGATTTATTGTCTTCTTTCAGTACCTTGTCCAATTATCGAACGTTGGCGATCATATTGGTAATAATAAGTTTGTTTACGGCAGCTCTAAAGATATCAGCTCTTGATACCACTCTCGGAGGCAGGATATGTTTCTCCTCGGGCCTGGGCAATCTTTCGGCGATATTGCCCTGTATTATGAGGTGTACAATGTATAGTCCAGAGAAATAAGATTTTTCTCGTGACACATCCCCCTCCAGGCCGAAACCAAATTTTTTGAGTAGTATGGACATCTATAATAATAACCTATATATGTTTCCTGCAGCCGATTTTGATGATATACATAGTTATAAACAAATGAAGATCAAAAAACGGTAAATTTTCGCTTTTTTCATCTATTACCAAAAAGTTAAGCATTTTAAACAAATTTGAGAGTAAGAAACTCATAAATCGTATAAAAAACTTCAATATGGCGTTCACTGAATAGGTCTATCCTTATTGGTTGCTTAGAAAATTGCAAAATAAATAATAAATTTTGAGTTTTTATAAATATTCATAACTTATGTAAAAATTAACTTAGAACCTTCTTATTACACGGAATGCTGAGACTCTTCTTATGCTTAAATTAAATTGTAAATTTCAAAGCAATTGGTCAAATAGTTTAAAAGTTATTTAATTTGTTTATCAAAAATTCATTTTTTTTTTTGCAACATTGTTAGTCAGGAAATTATGAGGTTACAGTAATACTTCGGACAGTTTATGAAAGAAGAACATTTATACTATTGACTTGATTAAAAAAAAATGACAAAAAGTAATTTTAAACAGTGTGAAATTATTTTGCAAAAACATGTCGATTTTTTGCATACTTATAAACAATTAGAATAACTTTTTAACCGTTATCCGTAGAAAAATTATTTTTTCATATTTGGAAAGACTGAATTTTTATACACATTTAGAAAGAAAAACAATTGTCCTAGGACAATTAGGGACGAAGTTAGCCCCCCGTTTTTTTAATTCACATGTTCTTGCAAAATAATTTTGCAATATTTAGAATTATTTTTTGTCATTTTTTTTAAATTAAATTAATAGTGTAAATTTTCTTCTTTCAGAAACTATCCAAAGTATTACTTAACTTCATCATTTTCTGACTTATAGTGCTGCAAAAAAAATTAATTTGGGATAAACAAATTAAATAACTTTTAGACTATTTGACCAATTGCTTTGAAATTTAGGGTGTGACTTAAACACCGTGTGTCTCAACATTCCGTATAATAAGGTTCTGAGTTAATTTTTACACAAGTTATGAATATTTATAAATAACTCAAAATTTATTATTTATTTTGCCATTTTCTAAGCAACCAATAAGGATAGATATATTCAGCGAACGCCATATTGAAGTTTTTTTATACGATTTATGAATTTTTTACTCTCAAATTTGTTTAAAATGCTTAACTTTTTGGTAATAGACGAAAAAAGCGAAAATTTACCGTTTTTTGATCTTCATTTGTTTATAACTAAGTATATCATCAAAATCGGCTGCAGGAAACATATATAGGTTATTATTATAGATGTCCATACTACTAAAAAAATTTGGTTTCGGCCTGGAGGGGGTTGTGTCACCAACAGCATATTTTTTTTCCTTATTTCTCTGAACTAGTATATCTCTTAGCTGTCTTATTACACATGACATATATTGTTCGTCTGCTATAACTTTTCCCATGCGTCACGATTCATTTTCAAACAAATTAAGTCGAAACATAAAGTGAAACCAACGTCGATGTGTATATACATTTTGTATACTACACACATCGGCGGCGTACGTTTCACTTTATGTTTTGACTTAATTTGTTTGAAAATGAATCGTGACGCATGAAAAAAGTTATACCGGACGAACAATATATTGTTATCTTTCGAATTTTTATTGTTTTGTTATATGTATTTATATAGAGAATCTTCTTCTTTTACTTCTTGGATATCTTTCGATCTGTACCTTCTGAAGCTGCCTCTGGTTAATTTCCTGGGAGGTAGATTGCCAACTATCCCTCCATCTTTTAGGTGTGTCTTGAACCGGGCGGGTTGTTTTCTGGGACAATTTTTGTGAGTCTATTCTCATCCATTCGTCTTACATGGTTGTACCACATCCTCTTGCGCTGCCTTCCCCATCTTACAATATCTTGAATTTTGCATTGCTCTCTAATGTTTGTACTTCTCACCATGTCTCTTCTTGTTTTTCCCACTATTGTTCTTAGGGTTTTCATTTCGACAACCCTTAGCATCTGTTTCGTTTTGTTGGTGTCTTCGCGCACTTCTGTGCCATATGTCATGATCGGTCGTATGCAAGTCTTGTATTCTAATTTTACTATCTGTGCGCATATACGGATTTGACCAGACTATCTCCCGCAGACATCCTGATAATACAGATGCTTTGTTGATCTAACTCCTCAGGTCCTTTACTGGGTCGTGAGTGCTTGATATATCTATGCCCAGATATCTGAATTGCATCACCTGTTCTATGGGGTTGTTCTCAACCAATAACTTACATCTGAACGGATCTTTTGTTATTGTCATACATTTAGTTTTGTTGGTAGAAATGTCCATATTTAGTTGCCGGCTTATTTGAAAGAGCTGTCTCTGAAGATCATCTTCTGATTCGGAAATAATTGCTGCATCATCTGCGCAACACACCATAATAATTATTTTCTTGCCCATCGTGTTACTTTGTGCCCATGTTACTTTGTTTATAATTTTGCCCATGAGTAGGTTTGACCATACTTTTTTGGAATGATTGTAGAAGCTGTCCTAATTGAGCTAGAATGCTGGGAGAGGTGTCATTTTGCAGTATTTTTAAAGCTCTTTACAGTGATATATACAAACTGATGTTATGATAAACATGTTTTTTTCAAACAAGAAAAATATATTTTGATTAAGTTTTTTTCCAAAAAGTACATAATTTAAAATTTTCATAATATTCCTACAAATACATAGTACTGTTGTTAATAACATAAAAATTTTATCATGGATGGTGATGGGTTCAACATAAAAAAAATTAATTTGAAAATGAAAGGAATAAATTCGTAATTTCACAAGCTGCCGACTTTAAGGAAAATACCGATACAGGTCATTTTTTATTTTTAAATTGTAATGTTTTGGCATATATATCTGGTGACCTCATCCATCTGGGCGTGATGACGTAATCGATGATTTTTTAAATGAGACTAGGGGTCGTGTGCTAGCTCATTCGAAAAGTTATTTAAGATAATTGTTTATACAGGGTGGCAAAAAAATTTTTCATTTAAACTAATTGACAAAAAAAGAAGGATGTAATTTATTTAGTTTAAAATATATTTATACAGTGCTAGTCAAAAGTCCGTACCCCCCCTCGTATCTTTTGAACGGTTCTACCTATAATAGTGAAATTTGGAGGGAGGACATAAACGGACGTAAGCTTCTTAACTAGTCATGACAGGTGACGTAATAGTGACAGATGACGTTACAGAGCCACTGTGACCGATAATTTTAAATGGGACATTATGGCAAGTGATACCTCGTTTGAAAGGTATTCAAAATACCTATTCAGTCATACTAATTTTGTTTGAGTTTAAACTAATTTTGATGAATAAATGAAATAAATATAAAATTGGAGTTTCGCATTTAATTAATAAAAATTCAAAATTCCGCATATAATTACTTGTCAAAAAGGTTGATGTTGACGTAAAAACTACTAGAGAATTGAAAAACGTCAACCTTTTTGACAAAAAAAACCATAGGCGGACAGTTGAATTTTTATTAATTAAATGCGAAACTAAAATATTATATTCATTTAATTTATTCACCAAAATTCAAATCAACTAAAACCCAAAAAAAATAGTATAACTGAATAGGTATTTTGAATACCTTTCAAACGAGGTATCACTTGCCATAGGGTCCCATTTAAAATTATCGGTCACAGTGGCTCTGCAACGTCATCTGTCACTATTACGTCACCTGTCATGACTAGTTAAGAAGCTTACGTCCGTTTATTTCCTCCCTCCAAATTTCACTATTATAGGTATAACTGTTCAAAAGATACGAGGGGGGGTACGGACTTTTGACTAGCACTGTATATTTATAAATCTATTTTAACCCAGATATTACTGAAACTTTTATTGTTAACATTTTGAATTAATTTCGAATTTTCATGGAAATTATAGCATATGGAACCAAAAAACACAATCATATATTTTTTTATGACGATACCTGTCAAGTTTTGACATGTTCTTTTAAAAGGACGGTAGTAATATACGGTACCAGATATCATATATATTTTATTAGTATCAATTTACAAAGAATGAAAGGATTTAAAACAAAATTTTGGATGTAAAGGTATTTTGCACTTTTCACACAAAAACTGGACTTTTTTGTGACAATATCCACATCGCGATTGCTTTTCTTGATAAAGAACCAAGTGGTTAATACCGTCATATCTTGAATTGGCTACCGAATTCGAATTCCGCTTAGAAGGTCCGCGTTTTGTTTCTTTTTTAAAAGTTTCCAAAATATTAGTTGCAATAGATCTTCTAAATTCAAGTTGATCCAGTTTACCGTCTTTAGTTTTGTGAATCTGCCACGCATTTTGAATAGCCATATCAACGCAATGAGCAAAAAGGGGAAAATACGATTTCTTTCCTCTTATGGACACTCGATATAAACTGATGTTCTGGTCACTGCGATCAACGCCGCCCATGAAGTTGTTGTATATTCTAACAATATTTGGTTGAGGAACTTGAATATGTTTTTTCTCTGCTGGTGAAAATCTCTTTACAGAGAAGCAAGGCATTACTGGTACAAAATTGGAAGCAATAGAAACGATATTATTATCATGCCAGCGGCAAACCACTATTCCTGTATTTTTATCAAGACGATACTCGTATTTACCACGTTCAGTTTTTTTCATAATAGATGAACAGGGTAAAGGGCATTTCATGGTGCGATTTTCCCTTACAGTGCCTGTACCAAATATGCCTCTTTGTTTTAGCTCATGCAGTAAATGAATAGAAGTAAAATAATTATCAAAAATAAGATGGAATCGCCTTTGAGGCCATACTTCATTCAATCTGTCTGCATAGGATATAACTACTGATGCACCCAATCCAAGGACTTTATATTGTTCAGGTATTGTAGTGGAATTACCTTGGTAAGGAGAAAACCAAACTATGTATCCCAGACGAAGGGCTCCTACCCACATTTTGTACCCCCAACGGATTGGTTTTCCCCTGATGAATTGTTTTGTGGGATGGCGACCAAAATACGGAACCATTGCCTCATCTATGCTGTGATGTTGTTCTAAAGGGGAAAATTGTATAAATTTTTTGTTTATTACGTCGAACAGGGGTCGCATCTTGGCAAATCTATCAAATTTATCTAATGACAAGTTATTGCAAACATGCAAAACTTTCATTATGTGGGAAAATCTATCCCTAGATATAGCAGCTACCACCATTGCGTTGTGCGAATCGTCACGATTTTCCCAGTACATGTACCTTTTCGGCACAACCACATAACCACTCAATACAAGAACGCCTATAAAACATCGAATCTCATTTTGAGTAATGTCGTTCAAAAGATTTCTTTGTCCTGCGTAGATGTTAGTGTATTCGGTAACCAAATTGATGACTTCATCATCAAAAAACAAATTGAAAATTTCCATCGGCGACTGAGTCATTTTCGGTCCAAATTGAGTTTTCCAGTAAGTACAATCAGGGTGTTGATACAAGTCTCCTTGAATCCAGTGTGCAGATATTCTCTTCTCTAATTGATGGGGCAGCTTTTCCTTGGAAAGAAACAAAGCCAATGGTATATTGCCATCATCCGAATCTTCTTCTGGTAGGCTGTAATTCACAGAATCTTGTGGTAATTCAGTCGCGTTGTCAAAAACAAGTTCTACATCGTTTCTCAACTGACTACCCGGTAAATTATTTATTGTAGTTAGTTCTTCATCGCCGGAGTCGCAATCGGTGACATCATCATTGGCATTTTCTGGGGGAAATATGATCAAACCATCTGGAGGGACTGGGATTTCATCAGAATCAAGCTCTTCTAATAGCTCATGCAGGCCCGGACTGGGCCGCCGGCCCACCGGCCCACGGGCCGGTGCGCCTTTTGCCTTGGTTAGTATCTATCCATTAAAAAAATTAAACGCTGAAAAAAAATTTTTTGAACCTTTACACAAAAATGATGCAGCTATCATTCGCCTAAAAAATGTTTTTACTTGCTTCTGATTTCGCCGTTTGGCACCGAAGGCGCACCAGAAACCTACATAATAAAGCCAGTGGGTACAACAAAATACCAGATATCAGATAATCAAATAGCTTAGATACGATACGCGGCGCCCTCGAAGACCATTTTTACTATTCGGGCGCCTTTCGTAGGTTCAATATCCTCTGTTTCTATTGTAATAAATAGTTTAGATGCGACGCGCGGCGCCCTCGAAAACTATGTTTGTGATTCGGGCGCCTTTCGTGGGTATCAATTTCCGCTGTTTCTATTATAAAAATAGCGAGTGGAGCCCTCGAAGACCATTTTTACGATTGGTGCACCTTTCGTGGGTATCAATTTCCACTGTTTATCAAATAACGGATATTTATACCTATGGAAGGCGCCCAAATCGAAAAATGATCTCCGAGGGCGCTGCGCGTCGCATCTAAGCTATTTGATTATCTGATACCTGATACAAAGAGTGTTATATTCCACAATTGGACTAAAATATACAGGTTTGGTTTTCAGTGCTCCAAAACCACATTATACATGCAGGATTGTTGTGTCCCAAACTCCTAAATAATAAAGCCAGTGGGTACAATAAAATACAACTTGTATCAGGTATCAGATAATCAAATAGCTTAGATGCGACGCGCAGCGCCTTCAAAGACTATTTTTATGATTCGGGCGCCTTTCGTGGGTATCAATTTCCGCTGTTTCTATTATAAACAATAGCTTAGATGCAACGAGCGGCGCCCTCGAAGACCATTTTTACGACTGGAGCACCTTTCATGGGTATCAATTTCCGCTGTTTATCAAATAATGGATATTTATACGCGAAAGCACTACGCGTCGCATCTAAGCTATTTGGTTATCTGATACCTGATCTCTCGATCAACTCCTTCAAATCCTCGCATATCGGACCAATCAAGCCAAGAGTACCCACAAAAGCTTCCTGATTTGAAAATCTTTTTAGATCGATTCATCTTTCCGTTTCTTCCTTTTGCTCCTTAGTTCAAAACTCACATACTTATGTAAGCTGAGCGATTGTTCTTCCAAACCAGTCCAGCTTATGGCACTGTTTAGAAGTAATGTTGAAACCTGCGAGAGGTCCAGAAATGATTCACTATTACTTCTTACGAACGTAGGTCATTTAGCACGGTAAGCCCCATAGCGTGGATCCATTCTGATAGGTATTCCCCTCTCGAAGCGGGACGTTTGGTGAAACATAACAATTGTACGCCAGGCGGTCTACAACTTATGCCTTAACATACCTATTAACATTCTTAACAGAGTGTCTGGTGATTCCAATACCTCCGTTCACTACGTATACCGTCACGTCACATCCCCTATCTTTAACGATTCTCTGTCGAAAGACCAAATGTCATACCTTTCCTTCGTGCGAATGCCTCTGCAACGTCGTGAGCGGCCCTCGCCCTTCCCACATTTATTTAAAGGAACTGCGTATTAGATGGTTCTTATCTTCCTAACTTACTTACCCATACGCTGTCTGATTCCTGGCCGTAGATGTTTTCACCCATCCTTTTCTCATCGCTTGTGGCAGGATGTTGTTTCTTGAGGCCCCGCTTTTCCAGGATCAGTTTTTTACACTCCGGGCACTGTGACCCGATTCTCTAAAAGTGAGGGAAAAAGTCGTCTCACTACTGCACTCTCGTGACTGGTACCCCCTCCTTATCACATATGTAGTAGGAGTCCTCCCTGTTTTCTCTCTTGTAGTCCGTTTTACTATGCCTGAAATGCAGGCATCTAAAGCACACCTGGACACGCAGTCTCTCCCGTATCTTGCATGAGTTCCAGCCAATAGGTATATGTTCTCTTTCCAGTGCCTTCTTGGCTGCGATACGTGTCAGTCCAACCGTGACGTTTGTGTTCACTATTTTCCCTTATACAAATGAGTTTGACGTCGTCAGGCTTCCTGCTGCCGGTATACCTCCGAACTTGTCTCAGGATTTCTACCTTGAGACTCCTCCGTCTATATCAAATAGGTACACCTGGACCTGATAGCCCCGGACAACCTCTACTGCGTTTCTCTCCGTCCCGTGCGGGCCACGAAAGTCTTCTTCAGGCGCTCGTTCTGTTCTTTCTCTGTCACTTCGAGGATGAGGTCCCCTCTTATGCCTTCTTTAGTGCTTTTAACGCTAATCCCCTTCTTAAATTAATTGCTTAAATTAATTAAATTAAATACTTATCCATATAGTTTCCACGAGTAGGAGCGAATTATACTGTCTGGCGAGGCAGTGCGCCCTTGCCAACGCTTAGGCTTGAATTACAAAGGAGTTTCACCAGTTCTCCGAGGGCTTCGTTTGCGACCGTCTGACGTTAGGCCATTCACCACTTAGGCACGGATCGCCTGACACCGTGTGTGGTTGCGGATTTTTTATCGAGGTTTACTCTTATGCTATATGGAATTTAGTAAATAATTTGAAAAAATTCAAAAGGTGACTTCTATTGAACACAAATCATCATGATTTTTGTTAAATGTTTTTGAATTAATAGATTCTTTTGTAGTAGCAAGTGAAAATTACTCACACTTTTCGAAAATTGTTTTGAAGTCTTCAGAGAGTATCAAAGACGGATACTGGGAAACTGAAGCTATATTGTTGTGGAATCTTAATATAATTTACTATTCCCAATAAAAATAGTAAATTATTTTATGGATTTAAATTAAAATTAGAAATATTGATTTACTTTACACGCGTTAGGATTTCAAAAAAGTTTGATGTCAAAGCTTAAGAGGGAGGTCTGGCGCCATTGTTTAGATATTAGGTTGGCTCCTTTTTTAGAATTTGGGCTGGCGCCTTTTTTATAATTTGGGTTGGCGCCTTTTTTATGAGCCAGTCCGGCCCTGAGCTCATGCAATTTGAGAGGCCTCCTGAAACAATACGCACGTTGGTAGTACTAATTACTACCGTCCTTTTAAAAGAACAAAATGAAATCCCAAGCGGCGAGCCTTTGAAACAACGTGACAACTATTCGAGCCAAGAATATACGTACATAAGTCCCTATTATACAATAATCCACATGCCAATGCCGTGAAATAACAGTTTTTTAATTCTAGACTTACCTCCAATTATAAGCATCCATTTTGTAGTCCAAAACCTGGCAATTTACACAGATAACCTCACAATTACAGCATGTGCGCGCACTAAAATCGTTAAAACTTGTCGAATGCTGGCTCTTGAAAACACTCCATCTAGAGCCATCTATCAGTTGGTAGCTGTACTAACCTAAATTACGCATAATTTACACTGCCTTTTAAAAGGACGGTAGTAATATCTGGGTTAAATTAAATAAATTACATACATTCTTTTGTGCCACCCTGTATAAACAATTATATTAAAAATGTGAAATTAATTTTTTTTATTTTGAACCCATCACCATCCCATGATAAAATTTTTATATGTTATTAATAACAGTACAGTCGAACCCGCTTATTGGAATAGCCTTCGTGCCAAGGAAAAGTATTCCTATAACCGGGATATTCTAATAACCGATCATTGATGTCTATGTAGAAAGGTGGAAACTCAAATTTCTATTCCTTAAACCGGGATATGCTTTTAACCGGTATTCTAATAAGCGGGTTAGACTGTACTATGTATGTGTAGAAATATTATGAAAATTTTAAATTATGTACTTTTTGGAAAAAAACTTAATCAAAATATATTTTTTTTTCGTTGGAAAAAAAAACTTGTTTACCATAACATCATGTTGTATAATATATCACTGTAAAGAGTTTTAAAAATGCTGCAAAATGACACCTCTCATAGCATTCTAGCTCAATTAGGACATATTCTACAACCATTCCGAAAGAGTATGGTCGCGGTGTTTTGGATTTTTTTTGGAAAATTTTACATAACCATATTTCAGAAGCGGCTTGAGATAAAAATTTAAAATTTTGTATTTTTCTTCACCTAATCATCCACTATGAGTACTCTAAATTTTAACAAAATCTAAATAGGTCAGGAAAAAAATGAGTTCAAAGTGTGTTGATTTGACCTGGAATAGCTCTAGGATATCGGATCACAAGAAGTAAACAATAGGATACAAGCCAGCAACAGATGTATGTATGTCCTTTGTTTAAAACATTATAAAACCGAAACAACTAACAATGCATACAAAGACACAACTATATTCAGGGCCGGCGATAACGGGCCTGCAAGGGATGCACTGCAGGCGGGCGCCCCTGTTTGGGGGGCGCCAGAATGAGCTTTTTTTCTGCTGGTGTTATGCAAAATACTAAAATAGAAAAATTCATTTTTTTAAAATGTGGTTTAAATTCGTCATAATACCCTAATCAGTGTTTGTTAGTTTTGCATATCACACATGTAAAATATACAAAAATATGCAATGCCGCATTGAATCCTTAAATACCATGTAGTAATATAATTTATTGGTCAAATATATTATATTTCAACCAAACAACTTTGCTCTAAATGAGAATGTTTTATTTATTTTCTTCAAATTTCTTGCAAGTTGTTAAGTTTTGTATCAGCAGTAGTTATGAGAGGAAATGAATGATTTCTAAAATAAACACGATTTAGTAAAATAAACACGATTGTGATACTGTTTTCTTGCCGCCTGTGTAATTTAAGTATTATGTACTTATTAATAGGTATCGAGTATTAATCTCATAAAAACATAATATTTAAAATAAACATTTTACATAAAGTTTAGTTTAGAGATATTTAGATTTAGTATTATTTCATGTGGTTATACCTATAGGTACTAATACAGAATAGTTTGTCAGTTGTACTCTGCCGTTAAAGAATCTAGTGTTGCATTCAATTAATATAAAATTACTCAGTACTATTATTAAATTACGGTTTCACATTACTGCAGCAACATAATCTTGAGGTTTTAAAGTTATTATTTTTATTTAGTTAAATAAAAATGTATTAAAAAAAAATTATCTGGGGCACGAACCGAAGAAGAAACCGAAAAATAAGAAATGACAAAAACAATCTTAGTTCTCTTAGCCAATTTCTTAAAAAAATTAAAATGAAGTTAATCTGTCAGATCATGGATCCAATAAAACTGTAAAAGAACTTTATTTACCGGGAACATTTGCGAATAGGGGAACACCGACTAAGTCAATACCTCGCTGCCTGGAACACACATTTTTAGGACACAAGTCCAAAATCAAGTCATTAATATGGAGAGAAGCTCTTCTAGCTACCCCTAAAATCAGGTGGTTTAACCACATAAAGTAATACAGAAGATGTCCCACTACCCAGGGCATCCAAGGAAACGTTCAGTACAAAGCCTCCTCATTCGTTACGTACTGCGATGGGGTGGGGTGGTGTTACAGCTTGGGGGTCAGAGTCAGATAGATACCACTCCAGGTTATGGGCGGTCAGATAGGTAGGTCAGTGACCGGTTTGATCTTCGGAAATGTGGGTCTCACTGTTTCATTAAAACACATATAACGTCCCCAAGGCTGGGGTTGTACGAGTATCTGCATGGACCCCCATGCAGGCACGCTGTCAGGGAGGCCGTGCCACCCCCTAGCTTTTCGGGTGCTTTAAACTATATATTGTCATCCAAAATATACAAACTGTAATGTGCAACATCTTCACGTCTGGCCCCACTCTAAAAATTTTTATATGGGCGCCCATAAGAATGTGTGTGGGGGGGGGCGCCTGTACTAGTTTTGCAGGCGGGCACCTTATACTCTAGCGCCGGCACTGACTATATTAAAGTCATACGACTCATAGTGATATATGGTAGCGAACCGTGGACAAAGTGGTAAACAAGACAACGTGATAACAAAGCCAAACGAAGAGCGACTACTTGTTTGGGAAAGAAAAATCCTAAGGAACATCGCGCATCGTTGGGCCTATGCTTGATGAAGCAGCAGGACAATATAGGATCAGAACTCACAAAGAGATCAAAGAACTATATCCAGACGCTAACTTAATAAAAGAAATAAAGTCCAGAAGACTGACTCCAATGGGCAGGACACCTCAAAGGACATTCTAACGAAAGAATAGTAAGGTTGGCATGGGCAGAAGTCGCAACTGGAAAAAGAAGACGTGGGCGACCTCGACTCCGGTGGCGAGATAATATAGCAGGAGATCTTAAGATATGGACGTGGAGACTGCTCAAGACAAAGAGGAATTAAGGCATATTGTCAAGTCAGCAAAACCCCACGAAGTGATCGAATGCCCAGTGGCGGCTCGTGGCCTTGGAGACAGGGTCGGCAAGGTTTTTTGTCTCCTCATATAGGTATACCATCAAACTAAAAGGCTTAAATCATCATAGGAGGTTTTGTTGTTTTTTGTCTTTTTTTTATTTGATGTACTTGACATTCTCTCTTGTTTCATGGTGTTTCGACCATACGTGTTGATTCTTTTGAGACAAGATAAATCCCGTTTATTTGAGGCAGAAATTGGTGGTAGTGGTGATTAGATAATTGATGAACAGTTTGTTATAATGAATTGCAGTACTTACTACATAGAATTATACATACATATTTTGTAACTTAGCCCACTGGCTGAAAATATTTGGATCGGCATAATTTTTAAGTACCTAACTTGTTATAATAAATATCTTGATATTCTTTGGAAAAGAGGTCAAAAATTTGCAAATCTTCAAAATTCGAAAAACGAGTATCCATTTGCATATATTAGTAGGTATCCAAAATTTCAAGATATACCTATTCGTTTTTCGAGATATGTATCATGTTGTTGTCTTTTTTGGAATGGTTCGGAAATATCAAGCGAGTCCAAAATGTCACTGCGTATATATTGGAAACTACTATCATTACGAAAATCTCTGAGATTTTGCTCCAGCTTTCGTATTCTATTTTCTGAATAAATAATGTCAGTTGACTGATTTTGAACAATAATGAATATCTTGGGCAAACTCTGTCTTAAAAATATTTAAAAGAATTTAAATTTAAAAGAAAATTCTCAAATCGATTGCTTCACGGATCGAGGTATCGCCAATTTCAAAATCAAAATAAAAATCAATAATAAAATCAAAAACTTCCAAAAGCTGTTCACGAAAATCTGCTAGAGATACTAAAACTACCAGAGATAATCTGCTTAGATAAAACTAACCGAGATTTAAAATTTCATCGCGTCTGACAAACTGTTCGCTTTTTTTTCGAAACAAATTTGTTCTAAAGCAGTAATCCGTTTAGGTGAGCTAAACTGGCAAGAAAAGACGATATTCTTTATTCTTTTACACGTATCATGCAAAACTAAATTCATTATATGCGCATAATAGTAAGTAAATAAAGCTTGTGATGCAATATGTAGTTTTAACTTTTGCCTGGAGACCATGCAATTCACCACACATCACAGCAACGCCGTCATAAGATTGCCCCAGTTTGCCCTACCAATTTATTTTTGATATCAAAAAATTTTAAAAAATTCTTTAAAACATCAAAAATATGTTCTGCCTTATTGCTTTTACTCACGTTTCTAAAACCTAAAAACCTCTCATAAATATTACGACGTAACGTGTATCGAACAACAATAATTGATAATTGTGAATGACATGATAATCAGAAGTTTCATCTACTTCCAGCGAAAAGCAAATGGTTTTCTAAATCTCAGATTCAATAACGTTATTCAAAATGTAAGGGTCATTCCATTTCAAATCACTCAATTTTGGAGCAAAAAAAATTTTGGACCTCCAATTTGTCTGAAAATTGGTATATAGCTTCTGCGGTACGTAAAAATAAGATATTTAAGGTCAAAAAATCTTCTTCTTATTTTTTTCTCAAAATGTTATTTTATGCGATTTTACAGTGATTTGGTGTTTATTTATACAAATTTGCATTTTCTATCGTAAAGTATCAATGGAAAACATAATATTTTAATAGAAGGGACTCAAAAATGTCATTATATGGCATTATAACAAGTTACTTTGGTTCAAAACAAGCTTTCGATCAAATTTTATAGTGTAGAAAACGTTAAAATACCGTTTTTTACATTTTTCTCCATTCCCAAAATACGTCATAATCGATTTGGCTGAAAATTTGCCCACAGATAGACAAAACATAGGACTTTAAGTGGTGAGAAGGATTTGAATTATATTACCATACCAAAAAAGTTACATGCAATATTATAGTCAAAAATATAGGCGTCTACTGTAAGTACAATTAACTCGAAAATATCGACCTCACGACAAAAATTGTTAAAAAGAAATTGTAATAATTGTAAATACGATTTATTTGGAACAATTTCAGTTACTACCATTTTTGTCGAAAAGTTCAAAATGGCGGAGATATTGAGCAAAACAGGTTTTCCTTTAAAATCAAGATGGCAGCTAACGTAACGGAGGAATTCATTCGTGATTTTAAATTTAGGCTACTATTGACTCCCCTAAAGATCAGAAAAATAAAATTTTGGGCAGCTCGGCATTCAAGGTCAAATGCTATCCCGACTGGACTAATATATACTTTTGAGTCTGATATTACTGCATGCAACTTTTTTGGTATTGTAATATAATTCAAATCCTTCTAACCACTTCCTTCAAAGTCCTATCTTTTGGCTATCTGTTTGCAAATTTTCAGCCAAATCGATGATGATGTATTTTGGGAATGGAGGAAAATGTAAAAAACCGTATTTTAACGTTTTTTACACTATAAAATTTGATCAAAAACTTGTTTTTGAGTCCTTTCTATTAAAATATTATGTTTTTCATTGATACTTTACGACAGAAAATGCAAATTTGTTTAAATAAACACCAAATCACTGTAAAATCGCATAAAATAACATTTTGAGAAAAAAGAAGAAGATTTTTTGATCTTAAATATCTTATTTTTACGTCCCGCAGAAGCTATATACCAATTTTCAGACAAATCGGAGATCCAAAATTTTTTGATTGAGTGATTTGACATGGAATGTACCGTAACTATTTGATTATATGTATTAGTTCATTCTGTATTACGAATACACTTCGAATCAGAAAGTAAATATTTCTAAAACAATTTTATTATTTTCTCTATAATTACTTTGATTTTTAACAAATGCTTCGATCCATCATGTCCACTACATGATAATTCCTGACAACTTAAAAAAAATTTACAATATCAATTAAACGACGTAAAACGGCTTGATTATTTTTGACAATTTCTGCCGATGCGATCTGGCGATGCACTACCGACCGGCAGATTTAAATATGCCGTACCTGCCTACGGAGAGAATGTATGTTCGCTTGCTCATCGACTTGTTATTTCGTTGAGTTTTACGTGTAAATCATCAGCTGCGGATGCGTTGGGTACGGCTAGCCGAAAAGTCAGATGAATGACTCGGATCATTCATTTTTTGAGAAGTCTGTTATGCGCAGGGATCACTTAACGCTCGGATTGATCAAATCCTTTTAAAAACCATGAATAAAATTTAGTCTGTATTATCTGACATATTTTTTTTTACTTCACAGATACAAATATTAAAAAAATCTATCTATATAAATGTGTGGGTCGGCACTGCCGACCCTGACCGGCCGCCACTGCTAATGCCACGGAGTAAGTAAGTAAATATAAAACAATCAAATATCCAGATTTAAGACTTAGAATGCATGCCAGACGTTAAAAATAAATAGAGAAGCAAACCTAATGCCTCTTCTACTCTTCCATTTAGAAGTTATAATAATTACCTTCTGAACCTTGTACGGATCTTACATCCCCTGCTTCCTCTTTTTTAGGCTTCTTTCTTTGAAACAAATCCACCAATTTCAAATTATCTAAAAGTTTTATTTCTACAGCTTCGTCATACGTTACTTCTCTTCCTGCATGTGTTACCAAAAGTCCTTCTTCTGTAAACATTAGTTTCTGACTTTCAGTGAAATCTAAAAGAATAGGGAGATTTTAAGAGACTACAGTAGCGCGTCATGAAAACTGAAAACACGTTCCAAGATTGCGGCTTGAATTTTGAATATTTTTTCGGGATATTTGGCACACATATCGTAATGTAGTAAATAATGACGGTACAGAGCCCAATTTGAGAAATATATTAGTACAGTCGAACCCGCTTATTGGAATAGCCTTCGTGCCAAGCAAAAATATTCCTATAACCGGTATATTCTAATACCCGATCATTGATGGCTGGTAGAAATAAGTGTACCTACTGAATAGACTTACATAATAATAGTACATACTATGTATGTACCTACATTTACATTATATTTATATGGTTTTAGGTCCTTTTATGTCAATGATACAGCAGTGTAACTTATTTTATTAAAAAACCAAATTACATTTTCTGTTCATAAATCCATTAATAAGCATGAAATGTGTGCAATATGTAAACATGTATATATTATCTTATTTAAAATGCATACGCCAAAATTACTTCTCATTTTTTTTTGAAAAATATAGTTATTATATTTATTTATTATATTATTATTATATTATTATATAAGTTATACAAAATTACATTGAATTGGCCCTCCAGAAATATTCTTATAATATTACAGACGGTTAGGACTTGCCAAATTGGATGAAATATCCACAAAATCGAAAAATCTTCATCTTTTGCCTCATCTTTCGCTTTAAAATTGAGTTGGGTGGTTTCATTGTTTTCTTCTAAATCTTCAGTATCTTCGAAAACCGATAAATTATCGTCAAGAGAAACAACTCTTAAAAATATTCGTCCTTTATTTTGTCGAATTCTGTGTTTTGATGAATTGGCAGGCAAAAAACGGATTGTTAAAAATATTCAAACTCATGTCGGGTTTATGGACAGGGCGGTTATCAATAAAAGAGAACATTTCTATTCTTGTCTGCCATTTTATTGTCGAAGTCAATAAACCATTTACCAATAAAATTTATAACTACAATGAGGTGGGTCGCAATAGAAATTTTTAAAAGTTTATAATAATAAACCAGATATAATTTTAATTTTTTTGGAAAATATGAATAAAAAGTTGTTCGTCCACTTGAATAATATTCGATTAAGCGATATTAATTCATTAAAACGTATTCCTATAAGCATAAACGGATAAATTTATTAAGGAGCAAATAGAAACGTTTCGGGACCTCAAATTTATATTCCTTAAACCGGGATATTCCTATAACCGGTACTCTAATAAGTGGGTTCGACTGTATGTGGAAATTACTCTATAACTAAATACAATATTAAAAATACGATCCTGTACCGCCATTAAGAAGAACAAAAAAAAAATAGATACACTCTCTTTAAATAAATTGTTTTATCCCATGCCTAGATTTTGTGTCATATTGGAGCTACTCTAGCAAAAAATCGAATATATTATAACTAAATAACTGATTAGGCAACATAGAGAAATAGTCACTGTCATTTTGACAAACCTTCGTCAGATTTCTATATGTGTAATAGCACGATTCTCTTATCTGTTCTGTTATCTGTATCGATATCTGTTCAGTGCAGCAGTGTATTATTTTAAGAATTCGTTAGTGTTGATCCATAGGGAAATAGTGTTTAATTTTATAATTAATTTATTATGTTTTTGTGTAATAGAACTAAGTTGTCGGATTATTTGAAAAAATAGATTATTGTTTTTTGCGAGTTTTAGTTATAGGTAAGTATATTTACGTAAACATATTTCGAATTCTAATGCGAGTATATAAAGTTTTAGGAGGATTTTTTATTCTAAAAATATTATCAATAGTTTTAAAAAATGGGAAAAGTTCATTTAAAGTTCTATTTCAAAAA
Organism: Diabrotica virgifera virgifera; assembly: GCF_917563875.1. NCBI lineage: Eukaryota > Metazoa > Arthropoda > Insecta > Coleoptera > Chrysomelidae > Diabrotica > Diabrotica virgifera. The sequence goes on along the minus strand of NC_065448.1, from coordinate 220,615,061 downwards.
AAGGGTTGAAACTAGTTAGAGTGCTTTTGGCGCTATATGAACTAAATAAAATAAGAGTTCACAACGAAATGATTATTTATTATTGTTTCGTGCAAATACCTATGTTAACATAAAATTTTCACCCATTTTGGTTTATTTTTATAAATATTTATTTACTAATAACAAAATTGTTTTCTATTACTTCCATATAGCACGCCTATGAGTATATTGTCAAAGCATTGATCTTAGAAAATGTCAAATATTGCCACTGTTGCCAAAGTTTCGCAGAACTTTCGAAATAGGGTATGATACTATCTCCCGAACTTATATTGATGATGCGCTACTGTAGGCTCTTAAGCAAAAAAAATGTGATTACTTTGATGTGATGTTTATTTCGGTTGATAATTACAACAAATGTTACATTTTTTTAAAATACCTCTACAAAAAATCTTAAAACCTAGAACTAATCTACCTGTTAGGTCTTGAGCAGGCGTTCTCCACCCTGTCGATGCCAGTAGTGTACATCCATCCAACATTTCTTTCAGTTCGTCAAGTTCTATAGTCTCTTCCAGGTTGGAGTTTCCTGTGAGTCGCTTATGGGCTTCTAGTAGCAGGATGAGATTTGTAAAATTCTTTTTCAGGACTTCTAAACAGTCGTCTAGGACATTTGCTGATTTTTCGTAACATTCTTGGGCTTCCTAAAACAAGCAAATAAAGAAAACTTACCGTAGTTGAACTTTGAACTGCAGAATATCCACAAGCATGCGTTTGGTGGAAACGATATTACCATTATAATTTTAAGCGAAACCGCCTGCAGTCGGCAGGGCATGCAGGGTCAAAAAAACTCATATGTATGATAAAAGTGACAATGGCGATGATGATATCAGCAGTAAAAATTCAAAACGACTCGTCAACCCCATTTGAAATACATAGGGGGTTAAGGCAGGGAGATGCGCTGGCGTGTCAATTTTTTAATGTAGCATTAGAAAAAGTCGTACAGGACGCTAATTTAGATAGCAGGGGAACAATATTCAATAGATCTGTCCAAATTCTAGCATATGCAGATGACGTGGACATTATAACAAGGACCAGAGGGAGAACTGCGGAAATCCTAACCGAGCTAGTAGCAGCAGCAAAACGAATGGAGTTACATATACATAAATCGAAATAAATCCAAATTCATGGCGACTAACACAAACACAAGAGCTGGAAATGTTGACGCAGATCTAATCATCAATGGCCAAAACTTAGAAGCTGTCAAAGAGTTTATATATCTAGAGACATCGGTTAACCCCAATAATAACACATCAGGGGAAATAAAGAGACGAATAATAATTGCAAACAGGTGTTATCATAGTCTGTCAAAGTACTTAGCTAACAAACGTCTGTCTCAAAAAACTCGTATAAGGCTGTATAGAACATTGATAGTACCCGTTCTCACATATGGATCAGAGGCATGGACGCTAACTAAAACAGATGAATCCGCTCTATCGATTTTTGAAAGAAAGGTGCTACTCAAGATATTCGGAGCGGTCTGTGAGAACGGAATATGGATGCGTAGATATAACTTTGAACTGCAGAATATCTACAAGCATACGTTTGGTGGAAAAGATATTATCACTATAATTAAGCGAAACCGCCTGCAGTGGTCAGGACATGTAGCCCGGGCGCCTAAATCGAACATGATAAAAAAGATTCTAACAGCGCAACCCGTGGGAATGAGAAGACGGGGTAGACCTAAGCTGAGGTGGATGGACGGGGTAACACAAGATGCCGATAAGATCGGAGTCGGCAACTTGAAAATGCAAGCAAGGGACGGAACAGAATGGCGTAGAAAGCTTGAGAAGGTTGAGGCCCTCTAAGGGCTGTAGCACCAAGATGATGAAGATACCGTAGTTGAAAAAATTACTGAATTGTTTGTGATATTTTAAGTTGGGAAGAAATGTATTATATACACTTTGTTTCAGTGTGTGTAAACAGTGTTACCTAAATATAGATAAATTAAAATAAATGTAAATTAAAACTAAATAAAGTAAGTATTACAAGTCATTAATAAATTAGAAGATTAAATCATTACAATACTCTGAATCTGTACTTGAATCAAAAAAGAAAGGTTAGAATCGAAAATTTCGAAACAGAAACTATAGAAACCAAAAGAGGTGTTAGACAGGGTTGCGTGTTGCCCCATTGTTATTCATTCTATACAGCGAAGCTATTTTTAAGGAAGAAATATCAGAGGAAGAACAGGGTATATCAAAAAATGGAAAAATATTGAACAACATAAGATTCGCAGACGACACCGCTATTTTTGCAGTCTAGAAGCGCTGCAACGATTACTAAATAGATTACATCAAGTCAGTATAAAATATGGACTACAAATGAACGTTAAGAAAACCAAGTTCATGATTATTTATAAGCAACATACAGTAGGAATGCTAGACATCAAGGGAAAACAAGTAGAACGAGTGAATAACTACAAATATCTGGGAACCTGGGTAAATAAATACAATGACCAAGGTAGAGAAATCAGGCACTGAAAGATAAGCAATTACATATAAAAATAAAAAAAAAATTTGTTAATCAAGACCTCTGGAGCTGAGGATAAGAGCCTTAAGATGCTACGTGTTCTTGACTTTGTTGTATGAAATGTAAAACTAAAAGTAGATAGTGCAAAGAAGTTGGAAGCATTTGAGATGTGGTGCTATAGAAGGATTTTGAAAATACTACGGATCCAGCGAATTACAAATGCCGAAGTGTTAAGAAGGCTACAAAAGGATTGCGATGTCATAAAGAACATCAAGACAAGAAAGCTGGAGTATTTAGGCTTCATTACCAGAGGTGCGAAATATGAGACCATAAAGGCTCATAATGCAAGGTAAAATTAAGGGTAAAAGATCCATAGGAAGATGAAGAATTTCCTGGCTGAGAAACCTAAGAGAGTGGTATAGTTGTAGCTCGGTAGATCTTTTCAGAGCAGCCATCAATAAGGTACGGATAGCTTTGATGATAGAAAGGCCGATAGAAGAAACTACAAGAATAATACTTTGAAACTTTATGGAGGTATGAAGGTCTAGGTGTGGTCATATCGTACAATGCTTAAAATGTCATGGCTTCAACGCATTTCAAACATAGAAGTCTTAAACAGGATAGATCTAGGCGTAGGAGACTTGACAAAGATGATAAAAGAGAGAAAACTTGATCTGGGGCATATAATGAGAGGTAGCAGATACTGAATACTGCAGTTAACACTGAAAGGAAAAATCGAGGGAAAAAGGAAATTGGTAGGAAGACAAGACTTAATTTTATCAAATGATAGGGTCATCTATGTGGCCAACCATTGTAAATACACAATTTAAAGTTGTTGATGCTGCGGACACGGAAAATAAAATAAATATTTACCAGCATTTGTTGTCTGACGCTTTTATGTTGCTGTTCATGACTCTGCTCACATTCAGTTATTTCCTTATCGTTTTCTACAAAGTTCAATGCTATTCTTGACTCATTTCCAGCCGTGATTTCCGTATTCTCTAACTGTTTCTTGATCTCTTTTAGCTTTTTGATTCGCGTCGCAAAGTCGTACTGAACTTCGTATAGCTTGTAGTTTAAAATGTTCATTATAAAATCAGTTTTGTTCACGAGGATCAGGCGTTCTTCCATATTGTTTCGGAGTTGCTTTAAGTCGTTGCAGATTATGTCACATTTGTTTTGTATTAGGCTAATATCTCTAAAAATTAAATATAAGTTAGATTTTAGGCTAGGCAATAAAGTAGTAAAAAGCCCAAAAGCAGTAAAAAAAGCCAAGAGTCTTGATGAAACATTTTGTATTCGGTTCGTAAGAGCCTTAGGAAACTTTGTGAACAAAAATGATGATGACGAAATGAAAATTGTATTATTGAACACGGAAAATACCGAAGTGATGAAAAATGATAAATTTTTAATTCGGAAATGAGTTCAGTTTTCACTACCCGGTGATTTTTGGGTTCGCTGAATAGTAATATCATGGCGGCGATGGTTTCCGAGATACCTGTGCCCTAGACGGGGTTCGTCGCCATGAGTTTTATAGAAATTGGGTATAAAATCAATGTAAACTCGTTAATCGGTGTTCTTGGGTCGCTGAACTCTAATTTCACGTCAGCGTTGGTCTCTGAGGCACCTGGTGCATAGGATGGGCCTCGTTTCCTGGATTTGTATGGAAATTTGTCACAAAATCAATTCAAACTCGGGAGTAACTTCGTTACTCGGGTGTTTTAGGGGTCGCTGAAGGCTGAACACTAATATAATATCGGTAATTGTCTCCTAGACATCTGGTGCTCATAATGGGTCTCTGAAGTTTTATAGAAACTCGATTAAAACGCAGTGTCAACTCATTCTTCTGGAGCCACTGATCACGAATATAATGGCGGCGATGGTCTCCGAGGCAACTGGTGCTAAGAACGGCCCTCGTCTCTTAGAGTCTTATTAAAAGTTGATACAAAATCAGTGCAAAGGTGAAAATCGGAAGAAAATTTTACATAGTTGGAAGTGGCTTTAAAATTCCTATATCTATTTATTATAGTCTGGGCTGATTATCGGAGAATATGCCATTTTTGGGAAAAGTTATTTACCAGCAATTTTATTGCTGGAATCGAATTATAAGATCCTATATATTAATAATATAGGTATGCAAAGTCCTTAGATAGTGTGCTACTTGTTTTATAAACAAAATGGCGCCCGAAAATCGTGTTTTTTTCAATTATTGCTCTAGAACTCCGAAGATTTTAACTTTACAACAAAAACACTCAAATAAAAATTCACCGTGATTAAATTCTGCATAGAGACGTGTTTTTACTGATCTGCTCCGACGAAAATTTTCCTCGGAAAATGCGGGTTTTCCCAACAAAATCTTTAATTTTCAAATAAAGTTTTAGATAAGTAATTATTTACCAATAATTAAATAATTTGGTGACTTAAAAACCTTTTTGGTTTAGACTATAGTTCCAGAAGCTGGTGAAAATTAAACGAATATTTTAGCAACAATTCAATTGCTAATTAATAATTTACGGTCGCAATAATAACCAAAATAATTATGATACACTGATCAAACTTTGAAATCTTATAAAGATGAGATGCCTATTTAACATTTTGTCGACAAAATATAAATTTTTTATTTTTTTGCATAATCTTTAAATGTTAAAAAAAATAGTTATAAACAAATTAACATTTCTCAGAAAGTTTTTATTATATTATAATTTTAAAAAATAGTTAAAATGCGCATTTAAAATATCTTGAAAATGAATGCTTTAAAACTTTTTTGCAACCATTTGCAAAAAAGTTATGAAACAGCAAAGTAAACATACGATTACTACGGTGTTAATAATTTTTTTTTAATTCTTTCAAAGCGTAGAAGTGAGTTTAAAGTACAAGCTAATTATTTATAAAACAATATCGATTATCAGCTTAATGGTTATATTTTAATTAAAGATTATAAATATATTTTTTTGTAATTTATACGCGCGAAAGTAGAATAATACAGTACCGTAGCTACCCGCCCACATACACAACTCGCGCGAGTTTAAGAGTGTCAGTCGCTTCGAGTGAACATTTTATCTCCAGCTCTGTATCAAGCCTACTTTCGCGCTAAAAATTACAGAAAAAGTATTTTTAATCTTTGATTAAAATATAACCATTGCACTAATTTTTGACATTCTTTGTGAGTAATTAGATTGTACCATAGACTCACGTTTAAGCTTTGAAACAATTAAAACAAATTATAAACAATGGAGATATCGTATATTTATTTTGCTGTTTCCTAACTTATTTGCAAATGGTTGGAAAAAATTTTTAAAGCATTCATTTTCAAGACCTATGAAATACGCATTTGAAGTATTTTTTAAAATTAGAATATATTAAACAATTTCTAAGAAATGTTAATTTGTGTATAACAATTTTTTTTAAACATTTAAAGATTATGCAAAAAAATGAAAAATTTATATTTTGTCGACAAAATATTAAATAGGCATCACACCTTTATAATCTTTCTAAGTTTGATCAATGTCTCATGATTATTTTGGTTGTTATTGCGACTGTAAATTGTTAATTAACAATTGAATTGTTGCTAAAATATTCATTTCATTTTTACCGGCTTCTGAATTTATAATCTATACCAAGAAAGCTTTTATTTCACCATGTTATATAATTATTGATAAATAATTACTGGCCCAAAAAATTTATTTGAAAATTCGAGATTTTGTTGGGAAAACCCACATTTTCCGAGGAAAATTTTCGTCGGAGTAAATCGGGAAAAACATGCCTCTATGTAGAATTGGGGTGAATTTTTATTTGAGTATTTTTGGTGTAAAGTTAAAATCTTCGGAGTTATAGAGCAATAATTGAAAAAAATACGATTTGTCGGCGCCATTTTGTTTATAAAAAAAGTAGCACACTATCTGTGGACTTTGCATACCTATATTAATAATATATAGGATCTTATAATTCGATTCCAGCAATAAAATTGCTGGTAAATAACCTTTCTTTGTACTTTACTAATTAGACCAACGTATTATAACTATTTTTTTTCAAAATTTAAAGATTATCCAAAAAAAAAGGAAAAATTTATATTTTGTCAATAAAATATTAAACAAGCATCTCATCTTTATAATCTTTATAAGTTTGATCAATGTATCATGATTATTTTGGTTATTATTGCGATCGTAAATTGTTAATTAACAATTGAATTGTTGCTAAAATATTCGTTTAATTTTCACCGGCTTCTGGAATTACAATCTATACCAAGAAATCTTTGATGTCACTAAGTTATTTAATTATTGATTAATAATTACTAAAAATTACTTACCTAAAACTTTATTTGAAAATTATAGTTTTTGTTAGGAAAACCCGCATTTTCCGAGGAAAATTTTCGTCGGAGCAAATCGTGAAAAACATATCTCTATGCAGAATTTAATTGCGGTGAATTTTTATTTGGGTGTTTTTGTTGTAAAGTTAAAATCTTCGGAGTTATAGAGCAATAATTGAAAAAAATACGATTTGTCGGCGCCATTTTGTTTATAAAAAAAGTAGCACACTATCTGCGGACTTTGCATACCTATATTATTAATATATACAATGATAAGATTCGATTCCAGCAATAAAATTGCTGGTAAATAACTTTTCCATGAATTTTGCTAATTAGCCCAGAGTATTAGTATATTTATCATCTCTACTCATCTTTTCACAATATTTTACTGTCAATAAATAAGAACAATTTTCTTACTGAGGTATATCTAGTTCTTCAGCAACAGTTTGGGCTAATATCTTATCCGATTCTTTAAATTGTCTCTTAATATCTTTTAGCAGTGAGTCAATTTTAGTGGTATCCATTTTCTATATTATTAGGTTTTGTATACGTTTCAATATAAAAGTATAATTAAATACTGACAAATATGTTGACATTATTGTGACACAATATTTTGACAACCTGAAAAGGAGACTAGACTGCATTATCGTCTTGATGTTAGTTCTTCTTTGGGTACCGTATGTGTGTGTGTGTTTAGATTTATGACCTTGGTTTGAACCAATTGGCCAGCTCAAATTTTTTTTTTATTTTCATAGACACAATTTCCTAATTTTAACTGATATACATTATATTTTAATAATCACAAACATATATTACATACAGTACATTAAAAATACATACTAATAAAACACTATTACTAAATACTTATACTAAATCACTAATTGATATTAATTTTTTTTTCTTCTTTTTTTTTTCTTTCGCGCTAAGACCTAAACCCGATTCATCCTCGCGGAGGTTTAGGCCTTCTTTGTGATTTTTTGTTTTTTTTTGTTGTTTTTTTTTATTTTGATTTTTTTATTGTTTTTTAATATTTATTTATTTTTTTTTATTATTCTTTTTTTTTGTTTTGTTTTATATATATATATATTTTTTTTTAATTTTTTTTTTTATATATATTTTTTTTTTAAATATCAATTTTCATATTTTTTAAGTGGTTATAAACAATTTTATACAAATTTATATTTCGTGTACATAAAATGGAATTTAAATTGGTGGGGAGAGTAACTCCTACTGTTTGTAGATTCTTATATAACTGTTGATTCAGCATCTGGAAGTTTGCGCAATCGAAAATCACATGCTCTAAACTACCCAACTCCCCGCATGTGCAGTTTTGAGAAGTGGCCAACCCTAGTTTATTTTTGTGAACTGGATATAAACCATGTTTGTTCCTTGCTCTATTTAAGGTTTTAATGAAGTGCCGATTTGTAATGTCGTTAAACCACGGTTTTCTATAAATTTTTGGTTGGATATCATGAAATCGTACACCTTTAAGAGAGATATCATATTCCAGTTGCCATTGCTCCATTTGTTTTTTCTTAAACCATTGTCGTAGATCAGTGACTGGCATTAATGGTTCTTCTATCGTTTCCCCTGTTGTAGTAGCATCCTTGGCAAGTCTATCCACTATTTCATTTCCGTTAATTCCATAATGAGCCTTAATCCAAACCAAAGAAATTTGTTTAATAGGGTACCGTATCTAATAGGGAACTTGCATAAATTTTTAAATTCGAAAAAAATGTTATAAATCACAACAGAACATAATTTAAAACATGTATCAAAGATAAAAAAGTTTTGTTTGTCTTTCGTTTGGCCCCTAAAGACGATTAAAATTCAAATTAAAACAGGTGGTTTAAAACGCGTCGTGACGTCACTGGGTTGTACATTTACATTTTTCCAATAAAGTAAACAGAATTTTAAATTAGACGTTATAAACGTCAGTAGAAAATACATTTATGTGACGTTACAAGTGTTTTTGGTCGTTTGAACTATTCATAGAAAATTTTTCTTTTACAAAATGGTTTTATTTTCAATAGTAAACCTTCGTTCCTTTCCTTCAAAAACAGTATAAAACTCCAATTTTAACAAACTGGTATATATTATTACAATTACATACGATAAATGTCATTAGAATATAAATATTTTTGACTTATTCCACGACGATGAGCTGGCCAAATACCCAAGTAGGTGGAGGCCAATAAACTAAAGAAGGAGAAGAAGAATATACCTAAATATAAGGTTGTGTCTAGGTATACGTTAACGTGTACGCAAATAAAAAAGTTAGAGTGTCAGTGTTTTGTTATTTTTTATTTGTTTAGTGTTTGTTTTTAAATTAACTGTGGAGTGTGGACAATTATTTAGTTCTTTTAACGAGTTTAAGAACATTTTAAAACAGTACGAAAAAGATAAGAGACTATAAATTAATATATATTTTTTTAGTTTTAAATGAAAGAGTATTACCGTCCAAGATTAAAATAAAAGGAAGACCTAAAGCTTTCACAATAATAATTAACTTGTTCTGAAGCTATTATCCTTGTGGAATTTTTGTAATCAACTATTCTAAATGAGAACTAAGCCACAATTTAACTAAAAAATTGATTTTATTAACGTTTCGACGTCTAAACCGGATGTCGTTGTCAAAATACAAAATATTATTAAATTAAACAAAAATGTTGTTGCTTAGTAAACAATTTTTTCGGTAAAAAATTTATTTAATCTGACTAATTTTTGTATTTTGACAATGACATCCCATTTGGACGTCGAAACGTTAATAAAATATTTTTTTTAGTTAAATTGTGGCTTATTTTGCATTTAGAATAGTTGATTATAATAATTCACTTACATATAAAAATAATTTTAACAATATTTTGTTCCTACATGTCATGTCAACTAAATACCTACATATAATTATTTTGCTAACCTAAATATACCTATACTTTTATATATATACATTGATTTGTTACAATTAAGTTTGAAACATCTGAATAGTTCTGCTTCCCTTCCCTTAACAAATATTTTTCTATCAAACAAACACTAAACATATCAAAATAGCATGTACTAAAATGTTTAGTCACTGCGCAAGCTAAATAATGACGTCACTGGCTTGATGAAGTTTAATTCGCGTCTACCTAACTTTTTTATTTGCGTACACGTTAGCGTGTACCTAGACACAGCGAAATATAACCATAATCAAAACTAATGCAAAACTATGTGACGTCACGGGCCGTTTGAACTATTTTATACCGCAGAAGAATTTAAATATGTATTTCTAAGTTATTACGAGTTTTTGAAGAGTGAAATTTTGGAAATCTCATTTTTAAACAAAACTGTACATTATTGTCTAATAAAAAAAATGTGCAAGTTCCCTATTGAGACAATGACTTTGCAAATTCATCTCTATCATGTGCTTTTCTTATTAAAGTTTGGAGGTATAATTCCAGAGTCCAATTTCCAGGTTATTTCTACCGGAACCACGTTTTTGATGCTCGATGCCACAGCGATGCTGATGCGATGTGGTATGTTATACCATGGCGAGTATGCAATTTGTGGTGATGTGCGCGGAGATGCCTGGCGAGCATCGCAGCGATGTGCCTGGCGAGATGCGATGCTTCAGTATATTTCTACACTTAGGGCCACACCAGACGGACCACTCTGCAGCGCTACTCTGTGGATCCACAAAGCAGCTTCCGATAATTGGCCGTGGGTTCTTATGTGAAGTGGACGTTGCCAGGGCCCCCGTAACCGGGCGTGCAACGCGTGCGGCGCACGCGGGCGTAACCCCAAAGGGGTGCCAAACCGAAGGTTTGGTAAATAAGAAATATTTATTTTAAACCTTAACTACTAACATCTTAAATCAATGACGTAAACACTAACTAACCTCCTGACAGACGGGTTTAGCATTTTAGTGGTAATTTTTGTTTTTGTTAAATATTTTAATACAAAAAGATATCTCGATGACTTACTG